>NC_052324.1:31194098-32394098 GCF_016432855.1 Salvelinus namaycush | reverse complement strand
TTGCAGGCACCATCTGCATTGGGGTAGATTGAATGAGAAAATCAGTCTGTTGGAAGGGACTTATTTCTTTCTTTATTTGCCTCAATGATGACAGCAACATCAACATGTATTCATTTCAGTCCTCCCTCTGTGGCCTTTCCTTCTAATAGAATCTGTGTGAATGACAATGTGTCTGAATGTTCCTCTATTCATATCCCATTCACACTGCTGCACAAAGCCTCTCACTCTATGCATAATTTCCCTATGCCCACAGATGATGTATTGCTAAAAAAGAATCTGGAAATGATCGACACTTACATGCAGCGGATCACTTGATATATGCAAAGGAATTGCTCATCTGACATTATGAGAAAGGTAAGGGGGCGAAAGATTTTCACCTGCTTCGATCTTTTCTTGATTGTTCATTTCAGGTTAGTTAATAATCCACCTGCGCACACAGTGGAAGCTGGGGGTTGGTGAAAGGCAGGCAGAGGGGCTAAATCAGAATAGATCCCGAATGGCACCCTGTTTCTTATGTAGTCCTCTTCGTTTGACCAGGGCCCATACAGTATAGTGCATTATGTAGGGTATAGGTTGCCATTTGGGACTCCATATCCCACTGTCTTCTTAATCAGAACAGAGGCATCAGGGATGACAGTCAAGAGCAGGGTTCCCCACCTGGCAACCCGCGGTTGATTTTATTTGGCACCCCAAGTTCCCTGAGCAAAAAAAGTTGTAATTTAATTTTTTATTGTTGGACATAAAACTGTTAACCTGTCTAGGACTGGGGTGCCGCTAGCGGCACCCCCCCCCCCCCCCCCCCACTGAAAAGCCAGGGCGCGAAATTCAAAAAAAATATTTTTTTTAAATATTTAACTTTCACACATTAACAAGTCCAATACAGCTAATGAAAGATACAGATCGTGTGAATCCAGCCAACATGTCCGATTTTTAAAATGTTTTACAGGGAAGACACAATATGTAAATCTATTAGGTAAACACCTTAGCAAAAGAGACCATTTTTTCTTTGTCCACCAACACCACTAGCTATCACCAATTCGGCTAAACTAAGATATTGATAGCCACTAACCAAGAAAAAACCTCCTCAGATGACAGTCTGATAACATATTTATGGTATAGGATAGGTTTTGTTAGAAAAATGTGAATATTTCAGGTAGATATCATAGTTTACAATTGCACCCACCGTCACAAATCGACTAGAATAAATAGATAGAGCAACGTGTCTTACCTAATTACTAATCATAAAACATTTCGTAAAAATACACAGCATACACTAATCGAAAGACACAGATCCTGTGAATACAGACAATATTTCAGATTTTCTAAGTGTCTTACAGCGAAAACACAATAAATCGTTATATTAGCATACCACATGTCCAAACATTACCCCAGCATTGATTCTAGCCAAAGAGAGCGATAACGTCAACATCGCCAAAAGATATTAATTTTTTCACTAACCTTCTCAGAATTCTTCAGATGACACTCCTGTAACATCATATTACAACATACATATACAGTTTGTTCGAAAATGTGGATATTTAGCCACCAAAATCGTGGTTATACAATGAGAAAAGTAGCCGAGCTGGTCAGAAAATGTCGTGCGCCATATTAGACAGTGATCTAGTCGTATACATAAATACTCATAAACGTGACTAAAAAATATAGGGTGGACAGCGATTGATAGACAATTTAATTCTTAATACAATCGCGGAATTACATTTTTTAAATTATCCTTACTTTTCAATACAGTTTGCGCCAAGCGAAGCTACGTCAAAAAAGATGGCGTCCTAAGCCACTAACATTTTTCGACAGAAACACGATTTATCATAATAAATTGTTCCTACTTTGAGCTGTTCTTCCATCAGAATCTTGGGCAAAGAATCCTTTCTTGGGTCTAATCGTCTTTTGGTCGAAAGCTGTCCTCTTGCCATGCAGAAATGCACATTGCGTTCGGCATGAACTGGAACGGTGCCCAGAGATTCACAGTGGCTCAGAAATAAATGTCCCAAAATCGCACTAAACGGATATAAATTGCTATAAAACGCTTTAAATTAACTACCTTATGATGTTTTTAACTCCTATAACGAGTAAAAATATGACCGGAGAAATATAACTGGCTACACTAATGCTTGGAAAAACAGTAGGTCGGTATCCTCCGCGCGCATGACGCACCTAGAAAAGAGTTCCTACCTAGAGGATTTTTTCATTTATAGTGGCTGTGATTGGGCAATCGATACCATTCAAAGCGTCATCACGTAAAGGCATCCAGGGGAAGACGTAAGCAGTGTCCGTATACTCATAGGAATAACAGTGGCCTTAAAACTGACTCCAGAACAGGGGCCAAAATGTGTGAAATCTGACTCCATGTCAGGGAAATTGCTGTAGAATGAGTTCTGTTCCACTTAGAGACAAAATTTCAACGGCTATAGAAACTATAGACTGTTTTCTATCCAATAATAATAATAATATGCATATTGTACGATCAAGAAGTTTGTAGGAAGCCGTTTCAAAAATTACATGATTTCCATAAATAGTGACAACAGCACCCCCTAGCCTTACTTAATACCCATCCCGGATCCGGCAGCATCCTCATCAAAAAAGCTGACTAGCATAGCCTAGCCTAACGGGACAGGGATATCATATAATATAATTTTCATGAAATCACAAGTCCAATACAGCAAATGAAAGATAAACATCTTGTGAATCCAGCCATCATTTCCGATTTTTAAAATGTTTTAATACATTTACAATACATTTATGTTTTGTTCGAAAATTTGCATATTTATAGCTACAAATACTGGTTTTACATTGCAGCCACCATCACAAATAGCACCAAAGCAGCCAGAATAATTACAGAGAGCAACGTGAAATACCTAAATACTCATCATAAAGCATTTATGAAAAATACATGGTTTACAGCAAATGAAAGATAAACATCTTGTGAATCCAGCCAATTTTTCTGATTTTTTCAGTGTTTTACAGCGAAAACACAATATATATTTCTATTAGCTCACTACAATAGCCAAGCACACAATGCCATTTACTCCCTGCCAAAATAGCTTTCACAAAACCGACAAAATAGAGATAAAATTAATCACTAACCTTGAACAACTTCATCAGATGACAGTCTTATAACATCATGTTATACAATACATTTATGTTTTGTTCGAAAATGTGCATATTTAGAGCTGCAAATCGTGGTTATACATTGTGAATACGTAGCAACAATTCACCAAAATCTCCAGAGATATTTTGGACAGTCACCTAATCTAATCAAAGAACTCATCATAAACTTTACTAAAAAATACATGTTGTACAGCAAATGAAAGATACACTGGTTCTTAATGCAACCACTGTGTTAGATTTTTTTTAATAACTTTACTAAAACATACAAAATGCATTATTGTTTGACAGCGCTCACCTATTCTCCGCCGAGTTGGAGTCAACATATTACACAGAAATACGAAATAACATCATAAATTGTGTCTTACTTTTGCTGAGCTTCCATCAGAATGTTGTGCAAGGAGTCTTATTTCCAGAATAAATCGTTGTTTGGTTTTAGAATGTCCATTTCTTCTGTCGAATTAGCAACTTTGGCTAGCATTGTGGCGCGAACATGCCCATCATCTCTTGGCGCAGAGAACGGAAAATTCCAAAAGTCCCAATAAACGTTGAATAAACTGATCAAACTCGGTTGAAAAATCCTACTTTATGATGTTTTTCTCATATGTATCAAATAAAATCAGAGCCGGAGCAACTCGCCGTGTATACCGAACGCTTTTCAGAAGACAATGTCGAGGTCCCCCGAAAACAAACAAAATACCGGACCTGTCACTCCAAAAGCTCTTATTTGGCCTCACATCAAGCTAGACACCCCATTCAACCTTCTACTGCCTGTTGACATCTAGTGGAAGGTGTATGAAGTGCATACATATCGATAAATAAAAGCCAGTTGAATAGGCAGGCCCTGAAACAGAGCCTCGTTTTCAGATTTTTCACTTCCTGTATGGAAGTTTGCTGCCAAATGAGTTCTGTTTTACTCACAGATATAATTCAAACAGTTTTAGAAACTTCTGAGTGTTTTCTATCCAATAGTAATAATAATATGCATATTGTATGATCTAGAACAGAGTACGAGGCCATTTAATTTGGGCACGATTTTTTCCAAAGTGAAAACAGCGCCCCCTTTAAACCATTTTAGAATTAGGTTGTAGCGTAACAAAATGTGAAAAAGGTTAAAGGGTCTGAATACTTTCTTAATTAAGGCACTGTATGAAGATGAGGGATATGGCAGGCTTGTTTGTCAGAGTATTTTGATGTGCATGCAACAGGCTCTGATTGTGTTATTCACTTTGTTTCATCGTGTTTGCCCCGCTCCACTGCAACCCCGTCATGAGACAAAATGCCAATGATCTTTAGCCAACATTTACAATACGGTGGCCATGTGTAAGAGCAAATTTCATACTCTCTAAAGTTTCAAGGCGGGAGAATAGTCAACTCTGCTCTACTGATCAGAGAATACTGTTTATCAAACTCAAATCACATTTTTTCGTCACATGCTTCGTAAACAACAGGTGTAGGCTAACAGTAAAATGCTTATTTACGGGCCCTTCCCAACAATGCAGAGAGAAATAAAATAAGAGAAATAATAGAAAAGTAATAACACGTAATAATAAAAGTTGTAATAAATACACACTGAGTAATGATAACTTGGCTATATACACGCGGTACCAGTACCGAGTCGATGTGCAGGGGTATGGGGTAGATATGTACATACAACTAGGAATAAAGTGACTAGGCAACAGGATAGATACTAAACAGTAGCAGCAGAGTATGTGATGAGTAAAATAAAGTTTGTGCAAAAAGGGTCATTGCAGATAGTCTGGGTAGCTATTTGGTTAACTATTTAACAAACGATTTAGCAGTCTTACAATATGACTTGGGGGTAGAAGCTGTTCAGGGTCCTGTTGGTTCCAAACTTGGTGCATTGGTACCGCTTGCCGTGCAGTAGCAGAGAGAACAGTCTATGACTTGGGTGGCCTTCCTCTGACACAACCTGGTATAGAGGTCCTGGTATAGAGGTCCTGGAAGGCAGGGAGCTCGGCCCCAGTGATGTACTGCGCCATACGCACTACCTTCTGTAGTGCCTTGTGGTTGAATGCCAAGCCTTTTCCATACCAAGCGGTGATGCAGCCAGTCAAGATGGTGCAGCTGTAGAACTTTGAGGATCTGAGGGCCCATGCCAAATCTTTTCTCCCTCTTGAGGGGAAGAGGCGTGCCTGCCCTCTTCATGACTGTGTGGTGTGTCTGGACCATGATAGATACGTAGTGATGTGGACACCGAAGAACTTGAAGCTCTCGACCCTGTGTTTCCTGTCGTCCACAATCAGCTCTTTTATCTTGCTGATGTAGAGGTTGTTCTCCTTGCACCACACTGCCATGTCTATGAACGCCTCCCTATAGGCTCTCTCATCGTCGTCGGTGATCAGGCCTACCACCGTTGTGTCATCAAACACTGAGCTGTAGTCAATGAACAGCATTCTCACATAGGTGTTCCTCTTGTCCAGGTGGGAGAGGGCAGTGTGGAGTGCAATAGAGATTGCATCATGTGTGGATCGTTTGGGGTTGTATGCGAATTAGAGTGGGTCTAGGGTGTCTGGGATGATGGTGTTGATGTGACCCATGAACAGGCTTTCAAAGCATTTCATGGCTACAGATGTGAGTGGCGTTCTTGGGAACAGGGGGAATGATGGTTTGCTTGAAACATATAGGTATTATAGACTGGGTCAGGGAGAGAATGTCAGTGAAGACACTTACCATCTGGTCAGCGCATGTACTGAGTGCACGTCCTGGTAATCCGTCTAGCACTGCTGCCTTGTGAATGTTAACCTGTTTAAAGGTTTTACTCACATCGGTTAATTTTTATTTATTTATTTTTAACCTTTTCATTTAACTATGCAAGTCCGTTAAGAACAAATTCGTATTTACAATGACGGCCTACCTCGGCCAAACCCAGAAGACGCTGGGCCAATTGTGCGCCGCCCTATGGGACTCCAAATCACGGCCGGATGTGATACAGCCTGGATTCGAACCAGGGACTGCAGTGATGCCTCTTGCACTGAGATGCAGTACCTTAGACCGCTGCGCCACTCATTAAAGAGAGCATGACCACACATCGTTCGGAGCAGCTGGTGCTCTCATGCTTGGTTCAGTGTTGCTTGCCTCAAAGCAAACATAGAAGGTATTTAGCTAGTCTGGTAGGCTCGCATCACTGGGCAGCTCGCTGATGGGTTTCCCTTTGTAATTTGTTATAGTTTGCAATTCCTGCCAAAGCCGCCAAGCATCAGAGCCGGCGTAGTAGCATTCGATCTTAGTCCTGTATTGATGCTTTGCCAATTTTAGGGGTCATCGGAGATTGTAGTGAGATTTCCTTGAAAGTAGCAGCTCTAGCCTTTAGCTCAGTGCATTTGTTGCCTGTAATCCTTGGCTTTTGGTTGGGATATATACATACGGTCACTGTGGAGAGAACGTTATCAATGCACTTATTAATGAAGCCGATGTGCTAAACTCCTCAGATATTCTCCTCAGATATACTTTTGGCATACTTATCTCCTGAGGAAAAATTTGACATTATTGCACTGCTTTTAGAATATCAGGTTTTTTTTATGTACTAGAGCATGTACTAGAGCATGACATTGACGTTGGGGACTCTGCCCCAATCAAACATGACTATCGAGTGAATCCTGAAAAGAGAGAGAAGCTCCGCAGTGAGGTGGAGTTCATGCTTGAGCACGCCAATGCACAACATGGCAACAGTCCATGGTGTTCTCCCTGTATATGAATACCTAAGGCTGATGGGTTTCTGCGGTTTTCTTATGATTTTCGGAAACTCAATGCTGTTACTAAGTCGGACTCGTACCCTTTGCCTAGGGTTGACGATTGTGTGGAAAGTGCTGCTAAGTACATTAGCAAGTTCGGTCTGCTGAAGGGATTTTGGCAGGTCCCTATAAATCTTCTTATGGCTGCAAGCCCTATATCGGGATGAATATGACAACAGCCAGTCCAAGTGCAGGGCGCCAAATTCAAAAACCATAAATCTCATAATTAAAATTCCTCAAACATACATGTGTCTTATATCATTTTAAAGGTAATCTTGTTGTTAATCCCACCAAACTGTCCGATTTCAAATAGGCTTTTCAGCGAAAGCACTACAAACGATTATGTTAGGTCACCACAAAACTACAAATAATCATAGGCATTTTTCCCAGCTAATGATAGCTTCACAAAAACCAGAATAGAGATAAAACGAATCACTAACCTTCGATTATTTTCATCAGATGACACTCATAGGACTTCATGTTACACAATACATGCGTGTTTTGTTTGATTCAATTCATATTTATATCAAAAAATCTGAGTTTACATTGAGGCTACAAGAATCACTAAATGCAAAAACATCAAGTGACTTTGCATAGCCACATCGTTTCAACAGAAATACTCATCATAAATATAGATGATAATACAAGTTATACACATTGAATTATAGATATACCTCTCCTTAATGCAACCGCTATGTCAGATTTAAAAAAAACTTTAAGGAAAAATAACTGCAAGCTATAATCTGAGACGGCGCTCAAATTAGCATGTCACAGCTGCAAAGATAGCGTCACTATAAACAACAAAATATATTATAAATATTTCATTACCTTTGTTGGTTTCGATCAGAAAGAACAGCAGAAACTCCAGGTCCACAATAAATGTTTGTTTTGTTCGAAAAAATCCGTTATTTATGTCCAATTGTTAGCGCGTTTGGTAAACATATCCAAACGCTAATTCTGGTCAGCTTCATATCGGACAAAAACTTCAAAATGTGATATTACCGGTCGAAGAAACATTTCAAACTAAGTACTGAATCAATCATTAGGATGTTTTTAACATATAGCTTCAATAAAGTTCCAACCGGAGTATTCCTTCTTGTCTGCGTGAGCCATGGAACGCAAGTGACTTGCATGAAGAAAACGCATGGTCAGGTCATGGCTGCTTGATGGACACCTGACTGATTCTGCTCTCATTCTCTCCCACAACACCATAGAAATCTCATTGGAATTTCTATTGATTGCTGACATCTAGTGGAACCCCTAGGCAGTGCAACCCCAGTCCTACGTCATTTGGATTTCTTTAGGGACTCTGTTGAATACAGACAATCTCAGATTTCTGACTTCCGGTTTTGATTTCAACTCAGGATTTTGCCTGCCAATATGACTTCTGTTAATCTCAGAGAAATAATTCAAACAGTTTTAGAAACTTTGGAGTGTTTTCTATCCAATATTAATAATACTATGCAAATATTAGGAACTATGACTAAGGAGCAGGCCGTTTGAAATGGGCACCTTTCATCCAAGCTACTCAATACTGCCCCTGCAGCCATAAGAAGGGAAAGTGCTGCTAAGTACATTAGCAAGTTCGGTCTGCTGAAGGGATATTGGCAGGTCCCTATAACTGAGTGCGCAAAAGAGTTGTCTGCTTTTGTCACTGCTGATGGTTCGTTTTCCTACCTTCGTCTCCCGTACGGGTTACGAAATGCCGGAACAACGCTTCAAACGCTCATGCATATCATGCTATGTGGCCTGGAAAATGCTGAGACATATTTAGACGACGTGGTCGTATTTACCACCACCGGGCCCCAACACTTTCAGGATATTAGGAGTCTGTTCGAGCATTTCTTAGCTGCCAACCTGTAACGATTGTCATCGGGAGAAGGAGAGGAGGACCAAAGTGCAGCGTGGTACGTATCCATAACACTTTTAATAAAGATGAACACGCGAACAAAAACAACAAAATGACCAACGAACAGTTCTGAAAGGTGCAACAAACACTAAACAGAAAATAACCACCCACTACTCAGTAGGAAAACAGGCTACCTAAGTATGGTTCTCAATCCGAGACAACGATTGACAGGTGCCTCTGATTGGGAACCATACCAGGCCAAACACAATAGAAATAGAAAACATAGACATACAAACATAGAATGCCCACCCACATCACACCCTGACCAAACAAAAAATAGAAACATACAAAGCAATCTATGGTCAGGGCGTGACACAACCTGACAGTTAACCTGTCAAAGAGTGAAATTGCCCGAGCAACAGTGAAATATCTCGGGAAGGTGGTGGGGCAAGGGAAACTCCGACCGGTCCTGGCAATAATGAAGACCATCAATAACCTTCCAGTGCCAGCTTCTCGCCAGGAACTGCGCCGATTCAATTTTCTATAAGAAATTTGCCCAGGTTTTGCGCCACTTACAGATTTGACCAGTCTGAAAGTAATTTTATGTTGGAGCCCTGACTGTCAGGAGGCTTTTTGAGGAGACAAAGACACTTTTGGTCTCTGCACTGGTGCTAGCTGCTCTGGATTTTGGTTGTCCATTTGTTTTGTCCACCGATGCAAGCGACGTGGGGTTCTTTTCAAAGAAATTGGCCTCTTATCAAAACACTACTTGACTATCGAGAAGGAGAAGCTCGCTTTGGTACTGGCTCTTTAGCAAGTATTCAGACCCTTGACTTTTTCCACATTTTCTTACGCTACAGCTTTATTCTAAAATTGATTAAATTGTGTTTTTCCCTCATCAATCTACTCACAATGACAAAGCAAAAAACGTTTTTTATCAATTTTAGCTTAAAAATAGAAATATCACATTTACGTAAGTATTCAGACCCTTTACTCAGTATTTTCTTGAAGCACCTTTGGCAGCGATTACAGCATTGAGTGTTATTGGGTATGATGCTACAAGCTTGGCACACCTGTATTTGGGGAGTTTCTCCCATTCTTCTCTACAGAAGTTCTCAAGTGCTGTCCGGTTGGATGGGGAATGTTGCTGTACAGCTATTTTCGGGTTCTCTCCAGAGATGTTCGATCGGGTTCAAATCCGGGCTCTGGCTGGGCCACTCAAGGACATTCAGAGACTTGTCCTGAAGCAACTCCTGCGTTGTCTTGGCTGTGTGCTTCGGGTCGTTGTCCTGTTGGAAGGTGAACCTTCACCCCAGTCTGAGGTCCTGAGTGCTCTGGAGCAGGTTTTCATCAAGGATCTCTCTATACTTTGCTCCGTTCATCTTTTCCTCAGTCCTGACTAGTCTCCCAGTCCCTGCCATGCTGCCACCATCATGCTTCACCATAGGGATGGTGCCAGGTTTCCTCCAGACGTGACGCTTATCATTCAGGCCAAAGAGTTAAATCTTGGTTTCACACGAGAGGATCTTGTTTCTCATGGTCTGAGAGTCTTTAGGTGCCTTTTGGCAAACTCCAAGCAGGCTGTCATGTGCCTTTTACTGAGGAGTGGCTTCCGTCTGGCCACTGTACCATAAAGGCCTGATTGGTGGAGTGCTGCAGAGATGGTTGTCCTTCTGGAAGGTTCTCCCATCTCAAGAGAGGAACTATATAGCTCTGTCGGGTTTTTGGTCACCTCCCTGACCGAGGCCTATCTCCCCTGATTGTTCAGTTTGGCCGGGCGGCTAGCTTTAGGAAGAGTCTTGGTGGTTCCAAACTTCTTCCATTTAAGAATGATGGAGGCCACTGTGTTCTTTGGGACCTTCAATGCTGCAGAATTGTTTTGGTACCCATCCCCAGATCTGTGCCTCAACACAATTCTGTCTCGGAGCTTTACGACAATTCTTTCGACCTCATGGCTTGGTTTTTGCTCTGACATGCACTGTCAACTGTGGGACCTTATATAGACAGGTGTGTGCCTTTCCAAATCATGTCCAATCAATTGAATATACCACAGGTTGACTCCAATCAAGTTGTAGAAACATCTCAAGGATGATCAATGAAAACAGGATGCAACTGAGCTTAATTTCGAGTCTCATAGCAAAGGGTCTGAATACTCATGTAAATAAGGTATTTCTGATTCATATTTTAATAAATGTGCAAAAATGTCTAAAAAACTGTTTTTGCTTTGTCATTATGGGTATTGTGTGTAGCTTGCTGAGGATTTAAAAAAATCCATTTTAGAATAAGGCTTTAACGTAACAAAATTTGGAAAAAGTCAATGGATATGTATAGTTTCCAAAGTTACTGTATGTATCGGTCTTTACCCCTATGGTGGTCTATACCAATCATAACCCTCTTGTTTTGCTGCAAGAGACGAATTCCACGAACCGCCGACTCTTTCGCTGGAGTCTCATATTGCAGGAGTTTTCCCTTGAAATCAGACATGTCTGTGGTAAGCACAACTTGGTTGCTGATTGTCTTTCAAGGGTGGGCAGTCTTTAAGTGGCTCTTGGCTCACAATTGATTTTGACTGCACGTTTTGCTGTTTTGGAGAAGAGTGTTGTTTTGCTTAGTTTCGATCCAAAGGGATGAGAGTGTAGAAACGTACATGATTTTACCCGTTTCTCAAAACCTCTGAGTTTTAGGCAGCTTAAAATAAAAATACATGTTTTACAAAGTGTGTGTGTGTGTGTGTATATACAGCACCAGTCAAATGTTAGGACACACCTAATCATTCCAGGGTTTTTCTTTATTTATACAATGTTCTACATTGTAGAATAATTGTGAAGACACAACTATGAAATAACGCATGCAGTAACCAAAAAAGTGTTTTATATTTGAGATTCTTCAAAGTAGCCACCCTTTGCCTTGATGACAGCTTTGCACACTCTTGGCATTCTCTCAACCAGCTTCATGAGGTAGTCACCTGGAATGTATTTCAATTAACAGGTGTGCCTTGTTAAAAGTTAATTTGTGGACTTTCTTTCCTTCTTAATGCGTTTGAGCCAATCAGTTGTGTTGTGACAAGTTAGGGGTGGTAAACAGAAGATAGCCTTATTTTGTAAAAGTCAAATGAGCCATTGATCATATTTTAGCGATATTCCTACCTCGAGAAAAATGTGTCATTTAACGGAGGGTGTAGTACATTTTTCCTATTTGTCTGCCTCTTTAGTTCAGGGTGCATTGCATGGTGCCATTGCCAGAGATATTATAGAAAGGATTTAGGAATCCAACGAATGAAGGAACGTATAACGCCCCATCAGACTGTCAACCAATCGCGTTGATGCTGCGGTTGATAAAATAATCGTCACGCAATCCCATCTCAAAGTCAGTGTATATGTCGAGTAACATGTCTATTTTCCTCGAAAGTACGTAATGTCACGATTCCAAAGCTATGCGACACTACAGATGGCAAGTTAATTATCTCACAGCTTGGAAAATATTTGTTATGTTGTACTTCTTGTTGACAAAATTCGTGCTAAAGTTGGGTTTTTGAGCTTTCGCCCAATAGACTCCCATTCATTCCTTCAAGGAGAACGCGTTTTTTCCCAGAATCACCCAGAATGCACCGCGCAGTACATTGACGCAACGTTTCTCATCTCAAAAGCATATATGCCATTGTGAATGTCAGACTCCACTCTGTGAGGCACATCGATCTGCTGGTTTAGCATGGTGAGATTGTAGACTCCAAAATTGATAGTGCAGTTTGTTTAGGAGATTTTACAGCTAACTTTTGTCTTCGGGATTATTGTATAGCTAGCTAGCCAGCCCATAGAGAGAGCATTGCATTGTGGATTTTGTAGTCAACTATTATATGGCCAAAATGAACAAACATTTTTTTTCACATATTAGTATTATTAAACACGGTAAATTAAAGGAATGAGTGTTATTCACAGTAATTGACCGTTAATTAACATACACACATTTAGCATCTCCTGGCTTCCACAAGTCACTGATGCAGACCTTTGGAACATCTATATTTTAAAAAGTCTAAGAAATCCATGTAATGTAGCCTACACCATCACAATAAATCCATTATTTATTTTAGACAGGTATACAGAAGCATGATATGAAGAAAATGTAATCTATTTCAGAAGAACAGAATAAGATACTCTGAATTGTCCTCATGTTAGGTCATGATCTGGCTATGCCAAATGGCTGTGGGTTACACTAGTTCATTTAGCAGACAAGATTTGCTTAGAATTCTGTGGCATGTTTTATAGTGTGAAGAATACAATTGAACAAAGCTGAATAAAATAGAAAGGACATTTTCTCCATATTGAAGATATTAGTAGAACAGTCCACATTAACTTTTCGTCAGCCAGCAAGATGAGTAGGCCTAACGAACACCAATAGCCTATGTCAATCTACTATCCCCCATAGTACAAAATTTGACTTATTCTGTGCGAGAAATAAATATTCCAAACATAGATGCGATAGATCCCAAATTAATACAACCACTAGCGTCAACAAAAACTTTTTTACGCAATGTGGCTGACGCAACAAATCAGAACTTTTAGCTTAAAATGTTGATAAACTATTAGGCTATTTCTTCACATTATAAGCGCAGAAATGCGCACACGGCAGTAGGCTATAAGCGCGAATGTTCCATTAGCGAAAAACACCATTATCAAAAGTGACTGCAAATACAATTATGCATGCAATGCTTTTATTATAAAGGTGTATTTTTATGGTGAAAATGTTCTTCCCCAAACTAGAAACTCATGTATGTATGCCAGTTAGGCTCTACACCCCTTATGAAGCGGATTAATGTGCTTAATTTTAAGAAATGATTTAGCCACTTTAGTTGTGATACAAACATATAGGGCTATGGGCTAGGCTACATGAGGTGTGTGACTATGATTCGAAAATGTTGCAAAAAAAGGCTTTGTTTCTTATGCTGGGTATCATTCACAAGTGATAATATATCATTCACAAGTGATAAGCTAATATTGTCACCCATCAGACTATTCTTGATTTAATCTTGTCTTTACATATACTAAATAATATACATATATGTGAATTTTTATTTATTTAGAAAGGACCATTATCATGCACCTGTTTCAAAACAGGGGCAGCGGGAAAAATACATGTCATCTATGCATCTATCTATCTATCTATCTATCTATCTATCTATCTATCTATCTATCTATCTATCTATCTATCTATCTATCTATCTATCTATCTATCTATATCTATAGCGAATGGAGGATGCTTTTCCAGCGGTTCATTTTAATGCCAGCCAGGTAAGCTATACTCCTGTTGTAAATAGAAGGAATGTGTTTAATATAAGGAAAGTTGAGAAATAAATATAGTAGGCCTAGCCTATAGAATGCTGATGGGATCCTCCTCTTTTTAGTAGAGGCCATCACGTTTTCTTGCGCAATTGCATAGCCTATAGAAATGTTTTGCAACATGAGCTCATGGGCTCTCATGAAGTGTTTGATTAGATTATTATTTTTTGATTACATTTGCATTGATATTAGAGGGACAATAGAGTGCTGAGTACCAGGAAGTTAGCAAGTTTGGTAGGCTACTAATGACCATCAGCAGCATCAGAGCTTGGAGAAGCCTAATTACCGTGACTAAACGGTCATGTGGAATTTGACTGCCTTCATGACCGCCAGTGTGGCCGGTAATACGGTCACCGCAACAGCCCTAGTTGACACTCCCTATTTGATTTTTAAAAACAACAATCCTTTATCTGATATTCCCTGTTTTCGTTTTGCTCCACATTTTGGTTTGGTGTGGGTTTTTTCTTTTGTTTGCCTCTTGTTGGGCAAATTTTGTGGGCGCTCATGATGTGTCTCTTTTAGGTTTCAGTTGTTGTTTCAGAACCCCTCCTAGAACCCCACCTGCTTTGTTTTGGTTGTTGTCAGTGACTCTTTGTTAGTTCCCCCTTCTGTTAAAGCGACAATTTTTATTAATTTTTTTGCTAGGGAACGTAACAATGCCATCGGATGAATCCCGGAACATATTCCAGTTTGTGCTAGCGAAACAGTCCTGTCGTTTAGCATCCAGTTCATCGGACCACTTCCATATTGGGCGCATTACTTGAAATTCCTGTTTGAGTTTTTGCTTGTAAACAGGAATCAAGAGGATAGAGTTACTGTCAGATTTGCCAAATAGAGGGTGATGTAAAGCTTTGTATGTGTTTCTATGTGTGGCGTAAAGGTGAGCTAGAGTTTTTTTCACCTCTAGTTGCACAGGTGACATGCTTATCTTGAGGTATTCTAACTCAGGCGAGCAGAACCCCGAGACTTGATTAGAGTTTGTGCATCAGCTGTTGTTAACGAAGAGACACACACCTCCTCCTTGAGCTTACCCGAAGCTGCCTTTCTGTCCTAGATGTATATTATCCATGTCCTTGTTCAGCCACAACTCTGAGAAACATTCTCAAACAGAGCTCGTCCAGTTTGATCGCCAGTGATTGTACTTTCGCCAATAGAACAGAGGTTAGAGGGAGTTTATTTACTCGCCCCCGTAGTTTCGTCATGGTACCTGCACGTCGGCCTCTGTATTGCCGTCTCTTTCTCTTCAGAGTGTCGGAAATTAGGGCCTGGTCCGGGGTGAGCAGTATGTCCTGTGCCGCCGACTCGTTGAAGTAGGAATTTTCATCCAAATCGAGGTTAGTGATCGCTGTTCTGATGTCCAGAAGCTCTTTTCGGTCATAGGAAATGATGGCGGGAACATTATGAACAAAAAAGTTAAGATAAGGGAGAAAAAAACCCTGCAGAATTAGTCAGGAGCCCGTAGAACGGCAGCTATTCATTCCAGTGCCAACTGAACACACAGGTTTGGATTCTTTAACTTACTGCCTGTGTCTAGTTCTACTGTCATAGAAATCACTGAGAAAAGAGAAAACCAAAACCATACCACTTGTAATGTTACAAGAGTAGTTAATGTCTTTCATTTTAAGAGCATTGATGTTTGTAGCCTCCAGGCAAACTTTACTTTAATGAAGAAGAGGATGGAGTCTGGCTCAACAAATACTCCTGTGGGTATCTATCTGTGTTTACACATAGTTATTGGCTGAACAACAACTGTGTGAGTCAATTGAGGTGTCATGGTATATGTTTCAAGCTTGGCAACAGCTTTTTATTTTACAGTTTCATATTGGTGCTCACAGTTCTGCAGGGTTCAAACGTTTAAGTTGATCTATTTTTGATACAAAAACCAGTGCACCTGGTACACAATGCTCATTTTTGTATTTGCCATAGATGGCCTTGGCTTGAAAGCATAAACTGAGTGTCCACATACATACATCTAGCGCTTTATAAATGTGTGTTAACTTTGTGACAAGGACAACCTTTATGCTTCTCTTTGTCTCAGTTTGGGGCCAATTGACACAAGAGCTCTGTCTCTCTCTTTATACAAGACTGCCAATATTTGATCTGTGGAGAAGGAGCAGACAGAGAGGTTGGGGAGGTTGAGTTTCATCAACAGGATATCAGACCAGAGCAGGAAGTCAGATAGAGGGGGAGAGGGAGGTAGCGATCGCTAGCAAGAGAGACCGAGAGAGGGAGTGACAGAGAGAGGGAGTGAGAGACAGACAGAGGGAGAGACAGACAGAGGGAAGATGGAGTAAGAGACAGGGAGAGAAAGAGAACTGCCAGAGTACCACGAGATAACATGTCAATGAAAAACACTTCAAGTCACTATTTTAATAACCAGTAGAAGTTTATTCTATTTTTAGTGCTTTTATAGTCAATAACACTATACCCAGTGGTGTAAAGTACTACTTAAGTAGTTTTGGGGGTATCTGTACTTTACTTGGCTTTTTATATTTTTTCCAACATTTACTTCACTACATCCCTAAAGAAAATAATGTAATTTTAACTCCGTACATTTTCATTGACACCCAAAAGTACTTGTTACATTTTGACAGGAAAATGGTCCAATTCACACACTTATCAAGAGAATATCCCTGGTCATCCCTACTGACTCTGATCTGGGGTACTCACTAAACACAAATGCTTTGTTTGTAAATTATGTCTGAGTGTGCCCCTGGCTATCCGCCAATAAATCAAAAATAGATAATTGTGCCATCTGGTTTGCTTAATATAAGAAATTTGAAATGGTTTATACTTGTACTTTTTTCTTTTGATACTTAAGTACATTTTAGCAATTATATTTACTTTTGATACTTAAGTATATTTATAACCAAATACTTTTAGACTTTTACTCAAGTAGTATTTTACTGGGTGACTTTCACTTTTACTTGAGTCAATTTCTATTAAGGTATCTTTACTTTTACTCAAGTATGACAATTGAGTAATTTTTCCACCACTGACTATACCCAAGTTCATGCTATCTCCAATGCAGCACTCCACACAGGCACCACCATATGTAGTAAATCAGTGAATCAGCACCCATGCACTTTTTCTATTGAGGTCACTTTCATGAGGAAAACCTTGTGTCCTGACCCAGCTCAGCTTCCTCGGCAGCTGAAATTACCTAGGTGAGGGAGTGACTCCTGGCCAGATCTTAGGTGATTGATTCTCCTATGAAAAAGGGGGCCAGATTGTGATAGATGGGCAGGTCCCAAAGCCATTTCTAAGCTGCCTCCACCAGCTGTGCTACCTATGGTAATAATGGCCTCCATAGGACACCGGATGCAGCGCTGCAATCTTTCTTTTAAATACACCAAAAGTCGTCATGTTTTTGCCAAAGTCAACATTTGAAATCCTGTCCTTGGGTAGATGTTAATGAAAATTATTCATCATAATTCAATCGAATCAATTTGTTTTTTGGGGGGCAGTAGAAAGGTACTTTTCTCCTCCAGCTAATTTAGGAGACGGTTCTAACTGCTGAATTCATGGAGAGGAAGGTGTAATACATGGCCACAAGTAAAATGCATAGACCTATTCCAAGGTCACAGGGTTATTTGTAGTTCAATGAGTCCGTGGACAACTTCATTAATATAGAGGCATAACATCACAATTGAATAATGAAGAATGTTCCCTTGACCTTTTATGAAGATTTTTATTTTACTTTCCAGGAAAAAGAAATTACATTTTACAAAATAAATGACTTCAAAATGATTTTTTAATTTTTTTTATTGCGACAACCAAAAAAAGATACTAATAAATTAATTTGAGATTACTCTATTTTCATTTCCGATTAGTTTTTCTACTGTACTCGTTCCAAGTAGTACATAGTGTAGCCTTGTTATGGCTGAGTGCATTGAGATGTTACAGTTATTTATTTAATTACATTTTTTTTTAACTGCCTGAGAGGTAGAAAAATAGGCCTGTCTTCTAAACATCTTATCTCCCACAGCATACGAGGAGAGAGAGAGAGAAGCCTTGTGAAGCTCCAGGAGGATGTCTTGTTTTAATTGCTTCTTTAAGCCTGAGCAGTTACACAGAGGGAGACCGTGCATCTGTGAAAGACCATGGAAGCCTCAATGGGGGCCCTCTCAAAACACTCATCAGGAACTTGTTCATATGTGCAGAGTTACTTCACAACACAGCAGGACTCCAGGGTGCTGTCTCTCACAAACATTGTGTTGAGACGCTGCTTAAATGGCTTAACAAGTTTGTAGCTAGATACATCCTGATGAGTATTACTGTGTACTTACATCATTTACATGATGTTACTTAGGCTGGCTGAAATGTAACTGAGGAATTTGGCCAGCAGCATACCACCCTGCATCCCACTAACGGCTTACTAAGCAGTGTTGGTCCTGGTCAGTCCCTGGATGGGAGACCAGCTGTTGCTGGAAGTGGTGTTGGAGGAGGCACTCTTTCCTCTGTTCTAAAAAGAAATATGCCAATGCTCCAGGGCAGTGATTAGGTAGATTGCCATGTGTAGGGTGCTGTTTTTCGGATGGGATATTAAACGGGTGTCCTGAGTCTCTGTGGTCACTAAAGATCCCATGGCACTTATCATATGAATAGTGGTGTTAACTCTGGTATCCTGGCTAAATTCCCAATCTGGCCCCCATACCACCATGGTCACCTAATCATCCCCTGTAACTATTCCTCAAATCCTGAAATGCCATAAAGGCATATACCAGAGGTAGTCAACTCGTACAACTCGTCGCAAAATAAATGTAGAAATCCATGTTATTCAATTATTGCACCCACACTGCTCGCGCGCGCCAACGAGCGTCTGCGATGCCAAGGGCTAAAATAGAACTCCTTTCTATTTTTGACGCAGATCGCGCTGCAAGTCCTGCCTCTCCCATCTCCTCATTGGTTTATAGAAGCAGGTACCACGTGCCATCTCCTCATTGGTTATACCCACGTGGGTGATTGAAAGACGAACTGTTTCGCCGGTTGTCATGGTAATACTATGAAAGGTTAGATGCGATCACCATATAAGTTCAAAGATGAAAAAGCCTGGAAGGAGGAGAGATGACTAGAAACGATTCGGTTGGCCGTTTTGTGTGGATTAATTGTCGGAGTAGAGGATCTTGTGCATTTCAGGTAAAATAACAACTCAATGTTTATATCCCAGGACAAATTAGCTAGCAACAGCAAGCTAGCTAAATAGGACAAATTAAATAGCAAGTGCAAGCTAACTAGCTAAATTGCCATACATGTTTAATGCTTTTCGACCTGTCCCCAAATTAATGTCATTGGTTCAGAGTTTGTTTTGATATTTTAACCTGCGTGTCGTGATCGCGTTTGGTGTAGGGGGACAAAATAAATGTATGCACGATAGCGCACGATGGCGCACGCGCGCAGCCGGTTTGAGTTCCGTGTAAGAGGTCCGGAGCCTGCTGGTTTTCTATTCTACCTGATCATTAATTGCACACACCTGGTGTCCCAGGTCTAAATCAGTCCCTGATTAGAGGGGAACAATAAAAAAATACAGTGGAACTGGCTTCGAGGTCCAGAGTTGAGTTTGAGGGGCATATACTGTCCAAATGGTAAATATCACCAGCTGCCTACACTCTTAGAAAAAAGGGTTCCAAAAAGGTTCTTCGGCTTTCCCCATAGGAAAAGCCTTTTTGGTTCCAGGTAGAATCTTCTGACAGACTCACCACCTGACAGGGAGTGATGGGGATACCGCCACACCAGCATTAACAGTTTAATAGCGTACCAGGCAATATCATAGAGAGGAACACTTTGTCTGGGAAAAACTTGTCATTTCACCTGTGTGGGAGTTGACATCCTATCCTGCAGTGAATTTCTACTGGTGGTGGTAGTGCGCTGGCTATGCTGGTGCTGTGGGGGCTTGTGAAGTGATTAGCTGCCACCAGATGGCTGAGAGGGATGGTAATTGGACAAGGAGCAAGGACCTCTCCTAAACCACTCCACTGGTTTTCCTACTGCTTCTAGAGAGTTAGAGACAAGAACTCGGCCTCACCGTTGTACCTGAGGCTGTGTCCCAATGGCATTCTATTTCCTATGTAGTGCACTACTTTTGACCAGAGCTCTATATAGGGAATATGGTGCCATTTGGGACACAACCTGAATTTCAAGTGTTTCAAGCTGATTGGAAATAGAAAAACACTATATTTTGTTTTCATATTATAATTGTGTATATACTTTGTTTTCATGTACTATATTTACAAGAGAACCACAATGGAAATACATTTTAGATATTTTTGTGTGTCGTCCTTGATGATTTTAAATGCATTGTGTCCACATGTGTGGTTGTATTGTTTTTTAAATGGTCAAATAAATCAAATATAAAATCCATTTGATCCTGGTGATTCATGAGTAACCACATTTACTAGCGCAGATAATCACGGATGGACAACACTTGATAATACATCAAAACCCACCAGTTCTCTGGCTTTACATTACAATCCACAGGAGCTCCGTTCTGTGTCCCACCTTTATTCTACATCCAGATAAAATATACCCTTTATACCCTCCACTTTCAACATAATGTCTTGACCAAAGATTGTGGAAGAAATATTACCCTGCACTGCCCTATTCATCATCGAACCTGCCTGGCCTATGAAATACAGGTCAGGGCTTACCAACAATGAGTCCTATCTTGTATGTTAGACCTCACGCTTGTGTATTTATCGCCTAAGCGACCGCCCAATGTGTGATTCATTGAACAGTCCTGCTGCTACAACATGCTGACTGCATCGCTAGGCAGTTTGCCCACTCCCTCCTACCCTCTGTCTATGATAATGCTCCCTGCCCTCCACCCTTTCCCCAATTCCCTCACACATATTCTTTATGATGTGTTTTTATTTCATTGATGTCCACAGGGTAGCTTTCTGCCACATAACAAGTAACATTCTCTCAGGGATAGTGAGAAAGTAAAGTGAGTGTGTTGAGGTTGTGTTTAATGAGGTGGGGAGAGAGATACTTTGAGATTTGAGGTTTATATTTGACCAACATATACCAACATAAACCAATGTGCATTTCTATTCAGATGGATGGCTTGTGCCATAAAACCTCTGCAACTCATCCAGAACGCCGTAGCCCGCCTGGTGTTCAACCTTCCCAAGTTGTCCCTCGTCACCCCGCTCCTCCGCACTCTCCACTGGCTCCCAGTTGAAACTCACATCCAGTTCAAGACCCTGGTGGTTGTCTACAGTGCAGCAAAGGGAACTGCCCGTCCCTACCTTCAGTCTATGCTGAAACCCTACAGCCCAACCTGAGCACTCCGTTCTGCCACCTCCCAGCCCTACAAACGGCCGGCTCCCGTTCATCTCAGTCAAAGCTCTTCTCTGTCCTGGCATCATAAATGGTGGAACAAGCTTCCCCCCTAATGCCAGGACAGCTGAGTCCCTGCCCTTCTTCCAAAAATGCCTGAAAACCTACCTCTTCAAGTATCTTGATTAAATGACTAAAATGTAAATGTATTATTGAACAGCTCATAAGGGAAAAAACTAAGGTTTGCATATACAATGAGTGGATCAAATGGGTTGACTAGATGGCAAAGGCAAAGTAATATAATTATCATTATGCAAGAGTAACTAGTGTATAGAATCACTTTCTAATGAGTTTGAATCTTTTTCCACACAGCAATTAAAGCCAGATGCTATTTCTACGGTTACTTCCCTTGAACTTGTTCACTCCTGGGCCCGTATCCACAAAGCATCTCAGAGTAGGAGTGCTCATCTACGATCAGTTTTTCATTTTATATCATAATGAATATGATTATATGGACAGATCCTAGATCAGCACACCTACTCTGATATGCTTTGTGGATATAGGCCCTGGTTTCTAATGGTGTTATTACGCCACATTTTTCTTGGAGTTACTTTGGCTACTTTTCCCCCAAGTTCATTATACAATCTGTGGTAGACTACATTAGTTCTATGCACTGTACAGCTGCCAGCCTCTAATCTACAACTAATGTATAGATTCCTTGTGGCAGGCCAATAAAAGCCAGATTAGTTTCTTAGTGAAGGTACACTCATGCAGTTTGTGATTGACGTGTGAAGAGAACATTAGCATATCATTTGTATTTGCTCTGGAGAGAGGGCGACAGTACAGATCTATTCCACTGCTCTGACTGCATGCATTTGTCCCCAGTGCTCAAGGAATACACAACACTGAATTGATTTTGTTTAGCGCCCTTCACAACCACTTGATATAATCTATGCCCAATGATTAACATTGGGATAGTGGGGGATTTGTCTGCATTTTGTCTTGAGAGAGTGAGCAGAAGTATCATGACTATGACTGGAGCAGGTTTAACTTGTTGACAGTCTCTATTTCAACTATTTCTTTCTGTCTTCGAATGACAACTTTTTTAATCTTGGTAAACATTTTAGTATATTTTAGTATTCGTATGTTTTTACGAAGGACCAGTTTTCTCCCCTAGTGTATTTCAATAGTTTGTTGTGCTAAGCCAGTGGTTCCCAAACTTTTTATAGTCCCGTACCCCTTCAAACATTCAACCTCCAGCTGTGTACCACCCTAGCACAAGGGTCAGCGCACTCTCAAATGTTGTTTTTTGTAAGCCTGTAAGCCTGTCACACACACACACTATATGATACATTTATTAAACATAAGAATGAGTGTGAGTTTGTTACAACCCGGCTCGTGGGACGTGACAAAGAGCTCTCATAGGACCAGAGCACAAATAATAATATAATAATAATCAATCATTTTGATCTTTATTTACCCATCTTACATATAAAACCTTATTTGTTCATCGAAAATTGTGAATAACTCACCACAGGTTAATGAGAAGGGTGTGCTTGAAAGGATGCACATAACTCTTTAATGTTGGGTTGTATTGGAGAGAGGCTGTCTTAAATCATTTCCCACACACAGTCTGTGCCTGTATTTAGTTTTCATGCTAGTGAGGGCAGAGAATCCACTCTCACATAGGTATGTGGTTGCAAAGGGCATCAGTGTCTTAACAGCACGATTTGCCAAGGCAGGATACTCTGAGCGCAGCCCAAGCCAGAAATCTGGCAGTGGCTACTGATTAAATTAAATTCTCAGAACCGCTTGTTGCAATTTTGATGAGGCTCTCTTGTTCAGATATCGATAATGAAAGGGATAACGAATCCAGTTGTTTGTGTGATCTATTTCAGGAAAGTACCTGCGTAATTGCGCACCCACCTCACTCAGGTGCTTCGCTATATCACATATGACATTGTCCGTAAACTTAAGTCCATTAGCATTAGCACCATTATCATTGTACAAATCGTACAATGATGGAAAGACCTGTGTGTTGTCCTGGTTAATGCAGACAGAGCAGAGCTCCAACTTCTTAATCATAGCCTTAATTTTGTCCCACACATTGAGTATAGTTGCGGAGAGTCCCTGTAATCCTAGATTCAGATCATTCAGGCGAGAAAAAACATCACTCAGATAGGTGTCACGATCTTCGTCTGAGGAAGAAGGATTAGACCAAAGCGCAGCGTGGTACGTGTTCATTATGTTTATTATAACCTTCACACCGAAACAAAAAACTAAAGTGAAACAAAACGCAACAGTTCTGTCAGGTACTCACACAAAACAGAAAACAACTACCCACAAAACCAACATGGCAAATGGCAACCTAAATAGGCTCCCCAATCAGAGACAACGAGAAACAGCTGTCTCTGATTGGGAACCAATTCAGGCCACCATAAATCTACAAACCCCTAGACCATACAAAATACCCATAGAAAAACAAAAACCCTAGACAAGACAAAAACCCCTAGACAATACAAAAACTAAACAAACCACCCTTGTCACACCCTGACCTAACCAAAAAAATTAAGAAAACAAATATAACTAAAGTCAGGGCGTGACAATAGGCCAGTCGTATAAGAAACTCGTCATCATGCAAGCGGTCAGACAAGTGAAAATGATGGTCAGTAAAGAAAACTTTAAGCTCGTCTTTTAATTCAAATAAACGTGTCAATACTTTCCCCCTGATAACTAGCGCACTTCTGTATGTTGTAAAAACGTTACATGGTCGCTGCCCATATCATTGCATAGTGCAGAAAATACACGAGAGTTCAGGGGCCTTGCTTTAACAAAGTTAACCATTTTCACTGTAGTGTCCAAAATGTATTTCAAGCTGTCAGGCATTCCCTTGTTACCAAGAGCCTCTCAGTGGATGCTGCAGTGTACCCAAGTGGCGTCGGGAGCATTTACTTGCACGCACGTTACCACTCCACTATGTCTCCCTGTCATGGCTTTTGCACCATCAGTAGATACCAACATGAGCAGTGGCTACGTTTGGCTACATACGGACCATTAGTGGAATTCCCACGAGAGTAACGGTTAATGTGATTGGATGTTAATTATTTGACTAGGCTACCTGTATTTGACATTGTGTTATTTCGCTGAACACTAGTTGGTTTAATTTTATTTTTGGCAGTGAAACGAGTCTACTCAGGCGAGAAAAAAACCTCACTCAAATGTATAATCCAGTAAAATATAAATGTACTGTTTGAAAATGTGATTCACATTTTTATTTGGAGTACCCCCGATGGCATTGCGCATACCCCTGGGGGTATGCGTACCCTTGTTTGGGAATACCTGCTAAGCAATCATTTAATTCTCTCACATATCCTGTACCAATAGGTGCTGCCGGGTATGTACTGTACTGTACTGCAAAAAAGTAACTCAGACCAAACAAACATTATCTAAAAACAGAATTTGGGAGTTTTCCCTGAAAACAATAAAACTATATTACTGCTGTTAGAGACTGTGATACAGGCAAACATGAATAATAAGTTAGTTGAACCTGTCAACACAGAAGGAAAGAAGTGTACTTTTGTTGTTCCATTATTCATGAGAAAAAAAGCTACATTTATTACTTTTTTGTTCAGAAATTAATTTACATTGTTCTGAGGCCTGGCAGCCGCCTACTAATTGTGTTACAGGACCTGAGGACATTTCCCCTCTGTTGGAAGTCATTCATTTCAATGTAAACATAATGCTTTCATTTGCTTATGTTTTTAATGGATGGCATTTAGGATCTTCTCAGATAAATCTGCCTTTGACAGTCAAATGAAGTCTTCATCCAATAGTTAGATGTAACCATTTTAATGAGTCAATAATCTCCTCTAGTGAGATGGTAATCTGCATGCAGTTGCTGCTATAACTATTCCCAAATGGCACCCTATTCCCTATATAGTGCACTACTTTTGACCAGGGCCTATAGGGAATAGGGTGCCATTTGGGATGCAAACTATATCTCCACAATCTTAATTGCTGCTTATCTGAGGGTCACCTTCTGAAGTAAGGTGGAGGCACAAGGCTCTGCTTTTCTGTGCCACCTCTAAACAGTTTTCTGAAAGTCTCCCATTCCTGCTTCCCTCCCTTTATTAAATGCCAGGTCTCAAAGTCTGCTCTTTATTCATGACATAAATGCTGCTCATACCTAATATTTGTGAATAGTTCCCATTTTGTTCTAGTAAACAGTGCCTGCCTGCCCTCACGCCAGTGGAGCTGCACTGGCACCTTTATTGATCTCCTTGCAATAAAGGAGTGCAGAACTACCTCCTGAAATTACATTTTTTATACTGCAGGAATATACTGGGAGAAATTACATTACCTTGGCGCATTCATAAAAAATAAAAAAAAGATCTTACACAAAGTTAGAAATTAAATCCCGGTCCTGAGGGTGTTGATGTTTTGCCAGTTACTGTCACCCGCTGTTGCTATCAACAGCAGAATCTTTGGTAACTGAAAAGCAATTTTGGCCTTGGGCAAAATGTTGCATTTATGTACATGAACTCCCTTGCTTGTAGCCTACCGTCTGTCTTGATGCATTGTAAAGGCAACCATTAGGGGTGGAAATGTAAACATTGCAATCCTTTACAAGGGTAATCAACTAGATTGTATTTGATATGAAGTGCAGGTGTTTCTTCTAATAGTGCTTACACTGACTGTAGCCTGTATGGACATGAATATTCCACTAGATTTGCATCAACAGAGCACCCAACATCAGCTGTCTTTTGAGCAGTCCTTCCATCAACCATCCTTTGTATTTGCTCAATCATGCTGAGAGCATGCATTTATAGTGTATACATATACAAATGTAAAATCCAGCTTAGAGGTAGGAAGGCTTTGTGTCCATGCAAAGTAATGTGTTTCTGTGTGAATCTCACACTTGTGGGAAGAGACAAATCAACCTTGGGATTACTTTGCCCCCTTGAGATGACTGGTTTTAGAGATGCGGGGAGAAAGCTATTGCAACCTGTTTCACTAGTTTTATTCATTGTATTCCTTTGTCTGACAATGTATCCAGCCGTTGTTAGCCAACACCTGTGTGGTTGCTTGATCAGATCAATACTACAGTACTTACATAATGTAAAAACAAAAAAAACATACGTTCAAATGCCCTGTAAATTGTCATCTTGAATCTTGTTGTCTATCAAGGGCCCTTAACCAAACACTTTCTGTTCTGTGGATATTAATTTGTTCATGGTGAGCAGCTTAGCTTCTCATGCAGCCATCTAATATGAAATGGCACCTGTCAAAGAATGGGGGAAATTAACTCTCCTCCTGGGGGGAAACATCACTGTTGATAACCAAGATCTGAATCATTTAATACAATTAGATTTCCCTTTAGTGCTTCATGTGGGTTGCTCCTAAATGTCACTCTACTCTCTACGTAGTGCACTATTAGGGCTCTGGTCAAAAGTAGTGCACTATGTAGAGAATAGGGTGCCATTTGGGACGCATCCATGGAAATCTCCTTCCATCCTGGCTTTCTTTCCTCACTGTGAGAGATTATCGCAGGTGATCCTGCGGTGGAATGGTTTGTCCAGTTAATAAAAAGAGCTCTGAGAAAAAATGTATTCCAGTTATCATTGGAGTGCATTTAAATAAGTGTGAGTCAATGGTTGGGAATAGTCAAGGGAGTCAGTAGGAAAATATGTGCACGTGGTATATCAAATGCTCGCATCCTTTTATACTGACTGATATTGCGGGGGTAACTCTAGCAACTGTCATTTTGCATCACACATGCATAGGCCTAAAACTGAACTACAGTATATACAGTTGAAGTCAGAAATGTACATACACCTTAGCCAAATACATTTAAACTCAGTTTTTCATAATTCCTGACATTTAATCCTCGAAAAAAATTCCCTATCTTAGGTCAGTTAGGATCCCCACCTTATTTTAAGAATGTGAAATGTCAAAATAATCGTAGAGAGAATTATTTATTTCAGCTTTTATTTCTTTCAACACATTCCCAGTGGGTCAGAAGTTTACGTACAATCAATTAGTATTTGGTAGCATTGCCTTTAAATTGTTTAACTTGGGTCAAATGATTCGGGTAGCCTTCCACAAGCTTCCCATAATAAGTTGGGTGAATTTTGGCCCATTCCTCCTGACAGAGCTTTTGTAACTGAGTCAGGTTTGTAGGCCTCCTTGCTCGCACACGCTTTTTCAGTTCTGCCCACACATTTTCGATAGGATTGAGGTCAGGGCTTTGTGATGGCCACTCCAATACCTTGACTTTGTTGTCCTTAAGCCATTTTGCCACAACTTTGGAAGTATGCTTGGTGTCATTATCCACTTGGAAGACCCATTTGCGACCAAGCTTTAACTTCCTGACTGATGTGTTGAGATGTTGCTTCAATATATCCACATAATTTTCGTACCTCCTGATGCCATCTATTTTGTGAAGTGCACCAGTTCCTCTTGCAGCAAAGCATACCCACAACATGATGCTGCCACCCCCGTTCTTCACAGTTGGGATGGTGTTCTTTGGCTTGCAAGCCTCCCCCTTTTTCCTCCAAACATAACGATGGTCATTATGGCCAAACAGTTCTATTTTTGTTTCATCAGACCAGAGGACATTTCTCATAAAGTATGATCTTTGTCCCCATGTGCAGCTGCAAACAGTAGTCTGGCATTTTTATGGCGGTTTTGGAGTAGTGGTTTCTTCCTTTCTGAGTGGTCTTTCAGGTTATGTTGATTTTGGGACTCGTTTTACTGTGGATATAGATAATTTTGTACCTGTTTCCTCCAGCATCTTCACAAGGTCCTTTGCTTTTGTTCTGGGATGGATTTGCACTCTTCACACCAAAGTACGTTCATCTCTAGGAAACAGAACGCGTCTCCTTCCTGGGCGGTATGACAGCTGCGTGATCCCATGGTGTTTATACTTGCGTACTATTGTTTGTACAGATGAACGTGGTACCTTTAGGCATTTGGAAATTGCTCCCAAGGATAAACCAGACTTGTGGAGGTCTTTCTGAGGTCTTGGCTGATTTCTTTTGATTTTCCCATGATGTCAAGGAAAAGGCACTGAGTTTGAAGGTAGGCCTTGAAATACATCCACAGGTACACTTCCAATTGACTCAAACAATGTCTATTAGCCTATCAGAAGCTTCTAAAGCCATGACATAATTTTGGGGAATTTTCCAAGCTGTTTAAAGGCACAGTCAACTTTGTGTATGTAAACTTCTCACCCACTGGAATTGTGATACAGTGATTATAAGTGAAATCATCTGTCTGTAAACAATTGTTGGATAAATTACTTGTGTCATGCACAAAGTAGATGTCCTAACTGACTTGCCAAAACTATAGTTGGTTAACAAGAAATTTGTGGAGTGGTTGAAAAGTTTTAATGACTCCAACCTAAGTGTATGTAAACTTCCGACTTCAACTGTATACAAAAGTATGTGGACACCCCTTCAAATGACTGGACAGGTGTATAAAATAGAGCACATAGCCATGCAATCTCCATAGACAAACATTGTCAGTAGAATGGCATTACTGAAGAGCTCAGTGACTTTCAACATGGCACCGTCATAGGATGCCAGCATTCCAACAAGTCAGTTTATCAAATTTCTGCCCTGCTAGAGCTGCCCCGGTCGACTGTACAGTAAGTGCTGTTATTGTGAATTGGAAACGTCTAGAAGCAACACCGGCTCAGCCGCGAAGTGGTAGGCCACACAAGCTCACAGGACAGGACCACCGAATGCTGAAGTAGGTAAAGCGTTAAAATCGTCTGTCCTCGGTTGCAACGCTCACTACTAAGGTCCAAACTGCCTCTGGAAGCAACCTCAGCACAATAACTGTTAGTTGGCAGCTTCATGAAATGGGTTTCCATGGCCGAGCAGACGCCCACAAGCCTAAGATCACCATGCCAATACCAAGAGTCGGCTGGAGTGGTGTAAAGCTCGCTTCCATTGGACTGTAACAGTGGAAATGCGTTCTCTGGAGTGATGAATCACGCTTCACCATCTGGCAGTCCGACGGGTTAAGCGGATGCCATGAGAACTCCACCTGCCCAAATGCAAGTTTAGTGGAGGAGAAATAATGGTCTGGGGCTGTTTTTCATGGTTTGGGCTAGGCCCTTTAGTTCCACTGAAGGGAAATCTTAATCAAATCAAATTTGATTTATTTATATAGCCCTTCTTACATCAGCTCATATCTCAAAGTGCTGTACAGAAACCCAGCCTAAAATCCCAAACAGCAAGCAATGCAGGTGTAGAAGCACGGTGGCTAGGAAAAACTTACTAGAAAGGCCAAAACCTAGGAAGAAACCTAGAGAGGAACCAGGCCATGAGGGGTGGCCAGTCCTCTTCTGTCTGTGCCGGGTGGAGATTATAACAGAACATGGCCAAGATGTTCAAATGTTCATAAATGACCAGCATGGTCAAATAATAATAATCACAGTAGTTGTTGAGGGTGCAGCAAGTCAGCACCTCAGGAGTAAATGTCAGTTGGATTTTCATAGCCGATCATTAACAGTATCTCTACCGCTCCTGCTGTCTCTAGAGAGTTGAAAACCGCAGGTCTGGGACAGGTAGCACGTCCGGTGAACAGGCCAGGGTTCCATAGCCGCAGGCAGAACAGTTGAAACTGGAGCAGCAGCATGGCCAGGTGGACTGGGGACAGCAAGGAGTCATCATGCCAGGTAGTCCTGAGGCATGGTCCTAGGGCTCAGGTCCTCCGAGAGAGAGAAAGAAAGAGAGAAAGAGAGAATTAGAGAGAGCATTCTTAAATTCACACAGGACACCGGATAAGACAGGAGAAGTACTCCAGATATAACAAACTGACCCTAGCCCCCCGACACAAACTACTGCAGCATAAATACTGGAGGCTGAGACAGGAGGGGTCAGGAGACACTGTGGCCCCATCCGATGATTCCCCCGGACAGGGCCAAACAGGAAGGATATAACCCCACCCACTTTGCCAAAGCACAGCCCCCACACCACTAGAGGGATATCTTCAACCACCAACTTACCATCCTGAGACAAGGCTGAGTATAGCCCACAAAGATCTCCGCCACAGCACAACCCAAGGGGGGGCGCCAACCCAGACAGGAAGATCACGTCAGTGACTCAACTCAAAGTGTCTCAAATGTTGGACAAAACCCACTGAGTCGATGATGGCTCTGAAAGCCTTTTGGAGTGGGTCTGTGGACTTTTCCATATGAATATTAAAATCACCAAAAATTTGAATATTATCTGCTATGACTACAAGGTCCGATAGGAATTCAGGGAACTCAGTGAGGAACGCTGTATATGGCTCAGGAGGCCTGTAAACAGTAGCTATAAAAAGTGATTGAGTAGGCTGCATAGATTTCATGACTAGAAGCTCAAAAGACGTCAGTTTTTTTTTGTAAATTGAAATTTGCTATTGTAAATGTTAGCAACACCTCCGCCTTTGCGGGATGCACGGGGGATACGGTCACTAGTGTAACCAGGAGGTGAGGCCTCATTTAACACAGTAAATTCATCAGGCTTAAGCCATGTTTCAGTCAGGCCAATCACATCAAGATTATGATCAGTGATTAGTTCATTGACTATAACTGCCTTTGAAGTGAGGGATCTAACATTAAGTAGCCCTATTTTAAGATGTGAGGTATCACGATCTCTTTCAATAATGTCAGGAACGGAGGAGGTCTTTATTCTAGTGAGGTTGCTAAGGCGAACACCGCCATGTTTAGTTTTGCCCAACCTAGGTCGAGGCACAGACACGGTCTCAATGGGGAAAGCTGAGCTGACTACACTGACTGTGCTAGTGGCAGACTCCACTAAGCTGGCAGGCTGGCTAACAGCCTGCTGCCATGCTGCACCCTATTTCATTGTGGAGCTAGAGGAGTTAGAGCCCTGTCTATGTTGGTAGATAAGATGAGAGCACCCCTCCAGCTAGGATGGAGTCCGTCACTCCTCAACAGGCCAGGCTTGGTCCTGTTTGTGGGTGAGTCCCAGAAAGAGGGCCAATTATCTACAAATTCTATCTTTTGGGATGGGCAGAAAACAGTTTTCAACCAGCGATTGAGTTGTGAGACTCTGCTGTAGAGCTCATCACTCCACATAACTGGGAGGGGGCCAGAGACAATTACTCGATGCCGACACATCTTTCCAGCTGATTTACAGGCTGAAGCTATGTTGCGCTTGGTGACCTCTGACTGTTTCATCCTAACATCGTTGGTGCCGACGTGGATAACAATATCTCTATACTCTCTACACTCGCTAGATTTAGCTTTAGCCAGCACCATCTTCAGATTAGCCTTAACGTCGGTAGCCCTGCCCCCTGGTAAACGGTGTATGATCGCTGGATGATTCGTTTTAAGTCTAATACTGAGGGTAATGGAGTCGCCAATGACTAGGGTTTTCAATTTGTCAGAGCTAATGGTGGGAAGCTCAGGCCCCGTAACGGGAGGAGTAGAGACCAGAGAAGGCTCGGCCTCAGACTCCGACTCGCTGCTTAATGGGGAAAACTGGTTGAAAGTTTCTGTCGGCTGAATGAGCGACGCCGGTTGAGCATTCCTACAGCATTTCCCTCCAGAAGCCATGAGAAAGTTGTCCGGCTGTGGGGACTGTGCGAGGGGATTTGTACTAACATTACTATCTGTACTTACTGGTGGCACAGACGCTGTTTCATCCTTTCCTACACTGAAATTACCCTTGCCTAACGATTGCGTCTGAAGCTGGGCTTGCAGCACAGCTATCTTCGCCGTAAGCCGTAAGCATACAGTGGCTTTCTATACTATTCTGTGCTTTCATCTTTGTGGCAACAGTTTGGGGAAGGCCCTTTCCTGTTTCAGAATGAAAATACCCCGTGCACAAAGCGAGGTCCATAAAGAAATGGTTTATCAAGATCGGTGTGGAAGAACTTGACTGGCCTGCACAGAGCCCTGACCTCAACCCCATCGAAAACTGGGATGAATTGGAACGCCGACTGCGAGCCAGGCCTAATTGCCCAACATCAGTGCCCGCCCTCACTATTGCTCGTGGCTGAATGGAAGCAGGTCCCTGCAGCAATGTTCCAACATCTAGGGGAAAGCGTTCCCAGAAGAGTGGAGGAAAAAGGGGAGATCAACTGCATATTAATGCTCATGATTTTGGAATGAGATGTTCGACGAGCAGGTGTCCATGTACCTTTAGTCATGTAATGTATGTGATTATGATCTTTATAGCAGCACTCGTCTCTGAATCTCTTTCCCTGCCCCTCATCTTTTGTTTAAGGGTTGGTTACCCCAGAATTACAGTAACTCGCTGTCAGTGATGTACATCAAATCAAATCAAATACATTTTTATTTGTCACATACGCATGGTTAGCAGATGTTAATGCGAGTGTAGCGAAATGCTTGTGCTTCTAGTTCCGATAATGCAGTAATAACCAACAAGTAATCTAACCTAACAATTCCACAACTACTACCTTATACACACAAGTGTAAAGGGATAAAGAATATGTACATAAAGATATATGAATGAGTCATGGTACAGAACGGCATAGGCAAGATGCAGTAGATGGTATAGTGTACAGTCTACACATATGAGATGAGTAATGTAGGGTATGTAAACATAAAGTGGCATAGTTTAAAGTGGCTAGTGATACATGTATTACATAAAGATGGCAAGATGCAGTAGATGATATAGAGTACAGTATATACATATACATATGAGATGAGTAATGTAGGATATGTAAACATTATATTAAGTGGCATAGTTTAAAGTGGCTAGTGATACATGTATTACATAAAGATGGCAAGATGCAGTAGATGATATAGAGTACAGTATATACATATGAGATGAGTAATGTAGGATATGTAAACATTATATTAAGTGGCATTGTTTAAAGTGGCTAGTGATACATTTTTACATAATTTCCATCAATTCCCATTATTAAAGTGGCTGGAGTTGAGTCAGTATGTTGGCAGCGGCCACTAAATGTTAGTGGTGGCTGTTTAACAGTCTGATGGCCTTGAGATAGAAGCTGTTTTTCAGTCTCTCGGTCCCCGCTTTGATACACCTGTACTGACCTCGCCTTCTGGATGATAGCGGGGTGAACAGGCAGTGGCTCGGGTGGTTGTTGTCCTTGATGATCTTTATGGCCTTCCTGTGACATCGGGTGGTGTAGGTGTCCTGGAGGGCAGGTAGTTTGCCCCCGGTGATGCGTTGTGCAGACCTCACTACCCTCTGGAGAGCCTTACGGTTGTGGGCGGAGCAGTTGCCGTACCAGGCGGTGATACAGCCCGACAGGATGCTCTCGATTGTGCATCTGTAGAAGTTTGTGAGTGCTTTTGGTGACAAGCCGAATTTCTTCAGCCTCCTGAGGTTGAAGAGGCGCTGCTGCGCCTTCTTCACAACGCTGTCTGTGTGGGTGGACCAATTCAGTTTGTCCGTGATGTGTATACCGAGGAACTTAAAATTTTCCACCTTCTCCTGGAAATGGAGAAGGTACATTGAGTCACTGGTCAGTTGTGCTTATTTTGTGTCCACTTGAGTTGACGTGTGCACAATGTAGCTTCTTAAACTCTTATGTTAAGGGAAGTATTGGGGAAAGTATCCTGACTCATGCAGTGTCTGATACTGTGCTATCCATCTTTGGTTGGCCGTTGCTACATGGTTGCTGTCCATGGTGCTGAATATCCTGGCGCTGTAGTATGCCAGTGGTGACCAGTGTTTGGGGTTTCCATTAGTTACCACAGCCACAAAGTGAAAATTGGCTATATCGTAAAAATTCATGAAAACAAAAAATTGCTTTAGGCAAAAAGTTAGCAGTGTGATTAAGGTTAGGGTTGTGGAAGTCTGTATGAGCAGGTTAAATAGTGACAAGACTGACGGTGGGCTTGTTCCACAAGACTGTGGAAAGAGAGGATAGACAACCACAGCACTAAAGTATTGTATCACTGAACTGATCAAGCATTAATGAACTGCATCAAACACTGAATGATAATGCGAAGCTCCAGTTGAATAAAGCATGGGACCCAGGGACAGGCTGTCTAGGCCCACATCTCTATTCATTGAGCTGTGAGGCGTTTGGCAAAGAAAAAGCAACGGTTTCCTGGCACTAATGGAACCTGGCACATGTCTGAGACACCAGTTGTTGCTCTCTCTCCATCTGGAGATGAAGGCAGCAGAATCCCCGCTACACCTCCTCCATGGGTGGGCTGGAGATAATAAACCCGAGTTGATTTGATGAACCCCTCCACACAAGCGGCCAGCTGCACAGAACCACAGGACTACCATCATGATGAGGTTGGTTGCATCATGCACTCAACAGCTGGTCATCTGACAGCACAGCACAGCTACCCAGACCTGGTATGCTACTGTACCATGTTGCGCTCAATCAAATGATCACCGGCAGCCTCTCCTCTGACTGCAAGGCTATGTGCAGTACATACAGGGGAGAATGGGTGAATGGTTTGAATTGGGAAAAGTGGATGGACAAAGCTTAAACTTTCTTATCCCCAACTTTTTAATGATAACAGTTCTACTGAATACTACTGTGTGCTTCGCCACCAAACCTATGGATTCCAGGAGGTCCCATTCCCTCCAAATCTATTGATTCCAGGAGGTCCCATTCCCTCCAAATCTATGGATTCCAGGAGGTCCCATTCCCTCCAAACCTATGGAATCCAGGAGGTCCCATTCCTTCCAAACCTAAGGATTCCAGGAGGTCCTATTCCCTCCACATCTAGCCTATGGGCGAACTTTGCATGTGTCCCTATAATGTAACATGGGGTTTGATTTGCTTGCTAATAGATTAGCATTCACACCACACTGGCTATTTTTGGTAGCTAGCTAGTTAAACATGACAAACTGGCAAAAATGAAAAAGATGATCATTATGTCAAGCATGCCTTAGCACATCAGCAATCAACATTAATAGCAGAATGCAACTGGCCAGCTCAACTAGCTGTCTTAACATTGCTTCGTCCCGCAAAAAGCCATCTGTAAACAATGGCTCGTTGCGGGACCAATTAAGCTATAACAGTACCTGTATGCAACTGTCTAGCTAGCTACAGTGCATTCTGAAAGTATTCAGACCCCTTGATTTTTGCCACATTTTGTTAGGTTACAGCCTTATTCTAAAATGGATTACCCTCCCATCAATCTACAAACAATACCCCATAATGACAAAGCAAAAACAGCTTTTTTTTTTTTGCTGATTTATAAAAAATATAAAACTGATATTACATTTACATAAGTATTCAGACCCTTCTCTCAGTACTTTGTTGAAGCACCTTTGGCAGCAATTACAGCCTCGAGTCTTTTTGGGTATGACACTACAAGCTTAGCACACCTGTATTTTTGGGGTTTCTCCCAATCTTTTCTGCAGATTCTCTCAAGCTCTGTCAGGTTGGATGGGGAGCGATGCTGCACAGCTATTTTCAGGTCTCTCCAGAAATGATCGATCGGGTAAAAGTCTGGACTCTGGATGGCAAAACTCAAGGACATTCAGAGACTTGTCCCGGAGCCACTCTGTACTTTGCTCCGTTCATCTTTGCCTCGATCCTGAATAGTCTCCCATTCCCTGCCGCTGAAAAACATCCCCACAACATGATTCTGCCACCCCCATGCTTCACCGTAGGGATGGTGCCAGGTCTCCCCCAGACGTGACGCTTGGCCAAAGGCCAAAGAAGTTTCACCAGACCAGAGAATCTTGTTTCTCATGGTCTGAGAGTCTTTAGGTGCCTTTTGACAAACTCCAAGTGGGCTGTCATGTACCTTTTACTGAGGAGCGGCTTCCGTCTGGCCACTCTACCATAAAGGTCTGATTGGTGGAGTGATGCACAGATGGTTGTCCTTCTGGAAGGTTCTCCCATCTCCACAGAGGAAATCTGGAGCTCTGTTAGAGTGACCATCAGGTTCTTGGTCACCTCCCTGACCAAGGCCCTTCTCCCCTGATTGCTCAGTTTGGCCGGGCGGTCAGCTCTAGGAAGAGTCTTGGTGGTTCCAAACTTCTTCCATTTAAGAATGATGGAGGCCACTGTGTTCTTGGGGACCTTCAATGCTGCATAAATGTTTCAGTACCCTTCCCCAGATGTGTGTCTCAACACAATCCTGTCTCAGAGTTCTACGGACAATTCCTTCAACCTTATGGCTTGGTTTTTGCTCTGACATGCACTGTCACCTGTGGGACCTTATATAGACAGGTGTGTACCTTTCCAAATCATTTCCAATTAATTGAATTTACCGCAGGTGGACTCCAAGTTGTAGAAACATCTCAAGGATAGTCAATGGAAACAGGATGCACCTGAGATCAATTTCGAGTCTCATAGCAAAGGGTCTGAATTCTGAAGGTATTTCTGTTTTTATCTTTTTATAAATTTGTAAAAATGTCTAAACCTTTTTTCGGTTTGTCATTATGGGGTATTGTGTGTAGATTTCTGAGCAGTTTTTTTAATTTATTTAATAAATTTTTTAATAAAGCTGTAATGTAACAAAATGTGGAAAAAGTCAAGTGGTCTGACTGCTTTACGAATGCACTGTATATAGCTAACAATGAAAATTACTTTTTGATACAGTTGAGAGAATAACGTATGTACATGTAGCTAGCTATCTTGGCATTTAATTGTAGACTCTTACCAGTGTATGGATATTGATGATTCACTGCAGACTGAAACACTTTCAGAAGAATCCTTCCCACTCGGCTTCAACCAGTCCAGACTGCTTTAGCCACAGATCCTTCCCACTCAGCTTCAACCAGTCCAGACTGCTTTAGCCACAGATCCTTCCCACCCGGCTTCAACCAGTCCAGACTGCTTTAGCCACAGAAAACAAAGATGTGTCTATACCAGCAGCTGTATTCAGGACAACACTGGTATTGAATGTTGTAGCTACACTTTACATTAGTAAATCTAATAGATCTTTCAAATATTCATGGTAGTAGAGACCCGGATGTGCCATTTGACAGAGAAGCCTTGAGTGACAGAATGGACTCTCTTTCACATGAATGTCCCAGCTCCCTCATTATCTCAACCACTCATGGCTAAGCAAGATTCTGTATTTTTTGTGTCTAAACAGCTTCGGGATTTCACATTTTATTTATATTTACAGATTACATCCGAGTTTGTTATTAAGGCATATGGAAGTTAACATGTTCAAGAAGGCATTTCACGACTCCTGTGAAGTAGTGATGTGCATCATACGCCCAGCTTTCTGTAATGCGTCACAAATGTAGTGAACTATATAGGGAATAGGGTACCATATGGAATGCAAACCAGCCTCTAACAGGGGAAATGGGCTCCATTCAGGAGGAGGATTATTCAATCACTAACGTTTAGTGTACAGAGAGTAGGGATATACTATCCTCCCATTCAAATGAACATGTAATGGAGAGCCATGCATAAATGATGGATGAGAGAAGCTAAGAATAACGTCCCCACAGAGACCTACAATACATATGACTGTTGACTGAATTAGTTAATGGTGCTCTGGCTCTACCTCCACACCTCCAGGACCTCTATACCTCCAGGACCTCTATACCGCCATAACTCCAGGACCTCCATGACCTCCTTACATCCATATCTCCCCACCTCCAGGACCTCTATACATCCATAACTCCAGGACCTCCATACCTCCAGGACCTCCTTACAGCCATACCTCCCCACCTCCAGGACCTCTATACCTCCATAACTCCAGGACCTCCATACCTCCAGGACCTCCTTACAGCCATACCTCCCCACCTCCAGGACCTCTATACCTCCATAACTCCAGGACCTCCATACCTCCAGGACCTTCTTACAGCCATACCCCCCCACCTCCAGGACCTCTATACCGCCATAACTCCAGGACCTCCATACCTCCAGGACCTCCTTACATCCATATCTCCATACCTCCATACCCACAGGACCTCCTTACAGCCATACCTCCACACCTCCAGGACCTCTATACGTCCATAACTCCAGGTCCTCCATACCTCCAGGACCTCCTTACATCCATATCTCCACACCTCCATGACCTTCATACTGCTACACCTACATACCTCCAGGACCTCCATACCTTCATGACCTTCATACTGCTACATCTCCATACCTTCAGCACCTCCATATCTCCACACCTCCAGGACCTCCATACCTCCACACCTCCAGGACCTCTATACGTCCATAACTCCAGGTCCTCCATACCTCCAGGACCTCCTTACATCCAAATCTCCACACCCCATGACCTTCATACTGCTACACCTCCATACCTCCAGGACCTCCATACCTCCATGACCTTCATACTGCTACACCTCCATACCTCCAGGACCTCCATACCTCCATGACCTTCATACTGCTACACCTCCATACCTCCAGCATCTCCGTACTTCACGGACCTCCATACCTCCATGACCTTCATACCTCCAGCACCTCCATGTCTCCATACCTCCAGAACCTCCATATCTCCATACCTCCAGGACCTCCATACCTCCAGCACCTCCATGTCTCCATACCTCCAGAACCTCCATATCTCCATACCTCCAGGACCTCCATACCTCCAGCACCTCCATGTCTCCATACCTCCAGAACCTCCACACCTCCATGACCTTCATACTGCTACACCTCTATACCTCCAGCACCTCCATATCTCCAAACCTCCAGCACCTCCATGTCTCCATACCTCCAGAACCTCCATATCTCCATACCTCCAGGACCTCCATACCTCCAGCACCTCCATGTCTCCATACCTCCAGAACCTCCACACCTCCATGACCTTCATACTGCAACAACTCCATACCTTCAGCACCTCCATATCTCCAAACCTCCAGCACCTCCATACCTCCATGACCTTCATACTGCTACACCTCCATACCTCCAGCATCTCCATGTCTCCATACCTCACGGACCCCCATACCGCCATACCTTCATGCCCCCCAGGACCTCCATACTGCCATATCTCCATACTGTAACAATGTACGATGAGAGTCGGGAAGCAAGTTCAGGGAGTGAATACATTTAATGAATAAATTAACAAAACAAGAAACACAAACAGTGCACTGACATGAAACAGGAACAATGACGACTGGGGAAGAAACCAAAGGGAGTTACATATAAAGGGCAGGTAATCAAGGAGGTGATGGAGTCCAGGTGAGTGTCATTATGCACGTAACGCTGGTGACAGGTGTGCTCCCTAACGAGCAGCCTGGTGACCTAGAGGCAGGAGAGGGAGCACATGTGACACATACCTTCATATCTCCATACCTCCAGGACTTCCATACCTCCAGGACTTCCATACCTTCATACCTCCAGGACCATGGACTGATGTAAGAACGGCTGTGGTGTTAAAGGAGCAGGAGAAGAAGATGAATGTGGCGTGATCGTTCATTGACTACGATAATAACAATAAGCATGCAGCCAGGAATGGATGAATCACTATTTTTAAAAGCATGCATCTAAATTGACATGTTTTAGTTAGTATCCAATATGGTCATGTTTTCAGTAGTTCTCTTGATCATACTTTACAACTTACATTCAGATAATTTTTTTTGCTGCTAATTCAATCAATGCAAAAATATTCAACATAATATTTATCCTGTATCCAGTATCCTATTCTGAATACTGCATAAGTCTGATTACAAAGTATCATGTGTTCCTGAATGTACCACCTTAATCTCACAAGCTCTGCCTGGATTGTACTGTTTTCTCTGGGCTGCAATCTCATTCTGAACCACCCAGTCCTCTGGTGTGTTCAACGTGCACTAAATAAGGAAATATTTAAACCCTTACCCTTCTGGCCGGAGAGCCGAAGGGTTTGGACACATGTCTGTAAAATACTGTCTCCATCCACAGGGCAGAGAGACAATATTACCTATATTGTGCTCTACTTTTAATCAGGTCTCTGGTCAAAATAAGTGCACTATAATGGCAATAGTGTTCCATTTGAGATACAGCCAATAGTTTGGCACTGGTAGCAGCCAGCTAATTAAAGTAGTCATGTGCAATGTTTAATGCATGACCTTTCTGTTGGCATTAGAACACAAAGGTGATGAACTAACGCAATAACTGTGCTGAACAAGGTCAATCTTCTCAACATAATCTCTCTTCATTCCTGCTGGGAGGGGGGGGGGGTAATGTCATGCATCTTTAATCATGTTGTTACTATGCTCACATAGAGGAAAGGGAGAGAAGAACATATACACTGGAGGGAGAGTAGATTTGGAGGAATCGGGTCAAGGAGAAAGCAAATACCTACATTTGGTTTTCACTCTAATAAAAGCCTATTCAATGATTCAAGGACTTGTTATTGACAATGTTTGCTTTCATAACGCAGCACAGCACAGCTATTTATCACCGTCCCTTGAATTCTCATTGCAGTGTGCAGTGTCATTAAAAACAACCAAAAACAACCAACAACAACATTTTTCTTGGCCCACCACAATTAGCTGTTCCGCATAAACAGAGCGATTTCACAGCAATCTACAGGCTTGTAGACCCACTCTCAGATCTCTGAACAATATTGACCATTGGTAACCTCTGAACATAATCAAAATAGTTGTTCATTAATTCTAAGTGCAATAATTACTCTCCACCCTCAAAATGTCCAATTACGCTCCCCATGAAGTAGCTGCTAAAGCAAAGACAATTATGCCATCCACATAATAAGCATACAAACAAATGACGAAAAGCCATTTCATCCTGCACCTTCACTTTAACTGATTAGGTTGTTTCAAGATTTCAAGCACACATTGTATCTAATGACTTAGGACAATTGTCTAATTAAGACACAGAAATTCTAACATTTACGTAGAGCAGCACTCCTCAATCTGTTTCCACCCACGTTTAACCAATACATGTGTGTCAGAAAAATTGTGGGGTGGGTTGTACTGTAAACATAGAAGATAAAAAGGTAAATGTTGTGTAGATCAAGTGAATACACAATAGGCACTACTGACCGTTGTCTTAATCGTATAATTCTACACCTTAGCTAAAATGGCTCATTGTAGTTAGTAAACATACAACAGTGGCATGCAGTGTGTGTGAATTAAATATATTATCATGTGCAACACACAACTCATTTTAATATTTCCAAGGGGTGATATGCACAAAGAGATATGTGCTCCCTCTGGAGTCCTAACAGCCTTGATAACTGCAGCCCAGTGGTCACTACAGCTGGGGGCCTCAGATAAACCATGAAAGACAGCTGGGGGCCAGGGCTGGGGAGGCTGGAACCCCAACACAGCATGCACTCCTCCCCGCCACTGCTGCCTCAGTCCCTTTTAAGTGGCTGTTTGTGGATTAAAAGGATGGACAAGCTGACAGGGCTGTGCGTCCAAAATTGCACCCTATTCCATATTTATTGCGCTTACTGTAAATAGGGAATAAGCTGATGAGAGTGAACTCAAAATGAAACCTGTGCCAGCATGGTTTGGCACCTTGTCTCTTGGCTGAGTATTTATTTTATCCCCTTTTCTCTCATCATAAAAAAAAAAAATCTATATTATGTACTCTCCAATATAATATCTTAACTTCACTGGATTAGGGTAAATAAACTCTGAATAAACTCAGAGTAGAATCCCCTCAAGAGTTCTTAAACTAACAGAGACAGGAGGCAGTATGTGAGTCTGCAGTGAGTGAGTTTGCAATTAAAAGCTAATTAGCTTCCAAAGATGCATTTTTCCCCTGTCAACAAATTAACATAAAGAAGTGCTTCAGCTTCTGTCTAACAAACACTAGCAGTGCAGAAGATGAAGCCTCTGCATTTTTCTTCCTGTGTTTTAGTCACTCTCTAATCCCATCAAATTGTCCTGTGCTTTTTTATTTGTTTTTTTGGAATGAGATTTGCTTGCATCTTGGGTTTACCTGCCCGCAGGATGGGCATCTGAGAATGTACTGGACTCAGGAACATTCACTGTCTTCTTGGTAAGCAACTCCAGTGTAGATTTGGCCTTGTGTTTTAGGTAATGTTTCTGCTGAAAAGTGAATTAATCTTCCAGTGTCTGGTTGAAAGCAAACTTTACCAGGTTTTCCTCTAGGAATTTGCCTATGCTTAACTCCCCAGTCCTTAAGAATTACAAGCATACCCATAACATGGTGCAGCCACCATTATGCTTGAAAATATGGAGAGTGGTGCTCAGTAATGTCTTGTATTGGATTTGCCTCAAACACACTTTGTATCCAGGACAAAAAGTGAATTGCTTTGCCAAATGTTTTGCATTATTACTTTAGTGCCTTGTTACAAACAGGATGTAACGATTGTTCTCCTCCTCGTCTGAGGAGGAGCATGGATCGGACCAAAACGCAGCTTGTGTGGAATACATGATGAATTTATTTAAAGAAGGCGAACACGAAGCACACTTGAATAAATTAAAAAATAACAAAAACGACGTAGACCGACCTGGACATGAGAACTTACATAACACGAAGAACGCACGAACAGGAACAGACTAAACAAACGAAACAGTCCCGTGTGGTACATACACAGACACGGAAGACAATCACCCACAAACAAACGGTGTGAACAGCCTACCTTAATATGGTTCTCAGAGGAAACGTCAAACACCTGCCCTTGATTGAGAACCGTATAAGGCAAAATAACAATGAACCCAACATAGAAACACATAACATAGAATGCCCACCCAGCTCACGTCCTGACCAACTTAACAAAGACAAAACAAAGGAAAATAAGGTCAGGAACGTGACAGTACCCCCCCCCCCCCCCCCCCAAGATGCGGACTCCGGCCGCAAAACTGAACCTATAGGGGAGGGTCTGGGTGGGCATCTGTCCACGGTGGCGGCTCTGGCTCTGGACGTTGTCCCCACCCCACCATAGTCAATCCCCGCTTCCGTAGCCTCCTCCCAATGGCCACCCTCCAAATTAACCCACCTGGATTAAGGGACAGCACCGGACTAAGGGGCAACACCGGGATGAGGGGCAGCACCGGACTGAGGGGCAGCACCGGACTGAGGGGCAGCACCGGACTGAGGGGCAGCACCGGACTGAGGGGCAGCACCGGACTGAAGGGCAGCACCGGACTGAGGGGCAGCACCGGACTGAGGGGCAGCACCGGACTGAGGGGCAGCACCGGACTGAGGGGCAGCTCCGGGCTGGCTGACGGCTCTGGCTGGTCATGGCTGGATGACGGCTCTGGCTGGTCATGGCTGGATGACGGCTCTGGCTGGTCATGGCTGGATGACGGCTCTGGCTGGTCATGGCTGGATGACGGCTCTGGCTGGTCCTGTCTGGCGGACGGCTCTGGCTGGTCCTGTCTGGCGGACGGCTCTGGCTGGTCCTGTCTGGCGGACGGCTCTGGCTGCTCCTGTCTGGCGGACGGCTCTGGCTGCTCCTGTCTGGCGGACGGCTTTGGCTGCTCCTGTCTGGCGGACGGCTCTGGCTGCTCCTGTCTGGCGGACGGCTCTGGCTGCTCCTGTCTGGCGGACGGCTCTGGCTGCTCCTGTCTGGCGGACAGCTCTGACGGCTCGGGACAGACGGGCAGCTCTGACGGCTCGGGACAGACGGGCAGCTCTGACGGCTCGGGACAGACGGGCAGCTCTGATGGCTCGGGACAGACGGGCAGCTCTGGGCAGACGGGCACACCTGTAGGGAGGAGACGGAGAGACAGCCTGGTGCGTGGGGCTGCCACAGGACCCACCAGGCTGGAGAGACCTACAGGAGGCTTGATGTTAAGAGGAGGCACCTGAAGGACCGGGCTGTGGGAGAGCACTGGAGCTCTGGTGCGCAGCCTTGGCACCACTCCCACAGGCTGGAATACTACTCCAGCCCGGACCCTCCAGAGTGCAGGCACAGGTTGAACCGGGCTGTGGATGAGCACTGGAGATCTAGTGCCTACTACGCGCACCTCTCCCTTAGGCTCCACTCCCACATTTGCCCGGTACGAGCGGAGCGTAGGCATAGGACGCACTGCACCCTCCCAGCGCCCCGGAGACACAGCACGCAGAGCCGGCGCAGGATACCCTGGACCGAAACTGCGTACCGGAGACCAGACGCGCTGAGCAGGCACAATACGCCCCGGCTGGATGCCCACACTCACATGACACTTTCGGGGGGCTGCCCTATAGCGCACCGGGCTATGGGCACGCACTGGCGACACCGCGCGCTTAACCGCATAACACGGTGCCTGACCAGTAACGCGTTGCTTATGATAAGCACGAGGAATGCGCTCAGGTCTGCTACCTGGCTTAGCCACACTCCTCTCTAGCCCCCACCCCCAAAAAATTCTGGGGCTGCCTCTCGTACCTGTCGCGCTGCCTCCTCATATCGCCGCCGCTCAGCTTTCGCTTCCTCCAGCTCAGCTTTGGGGCGGCGATATTCCCCAGCCTGTGCCCAGGATCCTTCTCCGTTCAAAATCTCCTCCCATGTCCAGGAGTCCTGGGATTTCTGCCGCTGCTTTCTCCCACACTGCTTGGTCCTTGGTTGGTGGGTGATTCTGTAACGATTGTTCTCCTCCTCGTCTGAGGAGGAGCATGGATCGGACCAAAACGCAGCTTGTGTGGAATACATGATGAATTTATTTAAAGAAGACGAACACGAAGCACACTTGAATAAATTACAAAATAACAAAAACGACGTAGACCGACCTGGACATGAGAACTTACATAACACGAAGAACGCACGAACAGGAACAGACTAAACAAACGAAACAGTCCCGTGTGGTACATACACAGACACGGAAGACAATCACCCACAAACAAACGGTGTGAACAGCCTACCTTAATATGGTTCTCAATCAGAGGAAACGTCAAACACCTGCCCCTGATTGAGAACCATATAAGGCTAAATAACAATGAACCCAACATAGAAACACATAACATAGAATGCCCACCCAGCTCACGTCCTGACCAACTAAACAAAGACAAAACAAAGGAAAATAAGGTCAGGAACGTGACACAGGATGCATGTTTTGGAATATTTTTATTCTGTACAGGCTTCCTTTTCACTCTGTCAATTAGGTTAGTATTGTAGAGTAACTAAAATGTTGTTGATCCATCCAAAGTTGTCTCCTGTCACAGCCATTAAACTCTGTAACTGTTTCAAAGTCACCATTGGCCTCATGGTGAAATCCCTGAGTGGTGTCCTTCCTCTCCGGCAACTGAGTTAGGAAGAACGCCTGTATCTTTGTAGTGACTGGGTGTATTGATACATCATCCAAAGTCTAATTATTAACTTCACCATGCTCAAAGGGATATTCAATGTCTACTTTGTTATTTTTCCCCCAACTACCTTTAGGTGGCCGTCTTTGCAAAGCATTGGAAATCCTCCCTGGTCTTTGTGGCTGAATCTGTGTTTAAAATTCACTGCTTGACTGAGGGACTTTACAGATAATTGTATGTGTGGGGTACAGAGATGAGGTAGTCATTCAAAAATCATGTTAAACACTATTATTGAGTCCATCGAACTTATTATGTGACTTGTTAAGCAAATGTTCACTCCTGACCTTATTTAAGCTAGCCATAACAAAGGGGTTGAATACTTTCAGCTCAAGACATGTCAGCTTTTAATTTTTTATTAGAACATTTCCAAAAACATTTCCACTTTGACATTATGGGGTATCGTGTGTAGGCCAGTAACAAATTATCTAAATTGAATACATTCTATTTAGATAGAATTCAGGATGGAACACATCGAAATTTGGAAAATACGTGTGAATACTTTCTGAAGACACTTTACAGTGTTATACACAAAATACAATTAAATATCACATTACAGTAAGTTGATACAGTACAGTCCCTGTTGGAAAGAGGATTGGGACTGACGGGCTGCTCCGGACTCACGGGCGGCTCTGGCGGCTCAGGACAGACGGGTGGCTCTGGCGGCTCAGGACAGATGGGCGGCTCTGGCGGCTCAGGACAGACGGGCGGCTCTGGCGGCTCAGGACAGACGGGCGGCTCTGGCGGCTCAGGACAGACGGGAGAACCTGGAGGGAGGAGACGGAGAGACAGCCTGGTGCGTGGCGCTGCCACCGGGCCCACCAGGCTAGGGAGACCTACAGTAGGCCTGGTGCGTGGAGAAGGCACCGGATGGACCGGGCTGTGGGGGAGCACTGGAGCTCTGGTGCGCAGCCTTGGCACCACTCCTCCAGGCTGGATGTCCACTTTAGCCCGGACCCTCCAGAGTGCAGGCACAGGTTGAACCGGGCTGTGGGTGAGCACTGGAGATCTGGTGCATACTACTCGCACCTCTCCCATAGGCTCAATGCCCACATTCGCCCGGCACAGGCGGAGCCCAGGCATAGGACGCACTGCACCCTCCCAGCGCCCTGGAGACACAGCACGCAGAGCCGGCGCAGGATACCCTGGGCCGAAACGGCATACCGGAGACCAGATACGCTGAGCTGGCACAACACGCCCTGGCTGGATGCCCACTCTCGCATGGCACTTGCGGGGGGCTGGCCTATAGCACTCTGGGCTATGAGCGCGTACTGGCGACACCGTGCGCTCCACCGCATAACACGGTGCCTGACCAGTACAACACTGCTTTCGGTAAGCGCGAGGAGTGGGCTCAGGTCTCCAACCTGACTCTGCCACACTCCCCGTGTGCCCCCCCCAAAAAGAATTTGGGGGCTGCCTCTCGTGCCTGTTGCGCTGCCGTGCTACCTCCTCATATCGCCGCCGCTCAGCTTTCGCTGCCTCCAGTTCTTCCTTGGGGCGGTGATATTCCCCAGCCTGTGCCCAGGCTTCCAGTATCTCCTCCCAAGTCCAGGAGTCCAGAACCCTCTGCTCCTGGTTACCACGCTGCTTAGTCCTTTTTTTGGTGGGTGATTCTGTCACGTTCGTTGTAGTGAGGAGACCAAAGCGCAGCGTGATGTGAATACATATTTTTAATACAAGACGACTAAACACGAAGAACACTAAACAAACTAACAAAATAACAAAACGAACGTGAACGCTGTAAACAACGAGTGCAGACATGCAACTTCACATAGACAATCACCCACAATCCTAACTGGAAAATGGCAACCTAAATAGGATCCCCAATCAGAGACAACGATAAACAGCTGCCTTTGATTGGGAACCAATCTAGGCCACCTTTGACCTACATAATGCCTAGACTACACACACACCTAGACATAGCCAAAACCCTAGACAAGAAAAAACACACATACCACCCTCGTCACACCCTGACCTAACCAAAATAATAAAGAAAACAAAGATAACTAAGGTCAGGGCGTGACAACATGGTAGTGTTTAGTATTATTAGTATTCTGAAATTGAGATAGACCATAAGGCTCTTCAACTATCTGCGATGAATGTTATTTTCTATATGTTCTGCTGCCTGTTACAATACTTTACTACTGTAACATTTCTTGCCATTTCATATAATTTTTTACTCCTTTACGCTATTCAGATACCCAATAAGTAACCTATCTTACAAGATATGACAGCTTTTGTGTCATTTTCTCTCCACATACATAGCTTTAAGTTTGAACACCTCTCTACCTCACTCGCTTTCAGAAAGCAGAATTGCAAGTGCCATAGCATTATAAGGGATTATCCAGAAAACACAGCATCAGAGACAACAGATGGCCATTGAATATCCATGTACAGTTTTTCTCGGTTGTGTTCAAGCATTTTTTGGAACAATGTTGTCGATTTTCAAAAGAGTCCAAAAGAGACAGAACTGCGTTAAAAAATGTTGTTGTCTTCGCAAAACATAAATACATTCATCAAAACTATAGGATACCGATAAAAATTCTAATACATTCATCAAAAGAACACGATTGCCTGCTAAAATATTAATGTAACTATACTTATCTCTTGAGTCCAAGCAGACAAAAATGTGTCTGTCTTCAAAAATCCAAGTAGACAAACACATTTTCTTTGCAGTCACTAAATCAAGATGATCATAATTCGAAATGACTATCCAAAGGTGCAGAATTATGGGCAATTACTCTCCTTTTATGCATATTTCTCCAAACAATTACATACAAGTCAAATAAAAAATTATTCTTGTTAAAAAATTAAATAAAAAATTAGCACATTGTGTGCAGGATTCATTCATCGGTATCATCACTGTCACTTGCTCCCTTTCCGGCCTCTAGGTCACCAGGCTGCTGGTTATGGCGCACACCTGTCACCATCGTTACGCGCATCTTCAGACTCACCTGGACTCCATCACCTCCCTGATTACCTCCCTATATATGTCACTCCCTTTGGTTCCTTCCCCAGGCGTTTTTGTTACTGTTCCAGTGTCATGTCTGTGCGTTGTTTGTGTTTCTTGTTTTGTATTTAGTTGCGATTATTTATTTAAACACTCTCAGTGCACTCGTTACAATCACAATCCAATTCCATGTATTCAATATTTAGGTTGGTTTGCTCATAGTTTTGCAGATGTTCCATTGGCGTACAGAAACACAATCCACAATAGAAATAAGGAAAGGTGAATAGAATGGTGGAACACAACTGAATTGAATGTATAGGCCTCAATCCACACCAAAGCAAAGCTCCATAATGGAAGGAGTAACCTAAAGTTATTTAGAAGTAATCAACTTCCTTCTCTGCACCTCTGCGTTTACTCAATATTGTAAAAAATCATAACAGTGAGACAGTCCCCATTTCCTAGATCTTTCCTTATACACTACATGGCCATGCTTGTCGAACATCTCATTCCAATATCATGGGCATTATATTATGACAGTCCCCTTTGCTGCTATAATAGCCACTCTTCTGGGAAGGCTTTGCTGTGGGGACTTGCTTTCGATTCAGCCACAAGAGCATTCGTGAGGTCGGGCACTGATGTTGGGCGATTAGTCCTGGCTCACAGTTGTTTGATGGGGTTGAGGTCAGGGCTCTGTGCAGGCCAGTCTATTTCTTCCACACCGATCTTGACAAACCATGTCTGTATGGACCTCGCTTTGTGCCCAGGGGCATTGTCATGCTAAAACAGGAAAAGGATGTACTGGGCTGTATTCACTACCCTCTGTAGTGTCTTGTGGTCGAAGGCCAAGCAGTTGCCATACCAGACGGTGATGCAACAAGTCAGGATGGTCTCGCTGGTGCAACTTTTTGAGGATCTGCCAAATATTTTCAGTCTTCTGAGGCATTGTAGGCATTGTCGAGCCCTCTTCACAATTGTGTTGGTGTGCTTGGACCATGATAGTTTGTTGGTGATGTGGACACCAAGGAACTTGAAGCTCTCAACTTGCTCCACTACAGTCCTGTCGATGAGAATATGGGCAGGCTTGGTCCTCCTTTCCTGTAGTCCACAATCATCTCCTTTGTTTTGATTACGTTGAGGGAGAGGTCGTTATCCTGGCACCACACTGCCAGGTCTCTGACCTCCTCCCTATAGGCTGTCTCATCGTTGTCGGTGATCAGGCCTACCACTGTTGTGTCGTCGGCAAACTTAATAATGGTGTTGGAGTCGTGCTTGGCCATGCAGTCATGGGTGAACAGGGAGTACAGGAGGGGACTGAGCATGCACCCCTGAGTGGCCCCTGTGTTGAGGATCAGCGTGGCAGGTGTGTTGTTACCTACCCTTACCACCGTCAGGAAGTCCAGGATCCAGTTGCAGAGGGAGGTGTTTTGTCCCAGGGTTCTTAGCTTAGTGATGAGCTTTGAGTGCACTATGGTGTTGAACGCTGAGTCGATGAATAGCATTCTCACATAGGTGTTCCTTTTGTCCAGGTGGGAAAGGGCAGTGTGGAGTGCAATAGAGATTGCATCATCTGTGGATCTGTTGGGGCGGTATGGGAATTGGAGTGGGTCTAGGGTTTCTAGGATAATGGTGTTGATGTGAGCCATGACCAGCCTTTCGAAGAACTCCATGGCTACAGATGTGCTACGGGTCGGTAGTCATTTAGGCAGATTACCTTGGTGTTCATGAGCACAGGGACTATGGTGGTCTGCTTGAAACATGTTGGTATTACAGACTCGGTCAGAGACAGGTTGAAAATGTCAGTGAAGACACTTGCCAGTTGGTCCGCACATGCTTGGAGTAATCCGTCTGCGGCCTTGTGAATGTTGACCTGTTTAAAGGTCTTACTCACATCGGCTACGGAGAGCATGATCACACAGTCGTCCGGAATAGCTGATGTTCTCAAGCATGCTTCAGTGTTGCTTGCCTCGAAGCGAGCATAGGAGTTATTTAACTCGTCTGGTAGGCTCGTGTTACTGGGCAGCTCGCGGCTGTGCTTCCCTTTGTAGTCCGTAATAGTTTGCAAGCCCTGCCACATCCGACGAGCATCGGAGCCGGTGTAGTACGATTCAATCTTAGTCCTGTATTGATGCTTTGCCTGTTTGATGGTTCGTCGGAGGGCATAGCGGGATTTCTTATAAGCGTCCGGGTTAGAGTACCGCTCCTTGTAAGCGGCAGCTCTACCTTTTAGCTCAGTGCGGATGTTGCCTGTAATCCATGGCTTCTGGTTGGGTTATGCACGTATGGTTACTGTGGGGACGACATCATCGATGCACCTATTGATGAAGCCAGTGACTGATGTGGTGTACTCCTCAATGCCATCGGAAGAATCCCGGAACATATTAGCATCTGCGTCATCTGACCACTTATTGATCGAGTCACTGGTACTTCCTGCTTTAGTTTTTGCTTGTAACAGGAATCAGGAGGATAGAGTTATGGTCAAATTTGCCAAATGGAGGGCGAGGGAGAGCTTTGAACGCGTCTCTGTGTGTGGAGTAAAGGTGGTCTAGAGTTTTTTTCCCTCTGGTTGCACATTTAACATGCTGGTAGAAATGAGGTAAAATGGATTTAGGTTTCCCTGCATTCAAGTCTGGATGAACATTTTCTTGTTTGCTTCTGGCCTTATACAGCTCTTTGTGTGCCGTCTTAGTGCCAGCGTCGGTTTGGGGTGGTAAATGGACAGCTACGAAAAATATAGATCTTGGTAAACAGTGTGGTCTACAGCTCATCATGCGATACTCTTCCTCAGGCGAGCAAAATCTTGAGACTTCCTTAATGTTAGATTTTGTGCACCAGCAGGTATTTACAAATAGACACAGACTGCCACCCCTTGTCTTACTGGAGGCAGCTGTTCTATCTTGCCGATGGACGAAAAAACCCAGCCAGCTGTATGTTATCCATGTCGTTGTTCAGCAACAACTTGGTGAAACATAAGATATTACAGTTTTTAATTATAAACATTTTACAGTTATTCAAGTATAAATGAACAAAGGTACGTTAGATTGCCATTGATTTTCTGTTAATTACCCAAATGACTGAAGATTCCGGTAACTCTCGTAAAATACTTTGCAACCCTACTTACAAACTATGTTGTTCCTTCCTATTAGCGACTCCCTTCCAAGACTTTTCAAGAAACACACTGTTCTTTACCCTCCCACTGCTCCTAATCCTCGCGTCACGTCAAATCCATATTACATGTGTGTTCAGTCCCATTATTGAAACCACTCAATGATCATCATTTGGCAATTGTCATGAATTGTGACAGAAATCGGTATTGGTTGTAACTTACAGTGCATTCGAAAAGTATTCAGACACCTTGACTTTTTCCACATTTTGTTTCATTACAGCTAGGGTGACAATATTACCGCCACATTCCACATGACCATTTAGTCATGGTAATTAGGCTTCTCCAAGCTCTGATGCTGCTGATGGTCATTAGTAGCCTACCAAACTTGCTAACTGCCTGGTACTCAGCACTCTGTTGTCCCTCTAATCACTCTGACATCAATACAAAACGTTTTCATACACTTCTTGAGAGCTCCTGAGCTCATGTTATGCAACATTTCCACAGGCTATGAAATTGCGCAAGGAATCAGAGTGATGGCCTCTATTAAAAAGAGGAGGATCCCATCAGCTTTCTATAAGCTAGGCCTACTGTATTTATTTCTCAACTTTTCTAATATTGAGCAAATATTAAGCACATTGCTTATATGTACAACAGAAGTATAGCCTACCTGGCTGGCATGAAAATTAACCACAGGAAAAGCGTCCTCCATTTGCTATTCATTTTTTCTCCTGCACCAGTTGAGACAGGTGCATGATAATGGTCCATTCTAAATCAAAACTAAATTCACACATATATCTTTTAGTACACTACCATTCAAAAGTTTGGGGTCACTTAGAAATGTCCTTATTTTTGAAAGAAAAGCAATTTTTTTGTCCATTAAAATAACATGAATATGATCAGAAATAGAGTGTAGACATTGTTAATGTTGTAAATGACTATTGTAGCTGGAAACGGCAGATTTTTTAATGGAATATCTACAGAGGCGTACAGTGGCTGATTATCAGCAACCATCACTCCTGTGTTCCAATGGCATGTTGTGTAAGCTAAACCTAGTTTATCATTTTAAAAGGCTAATTGATCATTAGAAAACCATTTTGCAATTATGTTAGCACAGCTGATAACTGTTGTCCTGATTAATGAAGCAATAAAACTGGCATTCTCTAGAGTAGTTGAGTATCTGGAGCATCAGCATTTGTGGGACTGATTACAGGCTCAAAATGGCCAAAACAAAGACTTTTCTTCTGAAACTCGTCAGTCTATTCTTGATCTTAGAAATGAAGGCTATTCCATGCGAGAAAGAGGAGTGGGAGGCCCTGGTGCACAACTGAGCAAGAGGACAAGTACATTAGAGTGTCTAGTTTGAAAAAAAGACAGTTCACAAGTCCTCAACTGGCAGCTTCATTAAATAGTACCCACAAAACACCAGTCTCAGCGCCAACAGTAAAGAGGCAACTCCGGGATGCTGGCCTTCTAGGCAGAGTTGCAAAGAAAAAGCCATATCTCAGACTGGCCAATAAAAATAAAATATTAAGATGCGCAAAAGAACACAGACACTGGACAGAGGAAGATTGAAAAAAAAGTGTTATGGACAGACGAATCTAAGTTTGAGGTTTTCGGATCACAAAGAAGAATATTCATAAGACGCAGAAAAAAATGAAAAGATGCGGGAGGAGTGCTTGACACCATCTGTCAAGCATGGTGGAGGCAATGTGATGTCTCGGGGTGCTTTGGTGGTGGTAAAGTGGGAGATTTGTACAGCATAAAAGGGATTTTGAAGAAGGAAGGCTATCATTTCATTTTTCAACGCCATGCCATACCCTGTGGACTTTGCTTAATTGGAGCCAATTCTCCTACAACAGGACAATGACCCAAAGCACAGCTCCAAACTATGCAAGAACTATTAAGGGAAGAAGCAGTCAGCTGGTATTCTGTCTATAATGGAGTGGACAGCACAGTCACCGGATCTCAACCTTATTGGGCTGTTGTGGGAGCAGCTTGACCGTATGGTACGTAAGAAGTGCCCATCATACCAATCCAACTTGTGGAAGGTGCTTCAGGAAGCATGGAGTGAAATCTCTTCAGATTACCTCAACAAATTGACAACTAGAATGCCAAAGGTCTGCAAGGCTGTAATTGCTGCAAATGGAGAATTCTTTGACAAAAGCAAAGTTTGAAGGACACAATTATTATTTCAATTAAAAATCATTATTTATAACCTTGTCAACATTTTGACTATATTTCCTAGTCATTTTGCAACTCATTTCATGTATGTTTTCATGGAAAACAAGGACATTTCTAAGTGACCCCAAACTTTTGAACAGTAGTGTATATGTGAAGACAAGTTTAAATCAAGAATAGTCTGATAGTTGACAATATTAGCTTATCACTTGTGAATTATATAAACTCAGCAAAAAAAGAAACGTCCTCTCACTGTCAAATGTATTTATTTTCAGCAAACTTAACATGTGTAAATATTTTTATGAACATAACAAGATTCAACAACTGAGACATAAACTGAACAAGTTCAACAGACATGTGACTAACAGAAATGGAATAATGTGTCCCTGAACAAAGGGGGGGTCAAAATCAAAAGTAACAGTCAGTATCTGGTGTGGCCACCAGCTGCATTAAGTACTGCAGTGCATCTCCTCCTCATGGACTGCACCAGATTTGCCAGTTCTTGCTGTGAGATGTTACCCCACTCTTCCACCAAGGCACCTGCAAGTTCCCAGACATTTCTGGGGGAATTGCCCTAGCCCTCACCCTCCGATCCAACAGGTCCTAGATGTGCTGAATGGGACTGAGATCCGGGCTCTTTGCTGGCCATGGCAGAACACTGACATTCCTGTCTTGCAGGAAACCACTCACAGAACGAGCAGTATGGCCGGTGGCATTGTCATGCTGGAGGGTCATGTCAGGATGAGCCTGCAGGAAGGGTACCACATGGAGGAGGATGTCTTCCCTGTAAAGCACAGTGTTGAGATTGCCTGCAATGACAACAAGCTCAGTCCGATGATGCTTTGATACATCGCCCCAGACCATGATGGACCCTCCACCTCCAGAGTACAGGCCTCGGTGTAACGCTCATTCCTTTGATGATAAACTTAAATCCAACCATCACCCCTGGTGGGACAAAACCGCGACTTGTCAGTGAAGAGCACTTTTTGCCAGTCCTGTCTGGTCCAGCGACGGTGGGTTTGTGCCCATAGGCAACGTTGTTGCCAGTGATGTCTGGTGACGACCTGCCTTACGACAGGCCTACAAGCCCTCAGTTCAGCCTCTCTCAGCCTATTGTGGACAGTCTGAGCACTGATGGAGGGATTGTGCGTTCCTGGTGTAACTCGGGCAGTTGTTGTTGACATCCTATACCTGCGTCTCACAGTACGGACATTGCAATTTGTTGCCCTGATTACATCTGCAGTCCTCATGCCTCCTTGCAGCATGCCTAAGGCACGTTCACGCAGATGAGCAGGGGCGAGCCTGACGGGCCGGCCGAAGCATGGGCGCTGGACTACCAGGCTGAGGCGTTAGAAGCCCGACGAGCCGGCTGTGCATAATGATGGTGACAGGTGTGAGTAATGAAGGGCAGCCTGGCGCCCTCGAACGCCAGAGAGGAGAAGCGGGAACAGGCGTGACCACTAATGGAACTGCTGTGTGCGGATTGCTCTGCTTTTAATGTGAAGAAATAGCCTAGTAGTTTATCAACATCTTAAGCTAAACGTTCTGATCTGTTGCGTCAGCCACATTGCATAAAACGTTTTTTTGATGCTAGTAGTTGTATTAATTTGGGATCTATCACATCCCACAACTGTCCCAGACTATGTTTGGAATATTTATTTCTTGCACAGAATGTAATAGGTCAACTTTTGTTCTATGGGGATAGAAGATTGACATAGGCTTGTGCTTTTGCTGTTTGTTAGTTCTACTCATCTTGTTGGCTGACGAAAAGTAAATGTGGACAGTTCTTCCAATATCTTCAATATGCACCTCGGAATTGGATAAGAACGCACGCAGTTGCATCCCGGATGTGTCTGTCTTCACTTGTAGCCTGTGAGAAATACCAGATCACGTGATGAAGAGCCGTGTGAGTGAGAAGTGCATTGGTGCAGGCAGCACTCAGGGAGAAAGGCTGCAAAAGGCATGGATGTCAAAGGTGTTTACGGGAGGCGAAGTCAGGTGCAGGAGAGCAGAGTGTAGTGAACAGACGCACTTTAATTCCGTTCCAAAATACACAGCACATAAAAACAATAACGTGCCAAAAACACGGAACATGACAAAAGTAAAGCGCCCAACAATAATCCACAATACCAAACAAACAATGGGAAACAGAGGGCTAAATACATGTAGAATGATTAGGAAATGAAAACCAGGTGTGTATGGGACAAGGCAAAACAAATGGACATATGAAAAATGGAGCGGCGAAGGCTAGAAAGCCAGTGACGTCGAACGCCGCCCGACGAAGGAGAGGAGCCGACTTCGGCGGAAGTCGTGACAATGGATTTGTTTAGGGTGCATTATGGACACACAAAGGGGATGCCGCTGGGAAATTCGAAGCATTATCAAGTGCTTCTCAAATTGTGAATGAGAGACTGACGAAGTGTGTACAGCCTGCGCAAAAAAACAAAGCAGAACTCATGCCTTTCAAGCAACTTTTTTCAAATCGTCATTAGAGTCGCATCATGCAGCCTTACAATGTATTAAAAATCTAAACATACAGCCCAATGTTTGTAGAACAACTAAAGTTACATTAGTAACTCTCAATTAAGCATATAGGAGTACTTGTTTCTTTGTTAACTGCTCAACAGAATAGCCTCATGTGCGCACTCCCTCAAATCGTTTGGAGAAAATATCCTTTCTATTTTATTCAGCTTTGTTCAATTGTATTCTTCATACTATAAAATAATATAAAATAATGCCACAGAATTCTAAGCAAATCTTGTTTGCTCAATGAACTAGTGTAGCCCACAGCCATATGGTATAGCCAGATCAGGACCTAACATAAGCACAACCCAGAGTATGCTATTCTGTTGTTCTGAAATAGACTACATTTTCTACACATCATGTTTCTTTAGACCTGTCTAAAATAAATAATGGATTTATTATGAAGGTGTAGGATATATTACATGGATTTATTCGACTTTTTAAAATGTAGATGTTCCAAAGGTCTGCATCATTGGTTTGTAGGCTGTGTGTGGAAGCCAGGAGACGCTAAATGTGTTCATGTTAATTCACGGTAAATTACTGAGACCGACAGTTATTTGCTTGACAATCACCGGCTGACAAAATTTTGTGACCACAACAGCCCTAATTACAGCCGTAATCTAAAATGTATTCTAAAATGTATTGAATACTTTATACTGACAAAACATATTTTTTTGCATATTTATAAGAAATACTTAACTGAAATATTACATTTACATAAGTATTCAGAACCTTACTGTATTTTTTCTCTGCAGATCCTCTCAAGCTCTGTCAGGTTGGATGGGGAGCGTCACTGCAAAGCTATTTTCAGGTCTTTCTTGAGATGTTCGATAGGGTTCAAGTCCCTGCTCTGTCTGGGCCACTCAAGGACATTCAGAGACTTGTCCCGAAGCCACTCCTGCGTTGCCTTGGCTGTGTGCTTAGGGGTCATTGTCCTGTTAGAAGGTGAACCTTCACCCCAATCTGAGGTCCTAAGCATTCTGGAGAAGGTTTTCATCAAGGATCTCTCTGTACTTTGCTCCGTTCATCTTTCCCTCTGTTCTCTGTTTGTCTGTTGCCAGTTCATTTTGTTTCTTCAAGCCTACCAGTGTTTTTCCCGTGTTCCTTTCTGTCTCTAGTTTCTGTTTTCTAGCTTTCACAGTTTTTGACCCTTCTGCCTGGCCTGACACTAAACCTGCCTGTCGTTCTGTACCGTCTAGAGACAGAAAGGAGCACAGGAAAAGATGCTGCTAGACTTCACAAAACAAAACGAACTGGCAACAGACTAACAGAGAACACAGGTATAAATACACTGGGGATAATGAGGAAGATGGGCGACACCGGGAGGGGGGTGGAGACAAGCACAAAGACAGGTGAAACAGATCAGGGTGTGACACCCTTGATCCTGACTAGTCTCCCAGTCCATGCCGCTGAAAAACATCCCCACAGCATGATGCTGTCACCACCATGCTTCACCGTAGGGATGGTGCCAGGTTTCCTCCAGACGTGAAGCTTGGCATTCAGGCCAAAGAGTTAAATCTTGGTTTCATCAGACCAGATGATCTTGTTTCTTATGGTCTGAGAGTATTTAGGTGCCTTTTGGCAAACTCCAAGCAGGCTGTCATGTGCCTTTTACTGAGTAGTGGCCTCCGTCTGGCCACTGTACCATAAAGGCCTAATTGGTGGAGTGCTGCAGAGATGGCTGTCCTTCTGGAAGGCTCTCCCATCTCCACAGAGAAACTCTGGAGCTCTGTTAGAGTGACCATCGGTGTAACGGGCCTCCTCCTTCTCTTCATCCGAAGAGGAGTAGCAAGGATTGGACCAACGTGCAGCGGGTTGTGAATACATAATGAACTTTATTAACAAAACGAAACTAAACACACGCAGAACACTTGATAATTTTACAAAACAACAAAACGAAGTAGACAGACCTGAACGAGAGAACTTACATAAAACATGAAGAACGCACGAACAGGAACAGACTACATATACTAACGACAACGAAACAGTCCCGTGTGGTGCGAACATACACTGACACGGACGACAATCACCCACAAACAAACAGTGAGAACAACCTACCTTAATATGACTCTCAATCAGAGGAAACGTCAAACACCTGCCTCTAATTGAGAGCCATACCAGGCAACCCAAAACCAACATAGAAACAGAAAACATAGACTGCCCACCCAAAACTCACGCCCTGACCAATAAACACATATCAAACAGAAAACAGGTCAGGAACGTGACAGAACCCCCCCCTCAAGGTGCGAACTCCGGGCGCACCCCTACAACTCAAGGGGAGGGTCTGGGTGGGCATCTGTCCGCGGTGGCGGCTCCGGCGGTGGACGAGGACACCACTCCACCACTGTCTTTGTCCCCCTCCTTAGCGTCCTTTGAGTGGCGACCCTCGCCCCCGACCATGGTCCAGGAACCTTCACTAAGGCCCCTCCTACATAGAGGAGACAGCTCAGGACAGAGAGGTAGCTCAGGACAGAGAGGTAGCTCCGGACAGAGAGGTAGCTCCGGACAGAGAGGTAGCTCCGGACAGAGAGGTAGCTCCGGACAGAGAGGTAGCTCCGGACAGAGAGGTAGCTTAGGACAGAGGGACAACTCTGTACTAATGGCAGCTCCGGACTGGGTGGCAGCTCCGGACTGGGTGGCAGCTCCGGACTGAGTGGCAGCTCCGGACTGAGTGGCAGCTCCGGACTGGAGGGCAGCTCATGACTGGAGGGCAGCTCATGACTGGAGGGCAGCTCATGACTGAAGGGCAGCTCATGACTGGAGGGCAGCTCATGACTGTAGGGCAGCTCATGACTGTAGGGCAGCTCATGACTGTAGGGCAGCTCATGACTGTAGGGCAGCTCATGACTGTCTGGCGGCTCTGGCAGCTCCTGACTGTCTGGCGGCTCTGGCAGCTCCTGACTGGCTGGCGGCTCTGGCAGCTCCTGACTGGCTGGCGGCTCTGGCAGCTCCTGACTGGCTGGCGGCTCTGGCAGCTCCTGACTGGCTGGCGGCTCTGGCAGCTCCTGACTGGCTGGCGGCTCTGGCAGCTCCTGACTGGCTGGCGGCTCTGGCAGCTCCTGACTGGCTGGCGGCTCTGGCAGTTCCTGACTGACGGACGGCTCTAGCGGCTCCTGACTGACGGACGGCTCTAGCGGCTCCTGACTGACGGACGGCTCTAATGGCTCGGGACAGACGGGCGGCTCTAATGGCTCGTGGCAGACGGATGGCTCAGAAGGCGCTGGGCAGACGGATGGCTCAGAAGGCGCTGGGCAGACGGATGGCTCAGAAGGCGCTGGGCAGACGGATGGCTCAGACGGCGCTGGGCAGACGGATGGCTCAGACGGCGCTGGGCAGACGGATGACTCAGACGGCGCTGGGCAGACAGATGGCTCAGACGGTGCTGGGCCGACAGATGGCTCTGCCCTGCTGAGGCGCACAGTAGGCCTGGTGCGTGGTGCCGGAACTGGAGGTACTGAGCTTGAGACACACACCACAGGGAGAGTGCGTGGAGGAGGAACAGGGCTCTGGAGACGCACTGGAAGCCTGGTGCATGGTGTAGGCACTGGTGGTACTGAGCTGGGGCGGGAAGGTGGCGCCGGATATACCGGACCGTGTAGGCGTACTGGCTCCCTTGAACACTGAACCTGCCCAACCTTACCTGGTTGTATGCTCCCCGTCGCCTGACCAGTGCGGGGAGGTGGAATAACCCGCACCGGGCTATGTAGGCGAACCGGGGACACCATGCGTAAGGCTGGTGCCATGTAAGCCGGCCCAAGGAGACGTACTGGTGGCCAGATATGTAGAGTCGGCTTCATGGCACTTGGCTCAATGCTCAATCTAGCCCTACCAGTGCGGGGAGGTGGAATAACCCGCACCGGGCTATGCACACGTACAGGAGACACCGTGCGCTCTACTGCGTAACACGGTGTCTGCCCGTACTCCCGCTCTCCACGGTTAGCCTGGGAAGTGGGCGCAGGTCTCCTACCTGCCCTAGACCCACTACCTCTTAGCCCCCCCCCCCCAAGACATTTTTGGGTGGTACTTGCGGGCTTTTCGGGCTTCCGTGCTAGACGCGTCCCCTCATAACGCCGGTTCCTCTCTCCGGTTTCCTCCGCTCTCCGAGCTGCCTCCAGCTGTTCCCATGGGCGGCGATTCACTTCAACTTTAGCCCATGGTCCTTTTCCTTCTATGATCTCCTCCCAAGACCAGAAATCCTGCTTCGTGCGCTGTCCGTTAACCCGCTGCTTGATCCGGGTTTGGTGGGTGATTCTGTAACGGGCCTCCTCCTTCTCTTCATCCGAAGAGGAGTAGCAAGGATTGGACCAACGTGCAGCGGGTTGTGAATACATAATGAACTTTATTAACAAAACGAAACTAAACACACGAAGAACACTTGATAATTTTACAAAACAACAAAACGAAGTAGACAGACCTGAACGAGAGAACTTACATAAAACATGAAGAACGCACGAACAGGAACAGACTACATATACTAACGACAACGAAACAGTCCCGTTAGGTGCGAACATACACTGACACGGACGACAATCACCCACAAACAAACAGTGAGAACAACCTACCTTAATATGACTCTCAATCAGAGGAAACGTCAAACACCTGCCTCTAATTGAGAGCCATACCAGGCAACCCAAAACCAACATAGAAACAGAAAACATAGACTGCCCACCCAAAACTCACGCCCTGACCAATAAACACATATCAAACAGAAAACAGGTCAGGAACGTGACAATCGGGTTCTTGGTCACCTCCCTTCTCCCCCGATTGCTCAGCTGGCCCGGTGGCCAGCTTTAGGAAGAGTCTTGGTGGTTACTAACCTCTTCCATTTAAGAATGATTGAGGCCACTGTGTTCTTGGCGACCTTCAATGCTGCACATATTTTTTGGTACCCTTCCCCAGATCTGTGCCACGACACAATCCTGTTTCGGAGCTCTACGGACAATTCCTTTGACCTCGTGGCTTGGTTTATGCTCTGGCATGCATTGTCAACTGTGGACTTCAATCAAGTCGTAGAAACATCTCAAGGATGATCATTGGAAACACGATGCACCTGAGCTCAGTTTCGAATCTCAAAACAATGGGTCTGAATACTTAAGTAAATAAGGTATTTATGTTTTTTATTTTTAATACATTTGCAAACATTTCTAAAAACCTGTTTGGGGCATATTTGTATCAATTTTAGAATAAGGCTGTAGGGGTCTGAATACCTTCCGAATGCACTGTATAACATATCAGTACACAGCAGCATGAAGTTATGTATTTGATCGTTTTTATCTCTAGTAAATGAAAAATATTGTTTTCATGACATCTTGGCCACATACAATGATTTTAGTTCTCATATGGGCTCTGGCATCTGTCCACGCAGTACCTCCTTAAACAAATGCATTGCTTGTCCTGGCTAGACTCACTAAAGTATTTTGTATTGGCAGTCTTGATCATCAATATTACAAAGAAACGAAGACAAACAAACTTAAAACAGAGTCAGCCCATGACAGCGGTCCTTTGAGAACGAGAGCTGCAAGGGAAGATTTCAAGATCAAGCACAAGATAATCACCAACAAGGATGGAGGCTGACTTTGAACATCATTGTGGAAAGGCAGCCAGTGTGTGAAACTAGAATGGAAGTTGAGGACAATTTGTCGCCCTTTCAGATGCTGAAAAGCACTTTGTAAAATCATCCAGTCTTCAAGGCTTAGCCTAATCACAGTGGACACCTGTTTGTACAAACATAACTTCACAAATAGTATTCCTACAGTATTTGTTTCCCTACAGGCACATACAGTACAGTTTGTTGTCCAGGGAAGTAGTTACAGTATATTTCTTAGTGTTGACAACCAACTGTACATCAATCCTGTACTGCATGTACAGTAGTAGAGTTTCCACAACAGTGTCAGTACCTGCACGGTTCTGTATGCCAGAAAATGCCAGATGTTTTTTGTTGACTCAGAATAGGACAAACACAACTTAAATAAATCAGTTAGATTGTGGAAACATCCACTTATGACTGTGAAGATGAAAATAACATAAAACAGGTTTTAGATCAACACACAGTTAATTAACTAATGTTCGGTGCAGTGATGCTGTAACAGGTCTGTCCCTGGCAATCCATTAGAATTTCAATATGAGATTATCAAAGCCAATACCCTTGCAATTAGGTCTTAATATCAAATAACTTGTCTGCCCTTCCTCTGGAAAGGAATAGAAACTAAGAAGAAGAGATGTCACTCACGTTGATCCTTCCTGAATATTGATTGGATATGGTATTATCTCTTGGCAGTGAATGAAGGTCAACTCCATTGTATCAAGTAATGGCTTTGACAATACTTGTGTTGTGACAAGGCTTCATTGTTGTATTTTCTATCCGCTGGAGTAAGACACTGAGGGTTTGACAAACTGAAAGTCATACTTTCTATATTGATTATTCAGACTAATGTTTAATAAAGTGGGTTCCAATTTTATTAATGATCCTTTTTCTATGAAGATGTTTAAAAAAATATAAGGATAACATCTATATTGTAAACAATGCTTATTGTAAAGAAGTAATGTGATGTGCGGATTAAGAATACCTCAAGTTAGCATGTGACAGGTTAATGAAACCTTAAATGAAAAATTTGTCTCAAATGGCAGCCTATTCCCTACATAGGGCAGTACTTTTGACCAGGGACCATAGGGAAGGGTGCCATTTGTGATGTCACCATGTGGTTCACAACTCAGCCTCTAAACCTGCCATTCACACCTTATAATATAACCGAATATGTAAAATATGAACATTCACTCTGCTTGCCACTTGCCATCTCAACACATAATTATGTCACATGTCAATCTGCCAATCTGGTCATCATCAGCAGGTTATGCTGGAGAGAGGCTTTCCCTTTCTCTCTGTTGCATGCTGTTTGCTGTAGTAGGAAATCAGCAGTTTTCTATGACTGTACAGCGGGATTCTATGACTCTACAGCGGGATTCTATGACTACACAGTCATAGAATTCTATGACTACACAGTCATAGAATTCTATGACTACACAGTCACTGTACAGTCATAGAATCCCGCTGTATAGTCATAGAATCCCGCTGTACAGTAGTAGAATCCGGCTGTACAGTCACAGAATCAAATCAAATTGCATTAGTCACATGCGCCGAATACAACAGGTGTAGACCTTACAGTGAAATGCTTACTTATGAGCCCCTGACCAACAATGCAGTTTCAAAAAAATACGGAAAAGAATAAGAGATAAAAGTAACAAGTAATTAAAGAGCAGCAGTAAAATAACAATAGTGACACTATATACAGGAGGGTACCGAAACAGAGTCAATGTGCGGGGGCACCGGTTAGTTGAGGTAGTATGTACAGTACATGTAGGTAGAGTTATTAAAGTGACTATGCAAAGATGACAACAGAGAGTAGCAGAGGTGTAAAGAGGGTGTGTTTGTGTGGGGAGGGGGGCACTGCAAATAGTCTGGGTAGCAATTTGACTAGATGTTCAGGAGTCTTAAGGCTTGGAGGTAGAATCTGTTTAAAAGCCTTTCGGACCTAGACTTGGCGCTCCGGTTCCTCTTGCTGTGCGGTAGCAGAGAGAACAGTCTATGACTAGAGTGGCTGGGGTCTTTCACAATTTGTAGGGCTTTCCTCTGACACCGCCTAGAATAGAGGTGCTGGATGACTGGAAGCTTGGCCCCAGTGATGTACTGGGCCGTTCGCACTACCCTCTGTAGTGCCTTGCGGTTGGAGGCCGAGCAGTTGCCATACCAGGCAGTGATGCAACCATTCAGGATGCTCTCGATGGTGCAGCTGTAGAACCTTTTGAGGATCTGAGGACCCATGCCAAATCTTTTCAGTCTCCTGAGGGGGAATAGGTTTTGTTGTGCCCTTTTCACGACTGTCTTGGTGTGCTTGGACCATTTTAGTTTGTTGTTGATGTGGAACTTGAAGTTCTCAACCTGCTCCACTGCAGCGCCATCGATGAGAATGGGGGCGTGCTCAGTCCTCTTTTTCCTGTAGTCCACAATCATCTCCTTTGTCTTGATCACGTTGAGGGAGAGGTTGTTGTCCTGGCACCACACGGCCAGGTCTCTGACCTCCTCCCTTTAGGCTGTCTCATCGTTGTTCAGGCCTACCACTGTTGTGTCATTAGCAAACGTAATGATGGTGTTGGAGTTGTGACTGGCCGTCCAGTCATGAGTGAACAGGGAGTTCAGGAGGGAACTGAGCATGCACCCCTGAAGGGCCCCTGTGTTGAGGATCAGCTTGGTGGATGTGTTGTTACCTACCCTTACCACCTGGGAGCGGCCCATCAGGATGTCCAGGATCCAGTTTTAGAGGGAGGTGTTTAGTCCCAGGGTCCTTAGATTAGTGATGAGCTTTGAGGGCACTATGGTGTTGAACGCTGAGCTGCAGTCAATGAGTAGCATTCTCGCATAGATGTTCCTTTTGTCCAGGTGGGAAAGATAAGTTTGGAGTGCAATAGAGATTGTATCATCTGTGCATCTGTTTAAGCGGTATGCAAATTGGAGTGGGTCTAGGGTTTCTGGGATAATGGTCTTAATGTGAGCCAGGCAGGTTACCTTAGTGCTCTTGGGCACAGGGACTATGGTGGTCTGCTTGAAGCATGTTGGTATTACAGACTCACACAGGGAGAGGTTGAAAATGTCTGTGAAGACACCTGCCAGTTGGTGCCCAGTTGGTGCCAGTTGACACCTGCCAGCGCATGCCCGGAGCAAAAAGTCGTGGTAATCCGTCTGGTCCAGTGGCCTTGTGAATGTTGACCTGTTTAAAGGTCTTACTCACGTCGGCTATGGAGAGCGTGATCACACAGTCATCCGGAACAGCTGATGCTCTCATGCATGCCTCAGTGTTGCTTGCCTTGAAGCCAGCATAGAAGTGATTTAGCTCGTCTGGTTGGCTCGTGTCACTGGGCAGCTCGCGGCTGTGCTTCCCTTTGTAGTCCATAATAGTTTGCAAGCCCTGCCACATCCGACGAGCATCGGAGCCGGTGTAGTACGATTCAATCTTAGTCCTGTATTGATGCTTTGCCTGTTTGATGGTTCGTCGGAGGGCATAGCGGGATTTCTTATAAGCTTCCGGGTTAGAGTCCCGCTCCTTGAAAGCAGCAGCTCTACCCTTTAGCTCAGTGCGGATGTTGCCTTTAATCCATGGCTTCTGGTTGGGGTATGTACGTACAGTCACTGTGGGGACGACATCCTCGATGCACTTATTGATAAAGCCAGTGACTGATGTGGTGTACTCCTCAATGCCAACGGAAGAATCCCGGAACATATTCCAGTCTGTGCTAGCAAAACAGTCCTGTAGTTTAGCATCTGCTTCATCTGACCACTTTTTTTATAGACCGAGTCACAGGTGCTTTAATTTTTGCTTGTAAGCAGGAACCAGGAAGATAGAATTATGGTCAGATTTGCCAAATGGAGAGCGAGGGAGAGATTTGTAGGCGTCTCTGTGTGTGGAGTAAAAGTGATCTAGAATTATTTTCCCCTCTGGTTGCGCATTTAACATGCTGATAGAAATTAGGTAAAACTGATTTAAGTTTCCCTGCATTAAAGTCCCCGGCCACTAGGAGCGCCGCCTCTGGGTGAGTGGTTTCCTGTTTGCCTATTTCCTTATACAGCTGACTCAGGGCAGTCTTAGTGCCAGCGTCCATCTGTGGTGGTAAATAAACAGGCACAATTTTTTTTTATGAACACTCTCTTGTGTGTGGTCAAATCAAATCAAATGCATTTATATAGCCGATCTTACATCAGCTGATATGTCAAAGTGCTGTTCAGAAACCCAGCCTAAAACCCCAAACAGCAAGCAATGCAGGTGTAGAAGCACGGTGGCTAGGAAAAACTCCCTAGAAAGGTCAAAACCTAGGAAGAAACCTAGAGAGGAACCAGGCTATGAGGGGTGGCCAGTCCTCTTCTGGCTGTGCCGGGTGGAGATTATAACAGAACATGGCCAAGATGTTCAAATGTTCATAAATGACCAGCATGGTCACATAATAATAATCACAGTAGTTGTCGAGGGTGCAGCAAGTCACCACCTCAGGAGTAAATGTCAGTTGGCTTTTCATAGCCGATCATTAAGAGTATCTCTACCGCTCCTGCGGTCTCTAGAGAGTTGAAAACAGCAGGTCTGGGACAGGTAGCACGTCCGGTGAACAGGTCAGGGTTCCATAGCCGAAGGTAGAACAGTTGAAACTGGAGCAGCAGCACGGCCAGGTGGACTGGGGACAGCAAGGAGTCATCATGCCAGGTAGTCCTGAGGCATGGTCCTAGGGCTCAGGTCCTCCGAGAGAGAGAAAGAAAGAGAGAAAGAGAGAATTAGAGAGAGCATTCTTAAATTCACACAGGACACCGGATAAGACAGGAGAAGTACTCCAGATATAACAAACTGACCCTAGCCCCCCGACACATACTACTGCAGCATAAATACTGGAGGCTGAGACAGGAGGGGTCAGGAGACACTCCTAGGGACGGCATGAAAGAGCACCAGCAAGCCTGTGACTCAGCCCCTGTAATAGGGTGAGTAGGGAGTAATAGGGAGAGATAGGGAGTAATAGGGAGAGATGAACCGGCCAGGCAGAGACAGCATGAGCGGTTCGTTGCTCCAGAGCCTTTCCGTTCACCTTCACACTCCTGGGCCAGACTACACTCAATCATATGACCCACTGAAGAGATGAGTCTTCAGTAAAGACTTAAAAGTTGAGACCGAGTCTGCGTCTCTCACATGGGTAGGCAGACCATTCCATAAAAATTGAGATCTATAGGAGAAAGCCCTGCCTCCAGCTGTTTGCTTAGAAATTCTAGGGACAATTGGGAGGCCTGCGTCTTGTGACCATAGCGTACGTGTAGGTATGTACGTCAGGACCAAATCGGAAAGATAGGTAGGAGCAAGCCCATGTAATGCTTTGTAGGTTAGCAGTAAAACCTTGAAATCAACCCTTGCCTTAACAGGAAGCCAGTGTAGGGAGGCTAGCACTGGAGTAATATGATCAAATTTTTTGGTTCTAGTCAGGATTCTAGCAGCCGTATTTAGCACTAACTGAAGTTTATTTAGTGCTTTATCCGGGTAGCCGGAAAGTTGAGCATTGCAGTAGTCTAACCTAGAAGTAACAAAAGCATGGATACATTTTTCTGCATCATTTTTGGACAGAAGTTTCAGATTTTTGCAATGTTACGTAGATGGAAAAAAGCTGTCCTTGAAACAGTCTTGATATGTTCGTCAAAAGAGAGATCAGGGTCCAGAGTAACGCCGAGGTCCTTCACAGTTTTATTTGAGACGACTTTACAACCAAGATTAATCAAGATTAATTGTCAGATTCAACAGAAGATCACTTTGTTTCTTGGGACCTAGAACAAGCATCTCTGTTTTGTCCGAGTTTAAAAGTAGAACGTTTTCAGCCATCCACTTCCTTATGTCTGAAACACAGGCTTCTAGAGAGGGCACTTTTGGGGCTTCACCATGTTTCATTGAAATGTACAGCTGTGTGTCATCCGCATTCCAGTGAAAGATAACATTATGTTTTCGAATGACATCCCCAAGAGGTAAAATATATAGTGAAAACAATAGTGGTCCTAAAACGGAACCTTGAGGAACACCGAAATTTACAGTTGATTTGTCAGAGGACAAACCATTCACAGAGACAAACTGATATCTTTCCGACAGATAAGATCTAAACCAGGCCAGAACTTGTCCGTGTAGACCAATTTGGGTTTCCAATCTCTCCAAAAGAATGTGGTGATCGATGGTATCAAAGGCAGCACTAAGGTCTAGGAGCACGAGGACAGATGCAGAGCCTCGGTCTGACGCCATTAAAAGGTAATTTACCACCTTCACAAGTGCAGTCTCAGTGCTATGATGGGGTCTAAAACCAGACTGAAGCATTTCATATACATTGTTTGTCTTCAGGAAGGCAGTGAGTTGCTGCGCAACAGCTTTTTCTAAAATGTTGAGAGGAATGGAAGATTCGATGTAGGCCGATAGTTTTTTATATTTTCCGGGTCAAGGTTTGGATTTTTCAAGAGAGGCTTTATTACTGCCACTTTTAGTGAGTTTGGTACACATCCGGTGGATAGAGAGCCATTTATTATGTTCAACATAGGAGGGCCAAGCACAGGAAGCAGCTCTTTCAGTAGTTTAGTTGGAATAGGGTCCAGTATGCAGCTTGAAGGTTTAGAGGCCATGATTATTTTCATCATTGTGTCAAGAGATATAGTACTAAAACACTTGAGTGTCTCTCTTGATCCTAGGTCCTGGCAGAGTTGTGCAGCTTATCATGAGACAGCTTATCATGAGATACTCTACTTCAGGCGAGCAAAATCTAGAGACTTCCTTAAATTTTGTACACTAGCTGTTGTTTACAAATATACACAGACCCCCCCCCCCTCGTCTTACCAGTGTGCTATTCTATCTAGCCGGTGCAGCATATATCCCGCTAGCTGAATGCTTTCCATGTCGTCATTCAGCTACGGTGAAACATAAGATATTACAGTTTTTGATTGGCCGTTGGTAGGATATTCGTGATCGTACCTCGTCTAATTTATTGTCCAATGATTGTACGTTGGCAAGTAATATTGATGGTAAGGGCAGATTTCCCACTCCTTACCAGGCACCCGCCCTGTGTCCTCTATACCTGCGTCTCCTTCTCTTGCCAATGACAGGGATTTTGGCCTTGTGCGGTGGAAGCAATGTGGCCCGGGCCTTGCTTAACACCTCCCATAGGTCCTGGTACTCCGCGGGAATGGCAGAGAGGTTTGGGGCACCTTCCGAGCCCCCAGGAAGACGTCCCGGGGAAGGTTGTGCGGACTTCAGGCAATGGGCGTGGCAGAACGGGCTCCAGCCCATGATGGCACAAGTTGACCAGTTAATGAGGGGATTGTGTCGTTGGGGCCAGGAGAATCCCAATACCACAGGAATCGGAGGGGACTTGATGAGCAGGAACTGGATAGCCTCGCTGTGGTTCCCTGACACCCGTAGGTGGATGGGAGTGGTGTTGTGGGTGACTCGGCCTATAGAGAGCCCACCCAGCGCTCTAATGTCCATGGGAATGTAGAGGAGCTGAATGGGGATGTTCAGCTCGGACGCCAGGGTAGCGTCCAAAAAACTCTCGTCCAGAGTCAATGAGAATCAGGGGGGATTTGGACTGGTCTCCCCACAGCAGAATGGGGGAAGGGGGATGTAGGAACATTCTCCATATGGCCCACCAGACTCCTTGCTCCTACCGGTGAGCCTGGCTTCTTTAGAGGGCAAGAGGACCCGAAATGACCAAGTGTCCCGCAATGCAGACAACTCTTCGTGTCGATCCTGTATTGCCTCTCCGCTGGCGACAGCCCAGCTCTGCCTAGTAGCATAGGCTCAGGAATTGGTGACTCAGCCGTCTTCGGCAGCCCTCGGGGCAGGTCTGGAAGCCTCGGGTCCTCTCAACAACGAGACCGTTGGGAGCTTCCGGGTTGACTCTGAGGCAAGGAGGGATCCCTGGGCGTGCGAGCAAAGTCGAATTTCCTCTCCCTACATTGTTCCCTTAGCCTCTTGACGCTAGGGGTCAGATTATTATTATTTTTTTTAAATAACGTTCCTAAGGTAAACGGACTATTTCTCAGGTTACAGATTAGGATAGAAAACACTCCAAAGTTTCCAAAACTGTCAAAATATTGTCTGTGAGTATAACAAAACTGATTCTGCAGGCGAAAACCTGAGAAAATCTAACCCGGAAGTGATTTTTTTTTTTAAAGATCTGTGTTTCTTGGCCAGTCTTTCTTCCATTTAAAGGGGTATCAACCAGATTCCTTTTCCAATGGCTTCCTCGGGCTGTGACCAGGCTTTAGACATAGTTTCAGGCTTTTATTTTGAAAAATGAGCGAGATTTTTAGAAACTAGTCAGGTGTCCTCTGATTAGTTCCTGCGCGCGAGAGAGGTAGCTCTCCATTTTCTTTTTCTCTCTTATTGAATAGGTTACGGTCCGGTTGAAATATTATCGATTATGTTTGTTAAAAACAACCTGAGGATTGATTATAAAAAACATTAGACATGTTTCTACGAACATTACGGATACTTTTTGGAATTTTCGTCGCCTTTTCTCAATAGGGGGTGCTGTTTTCACTTTGTAAAAATTTCGTTCCCAAATTAAACTGCCTCGTACTCAATTCTTGCTCGTACAATATGCATATTATTATTACTATTGGATAGAAAACACTCTAGTTTCTAAAACCGTTTGAATTATATCTGTGAGTAAAACAGAACTCAAGTTGGAGCAAACTTCCTGTGAGGAAGTGAGAAATCTGAAATCAGGCAGGCTGTTCTGGGGTCAGTTTATTAATTTGCATGTCTTCTATTGGTCGAGATGCACTGCATACGCCTTCCCCTAGATGTCAGCAAATAGTGAGAATTGGAATGGAGTTGCTAGGCAGATCTGAGGCCATATAAATGGTCTTGGAACGTGGGGTGCAGTCTTTTCAACATTCGCCATGACGCAAGACAGACCTCAGGATGGCGTTCTGGAAAGCTCCCGTTATAGGCCTTAGATATATCCGGCTCTGATTTTATTCGATATAGGTGTTAACCTGTTAGGCGGGCTGTCCCGACATCGGTACACACCCCCCACCCCCCCCACACTGATTAGCATCGCTAGCATAGCGTCACAATTAAATAGTAGCATCTAAATATCATTAAATCACAAGTCCAAGACACTAAATGAAAGATACAGATCTTGTGAATAAAGCCACCATTTCAGATTTTTAAAATGTTTTACAGGGAAGACAAAATATGTAAATCTATTAGCTAACCATGTTAGCAAAAGACACCACTTTTCTTTGTCCACCATTTTTTCTCAACACCAGTAGCTATCACCAATTCGGCTAAACTAAGATATTGATAGCCACTAACCAAGAAAAAACCTCATCAGATGACAGTCTGATAACATATTTATTGTATAGGATAGGTTTTGTTAGAAAAATGTGCATATTTCAGGTATAAATCATAGTTTACAATTGCACCCACCATCACAAATCGACTAGAATAAATACACAGAGCAACGTGTATTACCAATTTACTCATCATAAAACATTTCTTAAAAATACACAGCACATAGCAATGGAAAGACACAGATCTTGTGAATTCAGACAATATTTCAGATGTTCTAAGTGTTTTACAGCGAAAACACAATAAATCGTTATATTAGCATACCACATGTGCAAACGTTACCAGAGCATCGATTCAAGCCAAAGAGAGCGATAACGTAATCATCGCCAAAATATATTAATTTTTTCACTAACCTTCTCAGAATTCTTCCGATGACACTCCTGTAACATCATATTACAACATACATATAGAGTTTGTTCGAAAATGTGCATATTTAGCCATAAAAAACCGTGGTTATACAATGAAAATAGTAGCAAAACATGCCTGAAAATGTCGGTCGCCATCTTTCAGAGTGATCTAGTTTAATCAATAGCTAATCATATACTTGACTAAAAAATACAGGGTTGACAGGAATCGAAAGACAAATTAGTTCTTTATGCAATCGCTGATTTACATTTCTAAAATTATCCTTACTGTGCAATACAGGGTTCGCCAAGCGAAGCTATAGCAAACAAGATGGCGGAACGTGCGTTTAACATTTTTCTACAGAACAACGATTTATCATCTTAAATATTTCTTACTATGAGGTGATCTTCCATCAGTATCTTGGGCAATGTATCCTTTCTTGGGTCTAATCTTCTTTTGGTCGAAAGATGTCCTCTGTCCGTCGAAATGCCCACTAACGTTCGACCGGGACCCCGAAACGTGCCCAAAGCTTCAAAGAGCATCACATAGAACTTCCTCAAAATCGCACTAAACGGATATAAATTGCTATAAAACGGTTTAAATTAACTAACGTATGATGTTTTTAACACCTATAACGGGTAAAAACATGACCGGCGCTATATTACTGGCTAAACAAAGGCTTGGAAAAAGCCAAGTCCGACGTCCTTCTTGCGTTGAGCGCAGGGTCCAAAAGAACGCTACTTCCGGTATTTGGTCATTTATAGAGGCACTGATTGCGCAATCGACTCCATTCAAATTGTCACCACTTACTGACATCTAGAGGAAGGCGTGGGCAGTGTTTGTATCCTCATAGGATTTACAGAGACTTTTAAAACTGATCTGGAACCAGAGGCCAAGATGTCTGAAATCTGACACACTGGGAGGAAAAGTGCTGTAGAATGAGTTCTGTTTCACTCAGAGACATAATTCAAACGGCTATAGAAACTAGAGAGTGTTTTCTATCCAATAATAACAATAATATGCATATTGTACGAGCAAGAATTGAGTACGAGGCCGTTTGAAATGGGCACGATTTAGCTGGCTACTCAGTAACGCCCCCTGCAGCCATAAGAAGTTTTAAAGACATCATAATGTTGTTATTTTAAACCGAGTTATATCAGTTTATATCAGTATATTGCGATTTTTCGGATATTTCTTTGTGCTGCGTTATAGTGAGTTGGGCACGTCTGGGCCACATGGCTAATGTTTACTGCTAATTCCAAAGTTGAAGGCGACAATCTACAACCGAGCAACGATTCTTTTGGACAAAGGACAACTTGCCCAAGATTCTGATGAAAGCTCATCAAAAAGTAAGAACTATTTATGATGTTAATTCGTTGTTCTGTTGAAAAATGTAAAACTCCTATTCCGCCATTAATTTCGGTGCGGTCTCGCTTTAACGCACGCTGTATGTCGTAGTAACGTTAATTTTAAAAATCTAACACAGCGGTTGCATTAAGAACTAATGTATCTTTCATTTGCTGTCCAACCTGTATTTTTTAGTCAAGTTTATGATTAGTTAATGATTAGATTAGGTGCCTCTCCCAAGATTTCTCCCGACATTTTGTTGGCAGCTTGGCTACTATTCTCATTGTATAACCACGATTTGTGCCGCTAAATATGCACATTTTCGAACAAACTCTATATGTATTGTGTAATATGATGTTATAGGACTGTCATCTGAAGAAGTTTGAGAAGGTTAGTGAAAAAATTAATACCTTTTGCTGGTTTATTCGTTATCGCTATTGTTGGCTTGAATCAATGCTGTTGTGTGGTTGGCTATTGTAGTAAGCTAATATAATGCTAAATTGTGTTTTCGCTGTAAAACACTTAAAAAATCTGAAATATTGGCTGGATTCACAAGATCTTTGTCTTTCATTTGCTGTACGCTGTGTATTTTTCATAAATGTTTTATGATGAGTATTTAGGTAATTCACGTTGGTCTCTGTAGTTATTCTAGTTGCTTTGGTGAGAGTTGTGATGGTGGCTGCAATGTAAAACTATGATTTATACCTGAAATATGCACATTTTTCTAACAAAACATATGCTATACAATAAATATGTTATCAGACTGTCATCTGATGAAGTTGTTTCTTGGTTAGTGACTATTTATATCTTTATTTGGTCGAAATTGTGATAGCTACCTATGCAGGAAAAAAATGGTGGGAAAAAAAAGTTGTGTCTTTTGCTATCGTGGTTAGCTAATAGAAATACATAGTGTCTTCCCTGTAAAACATTTTAAAAATCAGAAATGATGGCTGGATTCACAAGATGTGTATCTTTCATCTGGTGTCTTGGACTTGTGATTTAATGATATTTAGATGCTAGTATTTACTTGTGACGCTATGCTAGGCTATGCTAGTCAGCTTTTTTACTGATGGGGTGCTCCCGGATCCGGGATTGTGATGAAGTAGAAGTTAAAAACAACCTGAGGATTGATTATAAAAAACATTAGACATGTTTCTACGAACATTACGGATACTTTTTGGAATTTTCGTCGAACGGAACGAGGCTTTGGGTTTCTGAACATAACGCGCAACCCAAATGTTATAAAAGTAATATTTATCGAACAAAAATAACATTTGTTATGTAACTGGGAGTCTCGTGAGTGCAAACATCCGAAGATTATCAAAGGTAAGCGATTCATTTTATTGCTTTTCTGACATTCGTGACCAAGCTAACCAAGCTAATATAAGGCTAACTGTTCTAGCATTGATTGATACACTCACAAAGCTTGGATTTCTTTCGCTGTAAAGCATATTTTCAAAATCTGACACGATGGGTGGATTAACAACAAGCTAAGCTGTGTTTTGGTATATTTCACTTGTGATTGCATGATTATAAATATTTTTTGTAATATTTTTGAATCTGATACGTTTGGGAATTTTCTTCTGCCTTTCAGGACCGGAACGAGGCTGTAGTTTTCTGAACATAACGCACAACCCAAATTACGTTTTTTTGTCATAAAAGTAATATTTATCGAACAAAAAGAACATTTATTGTGTAACTGGGATTCTCGTGAGTGCAAACATCCGAAGATTATCAAAGGTAAGCGATTAATTTTATTGCTTTTCTGACTTTCGTGACCATGCTAATTTGGGGCTATCTGTTCTAGCATTGATTGATACACTCACAAAAGCTTGGATTTCTTTTGCTGTAAAGCATATTTTCAAAATCTGACACGATAGGTGGATTAACAACAAGCTAAACTGTGTTTTGGTATATTTCACTTGTGATTGCATGATTATAAATATTTTTAGTAATATCTTGCGCCCTGCAATTCAGCGGTTGTTTAGGAAAATGATCCCGTAAAAGGGATCCGTAGCGCAGAGAAGTTAATTGCCCATTGATTCGGATGGTCAAAGCGATGAGGGAATCGAGATCCGTAGGTAACTCCTGAGCAGCAAGCTCGTCCGAGATGCTGTTGTCACGAACCGGCTCAAAGCCCGTAACAAAAGGGAGACAACGTGGAGATAAGGAGTAACAAAATATATTTATTAAATAAAGTAACCTAAATGCAATTAACAATGGTGTGTGTAATCAGTAATCAGTAGTGTAAGTGAGTGTTTTGGCATGCATGAATGTGATAATGCGGTGTGTTGAAAGGTGCTAAAGCAAACAACCAAAAAGTCACAAAAAGCCACAACAAAATCTATCAAGGTGTCTGCATGGAGAGAGTCTCCTCCATGAATGGGGAAGTGGTGTATTTATCCTGGGAGACACCGGGCCCAGCTGTTTCCCATGTAGCTGACGACCCTCCCAACTCCGCCCACCAACATCCTAATAAGGAAACAAGAACAAAGAGAGAATACGGCAGACAGAGTGGGAGGGTTGTCACACTGTGTAGGAACATATTAACCATTGCTTCCTGGTTCCAAGCCCTCTCTGCTGCCAACGTGCGGAAATCCACCGCATAGTCAGCCACACTGCAGGAGCCCTGACGAAGCTGGATTAGCCTCCGGGCAGCTTCTCTCCTGGAGAAAGGGGCAAAAAAAACTTCTTCACCTCTGCCACGAATCCCTCCAGACTATTGCATATGGCCGGCTGCTGTTCCCATACAGCAGTATCCCAGGTGAGAGCCCTCCCAGACATCAGCGTGATTAGATAGGCTATCTTGGAGTGATCCGAGGGGAAATGAGGGCTAAAGCTCGAAAATGAGGGCACACTGAGCAAGAAACACCCGACAGGTGCTCGACTCTCCATTGAAACGGGGCTCCCGAGATGGTGGAGTGGGCGATGAGACGGCGCTGCTAGCAGCTGGCTTACTGAGGGGCTGTGGGTTTTCCACCGTGGTAGGCTGCCTCTCAGACAACCCACGGAATTGCTCCAGCAAACCGTCCAATGCCCGGTCATGGAGTTCAGCCAACGTTTGGACCCCTCCACAAGGCCACGAAGCAGTTCCTCATGCCTCCCGATTGTGGCTCCTTGGGAGGAGATGGCATTGCGCAGCTGGCCCGGGTCTGCAGGGTCAGTCGGTGCCAGTTCGTACTATCAGGATAAGGTAAGACCCAGATGCAGACCGTGTCGAAGTAACAATGTTTATTACAACAACAGAGGCAAAGCTACAGGACGGCTGGCAGGCTCAGGGTCAGGTCAGGCTGAGGTCGGAAATCCAGATAGGGGCAAAGGTACAAGACAGCAGGTAGGCTCAGGGTCAGGTGCAGGCAGAGTGGTCAGGCGGGCGGGTTCCGGGTCAAGACAGGCAAGGATCAAAAACCAGGAGGGTGAGAAAAAGAGAGGCTGCGAAAAGACAGGAGCCGACAGGACAAATACCGGTAAGCTTGACAAACAAGACGAACTGGCAACAAACAAACAGAAAATACAGGTATAAGTACACAGGGGATAATAGGGAAGATGGGCGACACCTGGAGGGGGGTGGAGACCAGTGATGCCAATTTAGCAATTTTGTTGCTAGATTTAGCAACTTTTCAGACTACCCTGGCAACTTTTTTTTCAAACAGCACCTAGCAACAAATTTAGCTACTTTTAAAAATGTATTTGGAACTTTTGAAAAGTGACTCAAACGCTAAAATGCACACAATTTGCCTCTAAATGACACAAAAACGATGTTCTCTGTCACACACTCAGTCACAACACACGTGCCTGGCTGCAAAAGTGCATTGTGAGTGACGTCAGCAGCATGCACTCAGCTCATGCACAGGGAGCAGCAGGCCAGCATCAATTTTAGCAAATTGCAAATCATTGTTGGCTGACTGCAGCAGCAGTAGTACGGGTTTGACGAGCCAAACCCAATGAATTTAGTTGGTCACGAATGTTTGATCTTGAACAGAACTTACAACATCAATCAACATGTCTCAATCAAAATTGTACAGCCAGGAGTACAGAGAAGAGTGGGAGTCTGTACCTGAACAAATGTCAAATCATATTTTTTGCCGAGCTGGACAGTCAATTTGAGTAACGTTATTGTGTATTCAACGTAATGATGCAGTTTTACGTTATCACGCAACGACATCACAACGTCATTTAGCAACTTTTAGCAACAAATCAACATGCCTCTAGCAACTTACCCTGAAAATGAGTTGGCAACACTGGTGGAGACAAGCACAAAGACAGGTGAAAGGGATCAGGGCGTGACACATAATGCAGATGACATGTACAACTAAATGGATTCGGATTATCTTCACCTCGCAAAAACGTTGTTTGTCGTAGAGTTTTGTTGTGGAGGGTTTAGACAAAAACATAACAGATAGCCAACTATATCATCATATAGACTCTGAGGATATTAAAGGATTTGGAGCTCTTAAAGCAGCTGAATAACTTTCATTACTAATCCTGTTCAAGCCTGTCAGCTCAGTCCATTTCAGCCCTCAGAAGCAGATGCAGGAATAAAAGCTAGTGTCATGTCTGTGATATGCATGTAGGGAACTAATCGCAAAGTGCTTGAGATGGTTGTATCTAACACCAAATAGCATTACAGATTTATGCTTTCAACTGACATCTATATTGTTATCAAGTGAACTATCAAAAAGCCTGCTATTCATACTGAGTGAGATTATCTTTGATGTATACATGCCAATGAGGGATTCAAAGTCAAAATCTCCTCTGTATAATGGGTGCCAAAATGTTCTCCGTAAAAATATGACAAGCTCGTTGCAATACATTTCCCAATTAAATGAAAGTTGCATTTAAGTGGACGATGTAGTGTATTATTTCGACATGAAGAGGCCTTTGATATAGAAAGCTGTAAGACAGTAGTGTTGTCTAGAGAGGGTGAGCTTTTCTATCTCTTCTGTTCAGAGTTGTAAAATCTCTTACTACACGGAGTATTACTGTATTTTGATGCATTTGGCCCAGGAGAAAGTTAGCAGCCATGGATGAGAGAAAACACAAATGTGATATATTTTCCCATGATAAAATTCTAATCATATGTTATACTGTATGCCCAGTCCTGGCTTGTTGCTTCCACCAGCATCTGTGTTTGTTCTTCCCAATTTTTTTGTCTTTCATAGGTGCAGTTTTAAAGAATGAATATAACGTTTATCCTTGCACAGTAATTATTATTACAAGATGACAGAAAGCCATAGTCCACAAGTGATAACCTTTTCCCTTTTTTAATCCATGACAGTATAAGACTGTGAACAGATCCTTTCAGCACCACTGGTAGCCCTAGTCCTATCTGGACCTTGGACAGCTCCTCTAAAAACCTCTGGTTTGGGCCTGCCTGGACCTGAGAGTCACTGCTACCCGGAATCCATGGAAATTCCCTACCTTAAACCCTAACCTTAACCTTAACCCTACCCTACCCTTACCTTAACCATAACCCTTACCTAACCCTAACCATTTTAAATTTTAACTTAAAAATGGGGTAGGGATGTCCCAAGGATCCCGGATTGCACGGACTGGACATGAGTGCCCAGCAAGCTACACAGCCTTTTAACCTTCTCATAGCAGCCACTACCACATGTTTTAAAGGCCTACGTTGTTCAAAATGGTTTAGACCTATTTCAAAGAAAAAAATGCTCTACTGGCATCTGCAATTATTTTGTCCTGGCTGTTATTATTATTATATGAGCAGCAGTGTGTTACCAACCCACACAGAGCCACAACAATATATTCACTTCTGTCGACATGTTGATGTTTGAAATCATATTCAGTCTATTCACAGGCACTTCTGTCGACATGTTGATGTTCGAAATCATATTCAGGCACTTCTGTTGACATGTTGATGTTTGAAATCATATTCAGTTTATTCACAGGCACTTGTCGACGTGTTGATGTTTGAAATCATATTCAGTCTATTCACAGGCACTTCTGTCGACGTGTTGATGTTTGAAATCATATTCAGTCTATTCACAGGCACTTCTGTCGACGTGTTGATGTTTGAAATCATATTCAGTCTATTCACAGGCACTTCTGTCGACGTGTTGATGTTTGAAATCACGGTGGATTATTGTTGTGTTCTTTGTGACCTCATAATCTTGGGTTGATCGTTTGAGGGCGGGAAGACATCTGTATGATCTTGTTATGAATGATGCCAAATACATGAACTTGTAAACTTACGTGGATGAGGTTGCTCTTAGGAAGCCAGTTGTATCTTGTGTCTAGTATAGAGGCAGTATAGAACCTCTATACTATTTATTTTATAATTATGGCTTTTTTTTCACCTTTTTTGACATTTTGTAATTTTAGTAATTTAGCTGATGCTCTTATCCAGAGCAACTTACTGTAGTGAGTGCATACATTTTCATACCTTTTTTTTCATATTCATGCTGTATCTTGGGTTGACTGGTGGAGGGCCTAAACACACCGTGTTTTGATTCTGTTGTGAATGGTCAAATAACCTGACAAATACACACATTTGTGTGGACGAGGTATCTCTCCAAGCAAGGCTGTTTCTAGCTAATGGATGCCATGAATTAAACCTACTTCTTCGTTGTAGTCAAAGATCATGTCAGAGTCATGATACATGTCATTCTCTGGTGGGCTCACTTTTTCTTCTACCAGTAGAGTGTCATTTTTGTAAAGAAGACTAATGTGTTGATCCATAAACCAGACCTTGAGGATGAGTCCCTGTAGTTCAAAGGGCACAGAGAGTACATGACAAGGCCGAACAAGTGTTTTGGAAAATTAATCAGACTTAATGTTAGGTGACAAGAATCAATGACTCTTCACCGCTCTTAGACATGTTACACAACACTCACTAGTGCTGAACATTACTTAGCTCAGTGCCTTTTGGAAGGAGGCTACAGCTTATATATTTATAATCTTCCATGCCTTATGATGTGAAAACATGTCTGCGTCCCAAATGGAGCCCTATTCCCTATATAGTGCATACAATATAGTCTCCATTGTCTGTGAAAGTTGAATGCATTTAATCAGTGCCTTTTGGGAGGAGGCTACAGCTTATATGATGACCACACTTCAAAGGGAATATGGTGCCATTCTGGATGCAGCCATTGTTGTGAAATGTGGACAAATTAATGTGAAATTTCAAAGGTGACAATGCTTTGTTTAGAGCTTTCCAGATATTGGATAGACCGACCATGGAGCACGTGGAAGAGATGTGGAATGTAGAAGGATGTGCTGCTATTCATTGGCTCTAACATGGTCTGTTTATATCCTTGTGAGTCTCATCTGAAGTGCTCCGTTTACAAGCCTCACCTTTGTATCACCCTAACTTTAAAGTCACATGAGCTGCCTCCCAAATGCCACCCTATTCCTGATATAGTGTGCTACTCAGGTCCACATTTGTAGGCTATAGGGAATAGAATACGGTGATATTTGGAACGTACACGTGATATGAGTCAGTCTATCTCAATTAGAAAATTCTTCATATTGTATGATTAATAAAATCTACTCAACACAGTAATCACAATCAACAGCTGAAGTGAATTCTCTATGGGTGAACATAAACCAGCTCGCTATTAGCGATGTTGGTAATATAAAGGTCTTCATGAGGTCAAGAAGGTGTTCAATGTATTCAGTGCCCATGGCAACTTCACATACAATGTAGGCTGAAGATTGTGGGTGGATGTACAGTAGCAAAAATGATTGCTTCATAGAAAACCTGTTATTGCTTGATTTTAGATAGTGCCTTGTAAAAGATAAATCAACTTAAGAAAACAAACATTAACTTTTTTGATATTGCCATTTTTTTACATAGTTAAAGTTATAATACAACATCTTTCTGAAAAGTACCTAAGAGGATAATTTTATTTAATATTGATAAAGCACTACGTACTTGTTTTTTTGTGTGAAATACCCGTCACTTTCAGCAGTGCATGGAGAAAACCACAACCACCTGATGACCAGCGTCGATCAGTGTCTCTTTAGCATGGCGGCCATTTACCTGCTAAGCACAGCATTTACATGATGTAGTGTATCTGGCGCTCATTGAGAATCGATGCACATACAGCAGTGTCACATCTGTATGCATGTGAGGGTCACCTCATCTGTTACGGCCTCCCCTGTGGGCACCTACAGTAATCTTCCAATAGACAAAGCCTTCAGGCAGGCCAGCGATCACACACTCACTGCTGGTTTGTTTATGGATTTCCGGCATGTTCCCTTGAAGAAATTAATGTTGATCCCCACAGGATGCTACACATTACGAACCACTCAATAGTTTTGACATGAAAGTGACAGTCTTGTGTCCCAAATGGCACCCTATTCCCTATATAGTGAACTACATTTGACCAGAGTCCCATGGAAGCACTATATAGTGAACTGGGTGCCATTTGGGACAAAGTAAGTGACAGTGACCTTTCTGCTTGAGTTTTCAGGCCTCCTCGACTTGCACTCAGGCCATAGCGTGCAGAAAATAAATAAATATAAAGATGTTCAATCAATTCATAACGGCATCAAAGATGTGCACATGAATACCCTCCAGGAAAAAAACTGGTTGATAAGAAACCAGCCCTCATGTCTGGCTTAATAAATGATGTCATACTGCACCTCTCTTACCAAAGAAGCATCAAGTGGCAATACTATGTTTAAGTTCACTCAGTGTTGGAAAGGCACAGCCATATTGTTCAAGCTTTTACAGTACCCCAGTAACTTACAATATATACTGAACAAAAATATAAACTCAACATGTAAAGTGTTGGTCCCATGTTTCATGAGCTGAAGTAAAAGATCCCAGAATTTTTCCATAGACACAAAAAAACATATTTCTCTCAAATGCCAAGATAATCCATCCACCTGACAGGTGTGGTATATCAAGAAGCTGATTAAACAGCATGATAATTACACAGGTGCAACTTGTGCTGGGGACAATAAAAGACCACTCTAAAATGTTCAGTTTTGTCACACAACACAATGCCACAGATGTCTCAAGTTTTGAGGGTGCGCACAATTGGCATGCTGACTGCAGGGATGTTCACCAGAGCTGTTTCCAGAGAATTGATTGTTCATTTCTCTACCATAGGCCATCTCCAAAGTCATTTTAGAGAATTTGGCAGTACGTCCAACTGGCCTCACAACCGCAGACGACGTGTAACCACGCCAGTCCAGGATTTCCACATCCGGCTTCTTCTCCTGCGGGATTGTCTGAGACCAGGCACCCGGACAGCTGATCAAACTGGGGGTTTGCACATCCAAAGATGTTCTGCACAAACTGTCAGAAACCATCTCAAGGAAGCTCATCTGCGTGAGTGTTCGTCGTTCCTACCAGGGTCTTTACCTGACTGCAGTTTGGTGTCGTAACCAACTTCAGTGGGCAAATGCTCACCTTTGTTGACCACTGGAACACTGGCGAAGTGTGCTCTTCACGGATGAATCCCTGTTTCAACTGTACTGACAGATGTCAGATGGTGTCATGTGGGTGAGTGGTTTATTGATGTCAATGTTGTGAACAGAGTGCCCCATGATGGCGATGGGGTTATGGTATGGGAAGGCCTAAGCTACGGACAATGAACACAATTGCATTTTATCAATGGTAATTTGAATGCACAGAGATACCGTGATAAGATCCTGAGGCCCATTGTCGTGCCATTCATCCGCCGCCATCACCTCATGTTTCTGCATGATAATGCACTGCCCCCATGTTACAAGGATCTGTACATAATTCCAGGAAGCTGAAAATGTCCCAGTTCTTCCATGGCCTGCATACTCACCAGACATGTCATACATTGAGCATGTTTGGGATGCTCTGGATTGATGTTTTCGACAATATCCAGCAACCTCGCACAATGATTGAAGAAGAGTGGGACAACACGATCAACAGTCTGATCAACTCTGTGAGACGGAGATGTGTTGCGCTGCATGAGGAAAGTGGTAGTCACACCAGATACTGACTGGTTTTCTAATCCACAGCCCTACCTTTTTTTAAAGGTACAGTATCTGTGATCGACAGATGCATATCTGTATTCCCAGTCATGTGAAATCCATAGATTAGGGCCTAATGAATTTATTTCAATTTACTGATTGAATTGTATTGAACTGTATGTAAAACTGTATGTAAAATCTTTGAAATTGTTTCATGTTGCATTTATATTTTTGTTCAGTGTACATGTCTTTCACAACTAATGGGTGGGTGACATGCAGTATAATGTACATTTTGAAAAGGAAGCATGTGAAGAACTATCCTTAGAAAACAGCCTATTGCTGCAATTTAAATACATGTCATAGATAAAAACCAGAAAATCACTTTGCGGATTTTTCTTGTCAATTTGGTCTGCCATTGAAGTGTTCTGTGATTCAATAATCATTTTACTGTTATTATAAAGTAATCACAGTTTTTGTGTATATGTCATGTTATGTTATACATAAGGATAAGGATGCTATGATCTCACACAGAGCAAGTGTTCTTGTGAAAATTATTACTTATCCTCTTCAGACAGTGTGACCTGCAAAAAAGATATATATTTTTCCTGTGATGCCCTCTGATGATGCTTCTCTCTGTGAGTCACTTTCACCAGACATGCAGAGGTGAGAGTGTGATGGAATAGAGTCTGTCATGCTTGATATGGCAACACAGAGGACATCTTAAATTAGTATTTGAGTAATTCCTGGGTTATTCTTTGCTGTCCTTGAAGAGTAATTTGGGCTATCCAATATGAAGCCAGAAAAGTGGAGTGGGATAAAGCAGGCAGGGCGATGCGTTTAGAGGTACTGGTACATCAACCATAATCTAATAGGCAAGGTGACGCATACACTTCAAAGGGAATTGCCCCTGCCAAAGTTAATGGGATGCTGTGGTAAAACTGATGAAAATCAAGGATAAAAATCCAAGGTTTTGGAAAAATACTTATTCCTCACTGAAAATAATACAATCTTTTAAAAAAATGTATTGGCCTTCAGGTAATGTGCATAATATTGAGGTCCATCCCATAAGAAAATATATTGCAGTCGGAGTGCAATATAACTGCAGAACACTGCGGCATAACTGCAGTTAGAGTGCAGTATAACTGTAGTTATTCTGCAATTACATCTTCCAAAATACCACAGTCGACTGCAGTTACAGCACTTTCAAAACTGGAACCTGTTTTTGTAAGGGATGCTAAATTCAAGAGTCCAACCTTGAGCGTAATCAACCTTGAGTGTAATTTTAATCTTCATCTTTTGTTCATTTGATAGGGGTAAAATGACCTTACTCAAATAAACCCCACCTCCCTAAAAATATTTTTAAAATGAACTCTTCTTCCTTCATCATTTACAGAAAGGCTACAGTGATGTCGTGGGAAGACAAATAGACTCGACCCTGATTTTAACATAACACCAGCCACGGTATGTCCAACTGCGTAACTCTCTGCTTTCTCTGGGCGTTTCCGCCATTCTCCTCTCCTCCACGCCCACCGCGAAGCGCCATTGGTTTACCGGTCTGTCATATACAGATTGGCATGAGAGGTGCTAGAAAAGTCTGAGCAGTACCCCGCAACAACGTCTGTGTGTTGTTACACAGTAAAGTGAAGTAAAGATGCGGTTGTCTGGTGTGTCAGCGCAAGGTTCTTTGCAGCGGGATAGAGTGACTGTCCCATGGTCCATGATAATTACATAGGAACCTGTTACTGACAGCACCATGTCAAGGCTTGCAAGAACAGCGTGAAAACGGGGCAATTTCTCCCGGTTCAGCGCATCCACTGGAAAGTGAAGCTGAAGCTACAGTATGTGTGCGATGACGAAGGGACGCTACCTCTCCCTGGGCTTCGTGTTCCTTGTTTATTGCACAACGTGCACGACATCTAAAGGTAAGGTTCCAAACAAGACATCTAATATATCCAAATAATTTGGGTATCATTTGTGTGTTTTTTACTTGTCTCCAACATTGGGTCCAGTAACTTGACAGGTGCGGTTTCTTATTTGCGCACTTACACATCAGCTTCATGTTGCTTGTGTTTTGCCTAGTTTCTCTAAATGAACTGAAGGACTGCTTGAGTTTGACACTTTTTTTGTCAAAAATATTAGTACCATATTAGTACCATTTGATCAGTAACACCAATTATTTTTTGTCATCCCTTCGCTAGAAGGACGTACGGTTCTGTCCTCATTATCTTTTCTTCAACAATCCGGATACTGTCTTCTCCCCGACTCCTCAAACAGTTTCTCAATACAGTAATTCGTTTTACCCGTACTATCTGTGTCTTATATTGAACTGGTTGAATAGCCTTTGCTTGACAGCAATATCATGTGCTGTGTGAGAAGCAACAGGCGCAAGAATGATCATAATCATCGTCCGCTATCAATTTAGAGAGCAGTTAATGCAAAAGTAATTTACACACATGGTAAGTATGAATTAAAATGAATGCAAATTTAGAGCAAATGATTGGATGTTCATATAAGAAAGGAAAGGGTTACAACATCATCAAGTAATCAATCAGCTACCAAGGACCTAGGGATATGTCCCAAATGGCAAACAATTCCTTATGCAGTGCATTACTTTTGACCAGAGCCCAAGGGAATAGGGTGCCATTTTGGATTGAGCCCTACTGTATCCATACTAGTCCTTCAAGTGTATGAGACATAATGCTTCCCCAGTAGGTCAGGGTTTCCCAAACTCGGTCCTGCAACCCCTGGGTGCACGTTTTGTTTTTTGCCCTAGCACTACACAACTGATTCAAACAACCAACTTATCAAGCTTTGATTATTTGAATCAGCTGTGTAGTGCTAGAAGGGGGGGGGGGGGGGCAGGGCCCAGGACTGTGTTTGGGAAACCCTGCAGTAGGCTAATGGGGATCTGTTCCTCCACATTGGGGTGCGATGGGCTACTGGGGATCTGTTAACTTCTCTGCGCTACGGATCCCTTTTACGGGATCATTTTCCTAACCAACCGCCGAATTGCAGAGTGCAAAATATTACTAAAAATATTTTTAATCATGCAATCACAAGTGAAATATACCAAAACACAGCTTAGCTTGTTGTTAATCCACCTATCGTGTCATATTTTGAAAATATGCTTTACAGAGAAAGAAATCCAAGCTTTTGTGAGTATCAATCAATGCTAGAACAGCTAGCCCCAAATTAGCATGGTCACGAAATTAATAAAATTAATAAAATTAATCGCTTACCTTTGATAATCTTCGGATGTTTGCACTCACGAGACTCCCAGTTACACAATAAATGTAATTTTTGTTCGATAAATATTACTTTTATAACAAAAAAACGCCATTTGGGTTGCGCGTTATGTTCAGAAAACCAAAGCCTCGTTCCGTTCGACGAAAATTCCAAAAAGTATCCGTAATGGTCGTAGAAACATGTCAAATGTTTTTTATAATCAACCCTCAGGTTGTTTTTAACAAACATAATCGATAATATTTCAACCGGACCGTAACCTATTCAATAAGAGAGAAAAAGAAAATGGAGAGCTCCCCTCTCGCGCGCAGGAACTATTCAGAGGACACCTGACTACTTTTGAAAAATCTCGTTCATTTTTCAAAATAAAAGCCTGAAACTATGTCTAAAGCCTGATCACGGCCTGAGGAAGCCATTGGAAAAGGAATCTGGTTGATACCCCTTTAAATGGAAGAAAGACTGGCCAGGAAACACAGATTCTTAAAAGAAAATATCACTTCCGGGATAGATTTTCTCAGGTTTTCGCCTGCAGAATCAGTTTTGTTATACTCACAGACAATATTTTGACAGTTTTGGAAACTTTGGAGTGTTTTCTATCCTAATCTGCAAATTATATGCATATTCTGCGATCTGGACCTGAGAAATAGTCCGTTTACCTTGGGAACGTTATTATTTTTTTTAAACATCTGAACCCTAGCGTCAAGAGATAAGATGTGCTTCAGGTGTTGTGCACTGACTCCAGTTCTGCATTGGCTTGTCAGCTATTGCTTATTGAAAATATTAAATGTCTTTATTCCTAGTGTAATGTAGGCATACATTGTGTTTTGATTTGCATTCCTGGTGGGGAAAACCAATTGAGTTGATATGAGATCATTTCGCTCAATGGCACAAAACCATAGACCAGTCAGGGCTACAGTGGTTGTGCTTGAATTATTTTGCAGCTTGGTCTGGAAAGCTAGTGGATGACTGGCTGTGTCTCAAATGGCATCCTTTTTTTTTTTATAGTGCACTAAAATGGCACCCTATTCCCTTTATAGTGCACTACATTTGACAAGGCCCATAAAGGGAATTGGGTGCTATTTGTGACTAAGCCTATGTATTTGGTAGAGGCCTACTTCAGTACCCTAATATGAAGAGACCTCCCTTCTTGCCTCTTGGAAAAACGTGTGTCACAATATTCTGATGGAGGTCAAAACAGGTGTTGCACGCATATATCTTCACAAGGTTGATTCTATTAACCAACCAGCACCATCACGGTAGCCTTTGAAGCACTCGGACCTTACCCCCCCCCCCCCCCCCCCCCCCCGGTGCCACCACTCAACAGATTAAAGCTCTTAAGGATCAATGGAGTTGTGGAACAGCAACAGCACTATTCACCACAAACTAAAATCACGCGAGGGGTCATGAACGGAGGTTTCGCCTGTACAACACTACTCTAAGCAAGCCCAGTGCACGCTGCCCTGGGGAAACTTTTAAAAGGATTCACAATTCCAATCTTGCCTCAACACACGCAAGGATAGGATAGTGTTCTGATCTCCATCTATCAGGGCTGAAGTAGGCTACATACAATATGATTTCATATGTGAATCAGATAATATGAAATCAGCATGCTATATAGAACAATGAAGCTACAGTATAATATATATTATTATCCTATATACCATGCTGATTTCATGTGGACTACAGCACGTTTGAATAAATGTTGTAACGCTCCTTTGAAAATGTGTTTTATTTGTGATTCTATGTTTGCAAGCCATTAGCATGGGATTGATCAGGGGTCTTGCCTGATCAGTATGGAGAATGGTGTGTTTTGGTGAAGATTGTGAAAACGATGTGTTCAATAGATAATCATGATCATATGAATGATGGTGTTTATCCATTTCTGGATACAAGCTATATAGATATAGATAGATGATGTCACTTGCCATGATGAGGATTGATTGGTAACTGTCGGAGAATGATTCAGAGATCAGCAGATTTGACATTGTAACGAGTTGGTGATGGCTGGATACCATGCTGACCATGAATCACGTTGGCATCATTATCAAAGTGAGATTTAATCTCAGAGGTGTAGTATTAGGTAACATCCCAAATCACCCCCTTTTCCCTCTACCCATGGATGAATGAAGGACGGGCAAATTAACTAACCAAGAAGTCCTGCATTCATTTCCATTGAATTAGTGTGCAACAAAGCACAGTATTGTGTTTCCAATTAAATTATGGAATATACAGTCAGGTTCAACATTATTGGCACCCTTGATTTAAAAATAGTAATTACTTTGTCTGAGAAATTGTATGTATGTATGTATATATCAAATCAATATAGCTCAGTATCTATTTTATAGTCTTTTTTTGCTCATCTTTATCAAGGGTGCCAATCATTTTGGACCTGACTGTACATTCCCTTTGTATAAATCCTTAATCTACCTCATTCATTTAGAATTGATTATTTAATGTCACCTGAAACATGATTTATGTGTATCCTTTAGGTTAGAAGTGAGTACTATTTAGCTGTTAATATTAAGCTAGCCTAGTTATTGCAATGAAGACTGGATAAGAAAGCTGTCTGGTACATCACAATCTTTACATTATTCTGTGCAGCCTTATCATCCCTTGGCTCTGAATCAATAGTCAGTGCAGAACCAACCGGCCATGCGGCGACGTAAATGCATTTATTTTATCTGAGTCCTCCTCCAGAGGTGTGTTTTAAAACATATTGTCTTTAGGAAAGTATTCACACGCATTGGCTTTTTCCACATTTTGTTGTGTTACAGCCGGAATTGATTACATTTAGGTTTTGTGTCACTGATCTAGATAGAATACCCCAGTGGAATGATATTTGAAGAAAATTTAACTTAAAAAAATGAAAATGTAACGGCTTTCTTCCTGGGATGAAGGAGAGGACCAAAATGCAGCGCAGTTAGTGTTCAACATGTTTAATATAACGATAAACAATGGACATTAACAAAATAACAAACGTGAAAGCCGAGACAGTCCTATCTGGTGCAGAACACAAACACAGAGACAGGAAACAACCACCCACAATCCCCAACACAAAACAAGCCACCTATATATGATTCTCAATCAGGGACAACGATTGACAGCTGTCTCTGATTGAGAACCATATTAGCTGAACACAGAAACAGACGAACTAGACACACAACATAGAATTCCCACCCAGCTCACGTTCTGACCAACACTAAACAAGCAAAACACATAAGAACTCTGGTCAGGACGTTACAGAAAAGCTGAAATGTCTTGAGTCAAGTATTCAACCCCTTTGTTATGGCATGCCTGAAATAAGTTCAGGAGTACAAATGTGCTTAACATATCACATAATAAATTGGAAGGATTAATTCTGTGTTCAATAATAGTGGTTATCCAGTTTTTTTTAATGACTACCCCTTCTTTGTACCCCACACATACAATATTTGTAAGGTCCCTCAATCGAGTAGGGAATTTCAAGCACAGATTAAACTACAAAGACCAGGGAGGTTTTTAAATGCCTCACAAAGAAGGCCACCGATTTGGTAGATGTGTGTGAAAATAAAATATTAAAAAAGCATATGCTGAATATCCCTTTGAGCATGGTGAAGTTATTAAATCGGCTTTGGATGGTGTATCAATACACCCAGTCACTACAAAGATACAGGTGTCCTTCCTAACTCGGTTGCCGGAAAGGAAGGAAACTGCTCAGGGGTTTCACCATGAGGCCAATGGTGACTTTAAAACAGTTAGAGTGGTTGTGATAGGAGAACATTGAGGATGGATCAACAACATTGTATTTACTCCACAATACTAACCTAAATGACAGCGAAAAGAATGAAGCCTGTACAGAATACAAATATTTTCCAAAACATGCATCCTGTTTGCAACACGGCGCATAAGTAATACTACAAAAAAATGTGGCAAAGCAATTAACTTTGTTCTGAATACACAGCATTATGTTTAGGGCAAACACAACACATCACTGAGTACCACTCTTCAAATTTTCAAGCATGGTGGTGGCTGCATCGTGTTCTGGGTATGCTTGTCATCGGCAAGGACTAGGGAGTTTTTTAGGTTAAAAGAAACGGAATACAGCTAAGCACAGGCAAAATCATACAGGTAAATGTGGATGTCTTCATTCCAACAGACACTGGGAGACTAATTCATTTTCAGCAGGACAACAACCTAAAACACAAGCCACATCTACACTGGAGTTGCTTATCAAGACAACATTAAATGTTCCTGAGTGGCCTAGCTAGTTTTGACTTAAACTGGCTTGAAAATCTGTTGCAAGACTTGAAAATGGCTTTCTAGCAATGATCAACAACCAACTTGACAGAGCTTTCAAAAGAATAATGGGCAAATATTGTACCATACAGGTGGTACAATACAGCTCTTGGAGACTTACCCAAAAAGACTCGCAGCTGTAATCGCTGCCAAAAGTGTTACTAACATATGTACCAAATGGCACTCTATTCCATTTATAAGCCAATAGGGTTCTAGTCAAAAGTAGTGCACTATAAAGGCAATAGGGTGCCATTTGGTATACAGCCAAGGTTGGGTCATGCAAGACCTGTAGACTGGCTGCCTGAGCATCCAGCAGGACTGTAGAGCTGACAGCAATCACTTTGTTCGAGAGAACAGCACAATGTACAGTGCCTTCAGAAAGTATTCACACCCCTTAACCTTTTTCAAATGTCGTTGTGTTCCAAAGTGGGATTAAAATTGATTTATTTGTCATTTTTGGTCAATGATCTACACATAATACTCTAACATTTATAAAACATTTATAAAAAATAAACACATATATATTGGTTAAATAAGTATTCACCCCCCCTAAGACAATACATGTTAGTAACACTTTTGGCAGCGATTACAGCTGTGAGTCTTTGGGTAAGTCTCCAAGAGCTTTGCAATAAACATTTGACATGGAGACTCATCAAATTGCTTTATAGACCAGTTCACCTCTGAACCAGGGTGCTCATTGTGCCTCTCTCTGTTAGCTGCCCTGAATATGATTGACACAGTTGGACCAATATCCGACACACACACAAAAAAAATGAAAAATTAAGACCTTGGTCTGAAATTGCCTCTACTTTTATTTTTTGTAGAATATTTGTTTTTATTCAGCAGTGTAGCCGGGCATTGATGAAAAGAGACGAAGGTCAAATCTGTTGTTTTCACTCTGAGATAGTAGGGGGCTGTGATATTTCCAACTGCCATTCTGTTCTAGAATGAATCATCAGAATCTGGCTGTCAACGTGTGCAGTTCAGTGCCCAGAATTACATTTAAATGAAACCAAATGGCTGTACATTCAAAAGTGATAAACAGTGATGATGGTGGTAATAAACACACAGCCCCCTTGCTCTGTTAGACCAGCTAGCTAGCAGCTACTGCCTGGGGTTGCTGTTTAGGCCCTTATTTTATGACTCATGTCTTTCTGTGCATCAAGATGATTAAATACAAGAATACATGCATCCACTTAAATTGATGAATTATTTTCTTTGTATGAGCGTACAGTACAGCCATAAAAGTGTGTCTACTACTCTCACCCCTGTGCTTTTCTCTTTATGTGACAATGTGCATGATTATCCTGCTCTAATATAGCTATTTGGCTTGAAGATAAAGTGTTTTCAGTGGACAACTAGCTTAAATTACACCCCAGATGGTGTGACTGAGTGATGAGCTCTTTATCTCACTCTCACTGACAACTTGGGAAATTCCGGAGGAAAATCAATGTAGGCATTGGTCCCCCCCAAAAGCATTGTTTTGAATTCCATTCTCCAATTCTAATGTCATGATGGGCTCATGTATAATAAAGGATGCTGAAGTTTTTTCATTCTTTATCGGTGGTAGGGGAGAGCAATCAGGACAGGGTGAGGTGGCCCTCTTGGTCGCAGTGCTAAATCATGTACAATCCACAGAGAATACGTTCATCCATCTCAGTCAACACATTCAATCGGTGGTCTTGACCAGCAACACCTCTTCATTCTAGAACCAGGTGTGTGTCCCAAATGGCACTCTATTTCCTTTATAGTGCACTACTTTTGACCAGGACCCATTGACCAGGGTCTACTATGGATTGGAGAGCAGCTTTTATAAGTGTATCTATCTACAAAACCTTTCCTGGATGCAGTTGCAGTATAATAGAACGAAGTGCTTGACTTCCAGGAAGCATTTGACAGTATGTAGTGTTAACAGACAGTGACAGTATGGGGATGAGAGCGGAGCATCATGGAGAAGGACAGATACTTGATGACTGGTAGGGGGAATACTTTCTGGGGAGCTTGAGAAATGTGGCCCATCTTGGGAATAATTAAAGCATGGTCTGATGTGCTTGCAGCTTGTAACCTTGTGCTTGTATGACATCTTTACGTCATGCAGTACAGACGCTGCAGCGTTGGCTCTGTGGACGAGATCATGGTCTTTCCAAGCCCCAGTTATCTTCTCAGTGTAGTGAGAAATGGTTACTGGTAAATTGAGTTGCGTGTCATAGTAAGGAGAGACAAAAAAAAAAAAAAAAAAAAAAAAAAAAAAAATTCTACGAAGTTACAGTTCATATAAGGAAATCAGTTAATTGAAATATATTAATTAGGCCCTAAACTATGGATTTCACATGACTGGGAATACAGATACCTTGGGCCTCACAATGGGCCTCTCGTCACCGTATCTCTGTGCTTTCAAATTGTCATCGATAAAATGCAATTGTGGTCATTGTCTGTAGCTTATGCATGCCAATACCATAACCCCCACCGCCACCATGGGGCACTCCGTTCACAACGTTGCCCACACGATGCCATAAACGTGGTCTGTGTTTGAGGCTGGTTGGACAAACTGCAAAATTCTCTAAAACGGCTTATGGTAGAGAAATGAACATTCAATAATCTGGACATTCCTGCAGACAGCATTTGTGTGACAACTGCACATTTTAGTGGCCTTTTATTGTCCCCAGCACAAGGTGCACCTGTGTAATCATGCTGTTTATTCAGCGTCTTGATATGCCACAACTGTCAGGTTGTGGCAAATAATAAATGCTCACTAAGAGGGATGTAAACAAATTTGTGCACACAATTTGAGACAAGTAAGCCTTTTGTGCGTATGGAACATTTCTGAAACATGTAAGCAACACTTTACATGTTGTGTTTATATTTTTGTTCAGTGTAGTTCTAAAACGACATTCAACACAAGCTATAAGTGGGGGTTTAGCCTACTAGTTTATCCGTAGCCTTTATATAAAGTATATTTAGAAAAACATTTGTGTGAATTTAACTGCGTCCACAGAATCACAAAGTTGTTCCCTTTATCACATGCATATTTTTCTTTCTAAGTGTGAAATAATCCTACTTTCTTCAAAAGTAATTCGTTCAAAGCAGCCATTTTTAACACAATGTACCCTAGTACCCATTTGCAAATCTTCCTTGGTCAACGTACAAGTTAATACCATTGCCTAATTTGCGTGAATTCTTTGTCCATTTAGAAAGTTACCTGTGGCGTTACAATTTTGAATTAGGCAGCCCAATTCTGATCTTTTTTTTTCACTAATTGGTCTTTTGGCCAATCAGAGCAGCTCTGTAAAAGATCTGATGGAAAAAGATCTGATGTGATTGGTCTAAAGACCAGATTCTATCAAGGCACAAGGCAAGACCCAAATGCAGACACAGGTGGCAGATGGTTGGAGTCTTACAATATTTATTAATCCAAAGGGGTAGGCAAGAGAATGGTCGTGGACAGGAAAAAAGGTCAAAACTAGATCAGAGTCCAGGAGGTACAGAGTGGCAGACAGGCTCGTGATCAAGGCAGGCAGAATGGTCAGCCAGGCGGGTACAAAGTCCAGAAACAGGCAAGGGTCAAAACTGGGAGGACTACAAAAAGGAGAATGCAGGAGAATGGGAAAACCGCTGGTTCACTTGGAAACATACAAGACGTACTGGCACAGAGAGACAGGAAACACAGGGATAAATACACTGGGGAAAATAAGCGACACCTGGAGGGGGTGGAAACAATCACAAGGACAGGTGAAACAGATCAGGGCGTGACAGATTTGGGCTGCCTGTGTAAACACAGCCTTAGAGTGAAGTGATTCTAATTCAAAATGAGGCATAGAATAAAAATTGTAACCCCACAGATAAATGATTTGATATACAACATACAGTATATGAGTGGTTTCAGGTTTTAGCTTCAAGATACAGAATTTTTTTCAGTTAAATGTTGAGTCTTGATTATGCCAACCTCGTCTGCAAAAATAAACAGAACTGGTCAGTTTTTAACAAATCTTAAATGTTCTGTTAATTTTTACTGCCTTTTGTCACCAACTGCGTTGAGATCTTTTTGTCCGTGTCTTTGTGAGAAAAAGAGTAGGTGAACGGATGATCTCTGCGTGTGTGGTTTCCACCGTGAAGCATGGAGGAGGAGGTGTGATGGGGTGCTTTGCTGCTGACACTGTCTGTGATTTATTTAGAATTCAAGGCACACTTATCCAGCATGGCTACCACAGCATTCTACAGCGATACGCCATCCCATCTGGTTTGTGCTTAGTGGGACTATCATTTGTTTGGGATGAGTTGGACCGCAGAGTGAAGGAAAAGCAGCCAACAAGTGCTTAGTACATGTGGGAACTCCTTCAAGACTGTTGGAAAAGCATTCCAGTTGAAGCTGGCTGAGAGAATGCCAGGAGTGTGCAAAGCTGTCATCAAGGCAAAGGGTGGCTACTTTGAAGAATCTCAAATATAAAATATATTTAGATTTGTTTAACACATGTTTTGCTGTTGGTTACTACATGATTCCATATGTATCATTTCATAGTTTTGATGTCTTCACTATTATTCTACAATGTAGAAAATAGTACAAATTGAAAAAAACTTGAATGAGTAGGTGTGTCCAAACTTTTGACTGGTACTGTATATATCTTATTTTGAGCGATATTTTAAAACTAATAGACCAAGGCCTTTCAAGGAGAGAAGCATCGATCGATCCTCTTGCTTTCTGAGTGGCTATAAAATAAGCTACAGCGTTGGCAATGAACCGGTGGGGAAGTTTGAATGGCAAGAGTGACAAGTAGCTCTGATGTGATGTAATCACATTGGCTAAATTCATACATTGACTAAATTAATAAATTGCTGCACTTATACATTGCAAACATAAACGGGCAGATACATTTAATTAATTCACACAATGAACCCACAGACCTGTCAGTGACAGTGTCCCAGATAACAATTTCTATTGTTCAACAGCTTATTTTCGCCCACAAAAAGACACAGAAATCTAACCTGTTCCGAATAAATATTTGACAGACTGCGACAGGATGATATTTTGCAAAGGGTGCGAACTGCGTCATAAACAAGACGTGCTCATATTTATTTTAAGTGTATAAATAACGGACTTGGTGAGAGGGCCTTTTAGCTACATATGATTTTGGAATAGTTTGCTAATGTGAATCTTTCGGGTGGTTTATGGTTTACCAATTATGATTTTATCAGAATTGGTACAGCTATGTTTTCCTTCTACATTTAGTGGGGGAAATCATTGTGTTCGACTCATTTGCCATTGCGTTTGTTTTCAATAGCACAAGTGTCTACCATATTGATTTGACCATGTCGTCTAAATACGGAGGCACACACACACACACTTACTTCCTGTAAAAATGTTTACAGCTTCATGAAAAACCTTTCTTAGCAACGCTATGTTTAATTGGCATGAACATAATGTGTTTCTTGTACCTAAGAACAAAAGATTGCTGATTGGAGAGGTTGAAAGTGGTCCATTTATCAGAAATTCACAGAAATAGAAAATTAACCAGGTACAAAGGTCCTCTCAAGGGCTCACTTCAATCCACCATGCAATGTAGTATTTACACTGTAGCATATACCCCATGTGTTTTCGGAACAAGCCATGGGTGGGGGGCAGTATCAAAGGCTACTGTGCAAACACCGCTAAGGCAGGTCTCTGACTGAATCTGGCCATAAGCCTCCATGTAGTTACAGGTGTGTCAGCTAAAAAGAGAGCCCACATCTTTTATTCAGTCGAAGAGAATTCAATATTATTATCGAAAAACATGTCATGTTGATTTATGGGTGCATTGCTGAAATCTATATTTGACTATCTCAAACAAATGGTATTTTGATAGAGTGGGGTTCCTCAGTAAATCTCTGTATAAAATCATAGGACGGCCTACCGCAGTGTTATTTCTATTCTATTGAGTTGGATGACCTAAAGCTATTTTATAGTTGTTTTGGCATTAATATAACAGCTCAGTAGGGAGTAACATAGTGTAAGGTTCATCTATGTTAATTGACCTCTGTTTGCTATTCTGTTCACAGTAATGATTTTCAATGAGCAAGAAACCTAAAGGTTTCACATGGTGTTAATATTTAGGCATTTTATATAGGGGGCACGGAAATTTGTAGTTAAAGTGCAGCGAGCAAGACTTCATCCTTCAGTGAGGACGGACAGTGTCACTGAAATAATAGAGATTCTGCTGAGCTAAGCAGTGAGCTGGTTCCAATGGCAACCTATTACGTACCTAATGCAGTACACATCCTCAGTCAGACTACCAGTGTCCATCCAAAATGGCACCATATTACCTATATACTTTTGATCTAAGCCCTATGGACCCTGGTCAAAAGTAGTGCACTACATAGGAAATAGAGTGCCATTCCGGACACAGCCAGTGTGCCTTTAATCTTGCCCTAGCTGCATGCCCAGTCCCAAGTGACCACCAAAAGTCAGCCTGATGGTCTTTCACTGTTTCTTAAGCCTCCTCATCTGAGGCCCGTCGGTCGGCTGTTCAAACATGTCCTCTGTTGATCCATAGGGCGAATTCAGTGGGAGAGAACAGGGCAGAACAGTGCTGTAGGACAAGTTGTGATAGAAATAATTGAGACACAGCCATAATACACTCCATCCTGGTGGACCAAGCAGTTTCTGTATTCGGTCCATGGTAGCTATTGATCCACCTTATTGTATTAGTGCTTCTATTATATGTGATGCACGTCACTGTGCTGCTTAACTGTCACTTTCTCCCTCACACGTCCGATACACGTGGTTATTTGATCAATGCAGCTGATATTCATTTTGATAAGTGAAGTGTTTCTTATTTAAATTATACTTGAAGAGCCTTCCATTATTAGTTAGTTATACAATATCTACTACCAGGTTTTGATTAATGTGGAAGTATGAAGATTGATGCATAGCTGAGCACTATGTTAGAAACACCATTTTTTTGGTATCCATTATTCACGTAGAACCAAATCCCAGGTTGCTCCTATATCCTTTTGTTTTCTCATGGATTTTGTCTCAGTTTTATGTCAACTGTTGAATTCATTTTAATATTACTGTGTTTTATAGCAGGGTTCCCCAACTGGGGGTTGAATTTGACACGCCAAGTCTGAGAAAAATAATATATATATATTTTTTTCATTGTTGGACATAAAAGACTGTAAAAACACCAGGAAATCAGCTCAAAGTGATTTTAATTTAAGAAATCTGTTACCAAGTATTCCCATGCATAATAGAGAGATGTGAGATCGTATAAAAATGTGAGCAAGGTTTGAAATTATTATGTTTTAGTCAAACATCTGTTTGGGCTTCTTGCGGTCAATTTGCAGTCTACAAATGTTCCAACTTGCAATTTCTTGACTGCTTATCTGTTTTATGGTTTATCTCCTTGTGGCAGCCTGTTTCCCCCCTTTACCCACCGTATCCTCCTTTTCATATAAAATCACTCACTGCGAGTTTGAACTGAATTGATGAATGATCAGAGTAGGCCTCAAGGGTGCTGGCTACAATGCAACGAAGAGTAATACAAAAACACATTTAAAAACTGTCACACGGGTGGAGGCATCAGGCATCAGTTTACAAGGAGCAGAGACGGTTTGCGCATATTTCAAGCCAGGGTTTTGGACAGGATAATGAGGCAGACAGTATACCTGGTGAAGACTTGAGACAGCTGCTGTTAACTCCTCACCGCTCCTCAGCCATATGTCAACAACAACATGATACAACACCTGAAGAAATCTCTCACTGATGATGCCATGGTTGTTGGTTAGAGGGATCTCGTCTCATTGTTGAGAATGTCTAGGAGAGAACTGATGCGTTTGTCTGTAACGCTAGTACTGTACCAATAAGAGGACCCTTTTCTTTTGTTTCTCGTACTCTTTTGTTTGATTTTGCAGTCGAGTTATCATTCAATGTAGTTATAGGCCTATTTTTGGTAGGTATTTTAATGAGCATGTGTAGGAGGTGAATAACAGTATACTTTGATCTGTGGTGGTGTTCATTGATTTTTCTTACCAGGGGTTCCTGGTAGCATGGCCTATATGACCTGAAACAGCATTTCTGAAAACTCCATTGTACTCCAAGCTGAGTAACTGTTGGTTTGTTATTGCCCTGAAGGCAACTTCTTGTTTTTCCCTTTAAAAGACAGTTTTTGTTCTGAAACATTTCTTGAGGGTTGGCTCCGTAGTGGATTCCACAAACCTCACATTTCAGATCATGTTGTATTCATCTCGCCCTTTCAGGTCACACTGCAGCTTTGTTGGTTTTATTCTGTACCCACGCACCACACGCCAAAATCATATGTTGTTTGAAGCTGTAATGAGCATTGTATAGAAATATTCACATTTCAAAATTGTATCTGACTGAGCTATACTTGTCCTTTGCGTGCCCATGAAATAGCTATGTGTCCTCCGTCGGCCCGAGGCAGGAAGCATTCAAGCTCACAGTGATTTAATGTCATGTTCTTAATGGAAGGACACATTGAGATAAGAGCCAGCTTCTATTTTATCCTGTCTTATATCCCAAGGCATGTGAAACCCATCCACTTCCTCCCTGAAAGCAAACTATCCCTCATGGAGGGGGCAGAAATCACCTCTTAACAGTAAAAAGCTTTTAACTTCATCCCTCTTGCAAAGCCAAGAATACACCCTGCCATGTTCTGATCTGAGGACATAGACCCTGGTGCCGTAGCCTAACTATACTGTATGAATTCATCAGTGCTGGTGCCATTTATGTAATGAACATGTCAACATAAATGACGCAGTCATATGATCAACAGGCCATGATGTTTGTGTAAATATAGCTAGCTATCAATAAGATCTTATTAATTTTAAATAAAGCATAATTAATGCAAGATTTTTTTTGCATTCTAAATCCCAACTGGTGATGAATCAGCACTCTGTGATATATTTACACAGCCGCTCTGATTTTAGCTAACAAGTTATGTTGGAGCGGCGCACTGCTGCACACTTCACTGCGTAAATACAAACTGGATCCAGACATTTATTGAATATTACAAAGGAACATTAATATGCGAAGATGGCGAACTGAGGGGGAACAAAATCTCTACATTTTCTTAGCTGATATACCCTGACAATAGTATTATTACTTAGAAAAGGTTGCCTACAGGGGAAACAACTTGTATATTGCAGCAGACTATACATTGTCAGACATTTCTGTTGATCCATTGGCAATGGTAGATATCATATATCAGTTGTACAGTAGTTGTAATCATGTGTTGTACAATACAAGTCTACATTGAGGTATAAGTACATATACAATGACTGTCAAAAAAAAGACTAGTCCATCAACTTGGGGAATAAACAGTCCTCGGGGTGGAATGTGAAACAGAATGGTAATTGCAGACAATGGAGGAAAGCACAGGGACCAGTGTAGAAATTTGCAGCACTTCAATGGTCTTCTAGATTAATCTTCAGTTCTGTTTTGACTGTCTGTCGGCCACAGGGGAAAATGAAAGAAAATGAATACACTCCAAAAATTTAATTAAATGGAATAAGACTGGTATTACCTCTTTCATTTTAATCTTTAAATTCAAGTCTTTAGTTTCTACTCCTATGCATTTATCGCATGAACATTGGAGATAAAAAGTGACTAACATTTGGATACAAACAATCAAAAGTGGTGGATCAGTGGTTTTACTTTTGGACCAGTGTACCTACAGTATGTGTTCATGGAAACCCAACACATAACCTTGACAGCAGTCTCTGTGCTCTGTGATGTGTGAATATGAAATGTGTTATATTGTTTTCTTGTATGTTGTAGAATCACAGTGAGATTTTATCTCCATCTCTTCATACGAATTCCAACTGAAAGAAAATGTAAATCTCCATCATACAATGAAGGTAATATCATAAACATTCCTATCATTCTTATAAGCCCCCCCATTATTTTAATGGAGGTGAGGTCTTCCAGCACTGCTCTGTAATGGCTGGGAAGTCAGTAATGATAGTAAAAGCTTCACTGTGATTGGTAGGCTGAATGAGAGGTTCTCTGGTCACTGGTATGATGCTCAGAGTACTACTGCTGGGATGCGATGTCCCTCCACTACGCTATCCACATTTGGTGAAACTTTTTTCTGCTTCTCACCCTATTCCCTTATTCTTTTGTCACCCTATTCCCTATGTAGTGCACTACTTTTGACCTGGGTACATAGTTACCATTTCTATGAAATGGACAGGGGTCAACATTGTCTGTAGTTAAGTGTGGAAATGTGATGTTCTTGATCCAATCACTAGCTGCAGTATCCTCAACTCGTCTTGGTGCCATCCCTTTATCAAATCTAATTTTATTTGTCACATGCTTCATGAACAACAAGTGTGGACTAACAGTGGGATGCTTACTTACGGGCTCTTCGCAACAATATGAGAGAGGAAAAAATGTAAATAACAGAAAAGTAATAATAAAGGAATAAATACACAATGAGTAACGATAACTTGGCTATACAGTGCCTTCGGAAAGTATTCAAAACCCTTAACTTTTTCCACATTTTGTTACGTTACAGCCTTATTCTAAAATGAATTAGATGTTCCTCAGCAATCTACACACAATACCCCACAATGCCAAAATTAAAACAGGTTTCTGGAAATTTTTGCTAATTTATAAAAAATAGAAAGCAGAAATACCTTATTTACATAAGTAGTCAGACCCTTTGTTATGAGACTCGAAATTGAGCTCATTGATCATCCTTGAGATGTTTCTAAAACTTGATTGGAGTCCACCTGTGGTAAATTCTATTGATTGGACATGATTTGGAAAGGCACACACCTGTATATATAAGGTCCCACAGTTGACAGTACATGTCAGAGCAAAAACCAAGTCATGAGGTCGAAGGAATTGTCTGTAGAGCTTCGAGACAGGATTGTGTCGGCACAGATCTGGGGAAGGGTACCAAAAGATTTCTGCAGCATTGAAGATCCCAAAGAACACAGTGGCCTCCATCATTCTTAAATGGAAGAAGTTTGGAACCACCAAGACTCTTCCTAGCCCGGCCAAACTGAGCAATCGGCGGAGAAGGGCCTTGGTCAGAGAGTTGACCAAGAATCCGATGGTCACGCTGACAGAGCTCTAAAGTACCTCTGTGGAGATGGTTGTTCTTCTGGAAGGTTCTCCCATCTCTGCAGCACTCCACCAATCAGGCCTTTATGGTAGAGTGGCCAGACGGAGCCACTCCTCAGTAAAAAGCAATTGACAGCCCGCTTGGAGTTTGCCAAAAGGCACTTAAAGGACTCTCACACCACGAGAAACAAGATTCTCTGGTCTGATGAAACCAAGATTGAACTCTTTGGCCTGAATGCCAAGCATCATGTCTGGAGGAAACCTGGCACCATCCATACGGTGAAGCATGATGGTGGCAGCATCATGTTGTGGGGATGTTTTTCAGCGGCAGGGACTGGGAGACTAGTCAGGATCGAGGGAAAGATGAACAGAGCAAAGTACCTAGAGATCCTTGATGAAAACCTGCTCACAACCTCAGACTGGGGGTGACGGTTCACCTTCCAATAGGACAACAACCCATAGTCTCTAAATTTCCTTGAGTGACCCAGCCAGAGCCCGGACTTGAACCAGATCAAACATCTCTGGAGAGACCTGAAAATAGCTGTGCAGCGATGCTCCCCATCCAACCTGACAGAGATTGAGAAGATCTGCTGAGAAGAATGGGAGGATCTCCCCAAATACACGTGTGCCAAGCTTGTAGCGTCGTACCCAAGAATGCTCGAGGCTGTAATCGCTGCCAAAGGTGCTTCAACAAAGTACTGAGGTAAGGGTCTGAATACTTATGTAAACATGTTTTTTTTATTTGATAAATTAGCAAACATTTCTAAAAGCCTGTTTTTTGCTTTGTCATTATGGGGTATTGTGTGTAGATGATAAAATGTTGTTTCTTTGTATTTTTAAAAAATTCTATTTTTGAATAAGACTGTAATGTAACAAAATGTGGAAAAAGTGAAGGGGTCTGATTACTTTCCAAATGCACTGTATAAGTCCATAAATATTCTGGACTCTGACACTGTTGGAGATAGAAACATAAGTATTTCGCTGCACCTGCTATAATATCTGCTAACTATGCGTACGCCAGTGGTGGTCAGTGCCATTTAAGATGAGGGAGGATGATTTTTTGTATTTAATTTTTTTTGCATGGCTTATTTCTATTACAGCATATTGGATGACTGTCATTTCCCTGTACCCATCATGAGGTTGCTACAACCTAGCCTATGAAAAGTTTACAACATAGAGAATTTTGAGTAAAGCATGTGACACATTCAATACCTCCTTGCACACTCTTGCCTGCATCTAGCTGATCTAGGGAATAATCATTAATCCAACAAATGCAAATGTGTGTTTCTATTGGACAAATTTAGGTATTTTTTATCCACGTTTCGATCTCTTACGTTTAAGAAATATTTTTCAACAGAATCAGCGGAATGAATACAGCCCTGATCACACGCAGACATAGCATACACATAAAAACAGCGTGATCACTTTGCTCGTTCTGTATATATAATTACTTCTCGCAACTGTCTGTGCGCTCTCCTCTCACCTTTTCCTTCGCTTGTGGACTTCAGAGCACAACACATCAGCTGTCTGTGACCAGGCGAAAAAACCTTTCCAAGCCAAACCTTTATATCATGACCGCTATAGCCACTACACACAGCCTACATCATTGTCATGTCATGGTCAACATAGCTATTAGAACCAACTCGTTAGTAAATCCGCTAGCTTCAATCATGTAGTACCGTAAGAAAGAAGTTTAGCCGTTGCCAAGGTGGGCCCTGGTGGCAGTACATTAATAACACCAAAAGCTGACCTTGACTTGGAAGCATTCCAGTATTGCTCGCTCTCTCCCCTTAAATTTGGAAGAAATTAATTTGTTCAATTATTGTCTTTCTCTCTCTCTCTTTGAGTCAACTACTCACTACATTTGTGACTCATTTCAGGAAACTAGAAGTATGTCACGCGTCACTAATTCCCAGGAGCGCCATTTTAACGTAAACTTGTTTTTTTCTCAATGCGTTTTTTGGCAGAAACTGTCCTGTGCCTTAATAACTTGTATGCCATCAGTAAATACGAATACAATTATTAAAATACAAGCCTAGTTGGTTTAGCCATGGAAAAAGACAACAACCTTCCCACTAGCCATGATTGGCTGAGATAATGGATGGGTTGGACATGCCGAGAGATGAGTTCGGATTGGTCTGACATTTAGCACTCTTCTGTCTGTAACGTTAGCTGGTCAGTATGTGTAGGTAATCCTTCCTAACGTGGCTTTTTGAAAGATATCACATAGTATAACTGCATAAGTGTTGCTCTCCACTTTCTGGAGGACAGAGTTTTGAAATCAGTGGAATTAGAGTATGATAGCTAAGGAGATGGAGAAAATTCTGGCGTTTGATTGCAATTATGCAGACTGAGTCGAAATGAGAACACAGAAGGCTCTGGATTACATCTTCAAACTAAGAGCAACCATGGCATCCGTGACAGAGAGGGAGAAGCGTCCATCCATGTATACAGGTAAGAGAGGCTAGCTACATTTTCAGATATTACACGTTTCTAATTTTGTCATGAAGTCGTTTTCATTTCAAGTTAGTGTACTGTTAGCTATCTGGCTAACTAGCTAACGTTACGTGCATGAGCTGGTAGTAATATTATTCACATCTAAGAGCCATTTTCATAGCTAGCTAACATTAGGCTTTAACTAGCAAACATTGAACCTGGTTGCTTAGCTACCTGCAGATTCATGCAAAGTAGTAACGTTACAGTATGAGTTGTGATTATGGTTCATTGTTTAACTAGCTACATTAAAAAAATTAAAAAACTCCACTATGCAAGTAACTATTTCAATAGAATGTTTATGATGTTACTGCGACAACTGTCGATAGACATAGCCAGAGCGAATTTACCAGCTATCTACTCCGATTTTCAGAGCACAAAGAGCTACATAAGATCGGATCGAGTCGGTCGGTCACATTTTATGCACTGCAGTGTTAGTTAGCTGTAGATTATGCTTTCAGTACTAGATTCATTCTCTGATGTTTTGGTTGTGTGGACATGTTATTTCATGCTGCAAGAGCTCTGATAAGTTGGAGGACGTCCTCCGGAAGTTGTCATAATTACTGTGTAAGTCTATGGAAGCTGGTGAGAACTATGACTTTAATACAAAACCTTGGAGGCTCAATGTACCCAGAGGGGGACAGAAGCTAGTTATCCACCAGCTACACCATGGTGCTACCCTACAGACTGCTGTTGAGGCTACTGTAGACCTTCATTGCAAAACAGTGTGTTTTAATAAATTATTTGGTGACAAATATATTTAGAACAGTTTTATCTGAAAAGGTTACCTTTTTAAATGTTTCACTATTTTATGAAATTCACTGGATGGTCCTCCCCTTCCTCCTCTGAGGAGCGTCCACTGGTGTACGCGACACCTTGATTCCTGACATGCAAAAAAATGTGGGACTATCTACAGTGGAGGTTTGAGTGGATTTTCCTTTAAGGTTTATACTACAGAAAGTGGTGTGATCATTGATTATAATTAAATTGCATCTTCATTAACAGTTTTATTTGATCATGATTTACTTTTGACTGGAGATGGATACCCTAGTGACATTTGTTAAGGCCCCTTCACATTCATGAAGTAATACACAAGTAGTACAGTGCATTTGGAAAGTATTCAGACCCCTTGACTTTTTCCACATTTTTGTTACGTTACAGCCTTATTCAAAAATGTATAACTTTTTTTTCTTCTTCAATCTACACACAATACCCTATAAGGACAAAGCAATTTTTGCAAACTGAAATTACATTTACACAAGTATTAAGACCCTTTACTCAGTACTTTGTTGAAGCACTTTGGCAGCGTTTACAGCATCAAGTCTTCTTGGGTATGACGCAGCAAGCTTGGCACACCTGTATTTTAAGAGTTTTTCCTATTCTTCTCTGCAGATCCTCTCAAGCTCTGTCAGGTTGGATGGGCAGCATCGCTGCACAGCGATTTTCAGATCTTTCCAGAGATGTTCGCCACTCAAGGACATTCAGAGACTTGTCTCAAAGCCACTCCTGTATTGTCTTGGCTGTGTGCTTAGGTTCGTTGTCCTGTTGGAAAGTGAACCTTCACCCCCAGTCGGAGGTCCTGACCGCTCTGGAGCAGGTTTTCATCAAGGACCTCTCTCTACTTTGCATTGTTTATCTTTCCCTCGATCCTGACTAGTCTCCCAGTCCCTGCCGCTGATAAACATCCCCACAGCTTGATGCTGCCACCACCATGCTTCACCATAGGTGTAACGTTCGTTGTTTGAAGGATTGGACCAAGGTGCAGCGTGGAAGGCGTTCCTCATTTTTATTAATGTAAACCAGCAACAAAAACCATAAAAAGTAACAAAACGAAACGTACAGCTTTGAACAAGCAATAATACAACATCAAGATCCCACAATCAACAGGTGGGAAAAGGCTGCCTAAATATGATCACCAATCAGAGATAATGAACGATAGTTGCCTCTGATTGGGAACCATACCAGGCCAACATAGAAATATACAAACTAGAGTACCCACCCTAGTCACACCCTGACCTAACCAAAATAGAGAATAAAAAGGCTCTCTAAGGTCAGGGCGTGACAATAGGGATGGTACCAGGTTTCCTCCAGATGTGACATTTGGCATTCAGGCCAAAGAGTTCAACCGGGGTTTCATCATATCAGAGGATCTTGTTTCTCATGATCTGAGAGTCCTTTAGGTGCCTTTTAGCAAACTCCAAGCGGGCTGTCATGTGCGTTTTACTGAGGAATGGCTTCCGTCTGGCCACTCTACCATAAAGGCCTGATTAGTGGAGTGTTGCCGAGATGGTTTTCCTTCTGGAAGGTTCTCCCATCTCCACAGAGGAACTCTAGAGCTCTTTCAGAGTGACCATCGGGTTCTTGGACACCTCCCTGACCAAGGCCCTTCTCCCCCGATTGCTCAATTAGGCCGGGCAGCCAGCTGTAGGAAGAGTCTTGGTGTTTATTTATTTAATCCATTCTAGAATTAGGCTGTAACGTAACAACATTTTAGTTCTTTCCGAATGTACTGTACATCAGAAAGAAGATTGGGAGAAATTTAGCAGTAGTTCTATAATTGGAATGCCTAAACTCACTTGAGTCCACATCCGCGTAGCAACGACAGTCCAAGTAGGGTTTGGGAATTGCCAGGGACGATATGATATTATCACTATACTTTGGTGCGATAATAATATGCATTGTGATTCAATACTGTGATTTTATTACGATTCAATGGTCCAAACATAGTTCACCATATGTCTGCTGCAGAGGGACAAGAGGGAGCCGTGAGAAAACAAGTTTTGATCAGTCGTGGACTTAACAGTGCTGAAAACTCATTGCCTCCTTTTTTTTTAAAGAAGATGGAGAAAAAGCTCAAGTAAAAATACTGACGTTTTGGTGCAGGTACAGCCAACTAGTGCAAAAATAATATTGTGATATTGTCAAAACAATACGATATCATCAAAAATAATATCCTGATTTGTAAATGTATCAATATTTTTTTTTAATCACTAGTCCAAAGTGGCTCTGTGGTTTTGAACTCTATAGGACGCTGAAGAAGTTCAACCTTGAAATGCTAGTTTAGTTCTAGGATAGTCATTAATAAATGGTTAAATTAATTCAGGCAAAGATGAATACCTTAACCATATTTATTGGATTTTACAGTAGATTTGCATTCAATGATCTTGCATTATACTTTATTCAAAATGTATATTGGCATATGATCGTATTGATAGCTAGTTTTATATTAGTGTGTGTGTGTGTGTGTGTGTGTGTGTGTATATAGCATAGAAAGGAAAGTGCCATATTAAATGTAATAGTTTTGAATTGTTGACTTTTGACAATTTGATAAATGACATTTCCCACGGTAGCTGTGAACAGGGGTGGTATTAGACTTTTCTAAATGTAGATTGTTCTCAGTCAAAGGCCTCTCTTAAAGGCCATGTTTGTCATAATCAGTTTATTTTCTTGCGAATGTACTGAACCATACTTACTGGAAAAGATGGAATCGTAAATGTCAACGTTAGAACTGTGTGAATCCTCTATGTTCCAAAGAGATCTCATGCTTCTCTCTTTTGGTCGGATTCGACGAAGTAGTAATTGCTTTTCAGTATCAGCTTGGTTGGGATCCAAAGCAAATGTAAATACAATCAAATGAGATTCTGATAGTGGCATGAGACACAGGAGGTGAAAAGTAATACGAAGAAATGATATCACTGGGGAGAACAAAGTGTGGTGATTAGATATATTTCCACCGGCCTATTACTAGAGCACTGGGGGAAAACGAGCGAGCGCTAAGCTTTCTGTTTTTGCAGCAGGCCACAGGCCGTTAAGACTCCAGTCGGTCTCCATTTTTATTCATTGTGTGTCAGAAAAATAGCCTGCTTCACCACTGTCCTAGGAGAATTCTGGTATGATTTGAGCCCAATTCATTTTTGTGCGTATACATTTGAATCCCGTCTGTCCTCAAATATCGAAATGCATTGCCTGTAGAAATTGAAAACTGTTACAACTATCACAATAAATGACCCTATTTTCCCCCCATGATCAAATCCACCGTGTTGTGTGCGCTGGTTGGAGGGAATGGAATTGTATACTGATACGCGTGTGCCTTCAGGACTTTTTCTATACTTTGTATTCATACCCCACTGAAATGGTTCCTATTGAAAAATGACTGTGCATGTGTTTAGCCTAAATTCTAAGGCTAAATTATATGATCTTATTGTTCAGAGAATTGAACAGCTGTCAGTGTCACTGTGTTTCTCTGAATGTCTAGACAACCTGCATACCCCAACCATGATTATCTCTATAAAGGGAGGTGAGGTGATTGAATTGAACACAATAAACAAGCAAAGTCATCTGTTGATATTTCGATGGACCCCACAGAATTCACTTTGCACAACATGCTGGATAGGCCGACTATAGCCTAAAGATATGACCATTGTATAACAACGTAATCATAACAGGTCTTGTTCTAACATGGCAACATCATTGTTAATGAGTTTTAGATGCACCAACAAGGTGAAAAGAGACAGCTGAGGTAGATTGAGCCATCAATATTAACGTGTTTCCCATGCAATGTGTACTATATATCCCCTCTGACCCTCTTCACCCCCATCCTTCTGGTGTTTTGGTTTTAGCAGGGGGTCTGCAAAGTGCAGTAGGTCAGCAAAAGAAAATTACCTATGCAAATACATTTCAATGTATGCATCTTCCTGCGCTCGAGTGATATTTTATTCATTTATTTGTCCTTTGTCTTATTTACTCTTATTTACTTGCACTTTGGCAGTTCTTGAATCTGCACTCGTAAGATGTTTCTGTGACTTTATCTTTCTGACAGCGGAGAGGTTTGCTGCTTGTTGCCACGGCAACTAGTGCATTTCACTTTATTGTTGTCAAGATGAAGTTGATTAGAAGGAGTAATACGGCTGTTAACTTCCAGCTGTCTAAATTAATCATCCCTCTCACATCTCATCACAAAGTCACTCACTCACTCACAGATTGACACCAAGATCAGAAACAATTAGATATCATTTATTAGTTTGCTGTCAAATAGACAAAAGGTGTCCAATATTTATATATTTGATTGGAAGTTGTTGATGATTATAAAAATGGATTCCATGCCTGCCTAAGCCTACATTACCTTTACTACTCACCACTTCAACTTTTCTTGTACTGTACTTGTATTGGGCCATCGGCGGTACTCTGGATGGCAGATAGATGTAGAATCTTAATTTGAGCCAGTTTGCTACAGCAGGAAAATAATCCTGCAGCAAAAGGAAATGTGGATTATAATTAATGGACATTTTTGTAGTGGTTGATATTTTTTGTAAGTGAAAGCCTTTTTTATACTCTGCACTACTAGTTTTACATTTCCTGCATTAAAGTAAAATTCTCCTGTAACAGGGTAAACCAATTTAGATCCTACATATGTACGGGTAGCTTGACAGGCAGATATGATGGATGCCCCTCCATTATCAGGATCTGCTTCTCTAGCCCACTGCCATCAGACACACATAACTGCACCACATATCACACTTTCACAAAATGCTTGAAGACATGGCTAAAGGTCAATCAGATTTGTGAACATGGTCCCTAGCTGTGTGTTGCCGCTTTCCATGTCTGTTGTCTGTAACTTGTGAGGTGTGGAAACACTTTGTTGCTTTTATGAATTTTGTCTTGCTGCTTTTTGTTCTATGTTGCTCTGTCTGTATGCTACGTCTTGTTCCATGCTGCTATTGTCTATATTGTAATTGTTTTTAATAACCTGCCCAGGGACTGCTGTTGAAAATTAGCCGGCTGGCTAAAACCGGCACTTTTACTGAAACGTTGATTAATGTGCACTGTCCCTGTAAAAATAAAATAAACTCAAACTCAAACGTCATGTGGGACACAGCCAGCGCAACATTTATTAATCTGCTGCAGATAATTCCTAATAAAACAGCAGACAGTTCCAGCTAGGCGGCTCTGCGCTGAGCTGCTGCAGAGTGAGAACTTCAGGAATGGCACCATGCGTGTGACATGATGCATTACCATGCCAACCCTCCTTCTAATCCTGACAGGGAACTATTATTAACTAGAGAGCAACTGATTAATCGGCATGGCCGATTAATTAGGGCCGATTTCAAGTTTTCATAACAATCAGTGATCGTCATATTTGGACGCCGATTATGGCCGATTACATTGCACTCCACGAGGAGACTGCGTGGCATGCTGACCACCTGTTACGCGAGTGCAGCATATTTTATATGTATTTTACGTATTTTATAAAGAACAATCAATCTTAACTTGTGATTATGTTAACTACACATGGTTGATGATATTACTAGTTTAACTAGCTTGTCCTGCGTTGCAAATAATCAATATCATCAAATCAGTCTACTTAGCCAAACGGGTGATGATTTAACAAGCGCATTCGCGAAAAAAGCTGTCGTTGCACGAATGTACCTAACCATAAACATCAATGCCTTTCTTTAAAATCAATACACAAGTATATTTTTTTAAACCTGCAAATGTAGTTAAAAGAAATGCATGTTAGCAGGCAATATTAACTAGGGAATTTGTGTCACTTCTCTTGCGTTCTGTGCAAGCAGAGTCAGGGTATATGCAGCAGTATGGGCCGCCTGGCTCGTTGCGAACTGTGTGAAGACCATACCTTCCTAACAAAGACTGTAATTAATTTGCCAGAATTTTACATAATTATGACATAACATTGAAGGGTGTGCAATGTTACAGCAATATTTAGATGTATGGATGCCACCCATTCAATAAAATACGGAAGGGTTCCGTATTTCACTGAAAGAATAAACGTTTTGTTTTTGAAGTGATCATTTCCGGATTTGACCATATTGATGACCTACGGCTCGTATTTCTGTCTTTTTTACATGGCCCATATTGCACTTTTACTTTCTTCTCCAACACTGTGTTTTGGCATTATTTAAACCAAATTGAACATGTTTCATTATTTATTTGAGACTAAATTGATTTTTATTTATGTATTATATTAAGTTAAAATAAAAGTGTTCAACAGTATTGTTGTTTTTTATCATTATTACAAATATATATATATATATATATAAAAAAAAAAAAAATATATATATATATATATATATATATATATATATATATATATATATATATTATATATATATATATATAAAAAAAAAAATTGGTATCGGCTTTTTTGGGTCCTCCAATAATCGGTATCGGCGTTGAAAAATCATAATCGGTCGACCTCTAGTATTAATGCTAAAACAGTGGGGGTGTAGTATTTTTATTTATTTGGTTTACATTCGCTCTTTTGCAGGTTTTAGTATAGACACTGAACAAAAAGTAACGCAACATGTAAAGTATTGGTCCCATGTTTCATGAGCTGAAATAAAAGATCCCCCAAAATTTACATACACACAAAAAGCTTATTTTGTTTACATCCCTGTTAGTGAGCATTTCTCCTTCGCCAAGATAATCCGTCCACCTGACAGGTGGGGCAAATCAAGAAGCTGCGTAATCATTACACAGGTGCACCTTGTGCTGGGGACAATAAAAGGCCACTCTAAAATGTGCAGTTTTGCCACAATGTCTCAAGTTTTGTAGTAGCGTGCAATTGGCATGCTGACTGCAGGAATGTCCACTGGAGCTGTTGCCAGAGAATTTAATGTTAATTTCTACCTTAAGCCACCACCAACATCGTTTTAGAGAATTTGTCAGTAACATGCTAATCACACCGCTCGCGTGCGTCCGCCTTCGCACGTATGTTGAATTTGTCCACCCACAACAGACATGTTCAGGACACACAGGTTGAAATATCAAAAAGAACTCTGAACTATATTCATTTGGGGACAGGTCAAAGAGCATTAAACATTTATGGCAATTTAGCTAGCTAGCTTGCTGTTTCTAGCTAATTTGTCCTGGTATATAAACATTGGGTTCTTATTTTACCAGAAATGCACAAGGTCCTCTACTCCGACAATAAATTCACAGATAAAAGGCTAAACCGAGTTATTTTCTAGTAATCTCTCCTTCTGGCTTCTTCTTCTTCTTTGGACTTTATATGGAGGTTGGCAACCAGCTTCAAGGTGCATTACCACCACCAACTGCACTGGAGTGTGGAACTCAGTTAATCTTTCAATCACCCATTTGGGTATATGCTCCTAAAAACCAATGAGGTGATGGGAGAGGCGGGACTTGCACCATGTCAAGTGTCACAAATAGAACCAAGTTCTATTTTAGTGCCTGGCTACGCAGACGCACATGAGCAGTGTGTATGCAATGATTAAATAACATGTATGTGTCAATTTATTTTGCAACGCTTGCGCATGTGTCACGGGTGGTGTGGTCAGCATGTAAATCCAACCTGCCTCAACTGCAGACCATGTGTATGGCGTCGTGTGGGCGAGCGGTTTACAGGCGTAACCTAATGGACAAGGAACACAATTAGCATTTTATCGGTGGCAATTTGAATGCACAGAGATATCCTGAGGCCCATTGTCATGCCATTCATCCGCCGCCATCACTTCATGTTTCAGCATGTTAATGCACGGCCCCATGTCACAAGGATCTGTACACAATTCCTGGAAGGTTCGCTACAGTTATTGTTATTTGTGTTCGTAAAAAATATGAGGGGGGAGGGTGTGCTTAATTTTACAGTACAAGGTGAGGGTCATGTGAAAAATGTTCACTTTGGGGAGCGGTGTGCATTTTTTATGACACCTTGAGTTGGACCAACCCCCCCTCCAAGTAAATGTCAAACTGTCCTTTACACTTAATTATATTTTAGTCAAAAGGACTGTCATATTTTAGTTATTTGACTAATTATTTTGTGTAATTGTCAGAATGACAGTGGGACATTTTAGTAAACTAAATGCCCTTTCATTTTAGTCACATTTTAGTCATCACATTTGTATTGTCTCATTAACCTATAGTAAACATAAATCACTGACTTTCATGTACACACATACATAGCCTTGCCCTACCAACATTTTTCTACATAACATCCTATTCTCTTCCCAAAGCAGAAATATGACAAACATAATTTTTATATATCTGGCCATGTAAATTCCTAATTCACCCTACAGAGGTATTGCACTTACACAAAACAAACACAGACAAGCGCAGAGAGGGAGAGATTAGTCACAAGTCGAGTCCGAGTCCCAGTGCTCAAGTCCTGGTCCAAGTGCTGAAGTCTGAGTCACTGGATCCACATTAACTCAAAATAAAGTTATTTACCTAGTCAGATATAGTTTGGTGGCAAGAGAGATTTAGTCAATAAATTGTTTGCTATTCCTTTTCCTTCCTTTCTTTGCCATCACATGTTTGCATATAGGCTACTGGTAATGTTATCAGAACTAATGTTGTGGATAGAAATTCCACAATCTTATTCCTTATTCAACATGTCAGAGAGGCATGTTTGTTCTACATAGCATGTTTCTATCATAGCATGGTCCAACGTTGCATCCTGCTGAACGCGCCACAGGTTTGTAGTTATCGCTAGCTAATGAGTTAAAATGAATGGACAAGGTGTAGCCTGAACAAATGGTTTAACGGTCCGGTCCGCAAGTAGCCTAGTTTTAGAACAGTCCGCGATATGCTTTATGAATTTAAAATGTGGCCCGCCAATGCACGATAGAATATCTTTTTTAGGTATTATGGTATTATTTAGGTATTATTACCGGTATTATGGGTCATATCTAATTGCTAGAATCAAGCCCTTTTCTCTGAGGAAAAGAGGGAGACCTCGCTACGTTGTCTAGAAAACCTGGCTATGGAATATCGGAATGTTGAGTGAAACTACAAATTGAAAGACAGCCTACTTTTTTTTTTACTATTAAACGTAATGTGACAATTGTTTTTATTTTATTTCGTAAAGCAGCTTGTGTTTCTTAACCAGGCAAAGTGTAGTTATTTAGAAGGCTGGTGGTGACTGATTAGCTACAAGGAAGCTAATCAGAGGCGCAGTTGTGCTGCTAATATTAATTGTGCTCATCACTTGAAAACTTTCAATTTCTCCAAAAACTCTTGTCCAGTCCACTTATTATTCCAATTTTAGTCATAGAGAACCAACCTCGTCTCGTTTTAGTCAACTGAAATTAATTCATTTTTGTAAAAAATATTCTGGGTCTATTTTGTCAGTTGTAGTCTCGTCAATTGACACTGAAAAATAGGTGTTTGCCGAATATTTTTCTCATTATTTTTGTTGACGAAATTTAAGACCGCAAGCCTGGTCATTTTATTACTGAAGCTGCAGATCTCAGCCATGATGTAAGATCAGATCATGGTCCAATTTGTGGACATGATGGCATGGCCAACGATGTCTTACTGTAACGCCAGTTGACTGCTTTGTTGTTACTACTGTGTACTCAAACCGTCTGAGAAAATAGGTTGTAGTGAACAGTATGCAACAACAAAAGCTACCATAAATCCATTTACCTGTCATCAAACTTACAACTTTGCAATACCACTCTGTGACTTGTCAGTATCACTTTCAGATGGTATCCATGGCCACAGTACAGCATCCTGTGATTCTCTTGCGTGATTAGATGAGTCAGCTTTGTCATTTTTGCTCCTCTCTCGCTTTCATTATTACCATCCATACATGTGAGCCTGCCATCTCCTTCTCCTACTATCACCCTGTTTGCCAGGATTTCCCAACTGGCTGCCAGCGGGTGGTTTTATTTGTCCCACCAAGTTTCCAGAGCAAAAAAAAGTATAATTTAATTGTTGGACATAAAAGACATAACACCAGGAAAATCCATTCCAAGTGATTTTAATTTAAGGAATCTGTTCCCAAATATTCCCACACATAATAGAAAGACGTGATTGTTTACAAATGTAAGCAAGGTTTGAAATTATGATGTTTTTGTTAAACATACAGTACCTGTCACGCCCTGACCTTAGAGATCCTTTTTATGTCTCTATTTTGGTTTGGTCAGGGCTTGAGTTGGGGTGGGTAATCTATGTTCTATATTTTGTAGTTCTTTGTTTTGGCCGGGTAGGGTTCTCAATCAGGGACAGCTGTCTATCGTTGTCTCTGATTGAGAACCATACTTAGGCTGCCCTTTTTCCCACCTAAGTTTGTGGGAAGTTGACTTTGTTTAGGGCACATAGCCTTACGCTTCATGGTTTGTTTTGTTTTGTCGGCGTCATTTCAAATAAAAAAGAAAATGTACGCTCACCACGCTGCACCTTGGTCCACTTCTTTTAACGGCCGTGACAGTACCAGTCAAAAGTTTGGACACACCTACTCATTCCAGCGTTTTTCTTTATTTTTCCTATTTTCTACATTGTATAATCATAGTGAAGACATCAAAACTATGAAATAACAAATATGGAATCATGTAACCCAAAATGTTTTAAACAAATCAAAATATATTTGAGATTCTTCAAAGTAGCTACCCTTTGCCTTGACTGCTTTGCACACTCTTGGCATTCTCTCAACCAGCTTCATGAGGTAGTCACCTGGAAAGCATTTCAATTAACAGGTGTGCCTTGTTAAATTAATTTGTGGAATTTATTTCTTTAAGGTGTTTGAGCCAATCAGTTGTGTTGTGACAAGGTAGGGGTAGTATACAGAAGATAGCCTTATTTTGTAAAAGTCAATATTATGGAAAGTCCATCATTACTTTAAGACATGAAGGTCAGTCAATCCGGAAAATTTCAAGAACTTTGAAAGTTTCTTTAAGTGCAGTCGCAAAAACCATCAAGCGCTATGGTGAAACTGGCTCTCATGAGGACCGCTACAGGAAAGGAAGACCCAGAGTTTCCTCTGCTGCAGAGCATAAGTTCATTAGAGTTACCAGCCTCACAAATTGCAGCCCAAATACATGCTTCACAGAGTTCAAGTAAAGGACACATCTCAACATGAACTGTTCAGAAGAGACTGCATGAATCAGGCCTTCATGGTCAAATTGTTGCAAAGAAACCACTACTAAAGGACACCAATAATAAGAAGAGACTTGCTTGGGCCAAGAAACACGAGCAATGGACATTAGATCTTTCCTTTGGTGTGGTGAGTCTGAATTTGAGATTTTTGGTTCCAACCACTGTGTGAGACGCAGAGTAGGTGAATGGATAATCTCCACATATGTGGTTCCCACTGTGAAGCATGGATGAGGAAGTGTGATGGTGTGGGGGTGCTTTGCTGGTGACACTGTGATTTATTTAGAATTCAAGGCACACAGCATTCTGCAGAAATACACCATCCCATATGGTTTGCGCTTAGTGGGACTATCATTTTTCTTTTCAACAGGACAATGACCCAACACACCTTCAGGCTGTGTAAGTGCTATTTGACCAAGACGGAGAGTGATGGAGTGCTGCATCAGATGACCTGGCCTCCACCATCACTCAATCTAAACCCAATTGAGATGGCTTGGGATGAGTTGGGATGAGTTGGATGGCAGAGTGAAGGAAAAGCTGCCAACAAGTGTTCAGCATATGTGGGAACCCCTTCAAGTCTGTTGGAAAAGCATTCCAGGTGAAACTGTGGTGGCAGGTAGCCTAGTGGTTAGAGCGTTGGGCCAGTAACTGGAAGGTTTCTAGATTGAATCCCAGAGCTGACAAGGTAAAAATATGTTATTCTGCCCCTGAACAAGGCAGTTCCCGCTAACGGGATCAATATGACAACAGCCAGTGAAAGTGCAGGGCGCCAAATTCAAACAACAGAAATCTCATAATTAAAATTCCTCAAGCATACAAGTATTTCACACCATTTTAAAGACACATTTCTTGTTAATCCCACCAGTGTCCAATTTCAAATAGGCTTTTCGGCGAAAGCACCACAAACGATTATGTTAGGTCAGAGCCAAGTCACAGAAAAATACAGCCATTTTTCCAGCCAAAGAGAGGAGTCACAAATATCAGAAATAGAGATAGAATTAATCACTAACCTTTGATGATCTTCAACAGATGACACTCATAGGACTTCATGTTACACAATACATGTATGTTTTGTTCGACAAAGTTCATATTTATATAAAAAAATCTCAGTATACATTGGCGCGTTATGTTCAGTAGTTCCAAAAACATCCGGGGATTTTGCAGAGAGCCGCATCAATTTACAGAAATACTCATTATAAATGTTGATGAAAATACAAGTGTTATGCATGGAACTTTAGATACACTTCTCCTTAATGCAACTGCTGTGTCAGATTTCAAAAAAGCTTTACGGAAAAAGCAAACCATGCAATAATCTGAGTACGGCGGTCAGAGCCCTGTCACGAACGTCGTCATGGAAATGACTGGACCAAGGTGCAGCGTTGTGAGCGTACATTTCTTTTTATTATGAATGTCGCCAACAAAAACAAGCGCTCCACCGCATAACACGGTGCCTGACCAGTACCACGCTCCCTACGGTAAGCATGAGGTCTCCAACCTGACTCAGCCAATCTCCTCGTGTGCCACCCCCCAAAAAATTTGGGGAGTGGCCTCCCGGTCTTTCGTGCCAGCCGTGTCCCTGTGTAATCCTGGGCCCTTTTACGCACTGCCTCCGCCTTCCTCGCTGCTCCCACGGCAGGCGATGCTTTCCCGCCAGGATCTCCTCCCACGTCCAGGATCCTTTCCCATTCAGGATGTCCTCCCATGTCCAGTCCTCCTTACCACGCTGCTTGGTCCGTTTGTGGTGGGTAGTTCTGTCACGAACATCGTCAGGGAAATGACCGAACCAAGGTGCAGCGTCGTGAGTACATTTCTTTTTATTATGAATGTCGCCAACAAAAACGAACGTGAAGCTTACTAGGGCTAAACAGGCCACTAACAAAGTCAACTACCCACAACTAAGGTGGAAAAACAGGCTGCCTAAGTATGATTCCCAATCGGAGACAACGATAGACAGCTGTCCCTGATTGAGAACCATACCCGGCCAAAACATAGAAACAGAAAACATAGAAATAAAGAAACTAGAATGCCCACCCTAGTCACACCCTGGCCTAACCAAAATAGAGAATAAAAGCCTCTCTATGGCCAGGTGGTGACAAGCCCAAACAAGACAAAAAGATATCCGCCATATTGTGCAGTCAACAGAAGTCATAAATAACATTATAAACATTCACTTACCTTTGATAATCTTCATCAGAATGCACTCTCAGGAATCCCAGTTCCACAATAAATGTTTGTTTTGTTCGATAATGTCCATAATTTTTGTCCAAATAACGCCGATTTGTTCGCGCGTTCAGTACACAATCTAAACTCACGACGCACGGGCAGGTTCAGACAAAGTCATATTACAGTCCGTAGAAACATGTCAAACGAAGTATAGAATCAATCTTTAGGATGTTTTTAACATAAATCTTCAATAATGTTCCAACCGGAGAATTCCTTTGTCTTCAGAAATGCGATGGAACAGAGCTCGCTCTCAAGTGAACGCGCATGGTCAGCTCATGTTCAGCTCATGGCAGACCTTACTCAATCCCCTCATTCGGCCCCACTTCATGGTAGAAGCATCAAACAATGTTCTAAAGACTGTTGACATCTAGTGGACGCCGTAGGAAGTGCAACATGACCAATATCCCACTGTATCTTCAATAGGGAATGAGTTGAAAAACCACCAACCTCAGATTTCCCACTTCCTGGTTGGATTTTTTCTCAGGGTTTTGCCTGCCATATGAGTTCTGTTAAACTGTTTGACTGATGTCTGTGAGTATTAGAAACTTCAGAGTGTTTTCTATCCAAGTATACTAATAATATGCATATATTAGCAACTGGGACTGAGTAGCAGGCAGTTTACTCTGGGCACCTCTGGACACCTTATTCATCCAAGCTACTCAATACTGCCCCCAGCCATAAAAAGTTAACCCACTTTTCCTTAGCTGTCATTGTAAATAAGAATTCACTGATGACTTGCCTAGTTAAATAAATAAAATAAGCTGGATGAGAGAATGCAGAGAGTGTGTGAAGCTGTCACCAATGAAAAGGGTGGCTACTTTGAAGAATCTCAAATCTAAAATAGATTTTGATTTGTTTAACGTTTTTTTGGTTACTACATGATTCCATATGTGTTATTTCATAGTTTTGATGTCTTCACTATTATTCTACAATGTAGAATAGAATATAGTAAATATAAAGAAAAACCCTCAAATGAGTAGGTGTGTCCAAACTTTTGACTGTATCTGTTTGGGCTTCTTGCGATCAACTTGCTCGCGGCTGAATCTATACTAAACAAAAAAATGCAACATGCAACAATTTCAAAGATTTTACTGAGTTACAGTTCATGTAAGGATAGCAGCCAATTGAAACAAATTAATTAAGCCCTGATCTATGGATTCCACATAACAAGGAATACAGATATGCATGTGTTGGTCACAGATACCTTAAAAAAAGGGTAGGGGTGTGGATCAGAAAAGCACCATTTGCCACATGCAGGGCGACATCTCCTTCGCAAAGAGTTGATCAGGCTGTTGACTTTTTGTGCATATATATATATATATACACAAGGTGCACCTGTGTAATGATTACGCAGCTTCTTGATTTGCCCCACCTGTCAGGTGGACGGATTATCTTGGCAAAGGAGAAATGCTCACTAACAGGGATGTAAACAAAATAAGCTTTTTGTGTGTATGTAAATTTCTGGGTAATTTTATGTCAGCTGATGAAACATGGGACCAACACTTTACATGTTGCATTTATATTTTTGTTCAGTGTAGTTAATGATCCCTGCTGTAATGCCATCATGTCATTCTCATCAGACCAAGGTTGTGTCCACATAGTGCACTTCTTTTGACCAGAGCCCTCAGCCCTATGGGCCCCTGGTCAATAGTAGTACACCATGCAGTCTATAGGGTTCCAGATACAAATGAACGCTGCAGCTCTCTTTGTTCCCTTTCATCCCGCAATAAAGAATCAGAGGCCCATAGGTTGGACCGTGGCTTAAATTCTAATGCCAGATTTCTGCATCTTTCTCCCTCTTGTTACTCATGCAAGGATGCATTGATGTAACTGGATGCAAAGATATGGCGTGAGTTCCATATTGCACTCTAAACCCTATTTAGTGCACTACCTTTGACCAGGACCCATGCTGCATGCTTGACTATTTATATATATATTTAATTTTTTAATTTTTTATTGAAGCTGACTGGGTGATTATTTATGCAATATTATGCTTTATGCTGGAATTGTAAAAATGAAATTTGACTCATAATTTCCTAATGCCTTTTATCACAGAGAGCTGAGAGCTAGATACCGCCACAATGGTGGGCTGGCTGCTTTATCGTTTGCCAGTTCAGTTTCATTTCACAAGATCCATGCTGAGAGATGGGAGAGAGTAGTACAGAGAATGGGCCAGCAGCCAAGAGAGGGCTTTTCATTAGTTTAATAGTCCTCTGGAGCCCTGCTTGGTTTATGAGAGAGAGAGAGAACAAAACATTAAGAACACCTTCTTAATATTAAGTTGCACACCCTTTTGCCCACAGAACTGCCTCAATTCGTCAGGGCATGGATTCTAAAAGGTGTCAAGCGTTCCACAGGGATGCTGGCCCATGTTGACTCCAATGCTTCCCACAATTTGGCTGGATGTCCTTTGGGTGGTGGACCATTCTTGATACACACAGGAAAATGTTGCATGTGAAACTCTTTAGCGTTGCAGTTCTTGACACAAACTGGTGCACCTGGCACCTACTACCATACCCTGTTCAAAGGCGCTTAAATATTTTGTATTACCCATTCACCCTCTGAATGGCACACATACACAATTGTCTCAAGGCTTAAAAATCCTTCTTTAACCTGTCTCCCCCCTTCATCTACACTGATTGAAGTGGATTTAACAAGTGACATCAATAAGGGATCATAGCTTTTATCTGGATTCACCTGGTCAGTCTGTCATGGAAAGAGCAGGTGTTTCTTCTTTACACTAGTTATACGTCCTCTTGCTCTCTGCTGGTTTGTTGCACAAAGGAGAGAGGACTTCATTAAACCCTTATTACTGTAGGAGGATGGCTCCGTTTCTAGGCATGTGATCCTGGTTCTTGTAAGAAGACATACATTTAAATAGTTATGAAAGAGGAGAAAAGCACTGTAGCTGGTGAAGAGATCCACTGATGTAGTGGTAGCTGATTAGGGACCTGTCATTCTGGCAGAGAGAATCCCCTATCTCATTACTCAGGCTGTGGTAGGTCCTAACTAGTAACGAGGAGAACCAGCATTACCAAATGTAAAACCAGCATTACCAAATTTGGTCTTTTGTAGCTCAGTTGGTGGAGCCTGGTGTTTGCAATTCCAGTTTAGTAGGTTATATGTAAAATGTATGCACGCTTGACAGTCACTTTGGATAAAAGCGTCTGCTAAATGGCATTTATTATTATCAATATTATTATTATTATTAGAGCTATTAGTAAAATGTGTAGTATATTTGTTTTGGAAGATTTGCGTTCAATATCCTCGTACTTGGTATTATTCAATATTCTGCTGAAGCTGCTTATTCACATTGGCCTAAAGATAAATAGTTTTTTAAATGTTACATTTTTTTACCCCCAATTTCGTGGTATCCAATTGTTAGTAGTTACTGTCTTGTCTCATCGCTACAACTCCCGTACGGGCTCGGGAGAGACGAAGGTCGAGAGCCATGCGTCCTCCGAAACACAACCAAAACCAAGCCGCACTGCTTCTTAACACAGCGTGTATCCAACCCGGAAGCCAGCCGCACCAATGTGTCAGAGGAAACACCCAGCGACCTGGTCAGCGTGCACTGCGCTCCACCCGCCACAGGAGTCGCTAGTGCGCGATGAGACAAGGATATCCCTACCGGCCAAACCCTCCCTAACCCGGATGATGCTAGGCCAATTGTGCGTCGCCCCATGGACCTCCCGGTCGCGGCCGGCTGTGACAGAGCCTGGGCTCGAACCCAGAGTCTCTGGTGGCACACTGCGCCACCCGGGAGGCCCTCCGATAAATAGTTTGATTGATTTTCAGTCAAATGCCTTTACATCAATTATACATATATAATATACTTATTGGGTTATTTTCTTTCCTATGAATTCCGTTTTTTTTAAATCATACAAATTGACTGACATATGGTAATAGCTGAGAATGATATTGAAGAAAAACTCAACTTTCCAAGGATTGTCTAATATTGAAACCAGGGTGGGAATTGAATTGTGAAGATAAACATGATGGGAGAGCTGCTCTGTGTAGGATTACCTTGTTAATGAGTTGTGTCCTGGCGACAGCGTATTTGCTCATACTCTTTGGCTTAAATGAGTCCCTAGGTTTTTATCGCTAATCCACCAACAGTTATTTTTCTAATTAAATCTATCAGCAGCAGTCTCTCTATGGCACAGCTTCACTGTCTCTGGCTCAAACATCCAAAGAAGCAAAAACAAATCAATTAGGGAAAGCTCTGTTCCTTTTTAAGCCGAAAAAGTCTGTAGACCAATGGAGATGGCTGTATGTGCAGTACTGCATGATATTATTAGTCAATGTGTTTACATTTAGTATTTGTCTTTTTCTTTCTTGTTGTTTCATTTTCTTTAGAGATATATCTCACAAGACAGAGCAATGACTCCCAAATCACCACTGGTTTTTCATGGATGAAGCCTATCACTACAGATTTATATAGGCCATTTAGCAGACGCTTTTATCCAAAGCGACTTAGTTATGTGTGGATAATTTTTTTACGGATGAGTGGTCTTGGGAATCGAACCCACTCTCCTGGCGTTTCAAAAGCCATGCGCTACCAACTGAGCTACAAAGGTCCACAGAGGTGTCACTCTCTCCGTATTACATGCTGACTAGACCAGCCGTTTGCTCTAGCATTGCAAAATAAATGTATGCATGTTATTCAATAATTTCATCCAAACTGCTCGCGCTCATCAACGGGCATCTGCATAGACGGGTGCTAAAATATGACTTGGTGATATTTTAGGCGCTTGGTGTGCAGCAAGTCCTTCCTCTCCCATCTACTCATTGGTTTTCACGAGCATACTAACCCACATGGGTGATTTGAAAGATGAACGAGGAGAGATGAATCAAATAACTAATTAAGTTTCCTCTTTTATCTGTGGATTAATTGTCGGAGTAGAGAACACATGATTTTGGTATTGCTCAAAATGGGAAAAAGTTTTACAAACATTATTTTTTTTTTTTTACTGAACCTTTATTTTACTAGGCAAGTCAGTTAAGAACAAATTCCTATTTACAATGGCAGCCTAGGAACCGTGGGTTAACTGCCTTGTTCAGGGGTAGAACGACATATTTTTACCTTGTTAGATTGGGGATTCGATCTAGCAACCTTTACAGTTACTGGCTCAACTCTCTAACCACTAGGCTACTTGCCTCCCCATTAACAAAAAAAAGGACCTTGTACTTTTCAGGTAAAATAACAACCCAATATTTATCTCCCAGAACAAATTAGCTAGCAACAGCTAGTCAGCTAAATGTCCAGGAATGTTTCATGTGTTTTTTGACCTGTCCCCAAATTCATATGTTTGGTTCACACTAGGTTTTGGTATTTTTACCTGCATGTCACAGACATGTCTGGTGGAGATAGACAAAATCAACATGCGCACCAGATGCACTCGCAGAGCCGGTTTGGTCTGCATGTTAGTTAGAAAGAATTTATTTAGAACAGCAATTAGAAGCGTGCTCCACCACCATGTCCCTATTTAGAACAGCATTTAGAAGTGTGCTCCACCACCATGTCCCTATTTAGAACAGCATTTAGAAGTGTGCTCCACCACCATGTCCCTATTTAGAACAGCATTTAGAAGTGTGCTCCACCACCATGTCCCTATTTAGAACAGCATTTAGAAGCGTGCTCCACCACCATGTCCCTATTTAGAACAGCATTTAGAATCGTGCTCCACCACCATGTCCCTATTTAGAACAGCATTTAGAAGCGTGCTCCACCACCATGTCCCTATTTAGAACAGCATTTAGAAGCGTGCTCCACCAGCATGTCTCTATTTAGAACAGCATTTAGAAGCGTGCTCCACCACCATGTCCCTATTTAGAACAGCATTTAGAAGCGTGCTCCACCACCATGTCCCTATTTAGAACAGCATTTAGAAGCGTGCTCCACCACCATGTCCCTATTTAGAACAGCATTTAGAAGCGTGCTCCACCACCATGTCCCTATTTAGAACAGCATTTAGAAGCGTGCTCCACCACCATGTCCCTATTTAGAACAGCATTTAGAATCGTGCTCCACCACCAAGTCCCTATTTAGAACAGCATTTAGAAGTGTGCTCCACCACCATGTCCCTATTTAGAACAGCATTTAGAAGCGTGCTCCACCACCATGTCCCTATTTCGAACAGCATTTAGAAGTGTGCTCCACCACCATGTCCCTATTTAGAACAGCATTTAGAAGCGTGCTCCACCACCATGTCCCTATTTAGAACAGCATTTAGAAGTGTGCTCCACCACCATGTCCCTATTTAGAACAGCATTTAGAATCGTGCTCCACCACCAAGTCCCTATTTAGAACAGCATTTAGAAGTGTGCTCCACCACCATGTCCCTATTTAGAACAGCATTTAGAAGCGTGCTCCACCACCATGTCCCTATTTCGAACAGCCTTTAGAAGTGTGCTCCACCACCATGTCCCTATTTAGAACAGCATTTAGAAGTGTGCTCCACCATGTCCCTATTTAGAACAGCATTTAGAAGTGTGCTCCACCATGTCCCTATTTAGAACAGCATTTAGAGGCGTGCTCCACCACCATGTCCCTATTTAGAACAGCATTTAGAAGTGTGCTCCACCACCATGTCCCTATTTAGAAGTGTGCTCCACCACCATGTCTCTATTTAGAACAGATTTTAGAGGCGTGCTCCACCACCATGTCCCTATTTAGAACAGCATTTAGAGGCGTGCTCCACCACCATGTCCCTATTTAGAACAGCATTTAGAAGCGTGCTCCACCACCATGTCTCTATTTAGAACAGATTTTAGAGGCGTGCTCCTCCACCATGTCCCTATTTAGAACAGCATTTAGAAGTGTGCTCCACCATGTCCCTATTTAGAACAGCATTTAGAAGCATGCTCCACCACCATGTCCCTATTTAGAACAGCATTTAGAAGTGTGCTCCACCATGTCCCTATTTAGAACAGCATTTAGAAGTGTGCTCCACCATGTCCCTATTTAGAACAGCATTTAGAGGCGTGCTCCACCACCATGTCCCTATTTAGAACAGCATTTAGAAGTGTGCTCCACCTCCATGTCCCTATTTAGAACAGCATTTAGAAGTGTGCTCCACCACCATGTCCCTATTTAGAAGTGTGCTCCACCACCATGTCCCTATTTAGAACAGCATTTAGAGGCGTGCTCCACCACCATGTCCCTATTTAGAACAGCATTTAGAAGCGTGCTCCACCACCATGTCTCTATTTAGAACAGATTTTAGAGGCGTGCTCCTCCACCATGTCCCTATTTAGAACAGCATTTAGAAGTTTGCTCCACCATGTCCCTATTTAGAACAGCATTTAGAAGCATGCTCCACCTCCATGTCCCTATTTAGAACAGCATTTAGAAGTGTGCTCCACCACCATGTCCCTATTTAGAAGTGTGCTCCACCACCATGTCTCTATTTAGAACAGATTTTAGAGGCGTGCTCCACCACCATGTCCCTATTTAGAACAGCATTTAGAGGCATGCTCCACCACCATGTCCCTATTTAGAACAGCATTTAGAAGCGTGCTCCACCACCATGTCTCTATTTAGAACAGATTTTAGAGGCGTGCTCCTCCACCATGTCCCTATTTAGAACAGCATTTAGAAGTGTGCTCCACCATGTCCCTATTTAGAACAGCATTTAGAGGCGTGCTCCTCCACCATGTCCCTATTTAGAACAGCATTTAGAAGTGTGCTCCCCCATGTCTCTATTTAGAACAGCATTTAGAAGCGTGCTCCACCACCATGTCCCTATTTAGAACAGCATTTAGAAGCGTGCTCCACCACCATGTCCCTATTTAGAACAGCATTTAGAAGCGTGCTCCACCACCATGTCCCTATTTAGAACAGCATTTAGAAGCGTGCTCCACCACCATGTCCCTATTTAGAACAGCATTTAGAATCGTGCTCCACCACCAAGTCCCTATTTAGAACAGCATTTAGAATCGTGCTCCACCACCATGTCCCTATTTAGAACAGCATTTAGAAGCGTGCTCCACCACCATGTCCCTATTTCGAACAGCATTTAGAAGTGTGCTCCACCACCATGTCCCTATTTAGAACAGCATTTAGAAGTGTGCTCCACCATGTCCCTATTTAGAACAGCATTTAGAAGTGTGCTCCACCATGTCCCTATTTAGAACAGCATTTAGAGGCGTGCTCCACCACCATGTCCCTATTTAGAACAGCATTTAGAAGTGTGCTCCACCACCATGTCCCTATTTAGAACAGCATTTAGAAGTGTGCTCCACCACCATGTCCCTATTTAGAAGTATGCTCCACCACCATGTCTCTATTTAGAACAGATTTTAGAGGCGTGCTCCACCACCATGTCCCTATTTAGAACAGCATTTAGAGGCGTGCTCCACCACCATGTCCCTATTTAGAACAGCATTTAGAAGCGTGCTCCACCACCATGTCTCTATTTAGAACAGATTTTAGAGGCGTGCTCCTCCACCATGTCCCTATTTAGAACAGCATTTAGAAGCGTGCTCCACCATGTCCCTATTTAGAACAGCATTTAGAAGCGTGCTCCACCATGTCCCTATTTAGAACAGCATTTAGAAGCGTGCTCCACCATGTCCCTATTTATTACAGAATTTAGAAGCGTGCTCCACCACCAAGTCCCTATTTAGAACAGCATTTAGAAGCGTGCTCCACCACCATGTCCCTATTTAGAACAGATTTTAGAGGCGTGCTCCTCCACCATGTCCCTATTTAGAACAGCATTTAGAAGCGTGCTCCACCACCATGTCCCTATTTAGAACAGCATTTAGAAGCGTGCTCCACCACCATGTCTCTATTTAGAACAGATTTTAGAGGCGTGCTCCTCCACCATGTCCCTATTTAGAACAGCATTTAGAAGTGTGCTCCACCATGTCCCTATTTAGAACAGCATTTAGAAGTGTGCTCCACCATGTCCCTATTTAGAACTGCATTTAGAGGCGTGCTCCACCACCATGTCCCTATTTAGAACAGCATTTAGAAGTGTGCTCCACCACCATGTCCCTATTTAGAAGTGTGCTCCACCACCATGGCTCTATTTAGAACAGATTTTAGAGGCGTGCTCCACCACCATGTCCCTATTTAGAACAGCATTTAGAGGCGTGCTCCACCACCATGTCCCTATTTAGAACAGCATTTAGAAGCGTGCTCCACCACCATGTCTCTATTTAGAACAGATTTTAGAGGCGTGCTCCGCCATGTCCCTATTTAGAACAGCATTTAAAAGTGTGCTCCACCATGTCCCTATTTAGAACAGCATTTAGAAGCATGCTCCACCACCATGTCCCTATTTAGAACAGCATTTAGAAGTGTGCTCCACCACCATGTCCCTATTTAGAAGTGTGCTCCACCACCATGTCTCTATTTAGAACAGATTTTAGAGGCGTGCTCCACCACCATGTCCCTATTTAGAACAGCATTTAGAGGCGTGCTCCACCACCATGTCCCTATTTAGAACAGCATTTAGAGGCGTGCTCCACCACCATGTCCCTATTTAGAACAGCATTTAGAAGCGTGCTCCACCATGTCCCTATTTAGAACAGCATTTAGAAGCGTGCTCCACCACCATGTCCCTATTTAGAACAGCATTTAGAAGTGTGCTCCACCACCATGTCCCTATTTAGAACAGCATTTAGAAGTGTGCTCCACCACCATGTCCCTATTTAGAAGTGTGCTCCACCACCATGTCCCTATTTAGAACAGCATTTAGAGGCGTGCTCCACCACCATGTCCCTATTTAGAACAGCATTTAGAAGCGTGCTCCACCACCATGTCTCTATTTAGAACAGATTTTAGAGGCGTGCTCCTCCACCATGTCCCTATTTAGAACAGCATTTAGAAGTGTGCTCCACCACCATGTCCCTATTTAGAACAGCATTTAGAAGCGTGCTCCACCATGTCCCTATTTATTACAGAATTTAGAAGCGTGCTCCACCACCAAGTCCCTATTTAGAACAGCATTTAGAAGCGTGCTCCACCACCATGTCTCTATTTAGAACAGATTTTAGAGGCGTGCTCCTCCACCATGTCCCTATTTAGAACAGCATTTAGAAGCGTGCTCCACCACCATGTCCCTATTTAGAACAGCATTTAGAAGCGTGCTCCACCACCATGTCTCTATTTAGAACAGATTTTAGAGGCGTGCTCCTCCACCATGTCCCTATTTAGAACAGCATTTAGAAGTGTGCTCCACCATGTCCCTATTTAGAACAGCATGTTGAAGCATGCTCCACCACCATGTCCCTATTTAGAACAGCATTTAGAAGTGTGCTCCACCATGTCCCTATTTAGAACAGCATTTAGAAGTGTGCTCCACCATGTCCCTATTTAGAACAGCATTTAGAGGCGTGCTCCACCACCATGTCCCTATTTAGAACAGCATTTAGAAGTGTGCTCCACCACCATGTCCCTATTTAGAAGTGTGCTCCACCACCATGTCTCTATTTAGAACAGATTTTAGAGGCGTGCTCCACCACCATGTCCCTATTTAGAACAGCATTTAGAGGCGTGCTCCACCACCATGTCCCTATTTAGAACAGCATTTAGAAGCGTGCTCCACCACCATGTCTCTATTTAGAACAGATTTTAGAGGCGTGCTCCTCCACCATGTCCCTATTTAGAACAGCATTTAAAAGTGTGCTCCACCATGTCCCTATTTAGAACAGCATTTAGAAGCATGCTCCACCACCATGTCCCTATTTAGAACAGCATTTAGAAGTGTGCTCCACCACCATGTCCCTATTTAGAAGTGTGCTCCACCACCATGTCTCTATTTAGAACAGATTTTAGAGGCGTGCTCCACCACCATGTCCCTATTTAGAACAGCATTTAGAGGCGTGCTCCACCACCATGTCCCTATTTAGAACAGCATTTAGAAGCGTGCTCCACCATGTCCCTATTTAGAACAGCATTTAGAAGCGTGCTCCACCACCATGTCCCTATTTAGAACAGCATTTAGAAGTGTGCTCCACCACCATGTCCCTATTTAGAACAGCATTTAGAAGTGTGCTCCACCACCATGTCCCTATTTAGAAGTGTGCTCCACCACCATGTCTCTATTTAGAACAGATTTTAGAGGCGTGCTCCACCACCATGTCCCTATTTAGAACAGCATTTAGAGGCGTGCTCCACCACCATGTCCCTATTTAGAACAGCATTTAGAAGCGTGCTCCACCACCATGTCTCTATTTAGAACAGATTTTAGAGGCGTGCTCCTCCACCATGTCCCTATTTAGAACAGCATTTAGAAGTGTGCTCCACCATGTCCCTATTTAGAACAGCATTTAGAAGTGTACTCCACCATGTCCCTATTTAGAACAGCATTTAGAGGCGTGCTCCTCCACCATGTCCCTATTTAGAACAGCATTTAGAAGTGTGCTCCCCCATGTCTCTATTTAGAACAGCATTTAGAAGCGTGCTCCACCACCATGTCCCTATTTAGAACAGCATTTAGAAGCGTGTTCCACCACCATGTCCCTATTTAGAACAGCATTTAGAAGCGTGCTCCACCACCATGTCCCTATTTAGAACAGCATTTAGAAGCGTGCTCCACCACCATGTCCCTATTTAGAACAGCATTTAGAAGCGTGCTCCACCACCATGTCCCTATTTAGAACAGCATTTAGAGGCGTGCTCCACCACCATGTCCCTATTTAGAAGCGTGCTCCACCACCATGTCCCTATTTAGAACAGTAATTAGAAGCGTGCTCCACCATGTCCCTATTTAGAACAGCATTTAGAATCGTGCTCCACCACCAAGTCCCTATTTAGAACAGCATTTAGAAGCGTGCTCCACCATGTCCTTATTTAGAACATAATTTAGAAGCGTGCTCCACCACCATGTCCCTATTTAGAACCGCATTTAGAATCGTGCTCCACCACCATGTCCCTATTTAGAACTGCATTTAGAAGTGTGCTCCACCACCATGTCCCTATTTAGAACCGCATTTAGAATCGTGCTCCACCACCATGTCTCTATTTAGAACAGATTTTAGAGGCGTGCTCCACCACCATGTCCCTATTTAGAACAGCATTTAGAAGCGTGCTCCACCACCATGTCCCTATTTAGAACAGCATTTAGAAGCGTGCTCCACCACCATGTCCCTATTTAGAACAGCATTTAGAAGCGTGCTCCACCACCATGTCCCTATTTAGAACAGCATTTAGAAGCGTGCTCCACCACCAAGTCCCTATTTAGAACAGCATTTAGAAGCGTGCTCCACCACCATGTCCCTATTTAGAACAGCATTTAGAAGCGTGCTCCACCACCATGTCCCTATTTAGAACAGCATTTAGAATCGTGCTCCACCACCATGTCTCTATTTAGAACAGATTTTAGAGGCGTGCTCCACCACCATGTCCCTATTTAGAAGCGTGCTCCACCACCATGTCCCTATTTCGAACAGTAATTAGAAGCGTGCTCCACCATGTCCCTATTTAGAACAGCATTTAGAATCGTGCTCCACCACCATGTCCCTATTTAGAACCGCATTTAGAATCGTGCTCCACCACCATGTCCCTATTTAGAACAGCATTTAGAAGCGTGCTCCACCACCATGTCCCTATTTAGAACAGCATTTAGAAGCGTGCTCCACCACCATGTCTCTATTTAGAACAGATTTTAGAGGCGTGCTCCACCACCATGTCCCTATTTAGAAGCGTGCTCCACCACCATGTCCCTATTTAGAACAGCATTTAGAAGCGTGCTCCACCACCATGTCCCTATTTAGAACAGCATTTAGAAGCGTGCTCCACCATGTCTATTTAGACAGCATTAGAAGCGTGCTCCACCACCATGTCTCTCATTTAGAACAGCATTTAGAGGCGTGCTCCCACCATGTCCTATTTAGAACAGCATTTAGAGGCGTGCTCCACCATGTCTCTATTTAGAACAGCATTTAGAGGCGTGCTCCACCATGTCTCTATTTAGAACAGCATTTAGAGGCGTGCTCCACCATGTCTCTATTTAGAACAGCATTTAGAGGCGTGCTCCACCATGTCTCTATTTAGAACAGCATTTAGAGGCGTGCTCCACCATGTCTCTATTTAGAACAGCATTTAGAGGCGTGCTCCACCATGTCTCTATTTAGAACAGCATTTAGAGGAGTTGCTCCCACCCATGTCCTATTTAGAACAGCATTTAGAGCGTGCTCCACCCATGTCCTATTTAGAACAGCATTTAGAGGCGTGCTCCACCATGTCCTATTGAAACAGCATTTAGAGGCGTGCTCCACCATGTCCTATTAGAACGCATTTAGAGGCGTGCCCACCATGTCTCTATTTAGAACAGCATTTAGAGCGTGCTCACCCATGTCCTATTTAGAACAGCATTTAGAAGCGTGCTCCACCATGTCCTTATTTAGAACAGAATTTAGAAGCGTGCTCCACCATGTCCCTATTTAGAACAGCATTTAGAAGCGTGCTCCACCATGTCCCTATTTAGAACAGCATTTAGAAGCGTGCTTCACAATGTCCCTATTTAGAACAGCATTTAGAAGCGTGCTCCACCACCATGTCCCTATTTAGAACAGCATTTAGAAGCGTGCTCCACCACCATGTCCCTATTTAGAACAGCATTTAGAAGCGTGCTCCACCACCATGTCTCTATTTAGAAAGGCACATCATGTGTTGATCATCTGTCAGCCCTACGTTTCCATTGCTCTGTGAGGCTTCCTGATGATTGAGTTTGGCAGGCAGACGAGCTGTGTCGACCCCCCCCCCCCCCCCCCCCCCCCCCCCCCTCCACACCCTGTTAGTTGTAGCACCTGGCAGTCTTTTCGCTGCATCCCCATTCTAGAGACATCACTGCGAAACCTACTAGATGTCTTGGAAGCATTACATTGGCTGTGAGAATACAAATAAACACTCTCTCTTTCTCCCTCTCTTTCTGCTTATCTCTTCTCCTTTCTATCCCTCTCCCTGCCTATACACGACATCAGAAAGGAATACTCCACTCCAATGACTCACTCCATTTTCGCCTAACTAGCTATAACGCGCAGATCCTGAGTGAAAACATTAAATACGTAGCTATGTTGTGTTACACATTCTTTGCCCTCTTTTATTGCCGTTTAGTTCTACTTTGAAAAGTAATTGCTTTGTGAAATTTTTTTTATTCTTAGGTTGTTGGTATTGGTCGATTGGACCATGTGAGTATGATCGTATCTTAAACGCTTTAACCATAATATTTTCCGTATCTTTTAAGAATGTTTTTTTTTTTTTTCTCCTGGACAGTCTAATAATTATTGTTTCGTGTTACACCCCGGTTTATGGCTAGTCCTTATATAGGGCTTCTTTTCGTTTCATCGAGTACCCATAATTCTTTACGTTTAATGGTTTTGTTCTTATTATAATATTGCTGCGTCTACTTAGTTAGTTTCTCTTTTAATTCTTGGGAAGGGAGCTGTAATATATTTTATGGTGGCTGAGTGTTCCGGCATGTTGCGCGGAGGGATTGATCCTCAAGAGGGGTAGGCGGTGATAGATAGTGCGGGGGTTTTTGTTGTGTAGTGTTATTGTAGTTGGATGTGCAACACATACTAAACGCAAAGAATGTGGACGTCACAGGTCACATAATGGCAACCGGCTATAGGATTGTAGAAATAGCGAATGAGAAAAAGAGACGTTAATAAACTACAGTGAAATTAGACGATGATGCGCATACACTATCCCTGTGGGTTTAAATTGGTGTTGACTCAACTTTTGAATTGATGTGAAAATTTCTTGTATACATATTCTTTATCCGTTTACATATGAAATCCTCACCACAATACCGTATTTATTTAGTTCATTATTCTTTGTCCTTTAATGTCATTATTCTTTTTTTTTTTTTTTCTTTAGGTTAGTAACTTTGGAATAGGTTATTTAAGACAAACGCGTTTCTAAGTTGCAGTTTGACAGCACTTTTGAAAAATTGTTAAGATATTGACATCAATACTAAAAATTTACCGAAAGTATCAAATAATACAATTTATTTAAATTTCTAGACTGCAACTCTTTAGTTGGGATAATTGCTGACAATAGGAGATAGTCATTCCATAATTTACAGTGTAATGAACAATGTCTTTGTTTCTTATTTTTTCTTGCTCGCACTTAGCTACATTTCTTCCCCCTTTCTGTCTCTTATTAATACTTGTTTTATTTCCGTCTACCTGCTCGTTTGTTATGTGTTGATTTTAGCACGTTTTTCATCCTAATTGGCAACTGCTGCTGCACTGTAGTTTTGGCGTTAAAACACACAAGCCCGTCTTGCTAACCTCGTCCCGTCTTTGTCGCTTTTCCACCAGTTTTCTTCCTTCAACTCCGTTTATAGTACTTTTCCCCATCTCTTTCTTCAATACCCCTTTTATTTCCCTTTCACACTATTACCCCTATTCCCTTTCCTTTCCCACGCTCTTGTTCCTTAGGCTTTTGTTTACCTTTTCCTTTCTCCCTTTTTTCCTTCTCCTTTTCGATCCCCTTCTTGTTTCCACATCCTTGACTACCCTTTCTCTCCCTCTGTCTTTTTCTACTTCCCCCCTTTGTTACCTGTCATTTACTTTTGTTCCCTTCTTCTTCCTTCGTTCGCCTTCTTTTTCTCATCTTTTTTTTCCCTCTCTTCTTTGTGTCTTTCTTTTAACATCTATCCCCACTTCCATCGCACTTTTCCCCACGAAACTGATTCAGTCGTCTTTCCCCCTCCTCCTTTGTTTTCCTTTGTCTTTTCCTTTTTGTTTTACTTCTCCCTCCCCCCCTCGTTCAATTGCCTCCATCTCTTGCCATCCCACCGTTACTCGTTCTTTTTCGTCCATCTTACTCTTCCACTGATCTTTCGTTCTGCTCTTTTCCCCATCTACTCAAACCTTTATCTTGCTCATGGTTCTTCTTTTGTTGCCACATTTCCTCTTCCTTTGTCTTTCCTGCTTTCACCTTCTTCTCCTTAGCACCATTTCTCTGTTCCTCATTGACGTCCTTTTTCGCTCACTCTAGTCCTTTTTCATCTCTAGTATTACTTTTTTTACATTTTTCTCTTTCCCTTTTCCCGCCTTCACTCTTCTTCTATTTTACTATTCTATCTTCTATTATACTCTTTCCACTTTTCATCTTCGTTTTACCTGTACTGTTACCAACACTATATGTTACTCCAATCCATCTTATTTCCAACCCTCTTTCGCTACCCCCTTTTTTATTTCTACCTCAGGACTTTTTCTCTTTGTTCTTTCCTCTCTTGTCAATTGCAACTTTTCTCTGAGTGTTGTACTAGTTCTCTCATGTTCCTAATCTTATCCCCGTCTTCTTCCTCGTCTGTTCTTTTTCGCTCGTTATACCCCCCTGCTCATTATTATCTCCCGCCCCTCCCTGACTCTGCTTTTCCTGTTTTCTCCCTTATTTGCCCTTTGCCTTGGATATTCGCTTGTGCAATGCCCTTACTATTCTCTCTCGTTTAATTGCCTTGTTTTCTTTCATTATCAGACCCCCCACTCCCCCCTGAGTTTCACTTATTGTTTTCTGTCATATTTCACCAACAACTAATCACAACCACACTTTCACTACCATTTTTGTTACCTCCTCCTCCGCTCCACTCTTGTTCTTCCTTCTCCCCCCCTTCTGCCTTTTCCTTTTCCTTCTCTTGGTTTGTGCTCCTTCTTGTCCATCTTTGCTTTTTTCTCTTTTTATCCCCCTCATTCTTTCCTCCTTTCTCCCTCCTCCCCTCATCCTTTTACAACATTTTTTTGGTTTTGTCCTCTACCTCTACTTTTTTTTCTTTACCATTCTTTCTCTCTGTTTCCTTTTAATCTCTTTTTCTCTTCTATTTATGGCGTTCCTTTTTCCGCCCTTCAGTCTTTCCGCTGTATCATCCCTCATTCTCTTTAACTCCCCGAGCTCACTTTTTGTCTCCCTCTTCCTGTTCTACTTCTCCACCATCTCCTTCTTCCCACACACTTTCCGTTGTTTCCCATCTCTGTTTCGGTTTTCCCTTCCCCCTATATCACTTTCTCATCTCTTCAGCACTCCCATTTTTCCTTTTCCCTCCTTGTTTCCATTACGCCTCCTCTTCCCTCTCCTTCTCTTTTTCTCTCCCCCCCTTACATCCTTCTTTCCCTCCGTCTTCGTTTGATCCCTCCCTCATTTCCCCCCCCTTCTCACCTCTCTTCTTATTCCTGTCCTATTTCTCCCCTTTTCGCTTTCCTCTTTTTCTTTCTCCTCTCTTGCCCTCCCCTCCCCCCTCCCTTTCCCCTTCTTATCTCCCCTCCCTCCCCCTGTCCTGTTTTTTCTCTTTTTTAAAATTCATCCCCTCCTTCCCCCTTTCCCTTCCCTCCCCGTCCTCCCCCTCCTCTCCTCCCCTCTCTCCCTCTTCTCCCTTCTCTCTCCCTCCCTCTCTTCCCCTCTCTATCCCTGCCTCTCCCTCCCTCTCCCTGCCTCTGTCTCTCTGCCTCCCTCTGCCTCCCTCTCCCTGCCTCTGTCTCTCTCTGCCTCTCTCCTTGTATGTCTTTGTCTGTCTGGCTCTGTCTTTGTGATTTTATTTATGTCTTGTGAGTGGCTAGTTGTTTTTTTTTTTTTTCCACTAGGCACAATATAAAATCATTAGATAATAGAGCAGTTGACCTTCTCTTTTATTGCAGCACAAAGCTGTCTGTTTGATTCCCTTGTTATTCTTGATTTCACTCACATAGTCCTCCTGATATTAAAATACATTAGGATGATATATATTACCAAGTCATTATTTTATTATCTGTATGTGTGTGTTAGTAGAGGCCATGTGTTTGTGTGTGTCAGAAACCATCACCAGTGGTTCTGATCATTTGTGCATGTGTGACCTGTCACCAACCACAGGTATGACTTGCTTAAACACTGCCTCTGTCTACATAACAGCCTTTCACTGTGTAAAGGATTTAACCTTACTTTTACACACACACACACACACACACACACACACACACACACACACACACACACACACACACACACACACACACACACACATACACACACCCTCTGCATGTACTATTCACTGTACAATTCATCACATTTCAATGTGTCATATACTGGAGGAGGACCCAATACATTGCTGTTATCTGCCACGTCAGAACATTGTTCATCAATCAGTTTGAGCTGCGAGACCCAGGCTAGTCATTCACTCTGTCTGCGCCTCAAATGGCACCCTATTCCCTTTAAAGTGCACAAGTCTCAGCTAGTCAAAAGCAGTACACTTTATATGGAATAGGGTACCATTTGGGACACACCCTCTGCCTGCATTTCACAGCCTGTATCTGATTCTGTAGGTTTTAAATCATTCATGCATGTGAATTAATCCTAATGAAATTACAGGGGCCCATAATTACTCCAAAATTACTAATGTGGGCCCATGCTGAATGTATAGCCGCAGGTGCCTACATTATAAGATAGTGACATGACAGAACAAGTGAATGGCACTGTGCTTTGGGTCTAGGCTTGGGAAATATACCGCATACTGTTTTTGGGTTGGGGGCACCCCTGCCTCGTGGGGGCTGTGGGGGTGCGTGCTCTACCACTGCTTATAACTATACACTGAGTGTACAAAACATTAGGAATATGTTTCCATGACATACTGACCAGTTGAATCCAGGTGAACACTATGATCCCTTATTGATGTCACCTATTAAAACCACTTCAAACAGTGTAGATGAAGGGGAGGAGACCGGTTAAAGAAGGATTTTTAAGCCTTGAGACAATTTATATATTCATTGTGATGTGTGCCATTCAGAGGGTGAATAGGCAAGACAAACTATTTAAGTGCCTTTTGAATGGGGTATGGAAGTAGGTGTGTCAAGAACTGCAACACTGCTGGGTTTTTCACGCTCAACAGTTTCCCGTGTGGATCAAGAATGTTCCACCACCCAAAGGATATCCAGCCAACTTGACACAACTGTTAAAAGCATTGGAGTAAACATGAGCCAGCATCCCTATGGAATGCTTTCGAAACCCTTGAAGTCCATGGCGTGAAGAATTGAGGCTGTTCTGAGGGCAAAAAGGGGTGCAACTCAATATTAGGAACGTATTCCTAAAGTTTTGTACACTCAGTGTAAGTTAAGTGTAACTATAAGAAATAAATCTAAGATGTGCCTTTAAACAGCTTGTAAAATTCCAGAAAATTATGTCATGGCTTTAGAAGCTTCTGATAGGCTAAATAAATTATATCCAGCTCAGGGTTCCACCTATGCATTTGGTTTGCTAGCTAAGTGGCTAGATGTCAAGAGCAATTTCTTGGGTACTGCAGATATATTCCAATTCCCTTGTGGATCAAGATCCCTGTTGCCTAAATAGTTTTGTGCGTTCAAAAAACAACAGCGTCACTTGTGTGCACTTCTGGTAATACTGTATACCCCGGAATGGTACATAAACGGTATGACTATGAAAATCTGGGATACCGCCCAACCCTACTTGGGTCTTCATTTGAAAAGGTTCTTGTGATTCCTAAAACACATGGCTGTGGTAGTACAGAGGAATGATCGCAGCATGTCCCTTTTTCTTATTTCCTCTCCCATGTACAGTTGAAGTCGGAAGTTTACATACACTTAGGTTGGAGTCATTAACTCGTTTTTCAACCACTCCACAAATTTCTTGGTAACAAACTATAGTTTTGGCAAGTCGGTTAGGACATCTACTTTGTGCATGACAAGTCATTTTTCCAACAATTGTTTACAGACAGATTATTTCAATAAAATCATGTATCACAATTCCAGTGGGGCAGAAGTTTACATCCACTAAGTTGACTGTGCCTTAAACAGCTTGGAAAATTCCAGAAAATTATCTCATGGCTTTAGAAGCTTTGATAGGCTAATTGATATCATTTGAGTCAATTGGAGGTGTACCTGTGGATGTATTTCAAGGCCTACCTTCAAACTCAATGCCTCTTTGCTTGACATCATGGGAAAATCAAAAGAAATAAGCCAAAACCTCAGAAAAAGAATTGTAGACCTCCACAAGTCTGGTTCATCCTTGGGAATAATTTCCAAATGCCTGAAGGTACCACGTTCATCTGTACAAATACTAGTAGGCAAGTATACACACCATGGGATCAATTATGTGGATATATTGAAGCAACATCTCGACATCAGTGAGGAAGTTAAAGCTTGGTCGCAAATGTGTCTTCCAAATAGACAATGACTCCAAGCATACTTCCAAAGTTGTGGCAAAATGGCTTAAGGACAACAAAGGCAAGGTATTGGACTGGCCATCTCAAAGCCCTGACCGCAATCCTATAGAAAATTCGTAGGCAGAACTGAAAAAAGCGTATGTGAGCAAGGAGGCTTACAAACCTGACTCAGTTACACCAGCTCTGTCATGAGGAATGGGCCAAAATTCACCCAACTTATTGTGGGAAGCTTGTGGAAGGCTTCCCGAAACGTTTGACCCAAGTTAAACAATTAAAAGGGAATGCTACCAAATACTAATTGAGTGTATGTAAACTTCTGACCCACTGGAAATTTGATGAAAGAAATAAAAGCTGAAATAAATCATTCTCTCTACTATTATTCTGACATTTTACATTCTTAAAATAAAGTGGTGATCCTAACTGATTTAAGACAGGGAATCTTTACTAGGATTGAATGTCAGGATATGTGAAAAACTGAGTTTAAATGTATTTGGCTAAGGTGTATGTAAACTTCCGACTTCAACTGTACATGTTGAAGAGGGTGAAACTCAAGCTGCCTCTCTCACCAATTACATTTCAAAGTAGGAGTATTAATGCAACTTTTAATTACAACTAAGGAAAAGTAATGTTTCCAAATGCACAACACGAAGCATTTTAAAGCACTGGCATGGCATGCTGCATATAGGTCCACCATAGGCCCACCGGAGACAGATTAAAGCCTTCCAAGACAGAAATTAACCCTTTAGGCTTAATTAACGTGGTCCAGATTAGCATAATTTCCTCCACTAGGGTGTCACTTCACTTCCTCATTGGCTCCTTTTAAATGGAACATCAAAGCTGGTGTAGCTGGGACTCATCCCCAGTTTTCTAATTTAGCATGAATTTTGCAGACCCAACGGACCACCACCACAGAAACATGGTGAAGAGGGCCTAATGAGGATGAGGAAGTGGTACCATAGAACACAGAGGATATGCGCGAAATGGCACCCTAATCCCTGTATAGTGCACTACGTTTGACCAGGGCCTATAGGGCTCTGGTCAAAAGTAGTGCACTATATATGGAATGGGGTGCTATTTGGGATGCAGCCATAACACTCCAGAGGTTTGACCAATCATGTGTTCCAATCTGGAAGCAGAAAAACAAGGTCATGTTCATTGTGCAATCATAACAATATTATCACTGACACAGCTACTGCTGTTGGTACCAATAGGGTTGCACATTTTGGGGAATATTCAGAGGTGGAAACTTTCCGTGAAAATTAACGGGAATATATGGGAATTTTTATGTATTTTTTTATTTTACATTTGTTTAACCAGGTAGGCAAGTTGAGAACAAGTTCTCATTTACATCTGCAACCTGGCCTAGATAAAGCAAAGCAGTTTGACACAAACAACGACAGAGTTACACATGGAGTAAAACAAACATACAGTCAATAATACAGTACAAAAACAAGTCTATATACAATGTGAGCAAATGAGGTGAGATAAGGGAGGTAAAGGCAATAAAAAGGCCACGGTGGCGAAGTAAATACAATATAACAATTAAAAAAACTAGAATTGTAGATTTGCAGTAGGTGAATGTGAAAAATTGAAATACTGGGGTGCAAGGGAGCAAAATAAATAAATAAATACAGTAGGGGATGAGGTAATTGTTTGGGCTATTTATAGATGGGCTATGTACAGGTGTAGTGATCTGTGAGCTGCTCTGACAGCTAGTGCTTAAAGCTGGTGAGGGAGATAAGTGTTTCCAGTTTCAGAGATTTTTGTAGTTCATTCCAGTCATTGGCAGCAGAGAACTGGAAGGAGAGGCGGCCAAAGGAGGAATTGGACCTGGGGGTGACCAGTGAGCTGAGATAAGGCGGAACTTTACCTAGCAGGGTCTTGTAGATGACCTGGAACCAGTGGGTTTGGCGACGAGTATGAAGCGAGGGCCAGCCAACGAGAGTGTACAGGTCGCAGTGGTGGGTAGTATATGGGGCTTTGGTGACAAAACGGATGGCACTGTGATAGACCGCATCCAATTTGTTGAGTAGGGTGTTGGAGGCTATTTTGTAAATGACATCGCCGAAGTCGGGTATCGGTAGGATGGTCAGTTTTACGAGGGTATGTTTGGCAGCATGAGTGAAGGATGCTTTGATGCGAAATAGGAAGCCAATTCTAGATTTAACTTTGGATTGGAGATGCTTAATGTGAGTCTGGAAGGAGAGTTTACAGTCTAACCAGACACCTAGGTATTTGTAGTTGTCTACCTATTCTAAGTCAGAACCGTCCAGAGTAGTGATGCTGGGCGGGCAGGTGTAGGCAGCGATCGGTTGAAGAGCATGCATTTAGTTTTACTTGCATTTAAGAGCAGTTGGAGGCTACGGAAGGAGAGTTGTATTAACGGGAATATATACAAATTAATATTAATACCATTTAAATGTAGATGTTTTTTGCGTTGGATATATTTACCATATCATAAGTAGACATAATTGCAAATTATTAAATCCTTCCAATAGAAATAAAAAAAAACTATTTAGTTAATTAAATGAGTTGACTCATGATTTACTGAACAACAAAATAAAGGGAATATTGAATGATCCCCAATGATCCATCAAATGTTTTCAACTGTCCCGCCCTGATCTGTTTCACCTGTGCTTGTCTCCACCCTCATTATCCCCTGTGTACTTATACCTGTGTTCTCTGTATGTTGCCAGTTTGTCTTGTTCGTACAAGTCAACCAGTGGTTTCTCAGCTCCTGCTTTTCACCAGTCTCTTTTTCTCGTGCTCTTGGTTTTGACCCTTGCCTGTCCTGACTCTGAGCCTGCCTGCCGTCCTGTGCCTTTGCCCCTACTCTGGATTACCGACCTCTGCCTGACCTGACCCTGGGCCTGCCTGCCGTCCTGTACCTTGGCCCCACTACTTTGGTTTATCGACCCGTGCCTGCCTTGACCTGTCGTTTACCTGCCCCTATTGCAATAAACGTTGTTACTTCAACACAGTCTGCACTTGGGTCTTACCTGAAACCTGATATCAACATACATCTGTAAAATTATAGTCTAGAAACTAAAGCTTTGGTTGTCTTCCTCTCAGGCTTCCATGTCTTATCCCTGGACCTCCTCAATGTCCACCTCTTGAACATCAGACTCTGAGGCCTCATCTTCACTGTCACTTTCCAACCTTGTTGAAGATGGCTCATTGTCAGGCTCAAAAAGCCTCAAATTTGCCCGGATGGCCACCAATTTTTCAACCCTTGTATTGGTCAGCCTATTACGTGCTTTGGTGTGCGTGTTCTCAAACAAGGACCAGTTGCGCTCTGAGGCGGCTGATGTTGGTGGGATTTGGAGGATGATAGAGGCAACAGGGGAAAGAACTTCAGATCCACAAAGTCCCTTCCACCAGGTGGCTGATGAGATATGTTGTCACGACTGCCATATTGCGTCTCCATCCTAAAGCCCTTGCTTGGAAGTGTACTTCACCAGACTGCCAAGAACCTTGCCCTCATCCAGGGCAAGGTGGCGAGATACGGTAGTGATGACACCATAGGTCTTGTTGATCTCTGCATCAGACAGGATGGTCTTGCCAGCATACTTGGGGTCCAACATGTACGCTGCGGCGTGTATGGGCTTCAGGCAGAAGTCTTCACACTTTTTTATGTATTTCAGAACTGCAGTTTCCTCTGCTTGAAGCCACAGTGAAGTGGGCAGGGCAGTACCGATTTATTCTCTTACATCTGCAAGCAGAGTCTGAACATCAGAGGATGGCATTGCCGCCCTCAATCCGTGCAATGGCTACTGCTATAGGTTTCAGGCTGCTTACCACTCTCTCCAAAAACACATCATCCAGGAGGATCCTCTTGATGGGGCTGTCCATATTGGCAGACTGTGATATGGCCATTTCAGACTGTCAAACATGATGACAACACCACCCCAACGGGTGTTGCTGGGCAGCTTCAATGTGGTGCTCTTATTCTTCTCACTTTGCTTGGTGAGGTAGATTGCTGCTATAACTTGATGACCCTTCACATACCTAACCATTTCCTTGGCTATCTTGTAGTGTATCCATTGTTTTCAGTGCCATGATGTCCTTGAAGAGCAAATTCAATGCATGAGCAGCACAGCCAATGGGTGTAATGTGAGGGTAGGACTCCTCCACTTTTGACCAAGCAGCCTTCATGTTCGCAGCATTGTCTGTCACCAGTGCAAATACCTTCTGTGGTCCAAGGTCATTGATGACTGCCTTCAGTTCATCTGCAATGTAGAGACCGGTGTGTCTGTTGTCCCTTGTGTCTGTGCTCTTGTAGAATACTGGTTGAGTGGTGGAGATGATGTAGTTAATTATTCCCACCCATTAGAGATGATTGCAATACAGTCTGCTTTCTCTATGATTTGCTTGGCCTTCACTTGAACTGTGTTGAACTCTGCATCCAGCAAATGAGTAGATAAAGCATGTCTGGTTGGAGGGGTGTATGCTGGGTGAAGAACATTCAGAAATGGGGCGGCAGGTAGGCTAGTGGTTAGAGTGTTGGACTAGTAACCGAAAGGTTGCAAGATCGAATCCCCAAGCATATGATTTGGCACAGTATTTGTAAATGTACACAGTTTTTCCTTCTACATTAGCTGCAGTGAAATGTCTCCACACATCAGATAGTGCCCGTGGCATTTTCCTGTAAAGATTAGGGGAAAAAAAAAAAAAAAGTAGAATTCCATGTACAGAAAAATAGTTAAGCAGTTAGATTAAACAACTCTTTTGTAGGAAAAATGTTTTAAAATGAAACATGTATGGAAACAGAATTAACACTCCTCAGTTAGCAGGCTCAAGCAAGCTAATACCCAATTGGTAGCAAAAATTAACTAGCTGGAATTGTTAACAAGTTATAAATGATTTAAACACTTTGCTGTAGGCTACTATTTACTAGTTAACAACAAATCATGTATGTCATATAAAATATATTCACCCCACCCAGTATTGTAATCAAAACTTACCAGAAAGCATGTAGTCCTTGGCTCAGACAGTGTAGTAGTGTGGGCTCAATAACATCTCATTAGTGTGCAACATCTTGAAAATCAGTTGTACATGTGATGGAAGAGTGCACTGCACATGTGATGGAAGAATGCACTGTGCATGCAGAGGGTTGCAATTCCATTGAATTGGGGATAGTTTAATCAAAATATGCCACAAGACCTATATTTGCCTTGTGTATCCCACAAAAAGGTTCACTGTTATAAGCTAACGTTTTTGATGAATTTAAGCAAAATTCCCAGGCTTAACTTACCATGGAAAATGTACAGGAAAGTTCCCGACCCTTTGCAACCCTACAGTAGGTACCATAAATAACTACTGTAAAAGGTTTGATCATGTAGCTTGGCTACAGTAGAAGGTATGCGAGTCAAATGGCACCCTATTCCCTATTTAGTGCACTACTTTTGACCATGGCCCATAAGACTGGACAGAAGTATTGCACTTGATTATACACTAGGGCCCTCAAACTCAACTCTGGTGTCACACAGCTAGGAGTGGTGGGTGCGGGGTCAGGCGCAGAGAGCAGAGGATAATGAGGAAAACCGAACTTTATTACGGTATCCAAAGTAACGGAAAAAACAACAGGCGAAAATAAAATAAAAAATAAAAAATAAATATGTCCAACCCAAAACTGGACACCAAACAGTCAGTGAACAAAACACGCAACCAACCTAGACAAACAGAGAACAAGCCCACACAAAAGCAGGTGGGCCTAACAGGCTTAAATAGCCCTGAAACAAAACTCAAACAAGAAACAGGTGCAACCAATAAGAAATAACAAACAGAAAAGGAAAAGGGGATCGGTGGCAGCTAGTAGACCGGCTACGACGACCGCCGAGCGCCGCCTGAACAGGCAGGGGAGCCACCTTCGGTGGAAGTCGTGACATCTGGACTTCAAAGCCAGTTCCACTGCATTTTTTCATTGTTCCCCTCTAAATCAGGGACTGATTTAGACCTGGGTCTCCAGGTGTGTGCAATTAATTAGTCAGGTAAAACAGAAAACCAGCGGACTCCGGACCTCGTAGGGTAAGAGTTGAGTACCCCTGCACTAGGGAATAGAGTGCCATTTGGGACAAATCCAAGGTCCTGTTCATTGTGCAATGATAGTCCTACTGTACTACTATTGCTACCAATAACAGCTAAATAATCCTCCTTTTAGTCTAATCCCTTTTATTAGTAAGAGCTGGCTAAGCCGATTTAATGGAAATGATCACCTGGAAAAGATTTGTGTATGGGGAATCTCCCATTTTAATGTGCGATGTCAAACTTGTACAGCCCTCGGGTCCAGCCCCAGCAGATTGTTAACTTAAGTGCCTTTTTTGAAACTACAAAAGGACATTTTTATATAGAAAATGTGTGTGCTTGAGCACTTGTTAAAATGAAGTATTCTTATCTACACATATTGGACATGTTGTTAAATTGCAGAGATGGCAGGCAATTACTCTGTTCCAGCAGCAGGTTGCTTTGAGGTCTGCAGAAATGAGTGTACTGTAGCAGGTGAGAACTTAACCGCAGCGCACTACTGTAGTGCTGTCTCTGTGTCTAAAGCCAGTTTATACCCAACACCCCAGGACATTAATATCCCACTACCTCTGTTTATTTATTTAGTTTATTCTTTATTATATTCCTCAGGCCAGGACCTTATTGCATACCTTGGTTGTGTTCCAAATGGCACCCTATTCTTATAGAGTGCACTTTATTTGACCAGGGCCCACACAGTTCTGGTAAAAAATAAGTAATGCATTTGGCATTCAGCCCTTTTCTCTCTCTCCCTAACTCCCAGTGGTTTAGAGATGTGGTTGGCTGTGGCAGCCACATTGTGGCCTTGACACTTCGACAGAAGGCAGGGCTGTTGATAAGGCAGTGATTGTCTGAGTGCTGAGCAGCACCTCTAGAGTCTAAGGTGTGTGGATGGACACCATTCATCTCAAGGTGAGCGAGGTGCTCTGCTGCTGCCACGTCGCAACGTCAAGGTCACAGTGAGTGAATGAATGCTGAGTGATGGTGGACATGGACCTGCTATGGCTGCCATAAGTCCTGACCCTTCTGTTTAGCCTGCCACCAATTGATGGAGTTAGACATTATGTCTATGGGCCCTGGTCAAAAGTAGTACAGGGGGCCATTTGTGATTCAGTTTTTTTTCAAGCGAGCTTGCAACGGCAATATGGCTTGTTCTCTCAAGCAAGGCTGTGCTACGCCAAGGGGAATCAATTTCCATGTCCTAATTTCTCCCAACCTCCTCCTGATTGACATGGCCCAGAGTAGAACCTAAGTCACCCAAGTCAGGGTTTCAACTATGGGGTAATTCTCTTGAAGTAGGCCTGCCTCAATGATGTGGCTGTGATAATTAAGCAGTTATGCTATGATTCTCATTGTTTTAAGTGTGTAGTTTTCTATATCTATACATGTGGGTGTTATGAGTAGTTCTGATGAATAACATCTCAGGGGGCAACTTTTTTAATACAGCACTTTTCTAACTTTCACTTGGACTTTGTTTTTAGATCCTCCTATCATATGACTACATCGCCTTTTTGACTTAGATGCCTCCATTGTTGTGCAAATATTGTATGACTTTCTCCTTGTTCAAATTGCAAAGTTAATTTCCAAGAAGGGTACTTTAGCTGCACTCCAAGCATCTTCAGTGAATCATTAGGTTGAAGTAGATGCAAATATGTTTATCAAATGAGCTAGTCAATCTTAATTTTGTGGTTGAAAATGGACTTGAATGCTTAATTTGGTTGTTTGAAGTTTATTGATACTTTGGGCAGTAGTAGTGGCATCGTACAAAAACATCTGATCTCAGCCTTCGCCAAATCTTATCTCTGCTAGGGGCTCTTTGTATGTTTTGATACTTACCAGATATGAATAGAAAACTATCTTAATTTGATCACTCTGTTGTCACAGAAATGTTTCCTGCGCTGCAGGAAATGACAATTGGAGTGAATTCAAGGTTTTATAAAGGGTTGCTAAAGTTTGTAATTTACAATTTAAAATTTCAGACTTGATTTGACCTAACGAATAATGTATCAACCCCTACAAAAATGTCCATTAATTTAATCCACATAATAATGATTATTTTCCTGCTGTGAGAAGCAGGGTCAAATTAAATTGCCGCATCTGTAGCAAATGTCAGCTCTGTGTCTTCACATTAAACTTTATTTCACTGAGGGATCATATACCATGTTTGGCAAGTGTGATGAAGAAATGTATTCAAATTGCATATGAATCTGATCTGTATTAATTATAAATTCTAATTTCGAATAACTTTATTACTAGATCAAGACATGGCACTGAAACAGAGTGTAAAACATCATTTTCTATCTGAATATTTTAGGAGAAGAAAGCCAGACTGCTGGTGTCATGGACATGATGGATTTGTCAATCGGCTTATTTGACGAGCTAATTGAAATCTGTGCTCAGTCCTCTGCTAGATTAAGTGCTGCAAATGAATGGCCACTGTCTGGAAACCCAACACATTTACCAGACACTCACTTAACTGGATGGATAGGAAGAAATGGTTCCATTAAATATATATTTTTAAAGTATATTCACACTACTGTCATGGGCTCCATTTGGGTTAATTTGATTCCAATGTGGAACCAATCTTTTACGATGCACAACAACCTAGAATCATCTTCTGTTAATAAAGAAGTAGAATGATTTCTGCTGCTGTTCCTGATGGCCACACCCAATGAATGCAGTGAATAGAAATGTCAATATGACTGTGCCCGTTAGCATTGAACTTCAGAGCCCTGAACAAAATCCATTTCTACATCTTAGCAAGGATGATTGGATAAAACAGCATGACTGAGGAAATAGATGATATTAATGAGCAATTTTGTATCATTTCAGATATTTCTTATTTTTTTTGTTGAGTTAGTCTGAAGTCAATTTTAGCTCTGAAGTGGCTTTTGAGGACTTGGTTTTAGGAGCCTTGGCAAATGTATAGAACACTCCGTCGGGAAGGAAGCCTGAGGAGGGAGAGTGTGTAGTAGAAACCCATTACACACGTCAGTCTCACTGTACTGAAATCCATTATATGATCAGAGATCAGTCCAAAAGGTTACTTTTTTGATGTTGGAATTTGAAGCAGGCCCAGCCCAGGGTGATTGATGTTTTTAGCCTTCGGTTTCCAGGAACCTGCTTGAAATTCCCTTTTCAGGTTGATCAGTCAATACTGCTCCCAGAAACGACCAACTATGCTCCACATGAGGAAGGGGGTCTGGATGGGGGTTAAAGGTTGAGGGTTGGCTAAGAGGAATGCGAACTACTCCCAGCTCAGCCAGTAACCACTGGGGCTGGTTTATCAGGGCTGCATCCTAAATGGCCCCTTATTTCCTTTATAGTCTACTACTTTTGACCAGGGCCAAAAGGGCTCTGGTGAAAAATTATGCATTCTAAATGGAATAGGGTGCCATTTGAGAAACACCCAAGGTTGCCTGGCTGGACTGTACTTCTGCTGATTCTGAGAGGGATATGTCCTATCTCATTATGTATGGTCCATCAGAGGTGTTTAAGCCCCAGGCTACCCCCACATCCTATCTGTGATACATCACACTGGGAAACGAGAAAAAACTGATTTGTATCAGAATTGATAAGCAACAAAAAAGGATAAACTGCCGGTTGTGAAATGTTTGTTTCACATCCGTCTATACAGCCCCCCCCCCCCCCCCCCCCCCCATGCATGCTACTTGGTTTGGATTTGGGCAATGAAAACATTGTTGATATTTCTGAGGGTTTGAATGGTATTTTGGCAGCATGGTTGATTAGTTCCAACAAATAACCACCAAAAATACTGAGATTCAGATTTGATTGCCAAACAGTTTGTGCATCTCTATCTCATGCGTAAAGCTTTGATTTACCTGAAGAGACTGCTTGTTGTGCAACAACCATTGTTGGCAGTGCAGATGTAGGATTTTAATTTGAGACAGTTTGCTACAGCAGGAAAATAATCCTGCAGCAACAGGCAATGTGAATTGTATTATTAGATGGGAAATGGAGGTATCAGGGGATACCATCTGCATATTGTCAGTGCATCATCATTATTACTAAATGTAGAAATTGTCACTTAATAATAATATATATATATATATATATATATATATATATACAGTTGAAGTCAGAAGTTTACATACACCTTAGCCAAATATATTTAAACTCAGTTTTTCACAATTCACAACATTTAATCCTAGTAAAAATTCCCTGTCGTAGGTCAGTTAGGGTCACCACTTTATTTTAAGAATGTGAAATGTCAGAAAAATTGTAGAGAATGATTTATTTCAGCTTTTATTTCTTTCATCACATTCTCAGTGGGTCAGAAGTTTACATACACTCAATTAGTATTTGGTAGCATTGCCTTTAAATTGTTTAACTTGGGTCAAACGTTTCGGGTAGCCTTCCACAAGCTTCCCACAATAAGTTGGGTGAATTTTGGCCCATTCCTCCTGACAGAGCTGGTGTAACTGAGTCAGGTTTGTAAGCCTCCTTGCTCACACACGCTTTTTCAGATCTGCCCACGAATTTTCTACAGGATTGAGGTCAGGGCTTTGTGATGGCCACTCCAATACCTTGACTTTGCTGTCCTTAAGCCATTTTTCCCCAACTTTGGAAGTATGCTTGGGGTCATTGTCCATTTGGAAGACCCACGGTTTTGGAGCAGTGGTTTCTTCCTTGCTGAGCGGCCTTTCAGGTTTGTCGATATAGGATTTGTTTTACTGTGGATATAGATACTTGTGTACCTGTTACCTCCAGCATCTTCACAAGGTCCTTTGCTGTTCTGGGATTGATTTGCACATTTCGCACCAAAGTACGCTCATCTCTAGGAGACAGAACGCGTCTCCTTCCTGAGCGGTATGACGGCTTTGTGGTCCCATGGTGTTTATACTTGCATACTATTGTATGGTGGTACCTTCAGGCGTTTGGAAATTGCTCCCAAGCATGAACCAGACTTTTGGAGGTCTACAATTTGTTTTCTGAGGTCTTGGATGATGTATTTAGATTTCCCCATGATGTCAAGCAAAGAGGTACCTAGTTTGAAGGTAGGCCTTGAAATACATTCCCAGGTATACCTCCAAATGACTCGAATGATATCAATTAGCCTATCAGAAGCTTCTAAAGCCATGACATAATTTCCTGGAATTTTCCAAGCTGTTTGAAGGCACAGTCAACTTAGTGTATGTAAACTTCTGCCCCACTGGAATTGTGATACAGTGAATTATAAGTGAAATAATCTATCTGTAAACAATTGTTGGAAAAATGACTTGTGTCATGCACAAAGTAGATGTCCTAACCGACTTGCCAAAACTATAGTTTTAACAAGAAAATTGTGGAGTGGTTGAAAAACAAGTTTTAATGACTCCAACCTAAGTGTATGTAAACGTCTGACTTCAACTGTGTATATATATATATACTGTATATGTTTGTGATACACAGACGTCACCCAAAGCCCTGCTGAAGGATTTTACATGTGCATTGATGGATTTGTATACAGATATATTTTAGGGAACTAGTGAGTGAAGGAGTTATTTATTTTGTTTTGTAGGGGTTGATACACTTTTCGTAAGGGAAAATCAAGTCTGAAATTTCAAAGTGGAAATTACAAACTTCAAAGCTTTTTTTAAACCTCAAATACATCCAAGACACTACAGTTTATTATGTCTTGCATTGCAGGAAAGTTATCATGCAACAGGGTGATCAAATGAAGATGCTTCATCTGTAGCTGCTGTAATTTGCTCGGAGGCAATAAAGTATGTGCTTTCTGCATGAACAGTTAGGTTGTTTCTAAAAGGAAACACTGTTTTTCATGATCATTAACATTGAAGTATCCCCATCCTGAAGTGTGATTGTCAAGTGTAAAGTGCCTATCAGGCTCTAGGACCGTTTTCAGTCCTTGCTTGCGTTCCAAATGGCACCCTCTTCCCAATGGGGCCTAGTCAAAAGTAGTGCACTACAGTATATAGGGAACAGGGTGCCATCCGTGTTGTGTGCTACAGTGGCTGACTATGCCTGATTGCAGTGCAACAAACAGCCATGGCCCCAACCAGCTCGCTCCAACTAATGGCCTCACACAGTAATGGGAGAATGGAGATGCAACATGATACGTCCTGTACTACCTCAGAAGCTGATTGCCCATGGTTAATAGTCACTAGTCTAATGAACATGCTTCATTTGGAAAATAGTATATGGGCACTTGTGTATATGTTGATTTGGAAGGCCCTTATGCGGATGGTATGCAATTGGGAGATTGAGGCTTATAAACAACTAAACACACAGCCTAGCCTTGTGCCATTGGGAGTTGGGCTGTGCCTGTTTGTCTGGCCAGGCCTGTTAATAGTTCCATGGCACAGATTGAATCTCAATTAGGTAAATCGTACACCATTGCAATGACGAGGTCAATCTTGGTGTGACATTTCCTCACTGGAGTGTAGCCTTGCCACATGCTTTATTTAGGATGGTCATTGACTATGTATTAACCAATGAAACATGCCTCGGCTGTAGCCCTACTTAGTAATGTTGTCACGATACCAGTATCGCGATAATAGGAAGTAAGGAAGCAATGGAAGCAAAACTTACCAGTGAGAGAATAATCTATTGGAATGATAATTACACACTAAATTGATTGGACTGCAAAGTCTCTGTAGGAAGAGGGGGGAGAGAGGCAGAACCAACATGTTTTGATGTTTTCCCTCCTATTTCCTGCAGACTTTCAAAATGAGAATCTCAAGGATTTTTTACTTTTCAATATCACAGGGCTGGGAATTGCCAAGGATATCACAATATGATATTGGCACGATAATTCTGATGATTCTATATGTATTGCGATTCAATACTGCAATTTGATGTTCCAAACATAAATAACACTATGTCTCCTGCAGAGATATGAGAGCATGAGATAAATGAGCATGCTAGCAGATATCCATAGACTTCCAGTCATTGTGCTAATGCTCGTTAGCATTGGCTCACGAAACTACCTTTAACTTCCCTCATACTGGACACAGAGACATAATGGTATCCACGAGTTCATCTGACTCTGGGGAAGTAATGAATGGCCTCATTTCCAAAATGCTGAAGTATCCCTTTAAAGAAACATTAGATTTACTTCATAGTTTAGCTCGTACATGAGGAGACTAGGTATAGGCTCATGTATGTAATGTATACTGAACAAAAATATAAACGCAACATGCAACAATTTCAGTTACACTTCATATAAGGAAATCAGTCAATTGAAACAAATTCATTAGGCCCTAATCTATGGATTTCACATGACTGGGCAGGGGCGCAGCCATAGGTGAGCATGGGCCTACCCACTTGCGAGCCAAAACTTGAGACATCTGTGGCATTGTGTTGTGTACACATTTTAGAGTGGCGTTTTATTGTTCACAGCACAAGGTGCACCTGTGTAATGATCATGCTGTTTAATCAGCTTCTTGATATGCCACACCTGTCAGGTGGATGGATTATCTTGGAAAATGAGAAATGCTCACTAACAGGGATGTAAACAGATTTTTGTACAACATTTGAGAGAAATAAGCTATTTGTGCGTATTGAAGATTTCTGGGATCTTTTATTTTAGCTCATGAAACATGGGACCAACACTTTATATGTTGCGTTTATATTTTTGTTCAGTATATAAATAATTTCTCGTTATTTATTTTTATTTTTTATTTTTATTTTATTTTATTTTTTATTTTTTTTATTTTAGGGTGGATCAGCTTAATATTGCGGAAAGAATGTTGCTTCCAATGTAATTGTCTGCATCATTTCCAATCCCCCATATTTTTTGGGGTAAATATATATATCCATACACGCATGCATACATATATACATATATACATACACATACCTATATAGACATACATACTTTTTTAAAGGATATACCTTTATTATTATTCCCCGCAACCCTACCACCGCTCCCCCAATTGGAGTAAACTAATAAACACTTCTGCTTTTACCTTCAATTTATACATCTTATACCTATTTTACAGACACAGACTACTTTATAATAGTTCTCTCTTGTTTGTTCTTAGTCCTTCCTCTATTTCTGTTGTCCATCCAATTTTATTTCCACTTGTAACTGTGCTATTTCACAAAAGCTCCGCACCTATACACATTTCACAGATCCCGTATGCCCTACATTGTTTATCTTGTTATTAGTCCCACCCTTCAGTTCCACTCAACCCTTCCCATCTATCTTCCAACATCATCCATTTCGGATTTTTATTTGCCATATATTTTTCAACTGTGCTGTGATGCTTCACAAAAGATTTGAACCTTCCTATTCTCATAGCTTCTACAGATTGTAAATTAAAAATAAACATTTTTGCTAAAATAATTATTATATTATTGATTGATTGACTATGGCTTTTCAAATCCCCCAGTATTGCTATCTGTAGCGTTAGTTCTAGGCAAATGTTGCAATTCTTCAGCCATTCCTGGACCTGTGACCAAAAACGAGCTACATATGGACAATACCAAAATAAATGATCTAATGACTCTGCCTCCTCACAACAGAATCTGCAGAGCTGGGAAGATTGTATACCCCATATATATAACATTCTATTAGTTGCAAGAATTTTGTACAGTAATTTAAATTGAAAAATTCGAAGTTTTGAATCCGGCGTTGTTTTGCGTATCAATTCATAAACCATGTGCCATGGAATGGGTACATCGAAAATCTCTTCCCAACTATTTTGCAATTTATATGGCACAGCTGTCAGTTTTTTGGTCCTTAAATGAAATTGGTATATGTTTTTATTTATCACACTTTTCTTTAACCATTTATGTTCTTTAATACAGGGCCGACATACAAGTTCCTTACTTTTTTCCCCTTCTACTTGCCTCTTCCATTTTTGTGGTAATGCTGCAATTAATTGGTTGTAATTTTGGGTAGAGCAGACATTTCCATATGTCTGTGTTAGCTGCATGTGTGACATAACTCCACCAGTCCTATTTATGATATCATTCACCAAAATTATACCTTTTTTAAACATTTCTTCGATAAATACAGTTTTTTTATCAATTACTATATTTGAATTTAACCACAATATTTGTTGTACTATTTGTTCCGTCCTTTCAGGTGGATTAAACTGAAATTGCAACCAACTTTCTAAGGCTTGTTTAAAAAATAAGGATATTTTGGAGATTATTTCCTTTTCAAACAACCGAAAGTGAGCAGGTGTAATCTGAATAAAGGGAAAAAGGCCCTTCTTGAACATAGGATGAGACATTCGTACCAATTTACTAGAGAACCAGTTTGGATTTAAGTATAACTTTTGTATGACTGATGCCTTTAGTGAGAGGTCTAATGCTTTAATATTTAATAATTTCTGCCCTCCGAATTCATATTCGTTATATAAATAGGCCCTTTTAATTTTATCTGGCTTGCCGTTCCAAATAAAATGGAATATTTTTTGTTCATATAATTTAAAAAGCAGGTCACTAGGTGTAGGCAAAACCATAAGCAAATAGGTAAACTGTGATATGACTAAAGAGTTAATCAGGGTGATTTTTCCACAAATAGACAAGTATTTTCCTTTCCATGGTAGCAAGATCTTATCTATTTTTGCTAACTTTCTATAAAAATTTATTGGAGTGAGATCATTTCTTTCTTTTGGGATTTTTATACCGAGTATGTCCACATCTCCGTCAGACCATTTAATTGGTAAACTACATGGCAATATAAAATGTGTATTTTTTAGTGATCCAATACGTAATATGGTACATTTATCATAATTTGGTTTTAATCCAGAGAGGATAGCAAAGGTATCTAGATCCTCTATGAGGCCGTGGAGAGACTCTAGTTGTGGTTTTAAAAGAAAACATGAATCATCAGCGTACAATGACACCTTAGTTTTTAAGCCACGGATTTCTAATCCATTAATATTAATGTTTGATCTAATTTTAACAGCTAACATTTCGATGGCAATAATAAATAGATATGCCGATAGTGGACAACCTTGTTTTACTCCTCTAGATAGTTTAAAACTTTCTGAGATGTAGCCATTATTTACTATTTTACACCTAGGGTTACTATACATAATTTTAACCCATTTTATAAGAGATTCCCCAAAATTGAAATATTCTAGGCATTTATATATAAACTCCAGTCGTACTTTATCAAAAGCCTTTTCAAAATCAGCTATGAAAACCAGACCTGGTGTCCCCGATATTTCATAGTGTTCTATTGTTTCCAGTACTTGCCTTATATTATCTCCAATGTATCGTCCATGTAAAAAACCTGTCTGATTAGGATGAATAATATCTGACAAAACTTTTTTTATTCTATGCGCCAAGCATTTTGCTAGGATTTTTGCATCACAACACTGAAGTGTAAGAGGTCTCCAATTTTTTAATTGGACTGGATCTTTATATATACCACTTGGGTCCTGTTTCAGTAATAACGATATCAGACCTTCTTGTTGCGTGTCTGATAATCTACCATTTATATAGGAGTGGTTAAAACAAGCTAATAATGGTCCTTTGAGTATATCAAAAAAAGTTTTGTATACTTCCACTGGTATGCCATCCAGCCCTGGAGTTTTCCCATCCTTAAAGGCCCCAATTGCATCAAGCAGTTCCTCCTCTGTAATTTGGCCTTCACATGAGTCTTTCTGTACAGATGTTAATTTTACATTATTAATAGGAAAAAAATCCATACAATTAGTTTCAGTTAGTGGAGATGGAGGAGCCTGAAACGAAAACATATTCTTAAAGTACTTTACTTCCTCTTTCAAAATATCATTTGGTGAATCATGCGTGACTCCATCATTTGTAACAAGTTTTAATACATTTTTTTTGGTAGCATTTCTATATTGAAGATTGAAAAAGAATTTGGTGCATTTTTCCCCATATTCCATCCAGTTCGCTTTATTTTTATAATATATTACACTGGATCTTTCTTGAATAAGTTCCTCCATTTCTTTTTGTTTTTCCTCTAACTTATTCTGTGCCTCTATGGTACCGTTTTTATTGCTATCTAACTGTACTGTTAGTCCTTCAATTTCCTTTGTTAATATGGACTCTTTTGATCTAAATTCCCTTTGTTTTATAGATGAGTACTGAATTGCATGGCCTCTAAAGGCACACTTAAAAGTGTCCCATACAATAAGGGGATCTGCTGTACCTATGTTATGTCTGAAAAAGTCAGTTATAAAATCTTCTGTCCTAGTTCTAAACAATTTATCATCTAGTAGACTTTGATTAAATTTCCAATATCCTCGCCCACGTGGAAATTCTGTAAGAGAAATATATATGCCAATTATGTGATGATCCGACCGCATTCTGTCCCCTATCAACACTTTTTTAACTTTTGGTGCCAGAGAGAATGGTATAAGAAAGTAGTCAAGACGACTAGCTTGATTCAGCCTCCGCCATGTATATCTCACTAAATCAGGGTATTTAAGTCTCCATATATCCACTAATTCCAATATATCCATGACATTCATGATTTCCTTAAGTGCCTGAGGGTGATAGTTTGTAGTGTGATTTCCTTTCCGGTCTATAGAGGTATTTAAGACCGTATTAAAATCTCCCACTATAATAATAGAGTCTAGTGTTGCTTGTAGAGTTGATAAATTCTTATATATATTTTCAAAGAAGCTTGGATCATCATTATTCGGACCGTATAGGTTAACAAGCCATATTTGTTTATTGTCCAATAACATATTTAAAATAATCCATCTACCTTGAGGATCTGTTTGGACAATTTGCACATTTGGATCAAAATTATTGTTAATTAAAACCATCACCCCTTTTGAATTTCTTTGCCCATGGGAGAAATATATTTTGCCCCCCCAGTTCTTTTTCCACAAAACTTCATCTAAAACTGTTGAATGGGTTTCCTGTAAACAATAGATATTATAATCCTTCTCTTTTAGCCAGGTAAATACTGATCGTCTTTTCTTATTATCTGCTAAGCCATTACAATTGTAATTGTAATTTCTCGTTATTAATGAAGGTTCCAGTAGCAGCCACATTAAATATTACGTAATATCTTAGCCCTTAATTACAACCATTAATCACTTTTGAAACAATTTGCACACAGACTGAAATAAGAAATGAAAAACCAGAGACCAGTAAGATCAGTCTTCTGCTCTCTCCACCACTTTAGTTGATTAGCATATTATAATTAGTTATGGGCAATTGGCCTCCTGGATGGTTTCATTAAAAAGCATCGCACTGGGATTTCATTAACAAGCTAATATAGTGGGCTCTGTTGGACCTGGTTTACCCTTGTGGATTTCATTTAAACTGGAACAGGAGATGATTCCCAAATTACACCTATTCCCTTTATAGTTCACTGCTTTTAACCCTGTGCCATTTCAGATGCAGCAAGGCCCGTCTGCAAACAGCAAGGTGTGTCAAATAGTTTTAAATGTTTGTTTATGAATAATGTCTTGGATGCTCCCTCAAGAGCTTCAATGCAATTTCAATATGACTCAGCTTGGCCTACCGTCTTGCTATCAGTCAGACGATATGTGATTTGCATTGTAATGCAGTTATTCCATTCATTTAAGCTGTTGACTTGTCATCAAAAACCACTTAGATATACATTTCTGTTTACTCTCTGCTATGATAAACGATCCAGACATATTCACATAGAGCACATCTCCTAGCTCATCAGTTACAGGGGAAAGGTATTATAACAGCACATCAACTCAGTGAGATTGAAATAGTCACACAGCAAACTTAATCCTCACAGATGTGGCACCTTAGGAAGACAATGGAGACCATAGGAAGAACGGTACTAATTTGAAAGTAGTTGTACATAATGTCTCCCGAATCCCCTGCTGTTCTGGGATGTCATTGACAGGAAAGGTTACCATCGTCCTCCTCGTCCAAGTCTGGAGAGGAGAAGGGAGGTCTCCCTGGATCTTATCAGAGTGGCACATCGAGTTAGGCAGGGAAGCGGAACACTGCTCATCTCGGCTTCTCCCTCTCGCTCCTTTTCTCTCTCCTCTCCCTCCTTTTCTTTACTTCTCTCGGCTTCTCTCACCCTCTCTCTCGCCTGCTCTCGCTCGCTCGCTCGCCCGTCCCCTCTCTCGCTCCCTCTCTTGCCCCCTCTCTCTCGCAGACGGGCCTTGCTGCATCCATACGTCAGGACTACCGGGCATGATGACTCCTTGCTGTCCCCAGTCCACCTGGCCTTGCTGCTATTCCAGTTTCAACTGTTCTGCCTGCGGTTATGGAACCCCTACCTGTCCCAGACCTGCTGTTTTCAACTCTTAATGATCGGCTATGAAAAGCCAACTGACATTTATTCCTGATTATTATTTGACCATGCTTGTCACTTATGAACATTTTGAACATCTTGGCCATGTTCTGTTATAATCTCCACCCGGCACAGCCAGAAGAGGACTGGCCACCCCTCATAGCCTGGTTCCTCTCTAGGTTTCTTCCTAGGTTTTGGCCTTTCTAGGGAGTTTTTCCTAGCCACCGTGCTTCTACACCTGCATTGCTTGCTGTTTGGGGTTTTAGGCTGGGTTTCTGTACAGCACTTCGAGATATTAGCTGATGTACGAAGGGCTATATAAAATAAACTTGATTTGATTTCTCTCCCTCTCTCTCTCTCTCGCCCCCTCTCTCTCTCCCTCTCTCTCCCTCTCTCTCTCGCCCCCTCTCACTGCTGCCCATATCTCGCCCCCTCTCGCTGCCGCCCATCTCTTGCTCCCTCTCACTGCCGCCCATCTCTCGCCCCACCTCTCTCTCACCCATCTCTTGCCCCCCTCTCTCGCCCATCTCTCGCACCCCCTCTCCCGCCCATCTCTCACCCCCCCTCTCCCGCCCATCTCTCGCCCCCCCTCTCTCTCGCCAATCTCTCGCTCCCCTCTCTCTCTCATCTCTCGCCCTCAACCCCTCTGTCTCGCCCTCTCTGTCTCGCCATCTCTGTCTCGCCCTCACCCTCTCCCCCACCCCCCTTCGCCCCCTCTCTTTCTTTTGCCCACCTCTCTCTCTCTCTTGCCCACCTCTCTCTCTCTCTCTCTCTCTCGCCCACCTCTCTCTCTCTCGCCCGCCCCCTCTCTCTCTCTCTCTCTCTCTCTCTCTCTCTTGCCCCCTCTTTCTTGCTCCCTCTCTCGCTACCATTCTACTGACAGCTCCCGGCTGTTTGGGAATGAGCTGGAGACATATAGGGAAAAGGCATGCTGCTAGGACGAACAGAGTCTCATCACTTTCCTATAGACCTGTACAGCATAGATTGTGCACTATACTGTATCCATAGTAGGAGCTTTTCTTTAGACGTATGAGCTTTTTCAGAAGACCTACAGTAGTGAAAAACTCACTCCTCAGAAGTTATTCTGTCTACTGTCCACTTCCTATGTCCTTAATTTGCAACTTCCAGGATATGGCTTTCACATGTACAGTAGTTTGATCATCTCCAAAGCCCAAGCGGGGAACCCAGAGAGATGCTAATAACACGTAGTAGTAGGGAGACCAGAGCGTGTTGGCGGGACTTGTTAACCAGATTTGTTTCATAACAGGGAAGGGTGTTTAGCTGCCAACTGAATTATTGATATGGCTCAGTAGTGACCTGCCAGACACAAGGGCACACAGTTCATTCCAACAAATCTCTGACAGCACACATACATTAATAGGACCAATCCAGCTCAGCAGCAACAAAGTATATTTTTTTATTGCTGAATTGTTATTTGTTCAAGGGATTTCTGTGGTGGTTTGGATGATTAGAACTGTTAGTAGCAAGCAGCAATGCCATGAAGCAGCCATCGTCACCCCTCAAATAACTGTTTTTATGGCCATCTGCCACAGAGATATCAGTTTAAAGAAAACATTGATCCCCTAACCTCCTAGTCAATTCACTTCTTACATCACAAATGTCACCAGTATTGGTGTACTGTATGGTTTAGGCCAGGGCTTCCAAAACTCTGTCCTGGACGTTTTGGTTATTGCCCTAGCACTACACAGCTGATTCAAATAACCAACTCATCAAGCTTTGATTATTTCAATCAGCTGTGTAGTGCTACATACAGTACACCAATACCATAAACCATACAGTACCAAAAACCATACAGTACACCAATACCATAAACCATACAGTACACCAATACTGGTGACCGAGTTTGGGAAACTCTGGTTTAGGCTACTAGACGCTTGAAATTGTGGTCTGTGCACATTTATGCAACTGTCTCTTCTCTTCTAAAAGTCCACCTTAAGGGGAATAGCTTCTTACAACAATTAGTAGGCTGTTTGAGGCTTTATTTATACGTTTTCATCACGGTACAGGGAGCTCCCTCTGCGCTAAGCCTTACAGCAAAACCATGAACCTTGACCCAGCTTGTGTGAGTGTATTTACCTTGAAACACAGCAACACAGCACCTCTGACTGGTAATCACATGATTTCTAATGAAACATCAACAGACTCTTGGAAGGATAGACTAAAGTGTTTTATACAAGTACATAGAGTAGCCAACCAAATAGAACAAGTAGACAGCCAGGAGAGATCTATTGTGGTGCCTTTAGTACATTCTAGTGTCTTGACTCCATCTGAAATGCACAGCAAAATGATTGAGTACTTTATTGAGTTTACCTCCCAGATTGGATAGAAATTATGGCATTGTGTAGATACATGACTTTGCAATTTTTATTGCTGAAAATGTATTTTTAGTCGTTTTGGATCTTGTCTAAGCCTATATCATCAGTAGTAATATCTAAGTATGACAACATTAAACCTTAACATTTAACCTGTCTTCTCTTGAGATTAAAGTATTATTTACAGTTTTCCTGCAAGATCTGAATTACCACAATTGTTTGTTCTTCAAATTATGTATTTTATTAAAACAGAAAAATGAAATAAATACCTCACATTATTTTGAAAAATAAATTAAAGGTTTTGTTGCAGGAAATACGAATTACTGATGCATTGCATTCCATTCGTCTTATGATGAACTTGGGCAAATTAATAAACGTTCAATATATTTAGTTGATTCCCTACTAAGGTCAATACATTTCTTTCTAATGTTGAATTCTGTTTTAATGCCTGGATTCCGTGAGGGCCCTAATGATGTTCTGTTTTAATGCCTGGATTCCGTGAGGGACCTAATGATGAGTTCTGTTTTAATGCCTGGATTCCGTGAGGGACCTAATGATGAGTTCTGTTTTAATGCCTGGATTCCGTGAGGGACCTAATGATGAGTTCTGTTTTAATGCCTGGATTCCGTGAGGGCCCTAATGATGAGGTCTGTTTTAATGCCTGGATTCCTTGAGGGCCCTAATGATGAGTTCTGTTTTAATGCCTGGATTCCGTGAGGGCCCTAATGTTGAGTTCTGTTTTAATGCCTGGATTCCGTGAGGGCCCTAATGATGAGTTCAGTTTTAATGCCTGGATTCCGTGAGGGACCTAATGATGAGTTCTGTTTTAATGCCTGGATTCCGTGAGGGACCTAATGATGAGTTCTGTTTTAATGCCTGGATTCCGTGAGGGCCCTAATGATGAGTTCTGTTTTAATGCCTGGATTCCGTGAGGGCCCTAATGTTGAGTTCTGTTTTAATGCCTGGATTCCGTGAGGGCCCTAATGATGATATTTGGAACAGCATGAGGCTCCCCACTACCTATTGTTTCTGCAGTGATGATTCACCATCTTCATCGAATGTTTCCATAATTTATCTGCAGATAATCACCAAAAAGCCTACCAGCAGTGGTGTGTATTCATGATTGCCAAGGGAAGCCAGGCTCCCCCCAAAAAAGTACCAAAGAAAATAAATAATGATTTTATATATATTTCGTCTATGTGTTTCATAATTTTCCTTCAATTTGCAAGAGGCTGAATGTATCTCACCGGAGAAAGCATCCAAGCGAGCAAAACAGCGTCCCTCTGTCTCTGTATGTGTAGCCCATCTATCTGATGCTGTCTGGTCAAAAAGAGTATGATATTGTTGCCGCCCATAGCATTGAATGTAAGTGAAGCCAGCGAGCATTTGGCCTCCATTGATTTAAAAAAAGTACTAAAATAATAGTCAATCATGGCATTGGCGTTTCTCTACAAGTCAGGTGGGTCAACATGTTTTTCTACGGGTGCACACACACACACACACAGAAATCAGAAACGTGGACAGCCACATCATATTTAGCTTATGTTGATTGGACTAAATACTTTTTGGTATCTTTTAGATGTCACTGTATTAGACTAAGCAGAGGTGATTTGATGATGTTGAATTTGAAATGGTGCTGAAATAGTGGATGCAGCTCCTGTTTTCTCCGTGGTTCTAAATCAATAGTTGTTTAGTAGTCCGAAAATGTCGGAAACATTAACTTGCTTGACCATGCTGTAGGTCATGTAACTGTTTGTTACATGCAATATGCCTCGTCGACTTCACCGGATAGAATTTGCTCTCCGGTTTTGTGATGGAACAAAGGTGTGGTTGAACTTATTCTGCCACTTTCTTATTGTCTCATCTTTAGGCCTATATATCACGGTGGCAAGGCATGTGAACTAACAGGTTACAGAGCAAAAAACGCAATTATCCCAACATAGGTTGTAATAGGGCTTTTTTTGCGGGGGCTTGGCTTCCCCAGTGATTTTACCCATGCACCGCTACTGCCTACCAGTAGCCTATGGAAATTAGGGAGCCTTTATGAATATACTGACAAGAGACTTGTCTCTCCGCCCTAACAATGGGAGTTGTTGTCAACAAAGTGGCACGACGGCTGTCTAGCTCCTGCCTGTCCTTTTTTTGGATTGGTGGATACATCTCATTATTTGAATATTTGTTGTTGACGTCAACCGCCTGTGTACAATGGAGAGATGCTATGCTACTAGCCTCATGCCATGAATATGAATAGCCAACTCAGATATGAAGTGTTTTTTTCTCAAAGTTGTGGTGATGTCACTTGTCCTACTTACACTCGTACCAACCTAAGCATTAGGAAACTTCTATTCAATCACATAGCAAATAAGTAGTTTTTTGTTGACCAACTTCTACACTCTCATTGACCTCCTTACAAAAACTCCTTGCTTGGTGGGCAAAAAACAACAACAAAAAAAACACCACTTGCTGGAGGACGTTTTTCGCCTCTCTAGTTCTTCTTCTCTGGCTACACTGACTGCCAAGACGAGAGTCACTCACTTTAGCGTCACTGTCTGGCAAGCCCCGACATTGTAGGAAAGGAAACCTAAGAAATCGTTTGGTTTACTTGTCCCCATTGACATATAACCACATTGCATGATTTCTGAATGGCAAAGGGATGGAGATTGACTTTATTCAGTCTGTTCGACACCTTTTATAAATTAGTCAACACGTGCGGTTCAGTTGTCAATTGACGCACAGTAAATAGCCTACTATGCACCACGACTCTGCATGGCTTGTTTTGTAAACACGCAAAAGAAAATGAATGAATGTGTCAAAGCCTAATTATTGTTAAGTCGTGGATTTCGACTCATCGTTACCACTTACATTACGTGGTTCGTGCAAATCTCCCTCCGTGTAAAGAAATTTGACTGCAACCAGATCATTAGAAAACTCTTTTGCAATTATGTTAGCACAGCTGAAAACTGTAGTGCTGATTAAAGAAGCAATAAAACTCGCCGCCTTTAGACTAGTTGAGTATCTAGAGTATCGGCATTTGTGGGTTCGATTACAGGCTCAAAATGGCCAGAAACAAATAACTTTCTTCTGAAACCCGTCAGTCTATTCTTGTTCTGAGAAATGAAGGCTATTCCATGCGAGAAACTGAAGATCTTGTACAACGCTGTGTACTACTCCCTTCACAGAACAGCACAAACTGGCTCTAAACAGAAAAGAAAGAGGAGTGGGAGGCCCCGGTGCACAACTGAGCAAGAGGACAAGTACATTATAGTGTCTAGTTTGAGAAACAGAAACCTCACAAGTCCTCAACTGGCATCTTCATTAAATAGTACCCGCAAAACACCAGTCTCAACGTCAACAGTGAAGAGGCGACTCCGGGATGCTGGCCTTCTAGGCAGAGTTGCAAAGAAAAAGCCATATCTCAGACTGGCCAAAAATATAAATAAAAGATGGGAAAATGAACACAGACACTGGACAGAGGAACTCTGCCTAGAATGCCAGCATCCTGGAGTCCCCTCTTCACTGTTGACGTTGAGACAGGTAATCTGATGCAGCACTCCATCACTCTCCTTGTGTCAAATAGCTCTTACCCACTCTGGGGGTGTGTTTTGGGTCATTGTCCTGTTGAAAAAGAAATGATAGTCCCACTAAGCGCAAACCAGTTGGGATGGTGTATCGCTGCAGAATGATGTGGAAACCATGCTGGTTAAGTGTGCCTTGAATTCTAAATAAATCACCAACAGTGTCACCAGCAAAGCACCCCCACACCATCACATCTCATCCATGCTTCTCGGTGGGAACCACACATGCGGAGATCATCCACTCACAAAGACATGGCGGTTGGAACCAAAAATCTCAAATTTGGACACATCAGACCAAAGGACAGATTTCCACCAGTCTAATGTCCATTGCTCATGTTTCTTGGCCCAAGCAAGTCTCTTCTTCTTATTGGTGTCCTTTAGTAGTGATTTCTTTGCAGCAATTCTACCATGAAGGCCTGATTCATGCAGTCACCTCTGAACAGTTGATATTGAGATGTGTCTGTTACTTGAACTCTGTGAAGCATTTATTTGGGCTGCAATTTCTGAAGCTGGTACATCTAATGAACTTATCCTCTGCAGCAGAGGTAACTCTGGGTCTTCCTTTCCTGTGGTGGTCCTCGTGAGAGCCAGTTTTATCATATCGCTTGATGGTTTTTGCGACCGCACTTGAAGAAACTTTCAAAGTTTTTGAAATTTTCCGGATTGACTGACCTTCATGTCTTAAAGTAATGATGGACTGTTGTTTCTCTTTGCTTATTTGAGCTGTTCTTGCCATAATGTGGACTTGGTATTTTACCAAATAGGGCTATCTTCTGTATACCACCATACCTTGTCACATCACAACTGATTGGCTCAAACGCATTAAGAAGGAAAGAAATTCCACAAATTCATTTTTAACAAGGCACACCTGTTAATTGAAATGCTTTCCAGGTGACTACCTCATGAAGCTGGTTGAGTAAATGCCAAGAGTGGGCAAAGCTGTAATCAAGGCAAAGGGTGGCTACTTTGAAGAATCTCAAATATAAAAATATATTTTGATTTGTTTAACACTTTCTTTTGGTTACTATAGGATTCCATAAGTGTTATTTCATAGTTTTGATGTCTTCACTATTATTCTACAATGTAGAAAATATAAAAAATAAAGAAAAACCATTGAATGAGTAGGTGTGTCCAAACTTTTGACTGGTTGTGTGTGTGTGTGTGTGTGTGTGTGTGTGTGTGTGTGTGTGTGTGTGTGTGTGTGTGTGTGTGTTTGTGTGTGTGTGACGAGATGCACATGTCTCCGTCCTAACAATGGGAGTCATTGTCCCCAAATGTAGGAAGGCGGGCGACAAGCTTAGGTCCAAAATAATCCCAATGAAACGCGTTGTGCTTATTTTGGACAGATTTTGGCGAGAGTTAAACCTCTCTCTTCGCCTCTTCCTCTCTGATGCGTTTCTCTTTCATCGCTCGCTTTGTGACTGACAGATGGCTATAGATACACACGGCAAAGCGTGGCTTAACGTGACCACTCCACCGAGTAGGGTACTCCCATTACTCCCATGCATTAAGCCAAACTTTGGCGGTATCCTCAGCAAACTAATGACACTTATTTTTGTCCTTTCAATAAACTTTTTCAGCAGCCTTGCGTGTTCTTATTAACATACTTGGCTGTCACAACAACAAATGATTTGCATGATACCTATTCTTCGACTCTTATTCTGACACCCTAATTCGTTACCCGACCTGCTAACACTGACAGTAAAGCTGTCACAATATACTTAGGTCATTATTTGTTTGCCACAAGCTTTTATGCCCGTTTGCTTATGTTATCTGGCTGGCTAGTGCGAGATGTTAATCTCGATCTAATTCGCTTGTTTAACATATGTCGCATAATTACTTCCAGTCTTTGCCTGCCTTTGAACGGTCTAGGTATTTAGAAAAGTAGATTTTTATAGTCTTGCCTATATGTCCTTTCAACTTGCGCGAGACCAGCTGGGGAAACAACCTTACCAAATGGCCCAAGTAGCCTATGGCGATATCTACACCTACTTGGAGGAGTCTCCAGGTTTTCATAAATATCCAAATGCAGAAGAATATTGTAGCTGTTACTTGGACGGCTACAGCTCACTAGTCCTTACTACAAGCTAGCTAGTGAGATACAAACAAATGCTAGCGACTTACCAGTGATGAAGTGCTTCCAACACACACAACTGTATCGAGTAATCGTAGCCCACAGCTTTCCATCATCACAGCGTAGTAGCCTGAAACCGTGAGGCTCTTCTAACCTGGTCCTTGAGCAGTTGATAACTTCATTTGGTGGCCTTTTTCCTACTTTTGTTAAAACAAAATGGCAGTGGTGTAAAGTACTTAAGTAGAGGTACTACTTAAGTAGTCTTTTGGGGTTTCTGTACTTTACTATTGATATTTTTGACAACTTTTACTTCACTACATTCCTAAAGAAAATAATGTACTTTTTACTCTGTACATTTTCCCTGACACCCAAATGACTCGTTACATTTTGAATGCTTAGCAGGACAGGAAAATGGTCCAATTTATGCACTTATCAAGAGAACATCCCTGGTCTACCCTACTGACTCTGATCTGGCGGACTCACTAAACACAAATGCTTCATTTGTAAATTATGTCTGAGTATTGTAGTACCTGGCTATCCATAAAAAAAATGTAAACTGTGCCATCTGGGTTGCTTAATATAAGCAATTTGAAATTATTTATACTTTTGATACTTAAGTATATTTTTACAATTACATTTACTTTTGATACTTAAATATATTTTAGTATATACTTTTAGACTTTTATTCAAGTAGTATTTTTCTGGGTGACTTTCACTTTTACTTCCGTCATTTTCTATTAAGTTATCTTTACTTTTACTCAAGTATGACAATTGGGTACTTTTTCCACCACTGCAAAATGGTACGCAACAGCGTACTGGTATCTTAAAAGCAGGGTTAGCTAGCTAGTTAAGAATGTCAGTTGGAATCGTCTCTTTGGCTGAACCATGACGTACATTCCATAAGACAGTCTATCTATTCATGTTAACATTTTTACGTTTAGAATGAGTGTTTTTAGATATGATGTAGTTGATTTTAAGACAACATGGAAGTATGTTAAAAACGACCTACCAAGCATTTCCAAAATGTATATAGAATGATAAAAAATGATAATACAGCCGTTATGAGTAAATTGTGCAATTTAACATAGGAGTAACGAGTACCCTACGGTTTTACCCTACTCGGGGGCGTGGTCAACGTTAAGCCCTGCCTCGCCGTGTGGATCTATCCTATCAATAGATCGCTAGAAGATGCATATTGTTCAATCTAGCAGGAGAGGGCTCGAACGACTAGCGAGTTGAAACATTTTAAATGAAAAGTCGCCTAGTTAATATGAAGTGGAAAATGTAGGCTGAACAGTTGATCTATAAGCCTACTTAATAACAGACTTAAACATTTGCCAAAATCTGAGCGTGAATATGCTGTTTATACCTGTATATTTTGTATTTATACAGGGAAATCAATTTGGAACAAATTCCTATTTACAATGATGACCTGTCAAAAGGTTGTGTAGCTTTGCCTGACATGATGAAGCATGGGAAATGGCAGAGAGTGGGAATGTCCAATGTTCAAGTAGAAGGCATATGTTACATAAAGCTCTGCATGGTCATTCATAACAGGAATGGTTGCACGTAAAACAAAAGCGGGTGCTGTGCTCCACATAATGAAAGTCATGAATAAAATCCATACTCACTGTGTTGTATTGCAAATAAAAAAGAAAGTACATGGTATATGGTTATTTTATAACCAGATCTCTGAGGTATTGATCTTCAGTAGCCTAAAGCAGTGGCATTAAAGAGTGTTTACTGGGTGTGAGCCCATTTTCTCAATGTTAGTTTAAGGCAATGGTGGAGATTCATCATTATATAAGCAACCCCCGTTTAAAAAATTAACTGAAACTTGTGTGTAGTGCTCTGCTTGTCTAAAATAGCGGACACATGTTCCACTCTTTCTACTTACCTCTATATGTTTGTGCCATGACACCTTATACGTTATTAAATCGCAAGTTCTCATTATTCTTTAATAATTATTTTACCTTTTTAATACATTTTGATAACGGTTAATAAGTCCTCATTTATAACACATCCTCATTTTATAACACGTCCTCATTTTATAACAAGTCCTCATTTTATAACAAGTCCTCATTTTATAACACGTCCTCATTTTATAAGTCCTCATTTATAACACGTCCTCATTTTTTATAACAAATCCTCATTTATTCAATGCTTTGAGTTATGTCAACCTTTTGTATTTTACTTAGGAATTCTCCTTAGTTAGGCATTCTCCTTCATAACAAGAGGCTCGTCAGTTTAAGAACAGTTTCGATTTCTTAGACCTGATTCTTCATACCTGGGTAAGCTTGCAGTCTTTTAACCTGCCTCTTTCTAGGATGAATAATAATCATTTCCCAAAATGAAGTGCTTACATTACGCATATTATTTGTTAATTGTGGATATTAAGATATGTAAGATGTTTTTATATATACAGTACCAGTGTGGACGCCTACTCAGTCAAGGGTTGCTTCATTTTTACTATTTTATACATTGTAGAATAATAGTGAAGACATCAAAAATATGAAATAACACATGGAATCATGTAGTAACCAAAAGAGTGTTAAACAAATCCAAATATATTTTGATTTGTCTTCACTATTATTCTACAATGTAGAAAATAGTACAAATAAAGAAAAACCCTGGAATGAGTAGGTGTGTCAACTTTTTACTGGCTCTGTATATATTTAAAATATATGGGTGATTGGAAATGATGCAGACAATTACATTGATAGAAGCCACAGTCTATTTGCAATATTAAAGCTGATCCATCCCCCAAATATAAAATAAGTTCTTGCTTTTGGGAGATTTGGCTAGTGAAGTTGCTCAGAGAGCTACATCTTAACACCCTTGTGTTAACTTCCAAGTTCCCCATTTCATCAAGAATGGTCATGTTTGCAGCACTTGTAAGGTGTGTTCATTTTTAAACAGCTTGGTCAGAGTTAGTCCAACTGTGGCTTTTTATATGGTGTGAAATGTTCAGAGATACAGAAATGAATATGATCATGATCTACATTATCTCTATGTCTGCAACATTCTGAAAGTTCCACACTAGTGAGTAAACCAAAGCTTGTATTGTTTACCCACCCAGAATTTCAAATAACAGACAGCATGTGAATGTTTACTTTAAAAGATGAGTGTATTAGTATTAACATACAGATCGACATTGTACTGCATCATTTCCAGTGTATGTGGTGTGTAGCTGTAGCAAAATCCACAGCACGAACACCTTGAACGACTGCTGATCAACGGAGCAGTTGGGTCCAGTAGAGCAGAGCTGCAGTAAATGTGTAGCTGTGTAGCCTATGTGATTTCCAAAAAGCTCAGGGGCACATTTCTATGGTGTGATGCAGGCGGCTTCAGTGATCCGTGGACTATTTGCAGTGAATGACCAGATGTTCGGACGTCAGAGGCCATAAATAACTAATGAGGCTGAGAATCGGCTGCCTCTCACGTTCTGAAAATAGAAAATGTGTGTTTTTCTGCAAGATGATTATTGTTTGTGATTTTCCTTTAAGGGCACAAGGCGAGACCCAAATGCAGGCACAGGAGGCAGATGGTTGAGCTCCGATATTTATTACACCAAAAGGGGTAGGCAAAAGGCAGTTCGAGGACAGGCGAGAGTTTATTAACCAGGTCAGAGTCCGAACAGTACCAGGGGATAGGCAGGCTTGAGGTCAGGACAGGCAGAGTGGTCAGGCAGGCAGATTCAGCGTCAGGACAGACAAAGGTCAAAACCAGGAGGGCTAGGAAAAAACAGAGACTGGGAAAAATAGGAGCTAGAAGAAATGCTGGTTGACTTGGCAAAACAAGATGAACTGGCACAGAGAGACAGGAAACACAGGGATAAATACACCGGGGACTAATGGGGAAAACAGGAGACACCTGGAGGTGGGTGGAGACAATCACCAAGACAGGTGAAACAGATCAGGGCGTGACAGTTCCTGTCTTGCTGAATGTCAATAGCCTTCAACTCGGACATAGATGTTTCATTTCTGAGAAATCTGTTTGATTTGTTAAGGTAAAGAAAATGGAAATTACGTTATATACTAGTATAGCTGGAGTAATGGCATACAGCAGGAACATTTGTATTTGTATTTATTAAGGATCCCCATTAGCAGCAGCTACTCTTCCTGGGGTCCAGCAACATTAAGGCAGTTACATAAAATGCTTCAGATTCTATATTTGTTTTACCAAGATATTAGGATGAGTAGCAGACACCTGGCATTGTGTTCTAATGTTAAGTGAGTATTGTTGTGTCTTTACTATGGATTAAGTGATATGACATGCTATTTTATCAAATCAATTCTCTGTAATTAATATTACCTGATTAAACTAATCATGTAAATGTAATTAACTAGGAAGTCGGGGCACAACGGAATGATGTTTATAGAGCTGTTGCCTTCCGAATAAACTCTTAAAGACCTGGTTATCTTTTATCAATAGCAGTCAAGTATTAATCGTCACCTTATTCAGTCTCATCTGAACGTCGTACAATTCTTGGTTATCTTCACGAACCCTGGCTAACAAGTTGAATCAGCAATACAAAATTTACTAAATACCTACAGTGTGGAGAACAAGTATTTGATACACTGCAGATTTTGCAGGTTTTCCTACTTACAAAGCATGTAGAGGTCTGTAATTTTTATCATAGGTACAATTCAACCGTGAGAGATGGAATCTAAAACAAAAATCCAGAAAATCACATTGTATGATTTTTAAGTAATTAATTTGCATTTTTTTGCATGACATAAGTATTTGATACATCAGAAAAGCAGAACTTAATATTTGCTACAGAAACCTTTGTTTGCAATTACAGAGATCATACGTTTCCTGTAGTTCTTGACCAGGTTTGCACACACTGCAGCAGGGATTTTGGCCCACTCCTCCATGCAGACCTTCTCCAGATCCTTCAGGTTTCGGGGCTGTCGCTAGGCAATACGGACTTTCAGCTCCCTCCAAAGATTCTCTATTGGGTTCAGGTCTGGAGAATGGCTAGGCCACTCCAGGACCTTGAGATGCTTCTTACGGAGCCACTCCTTAGTTGCCCTGGCTGTGTGTTTCGGGTCGTTGTCATGCTGGAAGACCCAGCCACGACCCATCTTCAATGCTCTTACTGAGGGAAGGAGGTTGTTGGCCGAGATCTCGCGATACATGGCCCCATCCATCCTCCCATCAATACGGTGCAGTCGTCCTGTCCCCTTTGCAGAAAAGCATCCCCAAAGAATGATGTTTCCACCTCCATGCTTCACGGTTGGGATGGTGTTCTTGAGGTGGTACTCATCCTTCTTCTTCCTTCAAACACGGCGAGTGGAGTTTAGACAAAAGCTCTATTTTTGTCTCATCAGACCACATTACCTTCTCCCATTCCTCCTCTGGATCATCCAGATGGTCATTGGCAAACTTCAGACGGGCCTGGACATGTGCTGGCTTGAGCAAGGGGACCTTACGTGCGCTGCAGGATTTTAATCCATGACGGCGTAGTGTATTACTAAGGGTTTTCTTTGAGACTGTGGTCCCAGCTCTCTTCAGGTCATTGACCAGGTCCTGCCGTGTAGTTCTGGGCTGATCCCTCACCTTCCTCATGATCATTGATGCCCCACGAGGTGAGATCTTGCATGGAGCCCCAGACCGAGGGTGATTGACCGTCATCTTGAACTTCTTCCATTTTCTAATAATTGTGCCAACAGTTGTTGCCTTCTCACCAAGCTGCTTGCCTATTGTCCTGTAGCCCATCCCAGCCTTGTGCAGGTCTACAATTTTATCCCTGATGTCTTTACACAGCTATCTGGTCTTGGCCATTGTGGAGAGGTTGGAGTCTGTTTGATTGAGTATGTGGACAGGTGTCTTTTATACAGGTAACGAGTTCAAACAGGTGCAGTTAATACAGGTAATGAGTGGAGAAGAGGAGGGCTTATTAAAGAAAAACTAACAGGTCTGTGAGAGCTGGAATTCTTACTGGTTGGTAGGTGATCAAATACTTATGTCATGCAATAAAATGCAAATTAATTACTTAAAAATCATACAATGTGATTTTCTGGAATTTTGTTTTAGATTCCGTCTCTCACAGTGTAAGTGTACCAATGATAAAAATTACAGACCTCTACATGCTTTGTAAGTAGGAAAACCTGCTAAATCGGCAGTGTATCAAATACTTGTTCTCCCCACTGTAAATAGTCACACAGAATTACATACACACAGGATAGATCATACATTGATTACTAATTATGTCATAAAAGAAAACGTCCCTAGCGGACAAAACCGATATGACGGCTGGTTACACAAAGAAAGGGGGTTGGGTTTTAATGAAAGTGCGGGAAGAATGAGGAACAAAAGGATTTGGTCTCTATCTGACCTTATGAAGCTATGCTATCGTAAATACAGAATCTTATGCATTCTAAATAACCGCCCATTCGGAAAAGGAAATTGCAAGAAATATATTTACTCTAAGCTGCGCTTCGATAGATTGGTCAAAGATGGAAGGCTGGGTTGCCCAGCAGAGAGCTCCCTTGTCCTTTTAATAATATTTCTGGGAGGATACGTTGTAGCCTGTCGTCTTGTGGTAGAACAGATACGTTGCAGTACCATTGTCATGTGGTAGAACGAATACGTTCTAGTACCCTGTTGTTCTGAAGAGATTGTCCATCCTTTCCTAGAACACGCACATTTACAGCTGCTGCTGATAACTCGACGTCTAGGATGTATCACTTCTTTAGTGAATAAGAGTTCAAAGTTTATACTAAGTTGCCATACTATAAACTCAAGCTATATTCTGGCTGATATAGTCGAAATTCATCCTTCCAGCGTGGCGATCGTCACCTCCACGTTGAAATTCGCCCTTCTAAACGTATGGACATCAGTCCTCACGTCATCGGGAACACTGTTAATTTCATTAGGTTGTAGTCGTTCAACCTTTCACAACCAGAGGTCACGCCGTGAATTGGGTCACGGGGGCTCTTATAGAAGTGTAGAAAAGGGGTTGTTTCATAATTTCCAACCAATGGGTATTCACGTGGGCGTGGCCACTGATTGAGCATATTTTACTTATGAAAACAATTCTCTCATTTTAAAAACTAAAATTACATTTAATCTTTTCACAAATAGTTTCATATTTAAAAATGTAAATTGCACAACAATTCCATGTGAATCTGATAACTAGAATATGTAGACTTTCCAAGATACAGTTTGTCATCTTATCATTTATTGTACCTTTATTTAACTAGGCAAGTCAGTTAAGAACAAATTCTTATTTTCAATAACGGCCTAGGAGCAGTGGGTTAACTGCCTTGTTCAGGGGCAGAACGACAGATTTTTACATTCTCAGCTCGGGGATTCGATCTTGAAACCTTTCGGTTACTAGTCCAGCGCTCTAATAGCCACTTGTCTACCTGCCGCCCCATCATCAGTAATAATGTCTCAGACGACAACTGATCTGACATCATATTCTTTAAGTACCAACGGACACTTCCAACTGGTTGGATTACATAAAGGTTGTTATTTTTCCCCAACCTTTTGATGTTACCATACTCTCACTATGTAAACAAAGGGCTTTCCAAGAGTCCATTCTGTAGAGTAGAGAGAGAAAAGGGGGAAAGGTATTTATGAGGGTCATAAACCTCACCAACAGGGCAACTTCATGACAGTATGCTGCTGCTGAATAGGCTTAGTGGCTCTCTATTCAGGGAATGGGTCTGTTTTGATTATTTGTTTTATTATTTTAGCCCTTGGGGTTGGGGTAGAGGATGAAAAACACAGTAGACCTTGTTGCGTTATAACTGGGAGATGCAGGATCTGAGAGGTGCTGCGCCAGGATTTTAATGGAGGAAAGCAAAAGGAAAACACAGGGTGACATGAAGGAAAACAATGCAGGATTACCTGTGGTTACTTTAATATATTTTGTCCGTTGAGTTAACACCTGGACGTCAAAGACGTGTGAACCCTGTTCCCTATATAGTGTACTAGTCTTAATCAGATCCCATAGGGCTCTGGTCAAACGTACTGCACTATGTACAGTAGAGGATAGGGTATAATTTGGGACACACCCAGTATGTTTGGAGTATCCCTGCTGTACATGGCCTGATCCGGTGGATATCATTCACATGAAGCACAAACACTGTGTATGAGGTCATTGTTCTAAAGTGATGATGTGATTTGAAGAAGGTGACATGATTTGTTATTCATCTGTGTGGGTACGTGATCATCATTAAATCAAAATCTAATTTGATTTAATAGAGGGCAAATGTTAGCAGCAATGTCAGTCCCTTGATAAACCAGGAGATAGGGTCATCGTTCTCCACACGCACACTTCTGTGTGGACAAAGAGAGAGAGATCTGGAGCAGGTTGACGTTTTTTGGGATGAGTCTTTTCCTTGAGGCAGAACTGAGCAATTTCTGCTCGATGAGCCAGATGCCAGTAAAAATGTATGAAAAAATTGCTTTTTGTTTTTAATTTAAGGTTATGCATTAAGGTTAGCAGTGTGGTTAGGGTTAGGTTTAAAATAAGATTTTATGACTTTGTGGCTGTGTCAGCTAGTGACCACTCTGCAGAGCTGCCTCCAGAACAAGATTCATGACAGAAAATGCTAACCTGCAGATGTGGAGAGTAAAGGCCATAGAGGAGAATTCAAAGCTATGAATCACACAACCTTGTGTCCATGGGTTCTTCCACCCAGGCATAATCCTCATCTGAGTCCCTAATGGCACCCTGTTCCCTATAAACTGTAGTGCACTACTTTTGTCCAGGGCCCAAATGCAAATGCCATTTGGGACTCAGATGAGGTGCCATTTGGGACTCATCCCTAAGCCTCTCTCTCTCTTACTGCCCAGCCTCCCCCAGGCCATCTTTCTCTCTGATAGCCATCCAGTTCTCCTCTGTGGCATGCCTGCTCTCCCTCTCCCTCCCTGGAGACCGGGGACAGGCCAAGTAAGATTGGGCAATTAAATGTTATTTTTTCTACTAAGATTACACTAGTCGTCCTTCACTTCAGCCTTTCTGTGTCACAAATGGCACCCTATTCCCTATTTAGTATACTATATAGGGAATTGGGAGCCATTTGGGACACATACTTTATCTCTCTGTAGTGCTGTCTCCCCTGACAGTAATTTAGATGATGCGTGTAAAATATTCTCCCTCAAACGGGCCCAGCCAAGCAGGAGTAACATGCTGACTTATTCTGCATAGTCAGTACAGCTGTTGAGAGACAGGAGGGCTATTGGTCATGATTTACCCTACTTGTTGCCAGGAAACCCTCGGATGACAAGAAATTGGCTCAATTCAGGGGAAAAAAAGCTCTGGAGGTTAGGCTGAATGTCCTCTTTTCCTGTGTCGTTCCCAATATACTGGTTTATCTTAACGCTTCGCTCCTTTCCTCTGATGCTGCGCGGTTCGTGTCTCCTGTGCTTGCTGTGTGGTGTTTACGAGTTAAACAATTCTAGGTGTCTTTATTATGCTTGCTCTAATCCCTTCTTTTATGAAACTGTTTACAGTTTGTGTCAGTGCCAGCGTAATTTACATGACTTCTGCTTATGTGGCCCACACAGCATGGTATCCTTACATTTGCTGACGTAGTGCTACAAACAGACTATACGAGACTTCTGACTTGCTAATGAATTCCTATTCCTTGTAAACCATTGAGGGGTTTACGTGTTTGATGGATACAGACAAGATGATTGAACTGTCTATGAATCCAAAGCTATGGTGTTACAGTGCATTTGAAAGGACAGGGGGAGTGCAACATGTAAGCGTCTGTCAGCCATTTCAAAGGACATTTCTTGGCTAGTCTTTCTTTCCTGCTCTGTAAAATATCCTTAAATGATTATTTTGCTTCATGCACACAGTTAAACTTTAGGCCCCTCCTCCAATGGGGCCTATTGCTCATGGTGTAACTACGGTACAGTACTTATTTTCTGTATCCATACGTTTCACTCTGTTGTAATAGTATTCTGGTATTGGCTTTTCCCCCATATATCCTTTCAAACACACCTCAACCTCAGGTGTGTTGTGGGGGCTTTGACTAATGCAGACAATCCTTCTCAGATGGAGTATCAGTCGAGAAACTGAACCTCAACATGCATGGTGAGAAGGAAACCCAAACAACAGTCATCCTTTTTGTTGTAATACTGTACTTAATTAACATGCAGTTAGGTGACCTGAGTGTCAAAGAAGAACGATCTGTTTCTTCCTCACCCAGAAGTGGCCACTGAGCGTCACTTCAGATGGAGTGAGAATACATTTTGGGAAAATTTGTCTGTGGGGCAGGTAATATATACTGTAGACAGACAGACAGACAGACGTCCATTCAGAATAAACAATAGGTGATTAATTTAACATGATCTACTTGGGTTAAGCATACAATGGTTTGCTAAACCCACTTTACAGTAGCTCATCATAACTTCCCCCTTTACACCAGCTATTAATGAAGCGCTACAGGGAACCACTGTCACTACCGGCCGCATGATTGTGTTGAGATTGCCTGGTGGAGCAGAACGTCCCTGCAGAGAAGTAATCTGGTCTGTGTCTGACACCAATGGCTGAGGGAGAGAAGAAAGTCTCAGCAGTGTGTTGTGGTGTACATATAATGACCGCCCTTCTCTTCCTCTGTCCTCTCTTTATCTGGTGCAACCCATAATACTTTGCTGCAATCTGATGATTGTGCTACTTTCGCTCGCTCGCTCTCTATCTCGCTTTCTCTCACTCATTTTCTCTCGCTCTCTATTGCTCTCGCTCGCTCTCTACCTGGTTCTCTACCTATATCTCTATCTCGCTCTGGATCTCGCTCTGGATCTCGCTCTCTCGCTATTGTCGTGTCTTTGGCATCATTAAACTGAAGACTTATTTATCAAATAACTCTCTGTAATTATTATTACGCGATTAAACTGATTAATCATGTAACTGTAGTTAACTAGGAAGTCGGGGCACCAAGGAAAATATTTAGATTATAAAGTTATAATTTTTCTAATATAACTTTCAGATATTTGAATATCTGATCACTTAGTCTTTGAATTAATGAATTATTATTTAACTCATGTTAGTCTCATTCCAAACGTCGTAAATTGTTGGTTATCTGCACGAACCCAGTCTTCACTATGAGTCATCCATACATCAATTGTCTTACTTAGTTAGTAAATAAATTATTTAATTCACAGAAATGCAAAAACAAACAGTAGATAGTTACAAGGAAATGATAACGGAGTTTCCCTAGTGGGATAAACCGGTATCGCGGCTTGGTGGAGGTCAAGTGGGGGTCAACTGAGATGAGACACTACAAAGTTGATAATTATAACAATTGAAATGCTAAATCCTTTGCACATGAACGCTCACTCATTCGGAAATAATTGCAATCAATATATATATTTACGCTCAGTGTGTCGTCGGGATCTCTATTGAAAAGTTTGTTTCTGTTGGAGAGTCTGTCCGCCCTCTCTCTGTCGTGGTTAGAATGGATAGTAAAGAAGTGACATTCATTCATGTCGTTATAGAATAGATGTTTCGGCGGTTGTCGGTCTTCACGTTCAATGATACCGAATTCCTAGCTGCAGACTAGTAATTAATATCAAAGACTTGTTCTTATTCTGTCGGTATCAATAGTCTAAGAGTTTAACCACGTGGTATTTTATTTTTTAAGTTTTTTTATTTCACCTTTATTTAACCAGGTAGGCAAGTTGAGAACACGTTCTCATTTACAATTGCGACCTGGCCAAGATAAAGCAAAGCAGTTCGACACATACAACAACACAGAGTTACACATGGAGTAAAAAGAAAACATACAGTCAATAATACAGTAGAAAAATAAGTCTATATACAATGTGAGCAAGTGAGGTGAGATAAGGGAGGTAAAGGCAAAAAAAGGCCATTGTGGCGAAGTAAATACAATATAGCAAGTAAAACAATGGAATGGTTGATTTGCAGTGGAAGAATGTGCAAAGTAGAGATAGAAATAATGGGGTGCAAAGGAGCAACATAAATAAATAAATACAGTAGGGAAAGAGGTAGTTGTTTGGGCTAAATTATAGATGGGCTATGTACAGGTGCAGTAATCTATGAGCTGCTCTGACAGCTGGTGCTTAAACCTAGTGAGGGAGATAAGTGTTTCCAGTTTCAGAGATTTTTGTAGTTCGTTCCAGTCATTGGCAGCAGAGAACTGGAAGGAGAGGTGGCCAAAGGAGGAATTGGCCCTGGGGGTGACCAGTGACATACACCTGCTGGAGTGCGTGCTACGGGTGGGTGCTGCCATGGTGACCAGCGAGCTGAGATAAGGGGGGACTTTACCTAGCAGGGTCTTGTAGATGACCTGGAGCCAGTGGGTTTGGCGACGAGTATGAAGCGAGGGCCAGCCAACGAGAGTGTACAGGTCGCAGTGGTGGGTAGTATATGGGGCTTTGGTGACAAAACGGATGGCACTGTGATAGACTGCATCCAATTTATTGAGTAGGGTGTTGGAGGCTATTTTGTAAATGACATCACCGAAGTCGAGGATTGGTAGGATGGTCAGTTTTACAAGGGTATGTTTGGCAGCATGAGTGAAGGATGCTTTGTTCCGGAATAGGAAGCCAATTCTAGATTTAACTTTGGATTGGAGATGTTTGATGTGAGTCTGGAAGGAGAGTTTACAGTCTAACCAGACACCTAGGTATTTGTAGTTATCCACATATTCTAAGTCAGAGCCGTCCAGAGTAGTGATGTTGGACAGGCGGGCAGGTGCAGGCAGCGATCGGTTGAAGAGCATGCATTTAGTTTTACTTGTATTTAAGAGCAATTGGAGGCCACAGAAGGAGAGTTGTATGGCATTGAAGCTCGCCTGGAGGGTTGTTAACACAGTGTCCAAAGAAGGGCCAGAAGTATACAGAATGGTGTCGTCTGCGTAGAGGTGGATCAGAGACTCACCAGCAGCAAGAGCGACATCATTGATGTATACAGAGAAGAGAGTCGGTCCAAGAATTGAACCCTGTGGCACCCCCATAGAGACTGCCAGAGGCCCGGACAACAGACCCTCGGATTTGACACACTGAACTCTATCAGAGAAGTAGTTGGTGAACCAAGCGAGGCAATCATTTGAGAAACCAAGGCTGTTGACTCTGCCAATAAGAATGTTGTGATTGAGAGTCGAAAGCCTTGGCCAGGTCAATGAATACGGCTGCACAGTATTGTTTCTTATCGATGGCGGTTAAGATATCGTTTAGGACCTTGAGCGTGGCTGAGGTACACCCATGACCAGCTCTGAAACCAGATTGCATAGCGGAGAAGGTATGGTGGGATTCGAAATGGTCGGTAATCTGTTTGTTGACTTGGCTTTCGAAGACCTTAGAAAGGCAGGATAGGATAGATATAGGTCTGTAGCAGTTTGGGTCAAGAGTGTCCCCCCCCTTTGAAGAGGGGATGACCGCAGCTGCTTTCCAAACTTTGGGAATCTCAGAAGACACGAAAGAGAGGTTGAACAGGCTGATTTGTAGGGGTCCAGATTTTGCAGCTCTTTCAGAACATCAGCTGACAGGATTTGGGAGAAGGAGAAATGGGGAAGGCTTGGGCGAGTAGCTGTGGGGGGTGCAGTGCTGTTGACCGGGGTAGGGGTAGCCAGGTGGAAAGCATGGCCAGCCGTAGAAAAATGCTTATTGAAATTCTCAATTATAGTGGATTTGTCGGTGGTAACAATGTTTCCTATCTTCAGTGCAGTGGGCAGCTGGGAGGAGATGTTCTTATTCTCCATGGACTTTACAATGTCCCAGAACTTTTTGGGGTTTGTGTTGCAGGAAGCAAATTTCTGCTTGAAAAAGCTAGCCTTGGCTTTTCTAACTGCCTGTGTATATTGGTTTCTAGCTTCCCTGAAAAGTTGCATATCACGGGGGCTGTTCGATGCTAATGCAGAACGCCATAGGATGTTTTTGTGTTGGTTAAGGGCAGTCAGGTCTGGAGAGAACCAAGGGCTATATCTGTTCCTGGTTCTAAATTTCTTGAATGGGTTATGCTTATTTAAGATGGTGAGGAAGGCATTTAAAAAAAACAAAAAAACAGGCATCCTCTACTGACGGGATGAGATCAATATCCTTCCAGGATACCCCGGCCAGGTCGATTAGAAAGGCCTGCTCGCTGAAGTGTTTCAGGGAGCGTTTCACAGTGATGAGTGGAGGTCGTTTGACCGCTGACCCATTACGGATGCAGGCAATGAGGCAGTGATCGCTGAGATCTTGGTTGAAAACAAAAAACGCCATTTGGGTTGCGCGTTATGATGAAAAAAACTACAGCCTCATTCCGGTCCTGAAAGGAATATGGTAATAAAAATAAAAAATATTACTTAAAATATTTATAATCATGCAATCACAAGTGAAGTACACCAAAACACAGCTTAGCTTGTTGTTAATCCACCTATCGTGTCAGATTTTGAAAATATATTTTACAGCGAAAGAAATCCAAGCTTTTGTGAGTGTAGCTTTCAATGCTATAACAGTTTAGGCTTATATTAGCTTGGCTAGCTTGGTCACGAAAGTAAGTAAAGCAATCAAATTAATCGCTTACCTTTGATAATCTTCGGGTGTTCCCACTCACGAGACTCCCAGTTACACAACAAATGTTATTTTTGTTCGATAAATACAAATAATATTTATCACAAAATCAAAAGCCGTGAAAAATCAAAAGCCGTGTTCCGTTCGACAAATCCCAAAAAGTATCCGAAATGTTCGTAGAAACATTTCAAATGTTTTTTATAATCAATCCTCAGGTTGTCTTTAACAAACATAATCGATAATATTTCGACCGGACCATAACCTATTCTTTAAGAGAGAAATGGAAAATGGGGAACCCCTCTCTCGCGTGCAGGAACTATTCGCAGGCCACCTGACTAGTTTTGAATCATCTCGCTCATTTTTCAAAATAAAAGCCTGAAACTATGTCTAAAGCCTGGTCACCGCCTGAGGAAGCCATTGGAAAAAGCACCTGGTTGATACCCCTTTAAATGGAGGTTAGACAGGCCAGGAAACAAAGTTTTTTTTTTTTTTTAAATATCACTTCCGGGTTAGATTTTCTCAGGATTTCGCTTGCAGAATAAGTATTCTTGTTCTCACAGACAATATTTTGATCGTTTTGGAAACTTTGGAGTGTTTTCTATCCTAATATGTAAATTATATGCATATTCTACGATCTGGGCTAGAGAAAATTTCCGTTTACGTTGGGTACGTTATTTGAAAAAAAAAAAAGAATTCTGACCCCTAGCGCTAAGAGGTTTTAAGGAGAGGCATGTTTAGTCAAGTGATCGTAAGGGTCCAGTGAGTAGAGGTTGGTTGGGGTCACGGCGATTCAGACAGCTAGCCGGGCTATCGGTAGCAAGCTAGCATAGGATGGAGGTCTGTTTTTAGCCGCCTCGTGCGTTTCCGTCGGTAGATTAGTGGGGTTCCGTGTGGTAGAGGGGATCAATCCAATTGGCAAAATAGATATAGTTATAGTGACCCAAGAAAAAATTGTCTGCTATCTGAATAAGTCTAACGATTAGCGGGCCCCAGATGAGCGTTCAGGTAACGTCGCGACGGAGGTGCCAGTTGGATAACTCCCTCGGGCAGATAACGTCGGTAGTCAGCCGTGAAGGCCCGGTGGGACTCCGCATTGGCAGTAAAACGGGTCCGGATAGGTGATTGTAGCCCAGGAGTGGCTGATGGAACTCTTCAGCTGGCTAGCTCCGGAATAATTGATGTTTCTCCGGGATCGACGTAAGCCAATAGACACACGGGTAGCAGCTAGCTAGCTGCAAAATCAAGGTGTAAATGTCCAGAGCTTGCGGTTGAAATCTGGGGATATGGAGAAAAATATGTCCGGTATGTTCTGGTCTGAGTCGCGTTGTACAAAAGTGGTGATAGATTAACGAGTTAAAGGAATAGCTGATGACTACAAACCGTGGTTAGCTGAAATACTAACGTTAGCCAGTAAACTGGCTAGCTTCTGGGTAGCTTCTGGTTAGCTTGTGGCTAGCTTCTATTGTGGATTTTCAGATTTGAGGTAAATAATACTTTTATTTTGTAATTGGTGAGGCGGGTTGCAGGAAAGCGTTTTGAAGTTGAGTTTTTGGAAAACAAAATATATAAAAGATATGATATATATAAATATATATATATATAAAACATATATATATATATATATATATATACGGGACACGACAAGACGAGGACAGAAGGACGTCTGACTGCTATGCCATCTTGGATGAGAATAGGTATGGTTAAAAGATTCAGCCATCTAGTCAAACCTTAGCTTATACTCAGGTTTGTGGTCTCCTCTCAAACCTTGGCCCTCTCGTTATCGAGGTAAGATGGTCTGGTGATAGAAAACCCAGATGGGGGTTTTATTCGGAAGAGCAGAAAAGGCCTGTCCCAGGACGCCCGACCATAACTGTGCTCATGGGCGGTCCTCTGATTTAGTTAAACTCCAAAGGGAATTGGAGTTTCCTTCATTAAAAAGTCCAAAATCACATTACACAATTTCACAAACAGTATCATCCTCACTCATTCATCTTATACAACAATTAGATGTAAGCCTCATATCTGAGGCTATTGTATAAACAGCATTATGGTAATGTGGCCGTATTGTCTCTCATGAGTTTCACAAAATTGTACCAAACGGACCAGTTCGTAGCTGGATTCTTCACCAATCTTTTATACCTTCTCCAGAACATAAATGTCGTTCAGACCTCAAGTTCTGTGAGGTGGAAGAAATTCCTTTGTTCTCACTATGAAAACTCACTCTCTCTCTATACTGTGGCCATGAGGAGATAATCTCCTCCAGGAATTTACGACCTGAGGTCGTAGCAGCCTGAGTGTAGGAGACCTAGGAGCTGTACCCAAAGAGGGCAACGTCATGACACTATCTATCTCGCTCACTCTCGCTGTCGCACTCTACGTCACTCTCTATCTATATCTCTCTCACTCTCTAACTTGCTATCTCGCTCGCTATCGCTCTCTACCTCGCTCTCTACCTCGCTCTATATCTCTCTACCTCGCTCTCTCTTGCTCTCTACCTTGCTCTCTCTCTCGTTCTCGCTCTCTATCACTCTCGACCTCGCTCTCTACCTCGCTCTCTCTCTCTTGCTTTCTACCTCGCACTCGCTCTCGCTTTCTCTCTACCTCACTCTCTCTACCTCACTCTCTCTACCTCACTCTCTCTACCTCACTCTCTCTACCTCACTCGCTCTACCTCACTCGCTCTACCTCACTCGCTCTACCTCACTCGCTCTCTTTCTCGCTCTCTACCTCGCTTTCTACCTCACTCTCGCTCTCTATCATTCTCTACCTCGCTCTCTCTCGCTCTCTCTCGCTCTCTCTCGCTCTCTCTCGCTCTCTCTCTCTCGCTCTCTCTCGCTCTCTCTCGCTCTCTCTCGCTCTCTACCTCGCTCTCTTTCTCGCTCTTGCTTTCTACCTCGTGCTCGCTATCTCGCTCGCTCTCTACCTCGCCCTCTACCTCACTTGATCTCTACCTCGCTCTTTACCTCGCTCTCGCTCTTGCTCTCTACCTCGCTCTTGCTCTCTACCTCTCTCTATCTCGCTCTCTACCTTGTTCTCTACCTTGCTCTCGCTCTCTACCTCGCTCTCACTCTATCTATATCTCTCTCGCTCTCTAGCTTGCACTGTCACTCTATAACTTGCTATCTCGCTCTCTACCTCGCTTTCTACCTCACTCTCGCTCTCTATCATTCTCTACCTCGCTCTCTCTCGCTCTCTCTCGCTCTCTCTCGCTCTCTACCTCGCTCTCTTTCTCGCTCTTGCTTTCTACCTCGTGCTCGCTATCTCGCTCGCTCTCTACCTCGCCCTCTACCTCACTTGATCTCTACCTCGCTCTTTACCTCGCTCTCGCTCTTGCTCTCTACCTCACTCTTGCTCTCTACCTCTCTCTATCTCGCTCTCTACCTTGTTCTCTACCTTGCTCTCGCTCTCTACCTCGCTATCACTCTCTACCTTGTTCTCTACCTTGCTCTCGCTCTCTACCTCGCTCTCACTCTCTACCTCACTCTATCTATATCTCTCTCGCTCTCTATCTTGCACTGTCACTCTATAACTTGCTATCTCGCTCGCTGCCGCTCGCTACCTTGCTCTCGCACTCTACCTTGCTCTCGCTCTCTACCCCGCTCTCTATCGCTCTCTATCGCTCTCTCTCTCTCTCTCTCTACCTTGCTCTCTCTCTCGTTCTCGCTTTCTACCTCGCTCTCGCTCTCTATCGCTCTCTACCTCGCTCTCTATCTCTCTACCTCGCTCTCTCTCTCTCGCGCTCTTGCTTTCTACCGCGCACTCGCTCTCGCTCGCTTTCTAACTCGCACTCTCACTCTCTAACTTGCTATCTCGCTCGCTATCACTCTCTACCTCGCTCGCTCTCTATCTCGCTATCTATCTCGCTCGCTCTCGCTCTCTATTGCACTCTGTCACTCTCACTCTCTCTCTATCGCTCAATGTATTTGGAGAATTCAGTGTGTTCTGGTAGTCTTTAATAGTTGATTCTAAGATTTGTATTTGATCATGTATATGTTTTTGCTATTTGTTCTTTGTTATAGAGCCAAAAAGATTGGAGAAGTGGTTTATCCATACATCTCTGTTTTGGATAGATAACTGTTTGTGTTGTTTGTTTCAAGTTTTCAAATGTTCCCAGAAGTGGTTAGATTCTATGGATTCTTCAATTACACTGAGCTGATTTCTGACGTGCTGTTCCTTTTTGTTCCCGTAGTGTATTTCTGTATTGTTTTAGTGATTCACCACAGTGAAGCCGTAGGCTCAGGTTTTCTGGGTCTCTATGTTTTTGGTTGGATAGGTTTCTCAATTTCTTTCTTAGGTTTTTGCATTCTTCATCAAACCATTTGTCATTGTTGTTAATTTTATTAGGTCTGCTTGACATTTTTAGATTTGATAGGGAAGCTGAGAGGTCAAATATATTGTTTAGGTTTTCTACTGCCAAGTTTATAACTTCACTATTACAGTGAAACATTTTGTCCAGGAAATTGTCTAGAAGGGATGGAATTTGTTGTTGCGTAATTGTTTTTTGGTAGATTTCCACACTATTCTCCTTCCATCTATAGCATTTCTTAATAGTATTCAGCTCCTTTGGTTTTGATTTGATGCATCATAATTGAGCAAAGCTCTGTTCAAGTGGTGAACGCTCTAAGAGACTCTGGGCTGAGGTCAGTGATAAAGTAGTCGACAGTACTACTGCCGTAGGAGTCCCCTCGAAGCCTACCGTTGACTATGTACATACCCAGTGTCCGACAGAGCTGCAGGAGTTGTGACCCGTTTTTGTTGGTTATGTTGTCATAGTTGTGTCTAGGGGGGCATATGGGGGAGGGAATGTTGTCACCTCCAGGTAGGTGTTTGTCCCCCTGTATGCTGAGGGTGTCAGGTTCTTGTCCAGTTCTGGCACAGACTAGTACATGTCCCTGTGTCTGGAAATTGTTGATCTCCACCTCTAGGATGGCGAAGCTGTCATTGTTAAAGTATGGAGATTCTATTGGGATATAGGTCTTTCTCTGTCCGTCCGTCCGTCCGTCTGTGTCTCCCTCTGTCTCTCCCTCTCTCTGTCTGTCTCTCCCTCTCTCTGTCTCTCTCTGTCGCTCCCTCTCTTTCGCTCCCTCTCTCTGTCTCTCCTATTTCCCAGGTGTTTACCAGAGAGGGTGAATGGCCTCTGGCTGCTTTAATGTTAATGGTGATAGCCATGATAATTATAGCCTCAAAATTATAGCCTCAATATTTGGAATAGTAGCTTTGGGACCAACCGACACAGGTCTAAGTGGTTACCTAATGAAACATGGTTCTTTTTAGCAGCTCGTTTCACACCTGTGACAAAGTTAGATGCGTACTGCGTAGAGTGAAAATTGAAATGAGAGAATTGCTCATTAAAAGTGAACTCAGTCAGAGAATGAGATGATATTGTAACTACATAAATAATTGACCTGGGTTTAATAGGGCACTTAATCATGCAGTCCTTAAGCCTTTTGTCAGCTCAGTTTCAACTGTGAGGGAAACAATTTAAAGAGAAGACAATGGAATGTTCTATAGTACAAACTATGATGAACCAACAGCAGTATACCAATACATGCCCCCTCACTAGTTTTGACTAGAAGCCTATGGCTGCATCGACTAGAAGCCTATGGCTGCATCGACTAGAAGCCTATGGCTGCATCGACTAGAAGCCTATGGCTGCATCGACTAGAAGCCTATGGCTGCATCGACTAGAAGCCTATGGCTGCATCGACTAGAAGCATATGGCTGAATTTTAGATGCAGACAGAGTGAACCTCATGTGGTGTAATAGCTGTTACTATTCAGATGCCTGGCAGAGTTCTTCTCTGGATTCACCACAATGCAACATGCTGACTCTGCTGTTCTCAAGCCCATGTTATAGTCCCTGCCCTCCATCCCACTTGATCATGAACTTCAAAAAAACTTGCGAAGTTATGCATTTTGAGGAGCCTACAGCTACTAAAAGATGGGATATACCAAGCAAATCTGACAGTAAAATACAGGGTATAGCCAGGTATAGTAGAGTAGTAAGCATATTTGAAAGAGTTAGATTTCACTAGGCGGGCGGAGAGGGCTGCTCTCGCCATCCAAGTGGGGTTGATTGCTTGTATTGTAGGTGAGGCAACGCTTTAAAAAGTATTGATAGCAGTGTTCCTTTATGTTCTCAATGTACAGTGTCCTCTGTAATTATTTGGACAGTAAAGCATTTTTTTCCTCTTTTGGCTCTATACTCCAAAGGTTTAGATTTGAAATCATACAATGACAGTGCAGACTGTCAGCTGTAATTTGAGGGTACTGACATACATATCAGGTGAACCCTTTTGAAATTACAGCACTTTTGGTACATGATCCTCCCATTTTTAGGGGACCTAAACTGTTGTGACAAATTCACGTATGTGTATTAAAGTTGTAAAAAGTTAAATATTTGGTCCGTATTCATGGCACGCAATGACCACATCAAGCTTTATCTCTTCAAGTTTGTTGGATGCATTTGCTGTTTGTTTTGGTTGTTTCTCAGATTGTTTTGTACCCAATAAAAATATATGGTAAATAATGTATAGTCATTTTGGAGTCACTTTTACTGTAAATAAGAATAGAATATGTTTCTAAACACTTGCTACCATGATTATAGATAATCCTGAATGAATCGTGAATAATGATGATGAGTGAGAAAGTTAGACAAACAATATTACACCCCCAAGACATGCCAACCTCTCACCCTTACAATAACAGGGGAGGTTAGCATTTTATATCATACCCCCAAGACATGCCAACCTCTCACCCTTACAATAACAGGGGAGGTTAGCATTTTATATCATACCCCCAAGACATGCCAACCTCTCACCCTTACAATAGCAGGTGAGGTTAGAATTTTATATCATACCCCCAAGACATGCCAACCTCTCACCCTTACAATAGCAGGTGAGGTTAGAATTTTATATCATACCCCCAAGACATGCCAACCTCTCACCATTACAATAACAGGGGAGGTTAGCATTTTATATCATACCCCCAAGACATGCCAACCTCTCACCCTTACAATAGCAGGTGAGGTTAGAATTTTATATCATACCCCCAAGACATGCCAACCTCTCACCCTTACAATAACAGGGGAGGTTAGCATTTTATATCATACCCCCAAGACATGCCAACCTCTCACCCTTACAATAACAGGGGAGGTTAGCATTTTATATCATACCCCCAAGACATGCTAACCTCTCACCATTACAATAACAGGGGAGGTTAGCATTTTATATCATACCCCCAAGACATGCTAACCTCTCACCCTTACAATAACAGGGGAGGTTAGCATTTTATATCATACCCCCAAGACATGCCAACCTCTCACCCTTACAATAACAGGGGAGGTTAGCATTTTATATCATACCCCCAAGACATGCTAACCTCTCACCATTACCATAACAGGGGAGGTTAGCATTTTATATCATACCCCCAAGACATGCCAACCTCTCACCCTTACAATAACAGGGGAGGTTAGCATTTTATATCATACCCCCAAGACATGCTAACCTCTCACCCTTACAATAACAGGGGAGGTTAGCATTTTATATCATACCCCCAAGATATGCCAACCTCTCACCCTTACAATAACAGGGGAGGTTAGCATTTTATATCATACCCCCAAGACATGCTAACCTCTCACCATTACAATAACAGGTGAGGTTAGAATTTTATATCATACCCCCAAGACATGCCAACCTCTCACCCTTACAATAGCAGGTGAGGTTAGAATTTTATATCATACCCCCAAGACATGCCAACCTCTCACCATTACAATAACAGGGGAGGTTAGCATTTTATATCATACCCCCAAGACATGCCAACCTCTCACCCTTACAATAGCAGGTGAGGTTAGAATTTTATATCATACCCCCAAGACATGCCAACCTCTCACCATTACAATAACAGGTGAGGTTAGAATTTTATATCATACCCCCAAGACATGCCAACCTCTCACCATTACAATAACAGGGGAGGTTAGCATTTTATATCATACCCCCAATACATGCTATCCTCTCACCATTACAATAACAGGGGAGGTTAGCATTTTATATCATACCCCCAAGACATGCCAACCTCTCACCATTACAATAACAGGGGAGGTTAGCATTTTATATCATACCCCCAAGACATGCTAACCTCTCACCATTACAATAACAGGGGAGGTTAGCATTTTATATCATACCCCCAAGACATGCTAACCTCTCACCATTACAATAACAAGGGAGGTTAGCATTTTATATCATACCCCCAAGACATGCTAACCTCTCACCATTACAATAACAGGGGAGGTTAGCATTTTATAGCATACCCCCAAGACATGCTAACCTCTCACCCTTACAATAGCAGGGGAGGTTAGCATTTTATATCATACCCCCAAGACATGCTAACCTCTCACCATTACAATAACAGGGGAGGTTAGCATTTTATATCATACCCCCAAGACATGCTAACCTCTCACCATTACAATAACAGGGGAGGTTAGCATTTTATATCATACCCCCAAGACATGCTAACCTCTCACCATTACAATAACAGGGGAGGTTAGCATTTTATATCATACCCCCAAGACATGCCAACCTCTCACCCTTACAATAACAGGGGAGGTTAGCATTTTATATCATACCCCCAAGACATGCTAACCTCTCACCCTTACAATAACAGGGGAGGTTAGCATTTTATATCATACCCCCAAGACATGCCAACCTCTCACCCTTACAATAACAGGGGAGGTTAGCATTTTTGGGTGGGTATGATATTTGTGCGTCTAACTTTCATTATTCACTAATCATTCAAGATATCCATAATCGTGGTGGCATCCACATTAATGTAGAAGTGTTTAGAAACATATGTTCTTATTGACAATAAAAGTGACACCAACATGACTAAATACATTTTTTACAATTAATTTCTATTGGGCAAAATGTTTTCTGAAACACAACCAAAACAAACAGCAAATGCATCCAACAAATAGAGTCACATGCTTGATGTAGTCATTGCGTGCTATCAATTTGGGACCAAATACTTTTTACTACTTTAATGCACATATGAGTGAATTTGCACCAATAATTTTGGTCGCTAAAATGGGGGGAATATGGGTTCACCCGATATGGATAAAAATACCCTCAAATTAGAGCTGACAGTCTGCCCTTTAACCTCAGTCATTGTTTAATTTCAAATTCAAACTTTTGGCATACAGAGCCAAAAGAAGAAAACATGCTTCACTGTCCCAATAATTACAGAGGGATCAGTATAACACTTTATTTTGTTCTGATCTGATGTTGACACATTAGTTTCATGTTCCTGACAAAGAGAGATTTGAAAAGCACTCTATGGACTATTGACCTTGAAAAAGATTGGCTCCGGCAACCGTGGTCAAGCACCTTCCAAAGCCTTTCAATGTCAATTGAGTTTACGTGCACATAAGAGCTGGGCGAGTCAAGTCCCACTCCCTGCTCAATCTCTATGGCTATTTTTATCCATCCCACTGACAGATCAAGTGGCACTGATCATCACACCTGCTCCTCAGAGCTGAGGGGGAGAGGGAGCAAAACTGGAACTCATACATCAATGTGTCACCAGGTAGGATTGTCCAACAACCGTCGGGGGGGGGGGGGCACTGATAGTTCGAGTCCAAGGGCCCTACCTTGAATCACTTTAAGGTCATGTAGGCCTAGAGCCAAACGACTTTCATGAATATCATTTTGTGTTTCCTGCATGACCAGATGTTTTACTGTGTATATCTGTATCTGAGAGTCTTAAGTCGTTTTTAAACATCAAATACAGATGAGCATACCTACTCTGCCCTTATTTTTTATGCCAACGTTCTAGAGAACATTGCAACATTTTTAAAGATGTTCAGAGTAAAGCAAATAACATGTTGTTAGGATAGCGTGTGACTGATCTCAGCCCTGTCAGTTGGGAGGGGGTCAATTGGAAAACAGTGATGGTTATTGAAATGTAAGGCTTGTATGGACTGACACAGGTCTCCCACTAGCCATTTGTTGAAGCTGACATGACAGTGGCAGAGCATGGGCCTGACAGATGGGGCTCTGTAGTCAGACCCCCAGAGGAGCAGGTGAAGCTGCCTAATTGGACCAGCAGCACCACACAAGTGAAGCAGAGGGAGAGAGCCATGGACCTCCAGATCCTTGCCTCTATAGCTGTGTGTGTATGTGTTTGTGTATGTGTGCGTATGTGTCTGTGCTTGTGTGTATGTGTCTGTGCTTGTGTGTATGTGTCTGTGCTTGTGTGTCTGTGCTTGTGTGTATGTGTCTGTGCTTGTGTGTATGTGTCTGTGCGTGTGTATGTGTCTGTGCGTATGTGTCTGTGCGTATGTGTCTGTGCGTATGTGTCTGTGCGTATGTGTCTGTGCGTATGTGTATGTGTCTGTGTGTGTATGTGTATGTGTCTGTGCATGTGTGTATGTGTCTGTGCATGTGTGTATGTGTCTGTGCGTGTGTGTGTGTCTGTATGTGTCTGTACGTGTCTGTGCGTGTAGCTGAGGGCCTGTATCCACTGGTGTTGTGTGGACAGCACAAGTGGAATAACGAAGTCACAAGGTCCTGTCAAAGGATTCCTCTTTGTATTTCCTATAAAGCTGCTACTGCCTCTGAGACTGGAGACTGAGCCCTGGTTTCAGTGTCGTATTACCTCAGGCCAGACACTGACTAACTGCACCTGTTCCAAGGTGGTCATTTGTGGTGCCATGCTGCAACCTAGTCTCAACAACCCCAGCTATCAGACTAAGGGTCATGATTAGTTAGGGTAGTAGTAGGAGTAAAATAATACTGCATGTGACCATAATTATTTTACGTGCACTCGGAATCTTCATCCACTCTCTATCCTGTTTGTTCATTGATGTCTCTTCTGTCAGTGAAAAGCTTGTCATGAACCAACAAGACAGTGTAGATGTGTTGTGCAGAAGGCAATACTATCTTGGCCATATGAAAAGCCATGTAAAATGCATGGCTTGAAAAATAAACTAAACCAATTGTGGTATCTGATGTACTCCAGTAAGTAAATCAACAGTAGCACATATGTATAAAAGAGACACTCTATCAAAACGCTTGAGGTGACAATCACTTTCTCTTATCCCCCCATCTGACACGTACTGTATCCTATTTCCCTGGTGGCCACTGGGGTTCATATCATCCTGAATGCGTCGCAAATGGCACTCTATGTTCTATATAGTACACCATTGTTGACCAGAGCCCTAAAAGTAGTACATTAAGTGCACCATAAAGGGATTAGGGTGCCATTTGGGACATAGCCCTGGTCACGTTGGAGTTGACCTGTTTTATCTCTCCGAATAAAGCTTCACAAAGGACCGATATAAAAGGTCCCCGTAGTCATGCTAGGGGGCTGTCGTTAACAGTGATCTATTGTCCTAATATAGTGGGGTTGGTGTTGAGTGCCACTGTGTGAAGCAAGCATATACTATGGGACGGTAGGCAGTGCTTCAGAGAGGTGCTAATTCTGTTTATCTGGAGAGTAGACAACGTGGACCTTTGGGTAAAGCACTCTAAAATACTTGTTGGTTTGAGAAGAGGAAGAGGCTGGGGAGGAAGTATAAATTAGGTACAGGCAGAAAGGCAGTGTCCAATAAATTACACTTTAGATCAGGGGTACAAACTCATTTTTCCCCGGGGGACGCATATGGTCTTCAATGAGGTCTGGAGGACCTATTGTGGTCTTTTTCTGGAATGTTCAATGCTCAGTGACTGTCTAGCTTTCATTTAGGTGATTATTAGGGAGCTGAACACAGTCAAGAAACAAGGTTTTAATATTTTTCAGAAAATGTACACATTTTCCTTCTCGGAGAAAATTGCAACCATCCCGGTATTCCCGTTCAAACCTGAAATGCTATGTAAAAGCATATAATACAAGCAAAAATAATCTGACATAATTATACCACTGTAAATCGAGAAATATAGACAGGAATCTAGGGATTCATGTTGTTTTTGTCACAATTTAATCAACTCAAAGTTCTGTCAGTCACCACACAATTTGTTGACGTAGCCTAGTTTAAATGTAGACAGATTAGGTTATTAGCCTTGTGAAAATTACATGAATTTTAGCTTATCTTTGACTGAAATATGTCAGGCCCTTTTCTCTCACCTTGCACGTGTCTATCAGGGGTTTTTCGAAGGTTGTGGCTGTTTTTTACTTCATGATAACCTGCTAACCTTGTCACACTTGGTCACAGAGAACATATCTGATTCTCCGCGAAACAAACAGACAAGCAAATCGGCCTAGTAGAGGAGATTCAGAACCATGGACAGTGCCACGGTTGATCATATCCCTGCCAATCTGACTAGTCAAGCCTGTGCACTTGCTTTTTACTTAACATCATGGAATCATTTTGCAAATGTCTATTTCCTTGAGTGCGTTTGTGGACACAATGTACCAGCCATTTAGTTAACAGTGAGTAGCTGCAGTTTATATTGTGAGCCTCTGCCAGTGCCACAAAGATAGTTTGGAGATTTGTGAATGTGAGATGGAGATTGCCTTCAGTAACGGCATCGAGAGGTCGCGTGTAGCCTACACATGATAGTCAGCAATGCAATTTATAGAAGTGTTGCAAGTAAGTTGTTTTCTATTAAGGACTTTACATTGAGTAGGCCTATAGGCTAAATATGCACAGCAAATTTGAGGTCAGAATGTGAACACCCCTGGTGTAAAATGTAAGACTTTCTTAGAAATCATATGTGACCCACCGAAATAGTGTTAAACTAACAACCCAAGTGTTGGAACCGAACACCATGGGTGTTGCAATTTCCAACATAAATTAACACTTTAATAGAGTTGATGCTGTTACACTTTTTTAGTGTTAGGGAATAACACATGTACAGTATATTTTAGATTTTTTTGGGGGGGGGATTGTTACATTGTAGGTTGTAAATCCTTATTTAAAAATGTCCCACCATGCCTTTCAAGTGAATGTGAGAGATACCCACCAATGACTGTGTTTGTTAGTGACACTCATGGTTGTTGCATTCAATGACTTCTAGTCCTGAAGCCTTCACCAATTGGCTGCCTAAGTGAATATGTTTGAATTAAAAGTAAACCCTTTAGAACCATATTATACATTTCATAAGGCCTTAAAAACTTCTTGTCATTAGGGGGTGCTGTTAGCACTTTGTAATAATTACGTTCCCAAATTAAACTGCCTCGTACTCAATTCTTGCTCGTACAATATGCATATTATTATTACTGTTGGATAGAAAACACTCTCTAGTTTCTAAAACCGTTTGAATTATATCTGTGAGTGAAACACAATTTTCCTATGTGGATGTGAGAATGCAACATTTTGCAAGCTGTTCTCAGATCTGTTTATAAATCCGCCTGTCTTCTATTGGTTGAGATGAACTGCATACGCCTTCCCCTGGTTGTTAGCGAATAGTGAGTCTTGAAATGGAGTCTCTAGGCAGATCTGAAAGGTTATAAATGGCTTGGCAAGGAGGTGTGCGTTCTTTTCCCTCTTCGCTCTGACGCAGAAAGGAGCTTGGCATATCGTACCAGAACCTTCGGTTATAACTCTTAGAAATATCTGGCTGTGTTTTTATTCGATATAGGTGTTAAAGACATCATAATGTTGTTATTTTAAACCGAATTATATCAGTTTATGTCAGTATATTGCGATTTTTTGGATATGTATTAGTGTTGCGTTCTAGGGAGTTGGTGATGTCTGGACCACATGCCTAATGTTTACTGCTAATTGCAACGTTGAAGAGGACATTCTACAACCGAGCAACGATTCTTTTGGACAAAGGACACCTTTCCCAAGATTCTGATGGGAGTTCATCAAAAAGTAAGAACTATATTTATGCTGATAATTCGTTGTTCTGTTGAAAAATGTTACATGCATAAGCCGCCATTAATTTCAGTGTAGCCTCGCTTTAACGCACGCTGTATGTTGTAGTAACGTTAATTTTAAAAATGTAACACAGCTATTGCATTAAGAACTAATTTGTCTTTCATTTGCTGTCCAACCTGTATTTTTTTGTCAAGTTTTGGATTAGTTAATGATTAGATTAGGTGCCTCTCCAAAGATTTCTCCTGACATTTTCTTTGCAGCTTTGCTACTTTTCTCATTGTATAACCACGATTTGTGCCGCTAAATATGCACATTTTCGAACAAACTCTATATGCATTGTGTAATATGATGTTATAGGACTGTCATCTGAAGAATTCTGAGAAGGTTAGTGAAAAAATTAATATATTTTGGTGGTTTATACGTTATCGCTATTTTTGGCTTGAATCAATGCTGTTGTGATGTTTGCTATTGTGGTAAGCTAATATAACGCTATATTGTGTTTTCGCTGTAAAACACTTAGAAAATCTGAAATATTGGCTGGATTCACAAGATCTGTGTCTTTCATTTGCCGTACGCTGTGTATTTTGTAAGAAATGTTTTATGATGAGTAATTAGGTAATACACGATGGTCTCTGTAGTTATTCTAGTCGCTTTGGTGAGAGTTGTGATGGTGGCTGCAATGGTAAACTATGATTTATACCTGAAATATGCACATTTTTCTAACAAAACATATGCTATACAATAAATATGTTATCAGACTGTCATCTGATGAAGTTGTTTCTTGGTTAGTGGCTATTTATATCTTTATTTGGTCGAATTTGTGATAGCTACTGATGGAGTAAAAAAATGGTGGAGTAAAAAAGTGGTGTCTTTTGCTAACGTGGTTAGCTAATAGATTTACATATTGTGTCTTCCCTGTAAAACATTTTAAAAATCAGAAATGATGGCTGGATTCACAAGATGTGTATCTTTCATTTGGTGTCTTGGACTTGTGATTTCATGAACATTTTATTATATGATATCCCTGTGGCTTTAGGCTAGGCTATGCTAGTCAGCTTTTTTGATGGGGGGGATCCCGGATCCGGGTTTGTGAGGCGTTAGAGGTTAACCTTTACCGAACCTCAACCCCGTATCCGGGATCACCCCCCACCCCCCCCACACTGATTAGCATCGCTAGCATAGCGTCACAATTAAATAGTAGCATCTAAATATCATTAAATAAATCACAAGTCCAAGACACCAAATGAAAGATACAGATCTTGTGAATAAAGCCACCATTTCAGATTTTTAAAATGTTTTACAGGGAAGACAAAATATGTAAATCTATTAGCTAACCACGTTAGCAAAAGACACCATTTTTCTTTGTCCACCATTTTTTCTCTCCACCAGTAGCTATCACCAATTCGGCCAAATAAAGATATTGATAGCCACTAACCAAGAAAAAACCTCATCAGATGACAGTCTGATAACATATTTATTGTATAGGATAGGTTTTGTTAGAAAAATGTGCATATTTCAGGTATAAATCATAGTTTACAATTGCACCCACCATCACAACTCGACTAGAATAAATACACAGAGCAACGTGTATTACCTAATTACTAATCATAAAACATTTCTTAAAAATACACAGCTCACAGCAATGGAAAGACACAGATCTTGTGAATTCAGACAATATTTCAGATGTTCTAAGTGTTTTACAGCGAAAACACAATAAATCGTTATATTAGCATACCACATGTGCAAACGTTACCCGACCATTGATTCAAGCCAAAGAGAGCGATAACGTAATCATCGCCAAAATATATTAATTTTTTCACTAACCTTCTCAGAATTCTTCCGATGACACTCCTGTAACATCATATTACAACATACATATAGAGTTTGTTCGAAAATGTGCATATTTAGCCACAAAAAAACGTGGTTATACAATGACAATACTAGCAAAACTAGCCTGAAAATGTCGGGCGCCATTTTGGACAGTGATCTGGCGTAATGAATAACTAATCGTAAACTTTACTAAAAAATATAGGGTGGACAGCAATCGAAAGACAAATTAGTTCTTAATGCAATCGCTGAATTACATTTCTAAAATTATCCTTACTGTGCAATACAGGGTTCGCCAAGCGAAGCTATACCAAACAAAATGGCGGAATATGCGTTTACAATTTTTCGACAGAACAACGATTTATCATCTTAAATATTTCTTACTATGAGGTGATCTTCCATCAGAATCTTGGGCAATGTATCCTTTCTTGGGTCTAATCTTCTTTTGGTCGAAAGATGTCCTGTTGTCCGTCGAAATGCCCACTAACGTTCGACCGGTACTGGAAACGTGCCCATCGCTTCAAAGTGCACCACAAAGAAATGCCTCAAAATCGCACTAAACGGATATAAATTGCTATAAAACGGTTTAAATTAACTACCTTATGATGTTTTTAACACCTATAACGAGTAAAAACATGACCGGCGATATATAAGTGGCTAAACCAAAGCTTGGAAAGAGAGCCAGTCCAACGTCCTTCGTGCGTCAGGCGCAGCAGGAAAAGAAAGCCACTTCCGCCTTGTGTTCTTTTATACAGGCCCTGATTGCGCAATCGACTCCATTCAAATTGTCACCTCTTACTGACATCTAGAGGAAGGCGTGGGCAGTGTTTGTATCCTCATAGGATTCACAGGGACTTTAAAACTGACCTGGGACCAGTGGCCAAGATTTCTGAAATCTCACTCCATATCAGGAAAAGTGCTGTAGAATGAGTTCTGTTCCACTCAGAGACATAATTCAAACGGCTATAGAAACTAGAGAGTGTTTTCTATCCAATAATAACAATAATATGCATATTGTACGAGCAAGAATTGAGTACTAGGCAGTTTAATCTGTAGAGCAAATTATGCTAATGCGAAACAGCACCCCCTATAGTGGCAAGAAGTTAAGTTATGGCCTAGTTCTCCTCAACATTGTGGTCTGAAAATCTTGGCTCATGGACCACATCAGACCTGCAAGTCATAATAAGCTGATTTGTGAAGTGATTAGTATTCCTATTGGAATCCAGCCAGAGGGAGACTATCCAACAATTGGTATATTTTATCACCCACAACTTTCATTCAGAATGACTGCTATGGTGAAGGACTTGACAAACAAGACTACCTAAACCATCTAAACTGGAACAAGCATCTCTGTAACGGGTGCAATGAGTCCAACCCCGTACAGATTGGATTAGTTTAAAAAAGAATTGTGTTATTTACATGACATAGTACATAGATAGTATGTGGACACCTGCTCATCAAACATCTCATTCCAAAATCATGGGCATTAATATGGAGTTGGTCCCCCCTTTGGTGCTATAACAGCCTCCACTATTCTGGGAAGGCTTTCCACTAGATGTTGGAACATTTCTGCGGGGACTTACTTCCATTCAGCCACAAGAGCATTAGTGAGGTCGGCACTGATGTTGGGTAATTAGGCCTGGCTCATAGTGTTCCAATTCATCTCAAAGGTGTTCGTTGGGGTTGAGGTCAGGGATCTGTGCAGGCCAGTCAAGTTCTTCCACACCAATCAAAACAAACCATTTCTGTATGGACGTTGCTTTGTGCACAGAGGCATTGTCGTGCTGAAACAGGAAAGGGCCTTCCCAAACTGTTGCCACAAAGTTGGAAGCACAGAATCGTCTAGAATGTAATTCTATGCTATAGTGATAAGATTTCCCTTTAGTGGAACTAAGGGGCCTAGCCTGAACCATGAAAAACAGCCCCATATCATTATTCCTCTTCCACCAAACTTTACAGTTGGCACTATGCATTGGGGCAGGAAGCGTTCTCTTGGGATCCGTCAAACCCAGATTTGTCTGTCGGTCTGCCAGATGGTGAACTGTGATGAGCTGACGTTACTTCCAGAGGCAGTTTAGAACTCGGTAGTGAGTGATGCAACCGAGGACAGACAATTTTTACACGCTTCTGCACTCGCGGTCCCGTTCCATGAGCTTCTGTGGCCTACCACTCAGCGGCTGAGCCATTGTTGCTCCTAGACGTTTCCACTTCACAATAACAGCACTTACAGTTGACCAGGGCAGCTCAAGCAGGGCAGAAATTTTACGAACTGACTTGTTGGAAAGGTGGCATCCTATGACGGTGCCACGTTGAAAGTCACTGAGCTCTTCAGTAAGGCCATTTTACTGCCAGTGTTTGTCTATGGAGATTGCATGGCTGTTTGTCAGCAACATATGTGGCTGAACTAGCCTAATCCACTAATTTGAAGGGATGTCCACATACTTTTGTATATATAGTGTATCTTTGTATAGTATAAAATCAATTAATCCATCAATGTGCATGGAGAAACATAGATATTAAATCAAAATACGTCCTTTTCACTCTGAGAGAGTTAACGAAAATGAACTCGACAGTCGATTGTTGATTCCACTGTGATTCAAATTTCAATCCCACTGGCGTTAACCCCACTAGAATCAACACTCAGATATAATACTCACAACACTTTTTACCTTAAAGGAGTAATCTACCCCATACCACTAATTCCGATGATTTAACAGTGTCAATATCAGCATGTGAAGTAGTTAGCTAGCTGTAAAATCGCCTTAACAAACTGCACTGTCAATTTAAGTCTTTCAGAGTTCAACTTGCTGCCACTGAGCAAGAGCAGAACAACGTTACTTTCCAACAGAGATGCTTTTGAGGAGATGGGGAAACTCCATTAGAATCGTTTTAACACCCATTGTGCACGTTGTTTTTCCAGAAGTCGCCAATGGGCCCTTAAGTTCAATCTGTATGATTCTGGGACAAGGAGAGCTCTCCTTCAAGGAGCGAATGGGAGTCAATTGGGCGCTAGCTCAAAAACTGAACATTAGCATGAATTTTCGTCAACAAGAAGTACAACATTGCAAATATTTTCCAAGATGTGAGATCATTAACTTGTTCTCTGTAATATTGTATAGCTTTGGAATCGTAACAATTTCGTACTTTCAAGGATAATGGGCAGGTTTCTCAACTCATACCCACACTTGAGAAGGGATTGCGTGATGATTAGATTAGCAACCACGTGACGCAGCATGACACCGTGAATGCAATGGGTCGACAGTCAGTTGGGTGGGGGCATTTCTCCATTCATTGCATAATGATTTTTATCTCCTCCTTCTTTCTGTAGTACGGTATCTCTGTTTCCTACAGACACAGGGCACTTTGCGCCATGGTACTTGTAGGAGAAACAGTTGAATAATTTGGTCCACTGTTTAGATTGAGCACATCTAAGCGAAATATATACTTTGTCATGAGGATATAAACAGATGGATGTGTTCTAGATACGGATGCACGATATATTGGTGAACATATTAGAATCGGACGATATTAGCAAAAAATGCCAACATCGGTATCGGCCCGATGTCTTGTTTAACGCCGATGTGCAAAACCGATGTCAAAGCTGACGTACATACCTATATAACACAGATAGATGAGAACATCTTTGTATATAACGTAGGTACATGACGTAATGACGCCACGTAAAGTTTTACGCTACACGTGCAACACAGCATTCCTAACCTAGCCCATAATGTTTGGATCGAGCATTCAACAAGTCGAGCAGTCATTTGAAAGAGTAAGGAAATTTCAGCGAGACAACTCAAAGGCGAAATCCATTAACGCCAAGATAATGGAATTCATTGCCCTTGACAATCAACCGTTCTCTGTCGTGGGTGATGTTGGCTTTCTCCGACTGGTCGAGCACTGGTACACTTTATTATTTATTTTTGGTACTATTTTTCAGATGTTGCCCTACCGGAGTTACACAGTAATAGCGTCACTGCTATTATTAGCTTCACAACTGACATTTGGACCAGCGATATCAGCCCCATGAGTATGCTGAGTCTGACAGCACAGTGGGTCATCAAGGATTTCCTACTGAGGATAGTCGTATTGCATGCTCATGAATGTGCTGGTTGTCATACCGCTGCTGCCATTTCAATGGCATTTGAGAACATGTTTGAAACTTGGAAACATGAACACACTAGCTAGCTTCACTTGAACAACTGACTTGAGAAATAAGCTCATTAACTGCACCTGCAGCAGACGTGAAACCCTCTGTCATGGCATGCTCAACAAAACTGACGGGTTTAAACAAATGCGCACAACTTTTGAGATAAGCTTTACGTGTGTATGGAACATTTCTGGGATCTTTCAGCTCATGAAACATGGGACAAACACTTTACATGGTGCGTTTATATTTTTGTTCAGTGTAGTATTCATATTCTAATTCCTCATTCTAATGCCACCGACTCAGTCATAAACAGTGGAGTGCGCATGCCCATTCTGACTTTGTCAATGCTAAGCTAACCAGTTAGCTAGCAGCTAGTGTGCAACGTTAGTGCTGACTAGTTTTATGGAGTGAAGATGGCCTCTTTTCCCAATGAGGTGGATGTTTTTACTGGCCCACATTGGCGAATGACAGTTGCCCTTGACAACAGTTTTTCCCGGCAACAAAACTGCCCACACAGGCTGTGAACAAGCGATTCGGTGGCATTCTCTCTTTACTGTGTCGCCACCATGCTTGATGCTATGTACAAGGACCGCTACGTCGATGCAGACAAGAAACAGGGTTTACGTGAAATGTTACATACACTGTTGGACAGGATGGAAACGGACACAGTGACAGTGCGCACTGAGGAAGAGGCCACAGACAGACAGAGCTGAAACTTCACTGCTTGACATGTATGATGCAATCCTGGTTGAGAATGAAACGACTGAACAAATGAACAACAAAACAGCAAGTAAGTGAAAGAAATAGGTTTTGATTATGTTTTACTGGTAATGGGGACATACGTGTGTGTGTAACCTTTATTTAACTTGGCAAGTCAGTTAAGAACAAATTCTTATTTACAATGATGGCCTATCCCGGCCAAACATGGACGACGCTGGGCCAATTGTGCGCTGCCCTATGGGACTCCCAATCACGACCGGATGTGATACAGTCTGGATTCAAACCAGGGACTGTAGTGACGTCTCTTGCACTGAGATGCAGTGCCTTAGACCGCTGTGTCCATGTGAGTGTGTTAACTGTTTAACTGTACTAGAATGCTTAAAAGGCCGCTAAAATGTTAAATATTGGTTATTGTTATAGTGGCAAGGAAAATATTGGATATCGGTATCGGCCAAAAATGTCATATCGGTGCCTCCCACTAGTTCTAGACAGTGTCTATACCATCTATTGGCTGATTTGGTGATCTGGATGGCAGGTAATTGTTTTAAAAGTGTTATGAAATGTGATTGGGGATAAAACACTATCACAAGTGACGAGAACCATGTACTGTAGCTATGATGGACTACTTAGAAGTTAATCATGGGGAAATGTTTATATTTTATCCACTGACAGAACATAGGCTTTCACCAAATTGACAGGAGTTTCATGATTTTTTTTCGGGTTAATACCAAGATTTTAATACTTGTAAATGTGCTGTGTGGTAGGCTGCATTGTGATGACTTGTCTAATGTAGGCTATGGATGAAGCCAGAGTTGATATGTCCAGTTCATGCATGCAGCTATTTGCATGTACATATTTTTGCATTACTGCTGCATCATATTTTAATATTAGGCTATTGATCCACGAGACCTGTCAATATTTTTCTCGGGAAATGGAAGAAGCTTGGTCGGGAAGTCCCGGGATACCGGCCACCGGTATGAAACCCTACAAGAAACTGTATGAATTTAGGTCAAATATCTATTATTGTACATCGTTTTGATTTGGTTTTAGTCATTTTAAAGTACGGTATATTGAGTTGATAGTTTGATGTTGCCAAAAGGAACTTAAGAATGGTGTGATGTGCTTATGGATATATTGTACGAAATAGGTGAATGGGTAAATGCATATGAATTCAATATTTTTTGACAGCTTCCCTTTTTGATTTAAACTTTTTGGACCTGAATGCCAAAACATTCAGGAGATAGATGTGCTGAAAGTTGACTCATTTTGCATACCCCACCATAGCATGAGACATCCATGTCTTCATCACTGGAAAAGATAAACTGATAAATGTATATAATTTAAAAGCTTACAAATAGGGTTGTCAAACTATTTTAAAATTTCTTGAAAAAATATACATTACCAGTCAAAGGTTTGGACACACCTACTCATTGAAAGGTTCTCTAAATTGTAAAATAATAGTGAAGACATCAAAACGATGAAATAACACATCATGTCGTAACCAAAAAAGTGTTAAACAAATCAAAATAAACTCAGCAAAAAAAGAAACTTCCCTTTTTCAGGACCCTGTCTTTCAAAGATAATTAGTAAAAATCCAAATAACTTCACAGATCTTCATTGTAAAGGGTTTAAACACTGTTTCCCATGCTTGTTCAATGAACCATAAACAATTAATGGACATGCACCTGTGGAACGGTCGTTAAGACACTAACAGCTTACAAATGGTAGGCAATTAAGGTCACAGTTATGAAAACTTAAGACACTAAAGAGGCCTTTCTACTGACTCTGAAAAACACCAAAAGAAAGATCCCCAGGGTCCCTGCTCATCTGTGTGCGTGCCTTAGGCATGCTGCAAGGAGGCATGAGGACTGCAGATGTGACCAGGGCAATAAATTGCAATGTTCGTACTGTGAGACGCCTAAGACAGCACTACAGGGAGACTGGACGGACAGATGATCGTCCTCGCAGTGGCAGACCACGTGTTACAACACCTGCACATGATCGGTACATCCGAACATCACACCTACGGGACAGATACAGGATGGCAACAACTGCCCGAGTTACACCAGGAAGGCACAATCCCTCCATCAGTGTTCAGACTGTCCACAATAGGTTGAGAGAGGCTGGACTGAGGGCTTGTAGGCCTGTTGTAAGGCAGGTCCTCACCAGACATCACCGGCAACAACGTCGCCTATGGGCACAAACCCACCGTCGCTGGACCAGACAGGACTGTCAAAAAGTGCTCTTCACTGACGCGTCGCGGTTTTGTCTCACCAGGGGTGATGGTCGGATTCACGTTTATCATTGAAGGAATGAGGGAAGGATGGCATGAAGGATGAAGGATTGACAGTAGAATTTAAAACGGATATTCCCATACAAGTCAACATTCTCTGAAGTGTGGACCTCCAACCATCTTTGTGGTACCATTTCAAAGTTGAACATTTAAATTGTATCCCATTTTAGTAAATTTATCAGCCAAAACAAAACATCCACCATGTATTCAAGAGCATGTGTCTCAATCGATGGCGGGCACAACACAAAAAACCTCAGATATAAAATAGGGGCTAAGTAGTCTCTCGTTGCCATACCTCCCAAAATCACGTTGTCACGCCTGGTTCGCAACGAGCCTAGGGGCTAAGCTACATATATATATATATATATATATATATATATATATATATATATATATATATATATATATATATATATATATATATATACACAAAAGTATGTGGACACCCATTCAAATTAGTGGATTTTACTATTTCAGCCACACCCGTTGCTGACATGTGTATAAAATCGAGCACACAGCCATGCAATCTCCATAGACAAACACTGGCAGTAGAATGGCCTTACTGAAGAGCTCACTGACTTTCAATGTGGCACCCGTCATAGGATGCCACCTTTCCAACAAGTCAATTCGTCAAGTTTCTGCCCTGCCAGAGCTGCCCCGGTCAACTGTAAGTGCTGTTATTGTGAACTGGAAACATCTATGAGCAACAACCACTCAGTAGCGAAGTGGTAGGTCACCCAAGCTCACAGAATGGTGAAGCGCGTAGCGCGTAAAAATCGTCTGTCCTCGGTTGCAACACTCATTACCAAGTTTCAAACTGCCTCTGGAAGCAACTTCAACACAAGAACTGTTCGTCTGAAGCTTCATGAAATAAGTTTCTATGGCCGAGCAGCAGCACACAAGCCTAAGATCTAATGCGCAATGCCAAGCTTCGGCTGGAGTGGTGTAAGCTCTCCACCATTTGGACTCTGGAGCAGTGTAAACGCGTTCTCTGGAGTCATGAATCACGCTTCACCATCTGGCAGTCCTACGGGCAAATCTGGGTTTGGCGGATGCCAGGAGAACGCTACCGGCCCGAATGCATAGTTCCAACTGTGGAGGAGGAATAATGGTCTGGGGCTGTTTTTTCATGGTTCGGCCTAACTCTTAGTTCCAGTGAAGGGAAATCTTAATGCCACAGCATGCAATGACATTCTAGACAATTCTGTGCTTCCAACTTTGTAGCAACAGTTTGGGGAAGGCCCTTTTCTGTTTCAGCATGACAATGCCCCGTGCAAAAAGCGAGGTCCATACAGAAATGGTTTGGCGAGATCGGTGTGGAAGACCTTGACTGGCCTGCACAGAGTCCTGACCTCAACCCCAACGAACACCTTTGGAATGAATTGTAAAGTCGACAGCGAGCCAGGTCTAATTGCCCAACGTCAGTGCCTGACCTCACTAATGCTCTTGTGGTTGAATGGAAGCAAGTCCCTGCAGAAATGTTCCAACATCTGGTGGAAAGCCTTCCCAGAAGAGTGGAGGCTGTTAGAGCAGCAACCATCTCATATTAATGCCCATGATTTTGGAATGAGATGTTCGATGAGCAGGTGTTCACATACTTTTGGTCATGTAGTGTATGTGAATATGGAGAGAAAAAAAAGATGCGTTTTTAGATGACTAACATTTTTGTATTTTTGTATGTTTTACCTAGAAATTATAAAACAGTTTGACAACCCTGTTTTGTAAGCTTTAAATTACATACATCTCAAACGTTTATCTTTTCCAGTAATGAAGACATGGATGTATGGTGGGGTATGCTAAATATGTCAACTTTGAGCACCTTTATCTCTTGAATGTTTTGGCATTCAGGTCTTTCTGAGCACTTCAAATCAAAGCTTCTAAATCACTTCTATAATGGGCAAATATGTATGGAAGGTTTTGTTCAAATCAATATGGGTGCTGTTAAAAAGTGATTGAATTCAAATGAATTTACCAGAATATCAATGTCACAGCCTGTTTTTGTTTACCTATCAGATCAGTCCGTGCATTATCAATTAGAGAAAACAGCTTTTGTCTTCCACTGCAGTATTGGATTGATTGAGTTCATTGAGACAATCTGATGAATGCCTTGACACATCTGTGGTCATTATTTTGCAAAAGCTTCACAAAATCAATAGTGTTAGCTCCGAAACGCCTGAGGCGACGATACCCATGAATGCTTGATTTACCAGGTTATGCATATTTAATAGGAAAACACCACTGATGTTGACTAATGACCAACCTACCCTGCTTGCGATACCAATCCACTGGACCACTACGGGTACAGCACGAACCATCCCAAATGGCACCCTATTCTCTATATAGTACCCTATGCGCTCTGGTCATATGTAGTGAACTATAGGGGATAGTGTGCCATTTGGGGTGAAACGGTATAATTACCTCAAATGTCACTCCACTCCGTCTGTCTGTCTCTTATTCATATTCCACCACATCCTCCATTCACCTCATCAATAATAGGTAAGAGTTGAGCTAAGTGGAGGAGCTTAAGGAAGTGGATGGTGTCCCTGCACCCCTGTGAAGTCCCAGGTAGGGAGGCCCGGGGCGGGCATGGGGCATGGAGCCAGCCTGCACCTTCTGTCTGTTTGTCTGTCCCAGCTAATGAGGCAGATGTCGGGTAGGCCAAAGGAGGCTCTCCTCGGAGTAGATGACTGGGCCTGCCAATATAATTGGCACCTGATGTGTCAGACGACTGGGATGTGCTGGCTGACATTCATTACACTTAATGCACTTCCCTCCCACCTGTATAACTGCCTGGTGAAACAATGTTTCAAGCCCTCCTTTTAACCGTTTCCTCTGCTCTGTAGTGGAGGGAGGATTACAGGGAGAGCAGGCTCTGTTCAGCAGTCAGTTCTAGCTGTCTGCCTCCCTGCCTGTCTGTCTGCCTTTCTGTCTGCCACTCCTCACTGGGGAGAGACGGGGGTCTTTCCCAGATACATGGATAACCTGCTGCAGCAGCGGGAATATATTCAGAGGTGTCTTTTGATTCTCAGAACGCCGTGTTGGCGTCTCAGAACTCACTGCCGTGTTGGCGTCTCAGAACTCGCTGCCGTGTTGGCGTCTAAAAACTCGTTGGCGTCTCAGAACTCGCTGCCGTGTTGGCGTCTAAAAACTTGTTGGCGTCTCAGAACTTGCTGCCGTGTCGGCGTCTCAGAACTCGCTGCCGTATCGGCGTCTCAGAACTTGCTGCCGTGTTGGCGTCTCAGAACTCGTTGCCGTGTTGGCGTCTCAGAACTCGTTGCCGTGTTCGTCTCAGAACTCGCTGCCGTGTTGGCGTCTCAGAACTCGCTGCCGTGTTGGCGTCTCAGAACTCGTTGGCGTCTCAGAACTCGCTGCCGTGTTGGCGTCTAAAAACTCGTTGGCGTCTCAGAACTCGCTGCCGTGTTGGCGTCTCAAAACTCGCAGCCGTGTTGGCGTCTCAGAACTCGTTGGCATCTCAGATCTCGCTGCCGTGTTGGCGTCTCAGAACTCGTTGCCGTGTTGGCGTCTCAAAACTCGCAGCCGTGTTGGCGTCTCAAAACTCGCAGCCGTGTTGGCGTCTCAGAACTCGCAGCCGTGTTGGCGTCTAAAAACTCGTTGGCGTCTCAGATCTCGCTGCCGTGTTGGCGTCTCAAAACTCGCTGCCGTGTTGGCGTCTCAAAACTCGCAGCCGTGTTGGCGTCTCAGAACTCGCTGCCGTGTTGGCGTCTCAGAACTCGCTGCCGTGTTGGCGTCTCAGAACTCGCTGCCGTGTTGGCGTCTCAGAACTCGTTGGCGTCTCAGAACTCGCTGCCGTGTTGGCGTCTCAGAACTCGCTGCCGTGTTGGCGTCTAAAAACTCGTTGGCGTCTCAGAACTCGATGCCGTGTTGGCGTCTCAAAACTCGCAGCCGTGTTGGCGTCTCAGAACTCGTTGGCATCTCAGATCTCGCTGCCGTGTTGGCGTCTCAAAACTCGCTGCCGTGTTGGCGTCTCAAAACTCGCAGCCGTGTTGGCGTCTCAGAACTCGTTGGCGTCTCAGAACTCGCTGCCGTGTTGGCGTCTCAGAACTCGCTGCCGTGTTGGCGTCTCAGAACTCGCTGCCGTGTTGGCGTCTCAGAACTCGCTGCCCTGTTGGCGTCTCAGAACTCGCTGCCGTGTTGGCGTCTAAAAACTCGTTGGCGTCTCAGAACTCGCTGCCGTGTTGGCGTCTCAGAACTCGCTGCCGTGTTGGCGTCTAAAAACTCGTTGGCGTCTCAGAACTCGCTGCCGTGTTGGCGTCTCAGAACTCGCTGCCGTGTTGGCGTCTCAGAACTCGTTGCCGTGTTGGCGTCTCAGAACTCGCTGCCGTGTTGGCGTCTCAGAACTCGCTGCCGTGTTGGCGTCTAAAAACTCGTTGGCGTCTCAGAACTCGCTGCCGTGTTGGCGTCTCAAAACTCGCTGCCGTGTTGGCGTCTCAGAACTCGCTGCCGTGTTGGTGTCTCAGAACTCGCAGCCGTGTTGGCGTCTCAGAACTCGTTGGCATCTCAGATCTCGCTGCCGTGTTGGCGTCTCAGAACTCGTTGCCGTGTTGGCGTCTCAGAACTCGCTGCCGTGTTGGCGTCTCAGAACTCGCTGCCGTGTTGGCGTCTCAGAACTCGCTGCCGTGTTGGCGTCTCAGAACTCGTTGGCGTCTCAGAACTCGCTGCCGTGTTGGCGTCTCAGAACTCGCTGCCGTGTTGGCGTCTAAAAACTCGTTGGCGTCTCAGAACTCGCTGCCGTGTTGGCGTCTCAAAACTCGCAGCCGTGTTGGCGTCTCAGAACTCGTTGGCATCTCAGATCTCGCTGCCGTGTTGGCGTCTCAAAACTCCCTGCCGTGTTGGCGTCTCAAAACTCGCAGCCGTGTTGGCGTCTCAGAACTCGTTGGCGTCTCAGAACTCGCTGCCGTGTTGGCGTCTCAGAACTCGCTGCCGTGTTGGCGTCTCAGAACTCGCTGCCGTGTTGGCGTCTCAGAACTCGCTGCCGTGTTGGCGTCTCAGAACTCGCTGCCCTGTTGGCGTCTAAAAACTCGTTGGCGTCTCAGAACTCGCTGCCGTGTTGGCGTCTCAGAACTCGCTGCCGTGTTGGCGTCTAAAAACTCGTTGGCGTCTCAGAACTCGCTGCCGTGTTGGCGTCTCAGAACTCGCTGCCGTGTTGGCGTCTAAAAACTCGTTGGCGTCTCAGAACTCGCTGCCGTGTTGGCGTCTCAGAACTCGCTGCCGTGTTGGCGTCTCAGAACTCGCTGCCGTGTTGGCGTCTCAGAACTCGCTGCCGTGTTGGCGTCTAAAAACTCGTTGGCGTCTCAGAACTCGCTGCCGTGTTGGCGTCTCAGAACTCGCTGCCGTGTTGGCGTCTAAAAACTCGTTGGCATCTCAGAACTCGCTGCCGTGTTGGCGTCTCAGAACTCGCTGCCGTGTTGGCGTCTCAGAACTCGTTGCCGTGTTGGCGTCTCAGAACTCGCTGCCGTGTTGGCGTCTCAGAACTCGCTGCCGTGTTGGCGTCTAAAAACTCGTTGGCGTCTCAGAACTCGCTGCCGTGTTGGCGTCTCAAAACTCGCTGCCGTGTTGGCGTCTCAGAACTCGCTGCCGTGTTGGTGTCTCAGAACTCGCAGCCGTGTTGGCGTCTCAGAACTCGTTGGCATCTCAGATCTCGCTGCCGTGTTGGCGTCTCAGAACTCGTTGCCGTGTTGGCGTCTCAAAACTCGCAGCCGTGTTGGCGTCTCAAAACTCGCAGCCGTGTTGGCGTCTCAAAACTCGCAGCCGTGTTGGCGTCTAAAAACTCGTTGGCGTCTCAGATCTCGCTGCCGTGTTGGCGTCTCAGAACTCGCAGCCGTGTTGGCGTCTAAAAACTCGTTGGCGTCTCAGAACTCGCTGCCGTGTTGGCGTCTCAGAACTCGCAGCCGTGTTGGCGTCTAAAAACTCGTTGGCGTCTCAGAACTCGCAGCCGTGCTGGCGTCTCAGATCTCGCTGCCGTGCTGGCGTCTCAGTTCTCGCTGCCGTGCTGGCATCTCAGATCTCGCTGCCGTGCTGGCGTCTCAGAACTCGCTGCCGTGCTGGCGTCTCAGAACTCGCTGCCGTGTTGGCGTCTCAGAACTCGCAGCCGTGTTGGCATCTCAGAACTCGTTGGCGTTTCAGAACTCGCTGCCGTGCTGGCGTCTCAGGACTCGCTGCCGTGCTGGCGTCTCAGAACTCGCTGCCGTGCTGGCGTCTCAGAACTCGCAGCCGTTTTGGCGTCTAAGAACTCGTTGGCGTCTCAGAACTCACTGCCGTGTTGGTATCTCAGAACTCGTTGGCATCTCAGAACTCGCTGCCGTGTTGGCGTCTCAGAACTCGCTGCCGTGTTGGCGTCTCAGAACTCGTTGCCGTGTTGGCGTCTCAGAACTCGCTGCCGTATTGGCGTCTCAGAACTCGCTGCAGTGTTGGCGTCTAAAAACTCGTTGGCGTCTCAGAACTCGCAGCCGTGTTGGCGTCTCAGAACTCGTTGGCATCTCAGATCCCGCTGCCGTGTTGGCGTCTCAGAACTCGTTGCCGTGTTGGCGTCTCAAAACTCGCAGCCGTGTTGGCGTCTCAAAACTCGCAGCCGTGTTGGCGTCTCAAAACTCGCAGCCGTGTTGGCGTCTAAAAACTCGTTGGCGTCTCAGATCTCGCTGCCGTGTTGGCGTCTCAGAACTCGCAGCCGTGTTGGCGTCTAAAAACTCGTTGGCGTCTCAGAACTCGCTGCCGTGTTGGCGTCTCAGAACTCGCAGCCGTGTTGGCGTCTAAAAACTCGTTGGCGTCTCAGATCTCGCTGCCGTGTTGGCGTCTCAGAACTCGCAGCCGTGTTGGCGTCTAAAAACTCGTTGGCGTCTCAGAACTCGCTGCCGTGTTGGCGTCTAAAAACTTGTTGGCGTCTCAGAACTTGCTGCCGTGTCGGCGTCTCAGAACTCGCTGCCGTATCGGCGTCTCAGAACTCGCTGCCGTGTTGGCGTCTCAGAACTCGTTGCCGTGTTGGCGTCTCAGAACTCGTTGCCGTGTTCGTCTCAGAACTCGCTGCCGTGTTGGCGTCTCAGAACTCGCTGCCGTGTTGGCGTCTCAGAACTCGTTGGCGTCTCAGAACTCGCTGCCGTGTTGGCGTCTAAAAACTCGTTGGCGTCTCAGAACTCGCTGCCGTGTTGGCGTCTCAAAACTCGCAGCCGTGTTGGCGTCTCAGAACTCGTTGGCATCTCAGATCTCGCTGCCGTGTTGGCGTCTCAGAACTCGTTGCCGTGTTGGCGTCTCAAAACTCGCAGCCGTGTTGGCGTCTCAAAACTCGCAGCCGTGTTGGCGTCTCAGAACTCGCAGCCGTGTTGGCGTCTAAAAACTCGTTGGCGTCTCAGATCTCGCTGCCGTGTTGGCGTCTCAAAACTCGCAGCCGTGTTGGCGTCTCAGAACTCGCTGCCGTGTTGGCGTCTCAGAACTCGCTGCCGTGTTGGCGTCTCAGAACTCGCTGCCGTGTTGGCGTCTCAGAACTCGTTGGCGTCTCAGAACTCGCTGCCGTGTTGGCGTCTCAGAACTCGCTGCCGTGTTGGCGTCTAAAAACTCGTTGGCGTCTCAGAACTCGCTGCCGTGTTGGCGTCTCAAAACTCGCAGCCGTGTTGGCGTCTCAGAACTCGTTGGCATCTCAGATCTCGCTGCCGTGTTGGCGTCTCAAAACTCGCTGCCGTGTTGGCGTCTCAAAACTCGCAGCCGTGTTGGCGTCTCAGAACTCGTTGGCGTCTCAGAACTCGCTGCCGTGTTGGCGTCTCAGAACTCGCTGCCGTGTTGGCGTCTCAGAACTCGCTGCCGTGTTGGCGTCTCAGAACTCGTTGCCGTGTTGGCGTCTCAGAACTCGCTGCCGTGTTGGCGTCTCAAAACTCGCTGCCGTGTTGGCGTCTCAGAACTCGCTGCCGTGTTGGTGTCTCAGAACTCGCAGCCGTGTTGGCGTCTCAGAACTCGTTGGCATCTCAGATCTCGCTGCCGTGTTGGCGTCTCAGAACTCGTTGCCGTGTTGGTGTCTCAGAACTCGCTGCCGTGTTGGCGTCTCAGAACTCGCTGCCGTGTTGGCGTCTCAGAACTCGCTGCCGTGTTGGCGTCTCAGAACTCGTTGGCGTCTCAGAACTCGCTGCCGTGTTGGCGTCTCAGAACTCGCTGCCGTGTTGGCGTCTAAAAACTCGTTGGCGTCTCAGAACTCGCTGCCGTGTTGGCGTCTCAAAACTCGCAGCCGTGTTGGCGTCTCAGAACTCGTTGGCATCTCAGATCTCGCTGCCGTGTTGGCGTCTCAAAACTCGCTGCCGTGTTGGCGTCTCAAAACTCGCAGCCGTGTTGGCGTCTCAGAACTCGTTGGCGTCTCAGAACTCGCTGCCGTGTTGGCGTCTCAGAACTCGCTGCCGTGTTGGCGTCTCAGAACTCGCTGCCGTGTTGGCGTCTCAGAACTCGCTGCCGTGTTGGCGTCTCAGAACTCGCTGCCGTGTTGGCGTCTCAGAACTCGCTGCCTTGTTGGCGTCTCAGAACTCGCTGCCGTGTTGGCGTCTAAAAACTCGTTGGCGTCTCAGAACTCGCTGCCGTGTTGGCGTCTCAGAACTCGCTGCCGTGTTGGCGTCTAAAAACTCGTTGGCGTCTCAGAACTCGCTGCCGTGTTGGCGTCTCAGAACTCGCTGCCGTGTTGGCGTCTCAGAACTCGCTGCCGTGTTGGCGTCTCAGAACTCGTTGCCGTGTTGGCGTCTCAGAACTCGCTGCCGTGTTGGCGTCTCAGAACTCGCTGCCGTGTTGGCGTCTAAAAACTCGTTGGCGTCTCAGAACTCGCTGCCGTGTTGGCGTCTCAAAACTCGCTGCCGTGTTGGCGTCTCAGAACTCGCTGCCGTGTTGGTGTCTCAGAACTCGCAGCCGTGTTGGCGTCTCAGAACTCGTTGGCATCTCAGATCTCGCTGCCGTGTTGGCGTCTCAGAACTCGTTGCCGTGTTGGCGTCTCAAAACTCGCAGCCGTGTTGGCGTCTCAAAACTCGCAGCCGTGTTGGCGTCTCAAAACTCGCAGCCGTGTTGGCGTCTAAAAACTCGTTGGCGTCTCAGATCTCGCTGCCGTGTTGGCGTCTCAGAACTCGCAGCCGTGTTGGCGTCTAAAAACTCGTTGGCGTCTCAGAACTCGCTGCCGTGTTGGCGTCTCAGAACTCGCAGCCGTGTTGGCGTCTAAAAACTCGTTGGCGTCTCAGAACTCGCAGCCGTGCTGGCGTCTCAGATCTCGCTGCCGTGCTGGCGTCTCAGTTCTCGCTGCCGTGCTGGCATCTCAGATCTCGCTGCCGTGCTGGCGTCTCAGAACTCGCTGCCGTGCTGGCGTCTCAGAACTCGCTGCCGTGTTGGCGTCTCAGAACTCGCAGCCGTGTTGGCATCTCAGAACTCGTTGGCGTTTCAGAACTCGCTGCCGTGCTGGCGTCTCAGGACTCGCTGCCGTGCTGGCGTCTCAGAACTCGCTGCCGTGCTGGCGTCTCAGAACTCGCAGCCGTTTTGGCGTCTAAGAACTCGTTGGCGTCTCAGAACTCACTGCCGTGTTGGTATCTCAGAACTCGTTGGCATCTCAGAACTCGCTGCCGTGTTGGCGTCTCAGAACTCGCTGCCGTGTTGGCGTCTCAGAACTCGTTGCCGTGTTGGCGTCTCAGAACTCGCTGCCGTATTGGCGTCTCAGAACTCGCTGCCGTGTTGGCGTCTAAAAACTCGTTGGCGTCTCAGAACTCGCTGCCGTGTTGGCATCTCAAAACTCGCTGCCGTGTTGGCGTCTCAGAACTCGCTGCCGTGTTAGTGTCTCAGAACTCGCAGCCGTGTTGGCGTCTCAGAACTCGTTGGCATCTCAGATCTCGCTGCCGTGTTGGCGTCTCAGAACTCGTTGCCGTGTTGGCGTCTCAAAACTCGCAGCCGTGTTGGCGTCTCAAAACTCGCAGCCGTGTTGGCGTCTCAAAACTCGCAGCCGTGTTGGCGTCTAAAAACTCGTTGGCGTCTCAGATCTCGCTGCCGTGTTGGCGTCTCAGAACTCGCAGCCGTGTTGGCGTCTAAAAACTCGTTGGCGTCTCAGAACTCGCTGCCGTGTTGGCGTCTCAGAACTCGCAGCCGTGTTGGCGTCTAAAAACTCGTTGGCGTCTCAGAACTCGCAGCCGTGCTGGCGTCTCAGATCTCGCTGCCGTGCTGGCGTCTCAGTTCTCGCTGCCGTGCTGGCATCTCAGATCTCGCTGCCGTGCTGGCGTCTCAGAACTCGCTGCCGTGCTGGCGTCTCAGAACTCGCTGCCGTGTTGGCGTCTCAGAACTCGCAGCCGTGTTGGCATCTCAGAACTCGTTGGCGTTTCAGAACTCGCTGCCGTGCTGGCGTCTCAGGACTCGCTGCCGTGCTGGCGTCTCAGAACTCGCTGCCGTGCTGGCGTCTCAGAACTCGCAGCCGTTTTGGCGTCTAAGAACTCGTTGGCGTCTCAGAACTCACTGCCGTGTTGGTATCTCAGAACTCGTTGGCATCTCAGAACTCGCTGCCGTGTTGGCGTCTCAGAACTCGCTGCCGTGTTGGCGTCTAAAAACTCGTTGGCGTCTCAGAACTCGCTGCCGTGTTGGCATCTAAAGACTCGCTGCCGTGTTGGCGTCTCAGAACTCGTTGGCGTCTCAGAACTTGCAGCCGTGTTGGCGTCTGAGAACTCGCTGCCGTGTTGGCGTCTCAGAACTCGCTGCCGTGTTGGCGTCTCAGAACTCGCTGCCGTGTTGGCGTCTCAGAACTCGCTGCCGTGTTGGCGTCTAAGAACTCGTTGGCGTCTCAGAACTCGCTGCCGTGTTGGCGTCTCAGAACTCGCAGCCACGTTGGCGTCTCAGAACTCGTTGGCGTCTCAGAACTCAGGCATGGTGTCAATGTCTTTGTTGCCAGTCCCCAAGTCTTCATGTCCAGATGTAACCTGGGCTGCTGGTGCCAGAGCCCTGTAGACTGGTGTCTCTGCGAGGATGCCAGCCCAGTGTACATACACTGTGTTTTGAACTACTCTCCTCTCTTTTGGCTGGCTCTGTTTGCCAGCATATCCTTTCCAATCAGGCTTGAGTTGGCTGGTAATGCTGAGTGTGCAGGAAGCGTGTCTGGGTAAAGCAACGCTCCTTCAGCTCAAGGATCAGAGGCCCACCCCTGTGAAAAGAGAGCTCCATCTCCTATTCTGCCTTTGCCAGGTTTTTTTGGGGGGTGTGGTAGGGGTGGACTTAATAGTGCCCTGGCAACAATTTCAGAATTGTTTGAAACTCTGGCTTTTCTGGCCTTGACATGGAGTTTGGTGCATTGTAGCCAAAGCTGTTTTTTTTTATTTGTGACAGTTATCAACGAGTGTACCTTCCCTTAACTGTCCTACAGGTAATATGTATTCAGTTTTTGAAAAAAAGTGCACATTGTGTGTGATTTACCTTGTGATCATTGAGATATACAGTACATAGATTTTAGTCTGAACACAGTACAGTACAAACATTTACATGTATTCATGAGAGGTTTGACACATTCTACAGTCATAGGAGGGAAGTAAGGGGGTTGCTGATCATTTCCCATGAAACATAGCAAAAACGAGCAAAAGATGGGTTTAATGTTATTCATGTAACATCAGCAAGATGTGTTATCAAGAAAAATGAGGGCTGGCCTTTTTTAATGAATATGAAGAACTCATTTTCTCTGTAGTAAATCTGTTGGATCCTTAATGAAAATAATGTGTATAAGCTTCAGCCTATTGTTAAAGTCTGTAATTAACTGATTTGTAGTGTTTCTGTAAATATGACTATACTTTTTTCTCTGCTGTAACTGCTATCATGGATGTATATTTTGTTGTAAAGTCAAATCTAGAAAGGAAGGGAGACTGCATTTCTCCATAGATGGTTTTATCCATACAATATTTCATGTTAGTTTATTTCAATCTGTACTATTTAAAGGTAAATGTTCTGTATTAAAAGTATTTATGTTTTCATTAGTGAGTGAGGGAGAAACATTTGATTGTATTTTTAATTTAATGGTAGAGTATAGAATTGCAGTTGGAGGTTTCATCACATGCAGGGAGAAAAGTAAATGCCTTTTTGCTTCTAATATCGTGTTGCTGCACAACCCAGGCAGTTAGCAGATTCTCTCTTCTCTGCAAAGTGGAGCAGCGGAGACAAAGAAGAGGAGAGCCAGAGATGATGGTTTGTTTTATTCATCTGATTGTGTGTAGCCAGACGCTGACCACTGTTAGATTGTGTTTGCAGTGAGAGATCTGAACTTGTGAGTGTGTAATTAATTCCCCTGTTGCCCTGACTGCCAACAGAGACGCTGACAGAAAGGAAAGTATGACTCGATAGGTGGTGTGCGATAAGAATGAGTCGCATTCTGTGGGTGCCAGGTTCCCCCAGTAAAAAGCTCTCCAGAAATGAGCAAAGCTCGTGATATTGTGCTATTAAAACCTCTACGAGATCAGTGTCCCCGCTGCGGGACGATTGAGCTAACGTGCGCTAATGTGATTAGCATGACATTTTAAGAACAAGAAAATTTCCCAGGCCATAGACATATCTGATATGGGCAGAATATGTTTTGTTAATCCAACTGCACTGTCCAATTTACAGTAGCTATTACAGTGAAAAAATACCATGCTATTGTTTGAGGAGAGTGCACATTTATGTACTTAAAATGTATCAATAAACCAATTAGGCACATTGGCAGACTTGATACAACATTTTGAACAGTAATGCAATGATTCATTGGATCAGTCTAAAACTTTGCACATACACTGCTGTCATCTAGTGGCCAAAATCTAAATTGTGCCTAAACTGCAATAATACATTGTGGCATTTCTCTTGCATTTAAAAGATGATACCAGATCTAATGTGTTATATTCCCCAACATCAATCAATCAATCAAGTTTATTTTATATAGCCCTTCGTACATCAGCTAATATCTCGAAGTGCTGTACAGAAACCCAGCCTAAAACCCCAAACAGCTAGTAATGCAGGTGTAGAAGCACGGTGGCTAGGAAAAACTCCCTAGAAAGGCCAAAACCTAGGAAGAAACCTAGAGAGGAACCAGGCTATGAGGGGTGGCCAGTCCTCTTCTGGCTGTGCCGGGTGGAGATTATAACAGAACTATGCCAAGATGTTCAAAAATGTTCATAAGTGACAAGCATGGTCAAATAATAATCATGAATAATTTTCAGTTGGCTTTTCATAGCCGATCATTAAGAGTTGAAAAACAACAGGTCTGGGACAGGTGGCGGTTCCATAACCGCAGGCAGAACAGTTGAAACTGGAATAGCAGCAAGGCCAGGCGGACTGGGGACAGCAAGGAGTCACCACGCCCGGTAGTCCTGACGTATGGTCCTAGGGCTCAGGTCCTCCGAGAGAAAGAAAGAGAGAAGGAGAAAATTAGAGAGAGCCAATATTTTCAAAATGTTCATAAATGACAGCATGGTCAAATAATAATCAGGAATAAATCTCAGTTGGCTTTTCATAGCCGATCATTAAGAGTTGAAAACAGCAGGTCTGGGACAGGTAGGGGTTCCGTAACCGCAGGCAGAACAGTTGAAACTGGAATAGCAGCAAGGCCAGGCGGACTGGGGACAGCAAGGAGTCATCATGCCCGGTAGTCCTGACGTATGGTCCTAGGGCTCAGGTTCTCAGAGAGAGAGAAAGAAAGAGAGAATGAGAGAATTAGAGAGAGCATACTTAAATTCACACAGGACACTGGATAAGACAGGAGAAGTACTCCAGGTATAACCAACTGACCCTAGCCCCCCGACACATAAACTACTGCAGCATAAATACTGGAGGCTGAGACAGGAGCGGTCAGCAGACACTGTGGCCCCATCCGAAGATACCCCCGGACAGGGCCAAACAGGAAGGATATAACCCCACCCACTTTGCCAAAGCACAGCCCCCGCACCACTAGAGGGATATCTTCAACCACCAACTTACAATCCTGAGACAAGGCCGAGTATAGCCCACAAAGATCTCCACCACAGCACAAACCAAGGGGGGGCGCCAACCCAGACAGGAAGATCACGTCAGTAACTCAACCCACTCAAGTGACGCACCCCTCCTAGGGACGGCATGAAAGAGCACCAGTAAGCCAGTGACTCAGCCCCTGTAATAGGGTTAGAGGCAGAGAATCCCAGTGGAGAGAGGGGAACCGGCCAGGCAGAGACAGCAAGGGCGGTTCGTTGCTCCAGAGCCTTTCCGTTCACCTTCACACTCCTGGGCCAGACTACACTCAATCATATGACCTACTGAAGAGATAAGTCTTCAGTAAAGACTTAAAGGTTGAGACCGAGTCTGCGTCTCTCACATGGGTAGGCAGACTGTTCCATAAAAATGGAGATCTATAGGAGAAAGCCCTGCCTCCCGCTGTTTGCTTAGAAATTCTAGGGACAATTAGGAGGCCTGCGTCTTGTGACCGTAGCGTACGTATTGGTATGTACGGCAGGACCAACTCGGAAAGATAGGTAGGAGCAAGCCCATGTAACGCTTTATAGGTTAACAGTAAAACCTTGAAATCAGCCCTTGCCTTAACAGGAAGCCAGTGTAGGGAAGCTAGCACTGGAGTAATATGATCAAATTTCTTGGTTCTAGTCAGGATTCTAGCAGCCGTATTTAGCACTAACTGAAGTTTATTTAGTGCTTTATCCGGGTAGCCGGAAAGTAGAGCATTGCAGTAGTCTAACCTAGAAGTAACAAATGCATGGATTAATTTTTCTGCATCATTTTTGGACAGAAAATTTCTGATTTTTGCAATGTTACGTAGATGGAAAAAAGCTGTCCTTGAAACAGTCTTGATATGTTCGTCAAAAGAGAGATCAGGGTCAAGAGTAACGCCGAGGTCCTTCACAGTTTTATTTGAGACGACTTTACAACCATCAAGATGAATTGTCAGATTTAACAGAAGATCTCTTTGTTTTTGGGACCTAGAACAAGCATCTCTGTTTTGTCCGAGTTTAAAAGTAGAACGTTTTCAGCCATCCACTTCCTTACGTCTGAAACACAGGCTTCTAGCGAGGGCAATTTTGGGGCTTCACCATGTTTCATTGAAATGTACAGCTGTGTGTCATCCGCATAGCAGTGAAAGTTAACATTATGTTTTCGAATAACATCCCCAAGAGGTAAAATATATAGTGAAAACAATAGTGGTCCTAAAACGGAACCTTGAGGAACACCGAAATGTACAGTTGATTTGTCAGAGGACAAACCATTCACAGAGACAAACTGATATCTTTCCGACAGGTAAGATCTAAACCAGGCCAGAACTTGTCCGTGTAGACCAATTTGGGTTTCCAGTCTCTCCAAAAGAATGTGGTGATCGATGGTGTCAAAGGCAGCACTAAGGTCTAGTAGCACGAGGACAGATGCAGAGCCTCGGTCTGACGCCATTAAAAGGTCATTTACCACCTTCACAAGTGCAGTCTCAGTGCTATGATGGGGTCTAAAACCAGACTGAAGCATTTCGTATACATTGTTTGTCTTCAGAAAGGCAGTGAGTTGCTGCGCAACAGCTTTTTCAAAAAATTTTGAGAAGAATGGAAGATTCGATATAGGCCGATAGTTTTTTATATTTTCCGGGTCAAGGTTTGGCTTTTTCAAGAGAGGCTTTATCACTGCCACTTTTAGTGAGTTTGGTACACATCCGGTGGATAGATAGCTGTTTATTATGTTCAACATAGGAGGGCCAAGCACAGGAAGCAGCTCTTTCAGTAGTTTAGTAGGAATAGGATCCAGTATGCAGCTTGAAGGTTTAGAGGCCATGATCATTTTCATCATTGTGTCAAGAGATATAGTACTAAAACACTTAAGTGTCTCTCCCGATCCCAGGCCCTGGCAGAGCTGTGCAGATCCAGGACAGCTAAGCCCTGGAGGAATACGCAGATTCAAAGAGGAGTCCGTAATTTGCTTTCTAATGGTCATGATCTTTTCCTCAAAGAAGTTCATGAATTTATTACTGCTGAAGTGAAAGCCATCCTCTCTTGGGGAATGTTGCTTTTTAGTTAGCTTTGCAACAGTATCAAAAAGAAATTTTGGATTGTTCTTATTTTCCTCGATTAAGTTGGAAAAGTAGGATGATCGAGCAGCAGTGAGGGCTCTTCGGTACTGCACGGTACTGTCTTTCCAAGCTAGTTCGGAAGACTTCCAGTTTGGTGTGGCGCCATTTCCGTTCCAATTTCCTGGAAGCTTGCTTCAAAGCTCGGGTATTTTCTGTATACCAGGGAGCTAGTTTCTTATGACAAATGTTTTTCGTTTTTAGGGGTGCAACTGCATCTAGGGTATTGCGCAAGGTTAACCTTTTATGGCTGCAGCCCGACACCGGTACACTTATGACAACATCCAGCTCAAAGTGCAGGGCGCGAAATTCAAAAGCTAGTTTTTAAAAATATTTAACTTTCACACATTAACAAGTCCAAGACACCAGATGAAAGATAAACTTCTTGTGAATCAAACCAACATGTCCGATTTTTAAAATGTTTTACAGGGAAGACAAAATATGTAAATCTATTAGCTAACCACGTTAGCAAATTTCACCACTTTTCTAACTGCATCAGTTTCTTACTCCATCAGGTGCTATCACAAATTCGACCAAATAAAGATATAAATAGCCACTAACCAAGAAACAAATTCATCAGATGACAGTCTGATAACATATTTATTGTATAGCATATTTTTTTTCGAAAAATGTGCATATTTCAGGTATAAATCATATTTTACATTTCAGCTACAAATCAGAAAGTGCACCGAAAGCAGCCATAATATTTACAGACACCAACAGACACCAACGTCAAATAGCTTATTACTCATCATAAAACATTTCCGAAAAATATATAGTTTGCAGCAATTGAAAGATAGGCAACTTGTGATTCCAAACAATATTTCCGATTTATTAAATGTTTTACAGCGAAAACAAAATGTATCGCTATATTAGCGTAGCCACAATAGAGAGACACATTTGGGCGCCCACGACCCGTTCACATGCACGACAGATATATGAAATAACATCATAAAATGAGTCTTACTTTGGCTGATCTTTCATCAGAATGTTGAAACAGGCGTCCTCTGTCCAGATGAGTCGTTGTTTCGTTTCAGAATGAGAAATATCCCTGTTAATTTACCATTTCCAGTAGCCGTGGCCCAACGTAAACACAGTCATACGACGGAACACGGCAAAACTCCCGAATAAAGTTTCAATAATCTGATTAAACTATATTGAAAAAACATACATTACGATGATATGGTCACATATATCCAAAAGAATTCGAGCCGGAGACGTTAGCCGTTCGTTAGGAAGGCAAAACAGAAGTCCATCCCACTTCCTTCAGAATACCGGAAGTTGGCGCTCAGGTCAAAGAAATAGTTTTTTTTCCCACCACAGACCAAGAGGAGCAAAAAAATTTCTTCTCTGACATCCTCTTTACACCAATAGGAAGGCGTATAGACTGTCAGCAGACTCGTAGGTGTTAAGACCATGTATAGGCATCAGATTGAAAAGAGCATAGATTTCTGACATTTCACTTCCTGGTCAGGAAAAGTGCTGCAGAAGGACTTGTGTTTCACTCAGAGAAATAATTCCAACTGTTTTAGAAACTAGAAAGTGTTTTCTATCCAAAAAGAATAATAATATTCATATTGTACTAGCAAGATTTGAGTAGGAGGCCGTTTGAAATGGGCACGATTTCACTGGCTACTCAACACTTTGCCTTGCAGCCATAAGAAGTTAAATTGAGTTCCTCAGTTAAGTGGTTAACTGATTTTTGTCCTCTGACGTCCTTGGGTAGGCAGAAGGAGTCTGGAAGGGCATCAAGGAATTTTTGTGTTGTCTGAGAATTTATAGCACGACTTTTGATGCTCCTTGGTTGGGGTCTGAGCAGATTATTTGTTGCGATTGCAAACGTAATAAAATGGTGGTCCGATAGTCCAGGATTATGAGGAAAAACATTAAGATCTACAACATTTATTCCATGGGACAAAACTAGGTCCAGAGTATGACTGTGGCAGTGAGTAGGTCCAGAGACATGTTGGACAAAACCCACTGAGTCGATGATGGCTCCGAAAGACTTTTGGAGTGGGTCTGTGGACTTCTCCATATGAATATTAAAATCACCAAAAATTAGAATATGATCTGCTATGACTACAAGGTCTGATAGGAATTCAGGGAACTCAGAGAGGAACGCTGTATATGGCCCAGGAGGCCTGTAAACAGTAGCTATAAAAAGTGATTGAGTAGGCTGCATAGATTTCATGACTAGAAGCTCAAAAGACGAAAACGTCATTTTTTTTTTTGTAAATTGAAATTTGCTATCGTAAATGTTAGCAACACCTCCGCCTTTGCGGGATGCACGGGGGATATGGTCACTAGTGTAACCAGGAGGTGAGGCCTCATTTAACACAGTAAATTCATCAGGCTTAAGCCATGTTTCAGTCAGGCCAATCACATCAAGATTATGATCAGTGATTAGTTCATTGACTATGACTGCCTTTGAAGTGAGGGATCTAACATTAAGTAACCCTATTTTGAGATGTGAGGTATCACGATCTCTTTCAATAATGGCAGGAATGGAGGAGGTCTTTATCCTAATAAGATTGCTAAGGCGAACACCGCCATGTTTAGTTTTGCCCAACCTAGGTCGAGGCACAGACACAGTCTCAATGGGTATGGCTGAGCTGACTACACTGACTGTGCTATTGGCAGACTCCACTAAGCTGGCAGGTTGGCTAACAGCCTGCTGCCTGGCCTGCACCCTATTTCATTGTGGAGCTAGAGGAGTTAGAGCCCTATCTATGTTGGTAGATAAGATGAGAGCACCCCTCCAGCTAGGATGGAGTCCGTCACTCCTCAGCAGGTCAGGCTTGGTCCTGTTTGTGGGTGAGTCCCAGAAAGAGGTCCAATTATCTACAAATTCTATCTTTTGGGAGGGGCAGAAAACAGTTTTCAACCAGCGATTGAGTGCTGAGACTCTGCTGTAGAGCTCGTCACTCCCCCTAACTGGGAGGGGGCCAGAGACAATTACTCGATGCCGACACATCTTTCTAGCTGATTTACACGCTGAAGCTATGTTGCACTTGGTGACCTCTGACTGTTTCATCCTAACATCGTTGGTGCCTGTAATATTTGTGTTGTGGAGAAATGACCAGGCAGGAGACGGAGTACAGTTAGTTTTCGTTTAGTCAAAACCTCCCCTGCTCTACAGTTCCCGGGCACACTAGTGCGCATGTGCATTTCCTATTAGGTGTAGTAACGTAACACTGTCGTAATACATCACCGCTTAGTAACAGCATAGTAACTAATATAAACAGATGTAGATCCCAAATACTACACTCCTCCCCCATAGTTTTTAACTCCCAGAGAACAAGGTAAATATGTTAGGGAACTACTAATGCAATATCTGAACAATGCATTCTTAACACTTTTCAACTACTGGGTTGAAGCAGACTTTTCAGAGCCCAGCACAAATCCAGGGGATTATTCTGCCCCGAAGATGGAGTTTGTGTCCTAATAACTAACCCAGGTAATGTCCGTTTTCTTTCCTTTTATCTAGGACATATTAAAGTGTTTGTTTGTTTACTGCCTGTTACCTTAAACAGCTCAACTCACAGGTCAAGCTTTTGAGGTGCCCTTCGCTGTCGAATAGGATATCTCCGCTCCTCCTGGGCTTCCGGTGGTGGGCCAGGTTCGGGTGGAAGGTCAGGCTCTGTCTCTCCCGTACGTCCACAGTCAGGAGAATAGTCCTGGGGGTCGTTATTGTTCTCTCGGCGTGTCTCTGCTGGGGCGTTGGACCGTAGCAGATCCACATGAACGTTGACCTGGCGATGACCAATTTGGACTTGGTAAGTCAAAGGTCCTTTGCGTTGCAAAATCACACCTGAGTTCCACAGGCTCTTGGGGTGTCTGAAATCACGTACCATCACCCTCTCTCCCTCTTTGAATTCTCTGACAGTCTTTGAGTGTCTGTCATGAGCTTTCTTCTGCTGTAGCTGGTGCTTTGCCACAGTGCTTGACAAGTCTGGTTTCAACAATGTCAGGCGGGTACGTGGTTGGCGTCTCAGAAACAGTTCAGCTGGTGTACATTCCGTTACTGTGTGTGGTGTGTTACGGTAAGTAAACAGGAACCGGGGAAGCCTTTGGTGGGTGGGCACAGACTGAACCTCGAGTCTAGTCCAGGCCTTCTTAAAGGTTTGCACGGCTCTCTCCGCTGCTCCGTTTGATGCCGGATGGTAAGGTGGTGACCGGATGTGCCTTACTCCATTGTTCTTGAGAAACATTTCAAAATCGTTTGACGTGAAAGGAGGGCCATTGTCCGATACGAGCTCCTTGACTAGTCCAAAGGATGCGAACAGGTGTCTGAGAAGATTGATGGTCTTCTCAGCTGTGGTCAGTTCAGTAGGGAACACTTCCATCCACTTGGAATGGACATCGACGACAACAAGGAAATGTTGCTTGTCAATCTCGGCGTAATCCACATGGATGCGTTCCCAAGGTGTAGCAGCCCAGGACCATGGATGAAGAGCTGCAGCAGCAGGCTTGTTGCGAACAGCTTCACAAGGTGAGCAGTGGCCTACATGCTGTTGAATGTCCTGATCCAGTCCAGGCCACCACAGATAACTGCGAGCGAGTGCTTTCATTCGAGTGATCCCTGGATGTCCCTCATGCAGGTCAGATAGCAGTCTCCTCTGGAATTTGTGAGGTACCACCACCCTTGATCCCCACAGAACACATCCTTGATCAGTGGACAACTGGTCTTTCTTGTCGATGAATGGACGAAGGTTATCGTCATTTACGAAGTTTGGCCAACCTCCTAATGTTAAGTCCAAGACTTTGGAAAGCACTGGATCTTTCCTTGTTTCCTCTGCTATGTCTGAAGCAGATATGGGCAGTTCGTCAATGAGAGAGATCTGGAAGACTGCTCTATCATCTTCACTGTCGGAGTCACTATTGCATGGTAGTCTTGATAGTGCATCTGCATTTGCGTGATCACTGGATCGTCTGTACTCAATCTCGTAGTCGTAGGCTAACAATATCAGAGCCCAACGTTGCATTCGAAGTGCAGCAAGGGTTGGTATAGCTGATTTTGGTCCAAGGATGGCCAACAGAGGCTTGTGATCTGTCAGCAGTTGGAACTTCCTTCCGTACAGGTATTTGTGAAACTTCTTCACTCCGAATATTATGCTCAGGGCTTCCTTCTCAATTTGAGCATAATTTTTCTCACTTGGTGACAGAGTCCGTGATGCAAATGCAATAGGGTGTTCTTCACCTGACGATAGAACATGTGAGATGACGGCTCCTACTCCGTATGGAGATGCATTACACGCGAGTCTCAGCTTCATCTCTGTGTTGTAGTGGGCAAGCCACTTGCTCTTTAGCAGACGCTGTTTGCAAGTCTTGAATGCTTCTTCGCATTGTGGGGACCAATTCCACTTTGTATCGGCCTGCAGCAGTTGGTGAAGCGGATGCAACAATGTGGACAAGTTTGCCACAAACCTTCCGTAATAGTTCAGGAGCCCCAAAAATGACCTCAGCTCTCAGATATTTGTGGGTGCTGGTGCGTTTACGATTGCTTCCACCTTGCTGTTGGTTGGGTGCAGGCCTTGTGCATCAATCTTGTATCCGAGATACTCCACTGAGTCCTGGAGAAACTCACACTTGCTGCGTTTCATTCTCACTCCGTATTTCTCCAGTCTTGACATCACTTTGTCCAGCACTACAAGGTGCTCTCCAATGGTTGGTGCTGACACGAGGATGTCGTCCATGAAGCACACAACGTTGTCTATACCGTCCAGGATCTGATCCATTGTGTGTTGGAATATCGCTGGAGCTGTCGAGATTCCGTAGGCCAAGCGATTGAATCTGAATAGCCCCTTGTGTGTATTGATGGTCAGATACTGTTCTGACTCCGGATCCAGCTTCAGTTGCTGATAAGCGAATGCCAGGTCCAGCTTACTGAAAACCTTCCCACCAGCTAGAGTGGCAAACAGATCTTCAGCGTTTGGTAGTGGATATTCCTCTGGTAGTATGCAGCGATTTACTGTGACCTTGTAGTCACCGCACATTCTGACGGTCTTGTCTTTCTTTGGGACTACAACAATCGGAGCGGCCCAGTCGCTCCTCGCTACTTTCGTGATTATGTTATTCTTCTGTAGGCGGTCCAGTTCCTTATCTACTGCTTCCTTAAGAGCATAGGGAACTGGACGTGGTTTGTGAAAGATAGGCTTGGTTCCTTCTTGCACTCTGACTTTTGCTGTGAAGTCTTGTATTTCGCCGTAGCCATCTTTGAAAAGTTCTTTGTGCTTCTCCAGCATGTTAGTGAGTGTAGCCTGACTCACTGGTTTGTCCTTTCTCAGACTGAAGATTTCTCCCCAGTTCAACTTGATCTTTTGTAGCCAGTTTCTGCCTAGCAAGGCTGATTTTTCTCCTTTAACAATGACAAGCGGTAGCGTCCACTCCTTCCCCTCATACCGGACTGGTACCTGGATCTGCCCTAACACAGGAATAGTGTCACCAGTGTATGAAGAAAGGCGGATGGACGTTGGCTGAAGAGGGCACTCTTTCAGTTTTTCTTTGTAGAGTCTCTCTGGAACCAGAGATACAGACGCTCCGGTGTCCAGCTGCATTTTTACCGGTTTTCCCGCTAACTCCATGTTGAGATAGATTCCATCTTTTTGTTGTTGAGCTGTGTACACTGTGGACAGTTCCAATACTGTTTCAGTTGTACCTTCCTCTTCTTGTGCTGCATCTGACACTTTGTGCGCTCTTGCTGTGCGTTTTGAGGCTTTACACACTTTCTGTAAATGTCCAACCTTTCCACAATTGTGGCACTTTACATTTTGGAATCGACATTCACTGTGCTGATGATTATCTCCCCCACATCTGTAGCAACTTGGCTTAGACCTTTGAGATGTGGGCTGCTTTGTTCTTGTGTAACCTTGAGGACGGGACTGAGAAAAGTGTGACTTTTGTGAGCCTTTTTCACCACGTGCATCACTGACCTTGTGAACACCTTTCTGACGTTCTGCATATCCCGATAGCTCAATAGTATCCCTGTGGGCAAGCTCGAGTCCAAGTGCGATATCACAGGCTTTCCGAAAGGTCAGGTCCTTCTCTGACAGAAGCCTTCTGTGATATGCTTCACCTGTGAGACCACATACAAACTTATCTCGAAGAGCATCATCAAGAAATAGTGCAAACTCACATGTACTTGCCAGCCTTTTCAAAGCAAGGATGTAGTCAGCCACGGTTTCCCCTTGACTCTGGTGACGTTGGTAAAATCTGAAACGTTCTGCAATGAGAATTGGCTTAGGCTTGAAATGCCTTGAAAGAGTTTCAGTCAGTTCTGCATAGTTCAACTCCACTGCTTTTATTGGTTCAATGAGACCTTTCAGCAATCCATACTCAGTTGGACCCAAAACACTGAGAAATACGTCTGCTTTCTTTTCATCTTTGATTTCATTTGCAGCCAGCCAATGCTCAAAACGCTCCAAATAGGAATCAAAATCCTCTTTTGTAGCCTCAAACTCTGGTACTCGACCAATGGTTGCCATTTTCACAGTTAATTGTTCAGTTTCCTTATTCCTTGTATTCCTTAATTTTCATCTAATTCTTCACTTCAGAAGTTTCTGCAATTTCTTCGTTCACTGCACTCATTTGTAATAATGTACACACCGTGTTACGTTCCTTCTTCCTTTTTTTTTCTTTCTTGATAATATTTCTCCACTGAGATCGCCTAATTTCAATGGGTTCAATGACAGTTTTTTTTATTTTACCACCAGAGGGCAGTGTCGCTATTCTGGACTCCAATAGTCTTGCTACTTGGCAGCTCCTGAACACTGTACCTGCTAGCAGTGCTTAGCCTTTTTTTACTGGCGAAAGAAAATAAAAAATAACTGACGAATTACGTAATTATTTTGAGTTTCATTACTCACGCAACATTCTTCCCTTCAAGCAATGTCCGTTAAAGAAGTTTAACCACCTCGTCGCCACTGTAATATTTGTGTTGTGGAGAAATGACCAGGCAGGAGACGGAGTACAGTTAGTTTTCGTTTAGTCAAAACCTCCCCTGCTCTACAGTTCCCGGGCACACTAGTGCGCATGTGCATTTCCTATTAGGTGTAGTAACGTAACACTGTCGTAATACATCACCGCTTAGTAACAGCATAGTAACTAATATAAACAGATGTAGATCCCAGATACTACAGTGCCGACGTGGATAACAATATCTCTATACTCTCTACACTCGCCAGATTTAGCTTTAGCCAGCACCATCTTTAGATTAGCCTTAACGTCGGTAGCCCTGCCCCCTGGTAAACAGTGTATGATCGCTGGGTGATTCGTTTTAAGTCTAATACTGCGGGTAATGGAGTCGCCAATGACTAGGGTTTTCAATTTGTCAGAGCTAATGGTTGGAGCCTTCGGCGTCTCAGACCCCGTAGCGGGAGGAGTAGAGACAAGAGAAGACTCAGCCTCAGACTCCGACTCGCTACATAATGGGGAGAACCGGTTGAAAGTTTCTGTCGGCTGAATGAGCGACACCAGTTGAGCATTCCTACAGCATTTCCCTCCAGAAGCCATGAGAAAGTTGTCCGGCTGCGGGGACTGTGCGGGGGGGTTTATACTAACGTTACTATCTGTACTTACTGGTGGCACAGACGCTGTTTCTTCCTTTCCTACACTGAAATTACCCTTGCCTAACGATTGCGTCTGAAGCTGGGCTTGTAGCACAGCTATCCTCGCCGTAAGGCGATCGTTCTCCTGTATATTATGAGTACAGCGACTGCAATTAGAAGACATCATGTTAATGTTACTACTAAGCTTCGGCTGTTGAAGGTGCTGACGAACCATGTCCAGATAAAGCGTCCGGAGTGAAAAAGTTGAATGAGGGAAAAAAGTTGCGATGGAAAAACTAAAAATATAAACGGTAATTAAAAAAAAATAAAAAACGTAAAGTTGTCAGCTAGCAAAGTAAAGTTGGCAGCAAAACGCACAGCAACAAAACGCACAGCAACACGTCTCATTAATTAATAACATTAATTAATTAATAATAATAATAACATTATAACATTAATAACATTAATTTCACATTTCCACAAACTTCAAAGTGTTTCCTTTCAAATGGTATCAAAAATATGCATATCCTTGCTTCAGGTCATGAGCTACAGGCAGTTAGATTTGGGTGTCATTTTAGGCGAAAATTGAAAAAAAGGGTCCGATCTTTTCCTGTTGCATGGTCGAAGATAGGGCAGGAAAGTGATGGATAATGGAGGGAGAAGATCAGACAGTGATTCCCTCCAACATGGTCTCAGGAAAATTCTTATTATTTTATATGTAAATCTGTGACATGCCATTTAGTATGAAATGTTGCTTTAAACTGTGTTAGGTTGCATGAATGGAATAGTAGTTATACAATATCATACGAATTAGAAGATGTATAGTACCATACATCTTACCCGGTCGTACAATAGCATACTAATTTGAAGAAGTAACTTATCATACATCATGGGGGATGTATAGTATTGCACATCTTTATCTGAGACCAGGTTGCTTGTTGCGCAGTAACAAAAAAGGAAAATTACGGGAAATATTTACATTGGAGGTTTGGGGAACTAACATCAAAGGTTAGGAAAACTTAAACGACATTGGGTTAAGTTTAGAATAAGGCTTATGGGAGGTAGGGGAAGGTTAAAATGCTACTTTCATTTCTGTCACAAGTAACTAAACTAGACCATTTGTATCATACGTCTTGGAGCTGCTCAGAAATACGTAAAGTATATTTCATATTGGTCTGAGACCAGGCTAGCCCCTCAGTGTACTTTGGACCTCTAACTTTCAAATGTCAAATTAGTAGCTACTTCAAACACGGTCCACAGGGCAGAGGCAAAATTGGCAAGACACATTTCTATATACCGGTATGCAGTGTACTGTACAGTATGCACTCTAGGGAGAACCTTGATAGCCAACGTTCTCGCATTACAAGACCACCAGGTCTAGGAAGTATGACGGCGTGGGGATAAGGATACCTATGACGCATACCTTAGTTTCCCTATAAAATATTATAATGTGGATGGAACCTCAACTACCACCTTTCTCAATACTAAACGAGAAAGTACCTCTTGACCTTTTACACATTTTGTTGTGTTATACAGTGGCTTGCGAAAGTATTCACCCCCTTGGCATTTTTCCTATTTTGTTGCCTTACAACCTGGAATTAAATAGATTTTGGAGGTGGTTGTATCATTTGATTTTACACAACATGCCTACCACTTTGAAAATGCAAAATATTTTTTTATTGTGAAACAAGCAAGAATTAAAACAAAAAACAGAAAACTATAACTATTCACCCCCCCAAAGGCAATACTTTGTAGAAACACCTTTTGCAGCAATTACAGCTGCAAGTCTCTTGGGATATGTGCACATCTAAGGCAAAACTGCTCCAGCTCTTTCTAGTTGGATGGGATCTGCTGCTGTATAGCAATCTGTAAGTCATACCACAGATTCTCAATTGGATTGAGGTCTGGGCTTTGACTAGGCCATTCCAAGACATTTAAATGTTTCCCCTTAAACCACTTGAGGGTTGCTTTAGCAGTAGGCTTAGGGTCATTGTCCTGCTGGAAGGTGAACCTCCGTCCCAGTCTCAAATATCTGGAAGACGGAAACAGGTTTCCCTGAAGAATTTCGCTGTATTTAGTGCCATCCATCATTCCTTAAATTCTGACCAGTTTCCCAGTCCCTGCCGATGAAAAACATCCCCACAGCATGACGCTGCCACCACCATGCTTCACTGTTGGGATGGTGTTCTCGGGGTGATAAGGTGTTGGGTTTGCGCCAGACATAGCGTTTGACTGGTCCAACGCCGCATCTCCCTCTCTCCACACGGCGTTGGCCCACTCCAGGGCTTTCCCGGTAAGGCACGAGACGAGGGCGGACACCCTCTCACGGCCCGACGGACCCGGGTGGACGGTAGCCAGGTATAGGTCTAATTGAAGTAGGAACCCCTGGCAGTTCGCAGCCTTCCCGTCGTACTCCTGGGGCAAGGATAGACGAATCCCACTGGGACCAGGCGGAAAAGAGGCGCTCAGGGGAGACCCCGGTTGTGCTGGTGGAGGCGCTGGAAGAACTCCCTGTCTCTCCCAGCAGTCCATTGTCTGGACAACGCGGTCCATGGCGGTGCCAAGATGGTGAAGCATTGCTGCATGCTCCTGGACGTGATCCTCCACCCCTATACCCGGGGTACCTGCTCCTGATGACTCCATAGTTTGGGGTCGGTGATTCTGTAAGGGGTGCGAACTGGCGGCAGAGAAGTCAGACGCAGGAGAGCAATAACTTTGTTTCCAACGGCGCAGTTTATTAACAAAAAACCCACCGGAAAACAGACAAATAAAATAAATGGGTACATAACCCAATGCACACCAGGACAGACGTGCACAAGCACTTACAATAAACAATCACCGACAAGGACATGAGGGGGAACATAGGGTTAAATATACAACATGTAATTGATGGGATTGGAACCAGGTGTGATGGAAGACAAGACAAAACCAAAGGAAAATGAAAAGAGGATCAGCGATGGCTAGAAGGTTGGTGACTTCGACCGCCGAATTCCGCCCGAACAAGGAGAGGGACCAACTTCGGCGGAAGTTGTGACATGTGAACCGATACAGTATGCCTATAAAACATGATTTAATGTGAGCCTGAACCTCAACTACAACCTTTTTCAATACGAGACTAGGGAGTAAAAGTTGTGTTTTTTACATTGGATAAAAGTAGAGACTACGAGCTTGAAAATGGTATATCATACACTACAGTTGAAGAACAATGGGAAAGTAATTCTGCTTTGAAAGTTATTTAACTTGTAACCTCACTTTAGAGAAAGTGGCCCTTGAATGTTTTGGTAAACCTACTGGAGACCTCTTCTTAGTCTACACCCATTCAGCATCGTTCACACCCTCTTAAGCCTTAGTGCCACCCATATCTTTAAGGATTAACATGTGTGGCCATGTACTAAACAACCAAAGATTTCAAGACCAAAGGATGGGTTATACTACAGGTGTGTTCATCAATTCAATCTGGAGTGCCAGACTGCACTCTGGGCATTCGTAAACTCAGAGCGTGGTCAGATTGTCCTTTCGGAAATTTAGTGTTTCGCTCTGGACGCTCTGGCCGAGGAGTAGGGTTCTGACCTAACAGCAGTCAAGCACCCAAGCTAACTGGCTAACGTTGGCTAGCTTGCTAGCTACTTCCAGACACAAATGAGAGAAAAGCTCACTCTGACCATTTTACTCGCCCTAGCGGAGCTGGTTAGGCTGCTTTTATGTTAACTCAACGTCAACAGTGAAGAGGCGACTCCAGGATGCTGGCCTTCAAGGCAGAGTTGCAAAGAAAAGACCATATCTCAGACTGGCCAATAAAAACTAAAGATTAAGATGGGCAAAAGAACACAGACACTGGACAGAGGAACTCTGCATAGAAGGCCAGCATCATTTAGTCGCCTCTTCACTGTTGACGTTGAGACTGATGTTTTGCGGGTACTATTTAATGAAGCTGCCAGTTGAGTACTTGTGAGGTGTCTGTTTCTCAAACTTTACACTCTAATGTACTTGTCCTCTTGCTCAGTTGTGCACCGGGGCCTCCCACTCCTCTTTCTATTCTGGTTAGAGCCAGTTTGCGCTGTTCTGTGAAGGGAGTAGTACCCAGCGTTGTACGAGGTCTTGAGTTTCTTGGCAATTTCTCGCATTGAATAGCCTTCATTTCTCAGAACAAGAATAGACTGACGAGTTTCAGAAGAAAGTCCTATGTTTCTGGCCATTTTGAGCCTGTAATCGAACCTACAAATGCTGATGCTCCAGATACTCAACTAGTCTAAAGAAGGCCAGTTTTATTGCTTCTTTAATCAGAACAACAGTTTTCAGCTGTGCTAACAATTTCAAAAGGGTTTTCTAATGATCAATTAGCATTTTAAAATGACAAACTTGGATTAGTTAACACAACGTGCCATTGGAACACAGGAGTGATGGTTGCTGATAATGGGCCTCTGTACGCCTATGTAGATATTCCATTAAGAATCTGCCATTTCCAGCTACAATAGTCATTTACAACATTAACCCTGTCCACTGTATTTCTGATCAATTTTATGTTATTTTAATGGCCCAAAAATGTGCTTTTCTTTCAAAAACAAGGACATTTCTAATTGACCCCAAATTTTTGAACAGTAGTGTACATGAGACAGCAGCCACATTTGATTTGTATTTATTTTATTTTACCTTTATTTAACTCAGTTAATAACAAATTCTTATTTACAATGACGGCCTACCCTGGCCAAACCCTCCCCTAACCCGGACGACTCTGGGCCAATTGTACGCCGCCCTATGGGACTCCCGAACACGGCCGGTTGTTATAGAGCCCGGGATCGAACCCGGGTCTGTAGTGACTTCTCTAGCGCTGCGATTACACACACATTATAACCCAGGCTTTTAAAGGTATGTCTGCGTCTCAAATGGCCCCCTATTTCCTATTTAGTGCACTACATTTACAGGCTCTGAACAAAAGTACTGCTCTATATAGGGAATAGGATTCCATTTGGGACACAGCCTCCGTCTCTGAGAAATGTCTGTCATGCTATAAAAATCCCATTCCTGCATCCCAGCATGGCTAAAACTGCTTTAAAAGGCTGTTTCAGTTCAGAAGCAGATGGATCATCACAGCAAGTTGCCGTGACGTATAGTATAAGCTGAACTGGCATGAAGGTCAGAGACAACATCTTCAGGCTCGATGACTCTAAAGTTCTATAGTGGAATGAAGCTCAATGTTTATCTTCTGCTGTAAGGTACTGTATAGAGGACTCGCCACAAGAATAAACCTTTTGACAGTTGATGCAACAAAAAAAAATTCTTGACAGGCTTTAGATTTACCCATCCAACATGAGTGTTATGATGGCACTGCGATTGCTCTCTGCTCCTATTGTCTACTTTCTCAATAGCCATTGAGTGATTTAATTCATGTTGATTATGTATGCATACAGTGATGTAATGCACTGTATAAAAAGCTGTGTGCTCTAGACTGTTATCAGGACATGGTTGCATACAGTGTTTTACCTCCTTTTGTATTACACCTGCTGTGTAAATAAATGTATGTCTTTAATCACATCCACTCATTCTCAAATCAGTTTTGCTTGGCATACTTCATCTAACAATACACGATCAACAATCAAGTCTGCAATGACCACCCCAGTCTTAGTCCGTAGTCTCTGCCTCACATGATAATGACCACATTCATTTCACATGTTTTTGCATTCTTCACAAAAGCATGCCGTGGTGGCTGGTCATGGATAAGGTCACAGATCACAAGGGAACATACTAGCTGCGCATAGTAATTTAGGCTGTGTGCCAAATGGCACCCTATTCCCTTTATAGTGCACTACTATTGACCAGAGCCCTGTGGGTCCTGATCAAAAGTAGTGCACTATAGGGAATAGGTTGCCATTTGGGACACAGGGATAGTGTTGAAAATGAGTTGGTATTCCCAAACATTGCCTCACACCTAACTTGACTCCCAACTCTTCATCTCATGCCTGTGCTGACTGCTGACTCCACACATCCCTGCTGCTGCAAGCATAGACATCAACACAATGTGAAGAGATCAGGGGAACGGACCACTGTGCTCACACTTGGTGTCAGCTTTTCTTTATTTTCCTCCTTTTATCTGTCTCTGTGTCTCTCTCTCTCTCTCTTTCTGACTCTTTCTTTCTCTCTCTCTCTGTGTGTCTCTCTCTCTCTGTGTGTCTCTCTCTTTCTGACTCTTTCTTTCTCTCTCTCTCTGTGTGTCTCTCTCTCTCTGTGTGTCTCTCTCTTTCTGACTCTTTCTTTCTCTCTCTCTCTGTGTGTCTCTCTCTCTGTGTGTCTCTCTCTCTCTCTGTGTGTGTCTCTCTGTGTGTGTCTCTCTCTCTCTCTCTGTGTGTCTCTCTCTGTGTGTGTCTCTCTCTCTCTCTCTGTGTGTCTCTCTCTGTGTGTGTCTCTCTCTCTCTCTCTGTGTGTCTCTCTCTGTGTGTGTCTCTCTCTCTCTCTCTGTGTGTCTCTCTCTGTGTGTGTCTCGCTCTCTCTCTCTGTGTGTGTCTCTCTCTCTCTCTCTCTGTGTGTGTGTGTGTCTCTCTCTCTCTCTCTCTGTGTGTGTGTGTCTCTCTCTCTCTCTCTCTGTGTGTGTGTGTGTGTCTCTCTCTCTCTCTCTCTCTGTGTGTGTGTGTGTGTCTCTCTCTCTCTCTCTCTCTGTGTGTGTGTCTCTCTCTCTCTCTCTCTCTCTGTGTGTGTCTCTCTCTCTCTCTCTCTGTGTGTGTGTCTCTCTCTCTCTCTCTCTGTGTGTCTCTCTCTCTCTCTCTCTCTCTCTGTGTGTGTGTCTCTCTCTCTCTCTCTCTCTCTCTCTCTCTCTCTCTCTCTCTCTCTCTCTCTCTCTCTCTCTCTCTCTCTCTCTCTCTCTCTCTCTCTCTCTCTCTCTGTGTCTCTCTCTCTCTCTCTCTGTGTGTCTCTCTCTCTCTCTCTCTGTGTGTCTCTCTCTCTCTCTCTCTGTGTGTCTCTCTCTCTCTCTCTCTGTGTGTCTCTCTCTCTCTCTCTCTCTCTCTCTCTCTCTGTGTGTCTCTCTCTCTCTCTGTGTGTCTCTCTCTCTCTCTCTCTCTCTCTCTCTGTGTGTCTCTCTCTCTCTCTCTCTCTCTCTCTCTTTTCTCTCTCTCTCTCTTTTCTCTCGATGTCGCTGTCTGTCTGTACAGGATGAGCGTTTAGTAGGTAGCTTGCAGCTAGCCTCCTGCTTTGAACGAGCATATTTGATTATATCAGTAAATCTGGCTGTAGGGAGGTTGGGGGGGTGAGCTCCTCACACGTGTCTGGGTGCATCCCCAATGGCACCCTATTCTCTACATAGTGCACTCCTGCTTTTGGCCCTGGTCAAAAATAGTGCTTTATAAGAAGGGAATAAGTTGCCATTGGGGAAGCAAACTATCTCAGGTTGGGCTGGCTGGGAAAGTACAAAGAGGAGAGAAAGAGAGAGAGCAGGCAAGGTCGGGCACATGAACACACACACACACACACACACACACACACACACACACACACACACACACACACACACACACACACACACACACACATACACACACTGCCCAGGCCTAATTAGCATTAATCACTTCTCATCTTGTAAATTCTGCCTGCTGCCAATTATCAATGATTATGCCCTACTAGCTTCAGGGTAGGTGACAGGGTTCAAGGCTGGCTGTACACCATAACATTCACTCAACAGGATTCAGTGGTAAAAATAATCTAAATTATGCTTGGTGATGGTTGTGAAAATAAAGCCTCCTCCCCAACACTTATTCCAATACCCGTTTGAAAAACCCACCGCCATCTGCTATCAGCTACAATTATCAAATTGTAAATGTACTGTAGATGGGTTTCAGCAGCCACAGACATTTGCTATTTAAGATCCAAGAAATGTCTCACAGCACTGTTAATACCATTTGCTGTTAATACCATTGTTGGGTATACAGTAGTGAGGGTGTCTGCTATTGGAATCCAAGTGGTTTAGATCCCTAGTGTCCCATATTGGCAATAATATAACCACTTAGCCCTCACCCCATCTATAAGATGTGACAATGGGCCTGTAAGTCCAATAATAAAGGTAGCTACATGCTTAGTAATGGGCTTCTAAGACATTTGCTTATCTGTATCTTAACTGCTGGCTAAGGAGGAGCCATGGAGCGATGCTTTTTATCTGGTTAAGACTGCAGTGAACAAAGAGAGCACCATACCCCAGAGGGGATAAGGGGGGATTTAAAACTCATTTACATTCTGCAATTGATTCCGCGCACCACCCTGTCTGTAATGTCAGTCATTCGCTTCCTTTAGAGGTTTAATTAAATCCCTGACTGAGTTCTGTTCGGATTTCTGATTTGAAGTCGGAATCAATAAGAGCAAAGTGTCCAAAGATTGGAGCTGTAAATCAATTTCAACAATGCTTCCAGAATCAGAATCATCTTTATTCGCCAAGTGCATTTACACAAGCACATTTACAATATTAACAAGGAGGTCCAATACACCACCCTATAAATTACTGAATTATATAATAATTAATAAGTGTTATGGATCTGCCAGCTGAAAGGCAAATGCCTCATTGCAGGGCATGGGCATTTAACATTTACACATACTTGGTGATATGGTGCTGCAGTGATAGTCAACATTTAGAGACAGAAAACAGACATAGTAGTTTACACAGTTTACATGCATTATATAGAAACCCAGCTCTATGCCTCTGAGGAGGGAGTCCTCTTCCTTCTCTGCTCTACACACGCTGCTGCTGCTGGTAGTGGTGGTGGGGTGTCAGAGGAGATATTATCTCTCCAATGGTTAGCTACCTAGCTGCCATCCTCTTCCCCGCTCTTTTGCTCATTCCCCTTTAATCTTGCATTGTTTTAAGATCTCCTATAAGCCATGTCCTTTTCCCCTTTTTACACCTTCCTAATATTGACTTTTACCCTCTTTTGCCCTCAGAACAGCCTCAATTCATTGGGCATGGACTCTACAAGGTGTCGAAAGCATTCCACAGTGATGCTGGAGCATGTTGACTCCAATGCTTCCACAGTTGTGTGAAGTTGGCTGGATGTCCTTTGGGTGGTGGACCATTCTTGATACACACGGGAAACTGTTGACGGTGAAAAACCCAGCAGCGTTGCAGTTCATGACACACTCAAGCCGGTGCGCTTGGCACCTACTACCATACCCCAATAAAAGACACTTAAATCTTTTGACTTGCCCATTCACCCTCTGAATGGCACACATACACAATCCATGTCTGAACTGATTTGATTTGACTTCCTAAAAATCCTTCTTTAACCTGCCTCCTCCCCTTCATCTACACTGACTGAAGTGACATCAATAAGGGATCATAGCTTTCACCTGGTAAGTCTGTCATGGAAAGATGTTTTGTACACTCAGTGTATATAGTGTTGTGTTGAAGTTTTTCATACAAATCACTAGGGCTGGTAATTGCCAGGGACCTCACGATACAATATTATCACGATGCTTACTGTAGGTGCCAATACAATATGTATTGTGATTCTCACTATTCTGTATGTAATGTGATTTGATATTGCGATTTGATGTTCTAAACATATTGCTCAACATACAGTGGGGAGAACAAGTATTTGATACACTGCCGATTTTGCAGGTTTTCCTATTTACAAAGCATGTAGAGGTCTGTAATTTTTTATCATAGGTACACTTCAACTGTGAGACGGAATCTAAAACAAAAATCCAGAAAATCACATTGTATGATTTTTAAGTAATTAATTTGCATTTTATTATTTTATCAAATATTGATTATAATAACGTCCAAAATATGTAACTATCGACCCCCCCCCATCACTGAAGCATACATGAGAGCATCAGCTGTCCTGGACAACTGTGTGATCACGCTCTCTGTAGCCGATGTGAGTAAGACCTTTAAACAGGTTAACATTCACAAGGCCGCAGGGCCAGACGGATTACCAGGATGTGAACTCTGAGCATGCGCTGACGAACTGGCAAGTGTCTTTCCTGAAATGTTCAACCTCTCCCTGTCTGAGTCTGTAATACCAACATGTTTTAAGCAGACCACCATAGTGCCTGTGCCCAAGAACACTAAGGTAACCTGCCTAAATGACTACCGACCCGTAGCACTCACGTCTGTAGCCATGAAGTGCTTTGAAAGGCTGGTCATGGCCCACATCAACACCATTATCCCAGAAACCCTAGACCCAATCCAATTTGCATACCGCCCCAACAGATCCACAGATGATGCAATCTCTATTGCACTCCACACTGCCCTTTCACACCTGGACAAATGGAACACCTATGTGAGAATGCTATGCAATGACTACAGCTCAGAGTTCAACACCATAGTGCCTTCAAAGCTCATCACTAAGCTGAGGACCCTGGGACTAAACACCTCCCTCTGCACCTTGATCCTGGACTTCCTGACAGGCCGCCCCCAGGTGGTAAGGGTAGGTAACAACACATCCGCACTGCTGATCCTCAACACGGGGGCCCCTCAGGGGTGCGTGCTCAGTCCCCCCCTGTACTCCCTGTTCACTCATGACTGCATAGCCAGGCACGACTCCAACACCATCATTAAGTTTGCTGATGACACAACAGTGGTAGGCTTGATCACCGACAACAATGAGACAGCCTATAGGGAGGAGGTCAGAAACCTGACCGTGTGGTGCCAGGACAACAAAAAGGAGATGACTGTGGACTGCATGAAAAGCAGGACCAACCACACCCCCATTCTCATCGACGGGGTTGTAGTGGAGCAGGTTGAGAGCTTCAAGTTCCTTGGTGTCCACATCACCAACAAACTCTCATGGTCCAACCACAACAAAACAGTCGTGCCCTCCAAGTTCCTTGGTGTCCACATCACCAACAAACTCTCATGGTCCAACCACAACAAGACAGTCGTGACAAAACCTGTTCCCCCTCAGGAAACTGAAAAGCTTAGGCATGGGTCCTCAGGTCCTCAGGTCCTCAAAGTTTTACATCTGCACCATCGAGAGCATCCTGACTGGTTGCATCACTGCCTGTTTTGTCGACTCTGGGATGCTGGCCTTCAAGGCAGAGTTGCAAAGAAAAAGCCATATCTCAGACTGGCAAAAAATAATAATAATATTAAGATGGGCAAAAGAGCACAGACACTGGACAGAGGAACTCTGCCTAGAGGCCAGAATCATTGAGTCGCCTCTTCATTGTTGACGTTGAGGATGGTGTTTTGCAGGTACTATTTAATGAAGCTGCCAGTTGAGGACTTGTGAGGCGTCTGTTTCTCAAACTAGGCACTCTAATGTACTTGTCCTCTTGCTCAGTTGTGCACCAGGGCCTCCCACTTCTCTTTCTATTCTGGTTAGAGCCAGTTTGCGCTGTTCTGTGAAGGGAGTAGAACACAGCGTTGTATGAGATCTTCAGTTTCTTGGCAATTTCTCGCATGGAATAGCTTTAATTTCTCAGAACAAGAATAGACTGATGAGTTTCAGAAGAAAGTTCTTTGTTTCTGGCCATTTTGAGACTGTAATCGAACCCACAAATGCTGATGCTTCAGATTCTCAACTAGTCTAAAGAAGGCCAGTTTTATTGCTTCTTTAATCAAAACAACAGTTTTCAGCTGTGCTAACATAATTTCAAAAGGGTTTTCTAATGACCAATGAGCCTTTTAAAATGATAAACTTGGATTAGCTAACACAACGTGCAATTGGAACACAGGAGTGATGGTTGCTGATACTTGGCCTCTGTACGCCTATGTAGATATTCCATTAAATATCTGCTGTTTCCAGCTACAATAGTCATTTACAACATTAACAATGTCTACACTGTATTTCTGATCAATTTGATGTTATTTTAATGGACAATGTTTTTTGCTTTTCTTTAAAAAACAAGGACATTTCTAAGTGACCCCAAACTTTTGAATGGTAGTGTAGGCATTACCTCAATTACCTCGACTAACCGGTGCCCCCGCACATTGACTCTCTACCGGTACCCCCTGTATATAGCCTCGATATTGTTATTTTACTGCTGCTATTTAATTAATTATTTGTTACTTTTATTTCTTATTTTTTACTTATCTATTTTTTACTTAACACATATTGTTCTTAAAACTGCATTGTTGGCTTGTAAGTAAGCATTTCACTGTAAGGTCTACACCTGTTGTGTTCGGCGCACGTGACAAATAATATTTGATTTGATTTGAATACAAACAGTGTACATTGTTCCTGTGCCATTGAAATGCACATTTGAATCAATCTAAGTGTTCTTACTGCATGAAATAATGTGTAACGTATTGCGCTCCGAAGCAGCCATCAGGGGCATTCTAATATCTCCAAGGCTGTAAGACCCCTTGAGTTGGATGTAAAAGTGGATTTTTATGTTTAATGGTTTGAACTTGTATAATTTATGAGCTCATAAAAAATGTAATATATTATATGGATAGAACTCCCAGGTGCGGTGTATATAGTTAACATTAGTTTCCTCTTATTAGGTTTAGCCTCGGGTACATACAGTGGTGTTGTTGTCACGTGGGAGAAACAGCACAGACTTCACATCCTTAATCTATCTCTCCACAGACTGAAGTTATGTCAGGAATGATCAGCTTCTATTTGGCGAGAGGTCAAGTGAAATATTAGGAGAGGTCCAATACATCACTCTATCAGTTACTGAATGATATATTAATAAGGCAATGTTATGGATCTGACAGCTGAAAGGCAAATGCCTCATTACAGTGCATTGGCATTTCACATACCGTATTGAGTCTGTGTGTTGGAGACATACATTGGAATATCAGAAACTGTATATTGGAGTTTCTTGTAGGATTGTTTTAGAAATAATTCAGTCGCTAGTGTTTACTGCATAGGCCTAGTAATCCAGACCATTTGCTTTGGATATTGTTAAAATGCCTGATGAACCATACAGGAGATCATACGCAGATTGAATGGTATATAAATCCATAACTGCCATGTTACAGTTTGCTTCTTGGATAAACCTTCTGGAATGTCTTAGACTGTCACTGCATTCTTAACACATAATGAAATAAAACCGCTGTTGTTGGGAACAGTTGGTTGAAATGGCTGTAATACATCTCAGGGCTATGATCAGATGAGGCTTATCCATCTTTGGTTTGTAAGTGCCCAGGATTTGTCTGGGAATTCTGTGACTAAACCAGTACTTTTAAAACATTGAGGCTGGCTTAGTAGTCTCTGATGTGGTATTAAATAAGATGTGTCAGTCGGCCTCAACTCAGGGTTTATAGGCCATTTCCCTGGATCCGACATCAGCCACCTTGTAAATAAATCAGGCCCGACGACAAGGACTTCCTCTCTGGAGATTTAATTTACCTCACCACCACTGAGCCAATGCGGGCGATTTTCACATCCGGACAGTACAAGGCAGACCGTCTGAGAGAAAGTGGGCTCAATGGTAAAGAGATAGAGGGAGTGGGGGGAGAGCGAGATGGAGGGAGGGAAAGAAATAAGCCATTTGAAGTTACCGGTACATTTCCTTTTCTGATTGACAGACGAAATTAGTTAGAAATGGAGCTTTGTCATGCAGTCAGTTTGTAATTAGTTTCTGGTCCTTCAATGTAAATGTACCTGGGAAGGAACTGTGGTAATGCCTTTGCTATTGTTGATAGAGTGATCAATCTCATTCAGCCTCCGGTCTAGACTCCAACCAACCATTCGGATTAACAAGGAACAGTTTTCTCTCTGACTCAAGCCATCACCAGTCATTGAGTTTATAATCACGTCAGGAACAATGCCGATGACTCGTCATATTAGTCATCATTAATTGCCAGTCATTGTAACTGTGTGGCTTTAAATACCAATGTCTTCTTCCCAAATGGCACCCTACTACCTATATAGTGCACTACTTTTGACCAGAGCCCTATGTAGTGCACTAAATTGGGAATGGAGTGCAATTTGGAACGTATGCCAGTTCCTACTTTTAACATCTGGAGACAAAACATGAATCCAAAGACACCACAAGGTAAAACATTGAAGTCATTGTTATACTGTAGTGACTACTATACAATCATATTACTCTTCCATAAACATACGTTTTGTATTCAATATAAAGACTTGAGACCATGTTTATATCTAAGGAGCTCGTGATATGCTCCCTTTTTTAAAGCTGGATCAATTCAGCAACAAGACGATCCATACTGCTGAAAGATTGTTTTCTTTCCTCTGAATATGCAAAGCAAGTGCAATGCGAATTCATCAGAATTTCCAGCGCCAAAATCTATTTAGGGAGCAAAGTCTAACAAGGCCAGATTGATTCAGCAGTATTGTGAGGATTAGGAGTGAAGACACTTCATGTTTGTAACATGAGACTGAAAATGTACCTGAATAGCAAGGATTGATTTTAATTAACTTCTAACTGCTGAGATCCCGTTAACGGGATCGACTTGACAACAGCCAGTGAAAGTGCAGGGCGCCAAATTCAAACAACAGAAATCTGATAATTAAAATTCCTCAAACATACAAGTATTTTACACCATTTTAAAGATAAACTTGTTGTTAATCCCACCACAGTGTCCGATTTCATAAAGGCTTTACGACGAAAGCCCACCATCTGATTATGTTAGGTCAGTACATAGTCACAGAAAGACACAGCCATTTTTCCAGCCAAAGAGAGGAGTCACAAAACGCAGAAATAGAGATAAAATGAATCACTAACCTTTGATCTTCATCAGATGAGACTCATAAGACTTCATGTTACACAATACATACATGTTTTGTTCGATAAAGTTCATATTTATATCCAGAAATCGTAGTTTACATTGGTGCGTTATGTTCAGTAATGTTTTGCCTCCAAAACATCCGGTGATTTTGCAGAGAGCCGCATCAATTTACAGAAATACTCATAATAAACATTGATAAAAGATGTTGTGTTTTACATGGAACTTTAGATAAACTTCACCTTACTGCAACCGCTGTGTCAGATTTCAAAAAAACTTTACGGAAAAAGCACCCCATGCAATAATCTGAGTACGGCGCTCAGACACAAAACAAGCCATACAGGTACCCGCCATGTTGTGGAGTCAACAGAAGTCAGAAATAGCATTATAAATATTCACTTACCTTTGATGATCTTCATCAGAATGCACTCCCAGGAATCCCAGTTCCACAATAAATGTTTGTTTTGTTCGATAAAGTCCATAATTTATGTCCAAATACCTCCTTTTTGTTCGTGCATTTAGTTCAAAAATTCTAATTCATGACGCGCAGGCCAGACAAAGTCAAACAATTCCATTACAGTTCGTAGAAACATGTCAAACGTTGTATAGAATCAATCTTTAGCATGTTTTTAACATAAATCTTCAATAATGTTTCAACCGGAGAATTCCTTTGTCTGTAGAAATGCAATGGAACGCAGCTAACTTTCACGGAGGCGCGCCTGAGTGAGCTCGTGGCACTCTGCCAGACCCCTGACTCAATCAGCTCTCGTTCCCTCATCCTTCACAGTAGAAGCCTGAAACAAGGTTCTAAAGACTGTTGACGTCTAGTGGAAGCCTTAGGAAGTGCAATATGACCACATAGACACTGTATATTGGATAGGCAAACCTACAAACCTCAGATTTCCCACTTCCTGGTTGGATTTTTTCTCAGGATTTTGCCTGCCATATGAGTTCTGTTATACTCACAGACATCATTCAAACAGTTTTAGAAACTTCAGAGTGTTTTCTATCCAAATCTACTAATAATATGCATATCTTAGCTTCTGGGCCTGAGTAGCAGGCAGTTTACTCTGGGCACCTTATTCATCCAAGCTACTCAATACTGCCCCCAGCCATAAGAAGTTAACCTGTTTGGCGTGCAAGCCCGACGTCGGTACACTTATGACAACAGCCAGCTCAAAGTGCAGGGCGCGAAATTCAAAAGATATTTTTTTTAAATATTTAACTTTCACACATTAACAAGTCCAAGACACCAGATGAAAGGTACACATCTTGTGAATCAAGCCAACATGTCCGATTTTTAAAATGTTTTACAGGGAAGACACAATATGTAAATCTATTAGCTAACCACGTTAGCAAAAGACACCACTTTTTTTACTCCATCAGTTTTTTACTACATCAGTAGCTATCACAAATTCGACCAAATAAAGATATAAATAGCCACTAACCAAGAAACAACTTCATCAGATGACAGTCTGATAACATATTTATTGTATAGCATATGTTTTGTTAGAAAAATGTGCATATTTCAGGTATAAATCATAGTTTACATTGCAGCTACAGTCAGAAATTGCACCGAAAGCAGACAGATTACAGACACCAACGCCAAATAACTAAATACTCATCATGAAACATTTCTGAAAAATACATAGTGTACAGCAATTGAAAGACAGGCATCTTGTGATTCCAGACAATATTTCCGATTTATCAAGTGTTTTACAGCGAAAACACAATATAGCGTTATATTAGCTTAGCACAATAGCAAACATAACAACAGCATTGATTCAAGGCAAAAATAGCTATAACGTATAAACCACCAAAATATATTAATTGTTTCACTAACCTTCTCAGAATTCTTCAGATGACAGTCCTGTAACATCATATTACACAATGCATATAGAGTTTGTTCGAAAATGTGCATATTTAGCGGCACAAATCGTGCTTAGACAATGAGAATTGTGTCCATAACGTCAAGCAATCTGTCCGGCGCCATCTTGTAAAGGCACCTTTTCTTATCGAATACTATTCATAAACTTGACTAAAAAAATACAGGTTGGACAGCAATTGAAAGACAAATTAGTTCTTAATGCAATCGCTGAATTACATTTTTAAAATTAACCTTACTGCGCAATACAGGCTGCGATAACGCAAGGCTACACTGCAGGAAATGGCGTCTTATGCATTTGACATTTTTCAACAGAACAATGAATTATCAGCATAAATAGTTCTTACTTTTAGATGAACTCCCATCAGAATCTTGGGAAATGTGTCCTTTGTCCAAAAGAATCGTTGCTAGGTTGGAGAACGTCGTCTTCAACGTTGCAATTAGCTGTAAACAATAGCCATGTGGGCCAGAGATACCCAACTTCCTAAAACGTCACGAAAATAAATACCCGAAAATCGCAATATACTGACATAAACTGATATAATTCGGTTTAAAATAACAACATTACGATGTCTTCAACACCTATATCGAATAAAAACAGAGCCGGATATATCTAGGAGCTAATACGGGAGCTTCTAAAATGACATGCCAAGACCCTTCCTGCGTCAGAGCGAAGAGTGGAAAGATGGGACACTTCGGCTCCAAGCAATTTATAACCTTTGGGACCTACGTAAAACTCCATTTCAACTCTCCCTATTCGCTGACACCCAGTGGAAGGCGTATGCAGTGCATCTCAACCAATAGAGGACAGGCAAATTAATACACAGGTCTCAGAACAGCCAGCAAAATTCTGCATTCTGACATACACATAGGAAAATTGCTCTAAGTCCAGTTCTGTTTCACCCACAGATATAATTCAAACGGTTTTAGAAACTAGAGAGTGTTTTCTATCCAATAGTAATAATAATATGCATATTGTACGAGCAAGAATTGAGTACGAGGCCTTTTTGAAATGGGCACCTTTTATCTGGCTACTCAATACTGCCCCTTGAGCCCAAACAGGTTAAAGGAACTTTGAGTGGAATTCTGATGTTTTCTTCTCCATTTTCCACCCCTTGGCTTTTGCCAGTCATTGATATGATGTCTCAACTTCACCCAAAAATGAGTAGCAGTTGACCAGAAATTGAGCTTTTCAATTAGTTTTCTACGGCTATGTTCATGAATAAACATTCGGTAATTTATATGCGAAACTAAATGCTAAACTAATCATTGAAGTTATTAATGCATCCCTTTTGCAGGGGAAAGTCTTCATCCTGACACAGTTTTGTCAGTATCAGGCTTGGATGCCAACATTTCTTTACAGGTGTCAGTGAACGATAACATTGAATCTATTTGTATCATTGAAAATGAAGAAGCTTTAGCTTTAATTGATATTTGCCTTAAGGCCTTATTTTTCTCCTCTCACTTCAAGCCATGGAAGAGACAGCCGTGTTCATTTTCAGTTATAATTGTCTGATCCAATCAGGGTGTTGTCCCCTCCTTTTTTAGGGTAAAATGATCCTCAAACCATTTTTTTAATTTAACATGATCAGGGACTCCCATTGAGACCAAGGACTCTTTTTCAAAGGAGCCCTGCATGAACACAATGTATCAAATGTAGAACATGCAATACTACAAGCAATTTAAGAAGCAAACACGTTACTCAACAATGCAGTCCTCCAATAAGAATTTAAACTTCCCTAGCCTAGAGGCATCAGAGCATCAAAGGTGCAGAGAGCTCTGCAGATCATTCTATACACGAGTGAAAATTTGACCTAATTATGTGGTGATCGATCGGACCTCTATAGTTAACCCTCACTGTGATCTGGTCTGGTGACTCGTATGTGAACACTACCACTATAATAGGCTGGTACCAGTCTCCTAGGCAGACTCACCAAGTTATGTGAACATTCCACCTCCCTCCCTAGGGATTCTGAAACATGCTAATTTGATGGAACTGTTGATACAGCCCTCCCTCTCTGTGAGGACTTGAAAGGTGAAAATGAGTGGGGGCTAACTAAGCATGGGTGGGTTATGCAGGCTTAAGAGAAGGATCACTTTAAGAGACCAGAAGTAGATGGTGCATCCGCAGACAGGCCTCTGGTGGAAGTATTTATGTTCTTTATTCTCTGCCAGCCTTTCTGGGGATGTGTGCACAGAGGTAGTGTGTCAATAACTGACAGTCTGTCTCAGTCAATCAGCATACCCAGGGGCTCATAGCCTCTGGTGCATGGAGAGGACTCAACAGCACCCCCATAACTGACGGGGCTCCAGATCTATGAACTATAATTACTTTGAGTCAACCTTTCACCGAGCAGGTTTATGGGTTTATTGAGTGTGGCACACACAGCTGTTACTCACCTTTTTAAACGAGTAACAATACATCTAATGCTTTTCAAAGTCTTACAGTAAAGCTGTGTTTGAAAATAATAACACCATCTCATTTACAGAAGAGTTACTGCTCTAATCGGACCATGTAAAGGTGATCTGTAAAGCACTTTGTGACAACTACTGATGTAAAAAGGGCTTTATGCATGCAGTGGATCTGATCCTCCAGGACAGGCCATAAGACAGGCTAGATACTGTTGGGCCCCTTGATACGCCTTCATTTATGTAAGGACAGCATGACTACAGGACTACAGTATTTCTCTGCTGTTATTCTGTAGGATAATTCTGTGGGGGGGGGGGGGGGGGGGGCTGTACTTGCTTGCGCCTCTTTCTTCTCTCTACCCTCTGAAGTTCACACATGGGGCTCAGAGAACAGAACAGTCAGACTCCTTCCTGTGCTCGTCTCGTCCCCTCCCCTCTGACAGCCTTGCAGTCAGAATAGACTGGCACTCCCGGCTTTCAAATGAGTAGGATTCCTGCCGAAGTCCAATAAAGGGTGCTCACCATGTAAAACCTACACTCACACAGCCTAACAGTATTCTTCCTTGCCCTCTCCCTGTCTCCACCCCTGTAAAAAATCCATGAGAAAGTCCCTAGTGTTTTCAGGGTGTGAGAATAAAAGTGTGCGGTTTAAAAGACTGTGGGCCCGGAGGCAGCTGTGAAATAGTAATGTACAACTGAGTAAAGGGAGACAGGCAGCCAGGAGAGTAGTGAATGAGTGGTGCTGCGGTGACAGTTGTATCTACAGATAGCCCACTTCTGCTGCTGTCCATTTGATTGTGGGACGCTTATTGCTGACAGGAGAGAGGCAAGCTGTCAAACACAAAAGGGTCTCACAGAGAAGCAGAAGTGCTAGTTTGATTCCTTTTTTTCTTTTTACATCAGTTGGCTGTTCAGTAAATGATCCATCTTGGCATAGCCCCGTCCATATTTATCACCCTGTACAAGCTCAGTCCGCTCACTGCACCCCACAGCATTGGAAAGAAAAGTGATCAGAACTTACTAAGGCATACATTATGCAGTTGTGATTGTCATGCCATTGGTATGTGTCAGAGTTGGTTGATTTAAATCTTTATGATTGACAAGGTCCCTGGCTCATTGCCATTGTTCCCCTCGTCCATGAGCACAGCATCTGTGCCACGACAGACACCACAGACCTCCCCATATGCAGATAACCACCATGGCATTATTCTGCACTGCCTGCCTTAACGTCCATCCACCATCCAGGCAGCTCCCCACCCGGCACCAACTGGTTGAATCAACGTTTCAATGAAATTAGGTTGAACCAACATGGAATAGACATTGAATTGACGTCTGTGCCCAGTGGGTCTACTCTGCTCAAGGTGAAAGCATTTGCCTGCCGCCTGCCCTCCGCCCAGTGACTGGAAGCCGATAGGAGGAGAGTGAGGACCCTTTAAGAGGCAGTGTAAAAATGTACAGGCCTAATGAGGAAATAAGTGACTTATTGGCGGCACACTCATTGCCTTCATTAAGCCACATATTAATGACCATCTATCATGAGAGCGAGAGGAAGTGAGACTCTGGGTGCTTTATGGAGCGTGCATTGTCACCTCGTTCCATTTATCTGTTACCTTTGACTGCGGTAAGTGTGCTGGAATTAAGAAGAGGACAAGGATCATTGTTAGCTGTTTGCAGTGGGAAATGGACGTGAACCCTCAAACCAAAAGCATATACAGGGTTCACCAGGCCTTTTGAGTCAAGGCTTCCTGTTAAATTACACCAGATGAAGTACACTGCATGGAGAAGAAGAATTTGTCAGTGCTACATCATTATATCACACCCTGGCCATTAAGTGTCTGCATGGATTTATATTCCACATAATAGTTTGATTAAAAAACATATTTAGACACATTTTTCTGCATTTTAAGTCCTAAGCAAGTCTCAAGTCTTAACCTTTGAGTCTTGAGTCAAGTCCCAAGTAATAAGGGGCAAGTCTCAAGTAAAGTCCAAAGTTCCACAGCTCAGGTTGAGTTAAGTCACAAGTCCCTAATTTGGGGTTTCGAGTCCTCAAGTCAATGGTTTTTAATGCCAATTTTAATGCAATTTTTTATTTCCTGTTTTAATTACACTACTAGTACACTACATAATAAACTTGAGTGAAAGATCATGTTAGAAAGTTTTTTTTTTAAATTACTTGTCATGATGTTGGCCTGTTGGGGGAGGTTTATGACCCCATAAATACATTCCCCCCTGTTTCTCTCTCTCTACTCTATAAGAGTTGACTCTTGAAAAGCCCTTTGTTAACATAGAGATTCTGGGAACATCAAAAGGTGGGAAACAGAACCATATTTCAGTAATCCAACCAGTTGATAATATGCGTTGGTACTTAATGAATATGATGTCAGATCAGTTGGTGTCTGAGACATGATTACCGATGATAGGATGACATAAACTGTATCTTGGAAAATCTACACATTCTAGTTATCAAATTCACATGGAATTGTTGTGCAATTTAAATGTTTAAATATGAAACTATTTGTGAAAAGATTAAATGTAATTTTAGCTTCTTAATGATAGAACGGTTTGTCATAAGAACACCACTGCTCACTCAGAGGCCCAAGTGAACAGACATGGGTTGTAAACTATGAAACACGCCGTTCTTTCACCACTATATAAACCCGTTGATGAAAATTCAACTTCCTGTTCCGAGGACGTGAGGACGAAGGTCCTACGTTAAAAGGGCTCAGATAATAACCTAACGAAATTAGCATCGAATTTCAATGTGAAGGTGACGACCTACACGCCGGAAGGATGAATTTCGACTATACCAGCCAGAATATAGCATGAGCTTAAAGTATGGCAACTTGGTATGAACTTTGAACTCTTATTCACTAAAGAAGTGATACCTCCTAGCCGTTGTGTTAGCGCAGAAACTGTAGACATTGGCTTGGAGAGGACGGACAGAGTACCTGTCTACCACACGACGACGGTACTACCAAGTATCCGTTCTACCACCAGACATTCTTCAAAGGACAACCCGGCCTTCCATCTACGACCAACCGATCGAAGCGCAGCTCAGAGTAAATATTTATTGCATTTTCCTTTTCCAAATGGGCGGTTATTTAGAATGCATAAGATTCTGTATTTACGATAGAGTAGCTGCCCACGGCCCGATAGAGACACAAAATCTTTTTGTTCTTCAGTCTTCCCGCTCTTTCATTCAAAACCCAACCCCCTTTCTTTGTGTAACCAGCCGTCATATCTGTTCCGTCCGCTAGGGACCTTTTCCTTTACGACATCATTTGTAATCAATGTTTGATCCATTGTGTGTAGATGTAATTCTGTGTGATTATTTAGGTATTTAGTAAATAAATAATTAAACTACATTTTGTATTGCTGATTCAACTTGTTAGCCAGGGTTCGTGAAGATAACCAATAATTTACAACTTTCAGATGAGACTAAATAAGGTGACGATTAAATATTGACTGCTACTGATGTAAAAGATTACTAGGTCTTTAAGAGTTTATTCGGAAGATAACAGCTCTATAAACATTATTTCGTGGTTCCCCGACTTGCTAGTTAATTACATTTACCTGATTAGCTTAATCAGGTAATATTAATTACAGAGAAATTATTTTATAGAGTAGCATGTCATATCACTTAATCCGGCATAGCCAAAGACACAACATACAAATGGCACCAATGACAATAATTTTGGGCTCTTAGCTTTACAATGCATTGCATTTACAAAATATAAAATTGGCCAACAGTATCACCCATTTGTGAGCGATGGGGCCACAGTATGATTCCCCCATGGCTGAACACACGCTCCACAGGAGCACTTGATACAGGCACTGCCAAGACCCTCATTTCCACTCAGAACAGTGAAGGAAGAGTGTTTCTGTTCATAGCCCTGAACCAAAGGTTGTTCTGTCCTTTGCAAATGTCAAGGTAGTGGCTGAGATGCTGGAGTGCCACATACTTCTCTTTTGTTGTCTTTTTTGATATGCTGCAAACAGCCCTGACTCCTCTCCAAGAGAACAGTCCGCAGTGGTGTTTGGATCCACATGTTGCCCAGTCTCTCGCAGAATTACATATATATAGACAGAACAAATATAGACAGAAACAAAAGGTTAATCTTGCTATTAGTAGTTTACTATTTAAATTAAAATGCTGTATAACTTAAATTAATTAGGCTAACTAACTCTATTGGTAAACTTTTTATAATAAAAAGATACACACCTTTCACCATTTATCACCTTGTCCTTAATAGCATCATCCACCAGAACATGATGTTGCAGCCACATCAGGGAAAAGGATGGATCTAGCACACCTGCTTTAAGATAGATACGGCCTGAGAAGGGTGCAATCTCCAGATGGGGTGGCCATCTTGACATTGATGAAGATTCCAATCAATCTCCTCTTCAGTGATGCTTGGAGACTTCAGACCAGGCCAGTGTGGTAGCTTACTTGAGGTTTCTGTGTCTCCAGATGATTGTGCAGGGAAAGAATGCAAGGAACCACTGCACTGATTGTGACAACTTTCTCTCCTTGGGTAATACCTGCAAAAGGCTGAAGAATGTCGCCCAACTCTTTCAGTAGTTTCCACTCTCTCAATTAAAATTTGAATTCCTTATGCCTTACCTCTTCCAGCATCCGACACAACTTCAGATAGCCGCAATGAAGCACTTCTCTCACCTGCCTCAGTGTGAAGTTCCAGCATGTGTTCACTGCAGCAGGGATTCCCTTCACTCCAAACTCACCTTCAAATACCTCTTTAAAAGTGGTGCTAGTGTGGAGCAATTAGCTAATCTTGGACGCTTTGGAAGGAGCTGGACGGACAATTTTAGTCCCCTTGAACCCATCCCCACCACTAGCTGTAATTAGGGATGCACGATATAATCTGAGAACATATCGGAATCGGCCAATATTAGCTAAAAATGCCAACATCGGTATTGGCCCGATGTCTAATTTAACGCCGATGTGCAAAACCGATGTCAAAGTTGACGTGCATACCTATATAACGTAGGTACATGAAGTAATGACGCCACGTAAAATTTGCCGCTACACATGCATTCCTAACCAACCCCACAATGTCTGCTGTATGGATTGAGCAGTCAACAAGTTGAGCAGTCATTTGAAAGAGTAAGAACATTTCAGCGAGACAGCTCAAAGGCGAAAGCCATTAATGCCAAGATAATGGAATTCATTGCCCTTGACAATCAACCATTAACTGTTGTCGTAGGTGATGTTGGCTTTCGCGACTGGTTGAGCCCCGGTACATACTACCAAGTGCGCTATTTTTTAGATGTTGGCCTACCTGAGTTACACAGTAATAGCGTAACTGCTATTACCTTCACAACATACTATGGAACTCCATTTTGTTTTTTGCGTGTCAAAAAAGATACATGTCAAAAAACACTCTTTGACAATAACACTATTTGATGCATTAAATAAGCTTTTAATTTGACACGTCAAATAACACAGTTCTATTATAGAATGTTGTGTGTTCTGAATTTGCACGTGCAAGCCAAGCGCCACCACTACTATCAACAGCACTGTCAAAGCTGTACAAAAAAAGTCTGCAAACAAGAAAACACCGGCAACGAACGATGTGTTTACAATACCGCAGTGGTAATAAAGCATTATTTGTTTGACCGCAACTTCTGGGGTAGCTAGCTAGCTTTAGCTTAGTACCTTTTTATTTATTTAAGCTTTATTTAACTACCTAGCTAGCACCAATACAACCAGCCTGAAAACAATGACCAGTAGAAACTGCAGTCATTTTCATTATTCTTAGCAATGATTTAGGAATCCTTGTGAGTAAGTATTAGCTAGGTAGCCACTTGTTGTTCGCCTATGGAAATTGAACTTCAGTTCATGAAAATAAATAGCTAGCCAGTTATATAGCTAGCCAGTTATAAATAGCTAGCCAGTTATAAATAGCTAGCCCTGTTTCCCAAAGCTAACGTTATAAGCAGCCAGCTAGCTTTATCTGGCTTGTGAGGCTAAACCGGACCGGGTTATGTGTTGTGAAGCTAGCCACAATAAGGATTAGTCACAATAGTGGAATTTGCGGATTGCCTTCAGAAAAAAAGTACCTCTGAAAGGGATGCAGAAGGTTAGAATTTTTGGAATCATGCCATATTTATACTAGATCATGTTAAACAAGGTGGGAATGTGAAGCAACGAAATGGGCTATCAGTCTACTCGGTGACACCCACAAAACACAACTGTGAAGAGTTTATGCAAATATTAGCATTGCAGCTCTTATCGCGGGACTGTGACTGTGTGAAATCACCTCCCCAGTCAGCCTATTGTGTGTATTGACATTCATATTGCACTGTACAGCTTTACCTAAGGACTGGGGATCAATTAAATGGGGTATCAGTCTACACAATACCCAAGATATTTTTTCCAAAAAGTGACGAAAGCTCGTGTTCAACGATGAACAGGGGTATGTTGCAATCCACAATAAGATGTGACATTATGGAATTGGTGATAGCTTTTTACTGTGGATGGTTTGTGTTGTACAGTTGCACAGAGCATATCTCTATGAATTGGGAGATGTGTGGCTGCTGAGGGTCACAGGTGATCGTCTTCCTCTTCTGGTATTCATCAAAGCTATAAAATACTTATACAATTTAGTAAATTGCTTTATATGATGGAGATTATCAAATTTTCATCTCACCATTTTTTGTTGAATTCATGAATGAGCACAACGTTTAGGAAACTGATATAAATCAGTAGGTAATTGTCTGAATTTACAATCTTTTTTATGTTGTAGTAGTAGGCCTACATAGGGATGTTAAACAAAACAACAATCTAAATGTGCTGTCCACTTTGGACACATGGTAAGGGGAGCCATTGCAAGCTATCTAGCTAACGTTACAAGCAAAAATTAAAGCAGGAAGCACCAGTGACTCGGTCTATAAAAAAGTGGTCAGATGAAGCAGATGCTAAACTACAGGACTGTTTTGCTATCACAGACTGGAACATGTCCCGGTATTCTTCTGATGACATTGAGGAATACACCACATCAGTCACTGGCTCTATCAATAAGTGCATTGAGGACGTCGTCCCCACAGTGACTGTACGTACATACCCCAACCAGAAGCCATGGATTACAGGCAACATTCACACTGAGCTAAAGGGTAGAGCTGCCGCTTTCAAGGTGCGGGACTAACCCGGAAGCTTACAAGAAATCCCGCTATGCCCTGCGACGAACCATCAAACAGGCAAAGCGTCAATGCAGGGCTAAGATTGAATAATACTACACCGGCTCAGACGCTCGTCGGATGTGATAGGGCTTGCAAACTATTACAGACTACAAAGGTAAGCACAGCCGCGAGCTGCCCAGTGACACGAGCCTACCAGACGAGCTAAATCATTTCTATGCTCGCTTCGAGGCAAGAAACACTCAGGCATGCATGAGAGCATCAGCTGTTCCGGACGACTGTGTGATCACGCTCTCCGTAGCCGACGTGAGTAAGACCTTTAAACAGGTCAACATACACAAGGCTGCGGGGCCAGACGGATTACCAGGACGTGTGCTCCGGGCATGTGCTGACCAACTGGCAGGTGTCTTCACTGACATTTTCAACATGTCCCTGATTGAGTCTGTAATACCAACATGTTTCAAGCAGGCCACCATAGTCCCTGTGCCCAAGAACACTAAGGCAACCTGCCTAAATGACTACAGACCCGTAGCACTCACATCCGTAGCCGTGAAGTGCTTTGAAAGGCTGGTCATGGCTCACATCAATACCATTATCCCAGAAACCCTAGACCCACTCCAATTTGCATACCGCCCAAACAGATCCACAGATGATGCAATCTCTATTGCACTCCACACTGCCCTTTCCCACCTGGACAAATGGAACACCTATGTGAGAATGCTATTCATTGACTACAGCTCAGCGTTCAACACCACAGTACCCTCAAAGCTCATCACTAAGCTAAGAATCCTGGGACGAAACACCTCCCTTTGCAACTGGATCCTGGACATCCTGACGGGCCGCCCCCAGGTGGTGAGGGTAGGTAGCAACACATCTGCCACTCTGATCCTCAACACTGGAGCTTCCCAGGGTGCGTGCTCAGTCCCCTCCTGTACTCCCTGTTCACCCACGACTGCATGGCCAGGCACGACTCCAACACCATCATTAAGTTTGCAGATGACACAACAGTGGTAGGCCTGATCACCGACAACGACGAGACAGCCTATAGGGAGGAGGTCAGAGACCTGGCCGGGTGGTGCGAGAATAACAACCTATCCCTCAACGTAACCAAGACTAAGGAGATGATTATGGACTACAGGAAAAGGAGCACCGAGCACGCCCCCATTCTCATCGACGGGGCTGTAGTGGAGCAGGTTGAGAGCTTCAAGTTCCTTGGTGTCCACATCAACAACAAACTAGAATGGTCCAAACACACCAAGACAGTCGTGAAGAGGGCACGACAAAGCCTATTCCCCCTCAGGAAACTAAAAATATTTTGCATGGGTCCTGAGATCCTCAAAAGGTTTTACAGCTGCAGCATCCTGACCGGTTGCATCACTGCATGGTACGGCAATTGCTCGGCCTCCGACCGCAAGTCACTTCAGAGGGTAATGCGTACGGCTCAGTACATCACTGGGGCAAAGCTGCCTGCCATCCAGGACCTCTACACTAGGCGGCGCCTAAGGAAGGCCCTAAAAATTGTCAAAGACCCCAGCCACCCCAGTCATAGACTGTTCTCTCTGCTACCGCATGGCAAGCGGTACCGGAGTGCCAAGTCTAGGACAAAAAGGCTTCTCAACAGTTTTTACCCCCAAGCCATAAGACTCCTGAACAGGTAACCAAGTGGTTACCCGGACTATATGCATTGTGTTCCCCCCCCCCCCCAACCCCTCTTTTACGCTGCTGCTACTCTCTGTTTATCTTATATGCATAGTCACTTTAACTATACGTTCATGTACATACTACCTCAATTGGCCCGACCAACCAGTGCTCCCGCACATTGGCTAACCGGGCTATCTGCATTGTGTCCCACCACCCGCCAACCCTTCTTTTTACGCTACTGCTACTCTGTTCATCATATATGCATAGTCACTTTAACCATACCTACATGTACATACTACCTCAATAAGCCTGACTAACCGGTGTCTGTATTTAGCCTTGCTAAACAATCTTCATTGTGTCCCACCACCCGCCAACCCTTCTTTTTACGCTACTGCTACTCTGTTCATCATATATGCATAGTCACTTTAACCATACCTACATGTACATACTACCTCAATAAGCCTGACTAACCGGTGTCTGTATTTAGCCTTGCTAAAAATTGCTTATTTTCAAGTGTCTTTTTACTGTTGTTTTATTTCTTTACTTACACACACACACACCTTTTTTTCGCACTATTGGTTGTAGCCTGTAAGTAAGCATTTCACTGTAAGGTCTACACCTGTTGTATTCGGCGCACGTGACAAATAAACGTTGATTTGATTTGAGTAAGTTCCATAACATTACCTCATGTTAGCTAGCTAGCTCACACAGCAATAATTCAATTCTTACCTCTCTTTATGGGACTTCATATGTCTGACAAAGTTTGAGGTTTTTGCAATTTCATCAATGATTTTGGACCCACATGTTTTACAAGCTGCCGCCATTTTTTCCCCCACCACCACATAGTCTTTGAAACCGAATGCAACGATTTTTGGGAACCGATCCAGATGATGCCATGATGATTACAGACTCAGTCAATGTCTCTTTCAATTGACAAATTAGCGTCAGAGATACTATATATAATGATGAGATAGTCTCCTCCCTTGACATTGGAAGTTGTTGTCCCGAAGGCGGGAAGGCAGGCGGTCTGCTTATCATTCTGCTTATCGCTCTGCATGTCACTGTATTCACATGCGGACAGATTTTGACAGGAGTGGACCCTCTCGCTTCGCCTCTTTTTCTCTGCTAGCGTTGACAGATAGTTTGAGTGACATCGAGAAATGTCCAATTAGAGTCGAGTGTTTGCCCACTCCCACCCACTGGGTGCGCGTAGAGAGGTCTGTGGAGCTTGGTTGTCTAATATCAGAAGGTGATGGGAGAGGAGGTTAGAGAATGAGAGGAGTGTGATGCCTTTTAGGGATGGGGAAATCTAAACAAGTCTCCCGGGTCTTTTCGAGTCGTCGAAGTTGAGTGGCAACATTTGAGTCCACATCTCTGTAAAAGGGGGATTCTTTATACACTTGTCAATGGTGGATGAAAAGGATTATGATAGTTTTGCCATAACTCACCATTCCGAAAAATGACCTGCAAACTAATCTGAGGAGTGAAGGTAGGCTTGGTTTGACACAACCACAGACCGAGTAGTTCATTCATACTAGAAAGAGTTTAACTGAGGAAGACTACCCTCTATGAGGACACAGCTTGCAGTATCCATAGACACAACATGTATTTACTTCACAACTTGTTGTGATACATGGATAAAGAGATAAAAGGCTGTGGGGGGATATCACAAGAGTGAATTTGGGGATTTTCCACTCATGTTCTGTGTAAAAATAGTTAAAGATTTCGTCACATTGTGTTCTCGTTTTTGATGCTAGAAAAAAATGGCTGCCTGAAAAGGAGAAAAGCAAAGGCTTGTAACATAGAAATTAACAATCTGTCTGGAATCTATTTTACAGAGGATGTGTCACGTTCCTGACCTATTGTTCCTTTTTCCTTTTATTTATTTAGTTGGTCAGGGCGTGAGTTGGGGTGGGTTGTCTGTGTGTTTTTCTATGTTGGGGTTTTGTGTTCGGCCTGGTATGATTCTCAATCAGAGGCAGCTGTAGATCGTTTGTCCCTGATTGAGAATCATACTAAGGCAGCCGGGGTTTCACGTGTGTTTTGTGGGTGGTTGTATCGCGTGTCTGTGTTATCACCACACGGGACTGTTTGCGGTTTGTCACGTTTGTTGTTTTTGTATGTTAAGTGTTCAGTCTGTTTTCATTAAACAATCATGGACACTAACCACTCTGCATATTGGTCTGATCCTTCTCGCCTCTCCTCCTCGTCCGAGGAGGAGGATTACGACGATCGTTACAGAACCACCCACCAATCTAGGACCAAGCGGAGTGGAGAAGGGAGGCGACAGCAGTGGGAAAAAACCCAGGACTCCTGGACTTGGGAGGAGATCCTGGACGGCAAAGGACCCTGGGCTCAGCCAGGGGAATATCGCCGTCCCAAGGCGGAGCTGGAGGCAGCGAAGGCAGAGAGGCGCTGGTATGAGGAGGCAGCGCGGCGACGCGGTTGGGAGCCCGAGAGTCAGACCCAAAAATTTCTTGGGGGGGGCACACGAGGAGAGTGGCAAAGCCGGGTAGGATACCTGAGCCAACTCCCCGTGCTTACCGTGGAGTGAGAGGGCGTCGTACTGGTCAGACACCGTGTTATGCGGTAAAGCGCACGGTGTCCCCAGTACGCGTGCTTAGCCCAGTGCGGGCTATTCCACCTCGCCGCACTGGTAGGGCTAAGTTGGGCATCGAGCCGGATGTCATGAAGCCGGCCCAACGCATCTGGCCTCCAGTGCGTCTCCTCGGGCCGGCATACATGGCACCAGCCTTACGAATGGTGTCCCCGGTTCGCCAGCATAGCCCAGTGCGGGCTATTCCACCTCGCCGCACTGGCAGGGCTACGGGGACCATTCAACCTGGTAAGGTTGGGCAGGCTCGGTGCTCAAGAGCGCGCGTCCCCCTTCACGGTCCGGTATACCCGGTGCCACCTCCACGTACCAGTCCACCGGTGGCAGCCCCCCGCACCAGGCTGTCTCTCCGGGTTCTCTCTCCAGCTGCTCCCACCTGTCCAGCGCTGTCAGAGCCTTCCTTCTCTCCAGCGCAGCCAGTGTCTGAGCTGTCTGCCTGCCCAGCGCTGTATGAACTGTCTGCCTGCACAGCACCGTCAGAGCTGTCCGTCTGTTATGAGCCGTCCAGCCAGGACCAGCCAGAGCCGTCCAGCCAGGACCAGCCAGAGCCGTCCAGCCAGGACCAGCCAGAGCCGTCCAGCCAGGACCAGCCAGAGCCGTCCAGCCAGGACCAGCCAGAGCCGTCCAGCCAGGACCAGCCAGAGCCGTCCAGCCAGGAGCTGCCAGAGCCGTCCAGCCAGGAGCTGCCAGAGCCGTCCAGCCAGGAGCTGCCAGAGCCAGCCAGCCAGGAGCTGCCTGAGCCAGCCAGCCAGGAGCTGCCTGAGCCAGCCAGTCAGGAGCCGCCTGAGCCAGCCAGTCAGGAGCCGCCTGAGCCAGCCAGTCAGGAGCCGCCTGAGCCAGCCAGCCAGGATCCGCCTGAGCCAGCCAGCCAGGATCCGCCTGAGCCAGCCAGCCAGGATCCGCCAGAGCCAGCCAGCCAGGATCCGCCAGAGCCAGCCAGCCAGGATCCGCCAGAGCCAGCCAGCCAGGATCCGCCCCTCATTCCTGTGTTGCCCCTCAGTCCGGTGTTGCCCCTCATTCCGGTGCTGCCCCTTAATCTAATGGGGGTTATATGGAGGGTGGTCATTTTGAGGAGGCTACGAAAGCGGGTAGTGACTAATGTGGGGTGGGGACCACGACCAGCGCCAGAGCCGCCACCGTGGACAGACGCCCACCCAGACCCTCCCCTAGACTTTATGCTGGTGCGCCCGGAGTTCGCACCTTAAGGGGGGGGTTATGTCACGTTCCTGACCTATTGTTCCTTTTTCCTTTTATTTATTTAGTTGGTCAGGGCGTGAGTTGGGGTGGGTTGTCTGTGTGTTTTTCTATGTTGGGGTTTTGTGTTCGGCCTGGTATGATTCTCAATCAGAGGCAGCTGTAGATCGTTTGTCCCTGATTGAGAATCATACTAAGGCAGCCGGGGTTTCACGTGTGTTTTGTGGGTGGTTGTATCGCGTGTCTGTGTTATCACCACACGGGACTGTTTGCGGTTTGTCACGTTTGTTGTTTTTGTATGTTAAGTGTTCAGTCTGTTTTCATTAAACAATCATGGACACTAACCACTCTGCATATTGGTCTGATCCTTCTCGCCTCTCCTCCTCGTCCGAGGAGGAGGATTACGACGATCGTTACAGAACCACCCACCAATCTAGGACCAAGCGGAGTGGAGAAGGGAGGCGACAGCAGTGGGAAAAAACCCAGGACTCCTGGACTTGGGAGGAGATCCTGGACGGCAAAGGACCCTGGGCTCAGCCAGGGGAATATCGCCGTCCCAAGGCGGAGCTGGAGGCAGCGAAGGCAGAGAGGCGCTGGTATGAGGAGGCAGCGCGGCGACGCGGTTGGGAGCCCGAGAGTCAGACCCAAAAATTTCTTGGGGGGGGCACACGAGGAGAGTGGCAAAGCCGGGTAGGATACCTGAGCCAACTCCCCGTGCTTACCGTGGAGTGAGAGGGCGTCGTACTGGTCAGACACCGTGTTATGCGGTAAAGCGCACGGTGTCCCCAGTACGCGTGCTTAGCCCAGTGCGGGCTATTCCACCTCGCCGCACTGGTAGGGCTAAGTTGGGCATCGAGCCGGATGTCATGAAGCCGGCCCAACGCATCTGGCCTCCAGTGCGTCTCCTCGGGCCGGCATACATGGCACCAGCCTTACGAATGGTGTCCCCGGTTCGCCAGCATAGCCCAGTGCGGGCTATTCCACCTCGCCGCACTGGCAGGGCTACGGGGACCATTCAACCTGGTAAGGTTGGGCAGGCTCGGTGCTCAAGAGCGCGCGTCCCCCTTCACGGTCCGGTATACCCGGTGCCACCTCCACGTACCAGTCCACCGGTGGCAGCCCCCCGCACCAGGCTGTCTCTCCGGGTTCTCTCTCCAGCTGCTCCCACCTGTCCAGCGCTGTCAGAGCCTTCCTTCTCTCCAGCGCAGCCAGTGTCTGAGCTGTCTGCCTGCCCAGCGCTGTATGAACTGTCTGCCTGCACAGCACCGTCAGAGCTGTCCGTCTGTTATGAGCCGTCCAGCCAGGACCAGCCAGAGCCGTCCAGCCAGGACCAGCCAGAGCCGTCCAGCCAGGACCAGCCAGAGCCGTCCAGCCAGGACCAGCCAGAGCCGTCCAGCCAGGACCAGCCAGAGCCGTCCAGCCAGGACCAGCCAGAGCCGTCCAGCCAGGAGCTGCCAGAGCCGTCCAGCCAGGAGCTGCCAGAGCCGTCCAGCCAGGAGCTGCCAGAGCCAGCCAGCCAGGAGCTGCCTGAGCCAGCCAGCCAGGAGCTGCCTGAGCCAGCCAGTCAGGAGCCGCCTGAGCCAGCCAGTCAGGAGCCGCCTGAGCCAGCCAGTCAGGAGCCGCCTGAGCCAGCCAGCCAGGATCCGCCTGAGCCAGCCAGCCAGGATCCGCCAGAGCCAGCCAGCCAGGATCCGCCAGAGCCAGCCAGCCAGGATCCGCCAGAGCCAGCCAGCCAGGATCCGCCAGAGCCAGCCAGCCAGGATCCGCCCCTCATTCCTGTGTTGCCCCTCAGTCCGGTGTTGCCCCTCATTCCGGTGCTGCCCCTTAATCTAATGGGGGTTATATGGAGGGTGGTCATTTTGAGGAGGCTACGAAAGCGGGTAGTGACTAATGTGGGGTGGGGACCACGACCAGCGCCAGAGCCGCCACCGTGGACAGACGCCCACCCAGACCCTCCCCTAGACTTTATGCTGGTGCGCCCGGAGTTCGCACCTTAAGGGGGGGGTTATGTCACGTTCCTGACCTATTGTTCCTTTTTCCTTTTATTTATTTAGTTGGTCAGGGCGTGAGTTGGGGTGGGTTGTCTGTGTGTTTTTCTATGTTGGGGTTTTGTGTTCGGCCTGGTATGATTCTCAATCAGAGGCAGCTGTAGATCGTTTGTCCCTGATTGAGAATCATACTAAGGCAGCCGGGGTTTCACGTGTGTTTTGTGGGTGGTTGTATCGCGTGTCTGTGTTATCACCACACGGGACTGTTTGCGGTTTGTCACGTTTGTTGTTTTTGTATGTTAAGTGTTCAGTCTGTTTTCATTAAACAATCATGGACACTAACCACTCTGCATATTGGTCTGATCCTTCTCGCCTCTCCTCCTCGTCCGAGGAGGAGGATTACGACGATCGTTACAGGATGTGTCATTATTGGCCACCCTGTCTTTCAGGTTTGGAGTAAGGAATTAATTATACAGGTTGTATATCCCTTTCCCCCTCAAATCCACCTCCCGTAGCAGAAATAAAATAATTTAATCTTCTTCTGCTTGAAACAATTTTCAATTTGTCACTCAATGATTTGGGAAGATTACGAGTTAGTGTCTCTTTTCTGCTTGCCTGATTCTTTATGTCTCTGTCCGTCCTTCATACCTACATTGTCACTTGTTTTTTAAGGTCCTCTTCTAGGTCTGTTTAGGAAATCTATGGTCAAAAGCATTATGTATTTATGCATTGCGAAAATACATGCTTGGATTCATTCATGTACTCAACAACATAACAATGTGAAAGAAGACTGAAAAATATGAATAGTAAAAAAAAAAACAGCAGTGGAAGAAAAAAAAAAAAAAAGAAGCTTTTTGAACATGACAGAACGGAATAGAACAGAATAGTTACGTATTTGTTTTGCTGAGAGTTTACTCTTATACTTCAATGCATTAATTTCTTTGTCAAAACTAAGGCAACCTATACATTTGTATTTTTCCATTTATAAAATACCTATTTAGTGCTCAAGGCCTTTATGACTGCAGTCAATAACGACAGAATTGTCTTGGCAAACTGTGCGCGACAAATCGTGAGATTGTTGTCAAAATGACCTTGCAAAATCTCCAAAAGTCCAGGGTAATTTCTGAAAGTATGAACCCCAATCTGGCCTTATGTATTGAGTCCTGTACTCCAAAGTTTGGATGTGTGTTTACACTATAATCTGTTTTTTGGTGAGTGCACCATAGCGTTCATTGATTTGTCTGTTAGACATGACCACATTTGTGGGAGGTGGTGGTAGAAAGTGGGGCTGGGTGATTAGATTTCAGTGGACAAAATTGGATTTGATGGTGGGACATAATAGCTTTCATGGGCTTTTACAGTACAGCTCTGAATGGCTTAAACATATTGTCCTTGATGGGATTGAGGTTTAATTCTGGGATTTGCTCAGCGATGACGTCCTGTTCCTCCTTACTGTTCTGGGCCCAGGAGTAGAGGGCTGTCCTGAACTAGAGGCTTCACATGAAGAGTCCAGAACTTTGCCCAAAATGACGCCCTATTCCCTTTATAGTCCATAGGACCCTGGTCAAGAGTACTGCACTATAATGGGAATACTGTGAAGGGGATACAATACAGTGCCATTTGGGAATGCATTCAAGATCTGTCTTAAACTAAAATCCCATCTAATATTGTGTAGCCTTGTTGTTAGATCAATGATTCCCTCCCTCTCTATTAAATCTATGAGGTGCTCTATGGTAGAATGACAGTCAAACCTGTGCCAGCTGCTTTCTGAACTGACTTGAAGGAATAACCTGATATGAATTGTGCTAAAGTAGGGACATATTGGGCATTTTGGCATCTTCACAAAGACATTCTTCGCACAAAGAGGAGGGTTTGCTGCAGAGATAAGATGCAGTCAGGCTCAACAGTCACAGTACGGGTAATCAGTCCTCTCCCAATGCCTCTGCTTAGTGGTCTATTCTGATTACATTCATCGACAAATTGCTCTGAAAAGACTGATTTCGACTAGAGTGGAAGAGAATTGCTTAAATTGTTCTCCTTGTATTCTTCTTTTCTGACCATGTTAACTTGTGAAGAATGAGAAACATTGTCACTCCGCAGAGAATTACAGATTTTCAATATGAACATGGGGAGAATAGTGAATCCAAAGTATTGCCTCGGTATGTGAAAGATCAATTGTTCCTATAGACCCCAAGTTAACAGTGACACTTTTTTGCCTCTTTGAGAATTTTTTTTCCAGGCATCATTTAATTCTAGGACACATCATAGAAGAGTAGTTTGAATTACTTTCCTTAAGCTTTTCGCTAACATTTTGAGCTAAACATATCTATCAGCGCTGGGTTTTGTTTTGAATATCAGTCATGGTTACCCAGAAGAACACTGCATTGGTTGCTCTTTGAGGATTTAGGCTGCATATCCATAAAGCACCTTGTGACAACTGCTGATCTGAAAAAGGGTTAGTTAAATAAATGTATTGGTTAGTTCAATCAATCAATCTGTCTTTCTCTTTGCAGGAGCCACAGGTGACATCTTGCCAGACTCCCTACCGTCGGTGCCAGGTACCTTGCCTCACTTCATGAAGGAGCCAGAAGATGCCTACATCATCAAGAGCAACCCAATCAAGCTGCTCTGTCGGGCTGTGCCCGCCCTGCAGATCTTCTTCAAGTGTAATGGAGAATGGGTGCACCAGAATGAACATGTGTCCCGGGAGTACATGGATCAGAACACTGGTAAGAATCCATAGAGATCCTATAATCCAAGGGTATTCAAATCCTACCCTGGAGGTCTGGACTGGAGTACTGCTGGTAGTCTGTTACCTCAAAATTAATTGCACCTATTGTTTCCCATGTCTGAACCGGTCCCTGATTAGAAGGGAAGAATGAAAAAAAAGCAGTGGAACTGGCTTCTAGGTCCAGAGTTGAATTTGAGGGCTATAATCCCATAGATATGCTATTTTCTGTAGTTCTATGTAATGTAATATTTACTCTGTGTAAGATGCATCATTTCTATCGCCTCCCAGTCTAACTTCTGCATAGTGAGAGGGAATCTGGATTCACTGTGACCATGTGTGGGATCATGGGCTTGCAATCAGCACTGCATATTTGTTTGGGGAAACTAAATTATGACATTTTGTGATTAAGATAATCTTCGACTTGATACAGTAAGGTACATTTAGCTAACATATTGTTACTACAGATACTTTTCAGTCTATAGGCAGTTGTCTTTTTTTAAGTTTCCAAAGACAGTTAAAGTTAAGCAACAATTAGGCTGATATCCGAAAACATTTAATATATTTTTTACTACATAATTCTATCCGTCATCGAAACCTGAAAAAAACACTCCAACTTGCCCTCATAATGTCAACAGGTAATTTGTGAAGTTGTGTTGAAGTTATCATGTAGTGTGATATAAAGGAGATGGTATGTTCAGCCCAATTAAACCCCATCAGGCTGGTGTCAGAGAGGGACGTGCAGAACAGACTAGGCTGTGTCACAAATGGCACCCTATTTCCTATATAGTGCACTACTTTTGACCAGGGCCCATAGTGCACTATGTAGGGAATAGGGTGCAATTTTGAATGCAACCTATAGAGCAGGTTGTGTTGATTAGAAGCCTTCACTTTAGTTCTGTTTCCTGAAGGGCTTTCTGGGAGAACACAACTGATGTGACACCTCGTCTGGAATGTGCTCTGATTAGTGGCTTCTCAAAAGCGGAAGGAGTCTTTCTGGTATTCATGAAGGTCCCTCTGCAGGAAAGCCTGTTTAATTGCTTCTGGGAGTTCATTATTGTGTGATTGCTGTTCTGTGAAATTGTTGTGTGACTGATAATGGGGGAAATGAAAGTCAGAACTTTGATTCTTTTTGCTCTGTGTGAGTCAGAAAGTTCATGGGAAATGTATTAGGGAAAAGTTCACTGTTTTGGTTTTATGCTACGTCCAATGGTTGTTAGCAAGAGGCGGGCTAATTCATTTATTTCAGAGATCAGAAAGGAGCATTATCTAACAACAACAACAAGTGAAATGCCTGATGTTCTGTTTTAAGTGGTAGGAGGGCTGTGAGCAAAAAATATGGTTGAAGTCGGAAGTTTACATAAACCTTAGTCAAATACCTTTCAACTCAGTTTTTCACAATTCCTGACATTTTAATCCTAGTAGAAATTCCCTGTCTTAGGTCAGTTATGATCACCACTTTATTTTAAGCATGTAAAATGTCAGAATAATAGTAGAGAGAATGATTTATTTCAGTTTTTATTTCTTCATCACATTCCCAGTGGGTCAGACGTTAACATACTCAATTAGTATTTGGTAGCATTGCCTTTAAATTGTTTAGCTTGGGTCAAACGTTTCGTGTAGCCTTCCACAAGCTTCCCACAATAAGTTGGGTGAATCTTGGCCCATTCCTCATGACAGAGCTGGTGTAACTGAGTCAGGTTTGCAGGTCTCCTTGCTCACACACGCTTTTTCAGTTCTGCCCTCAACTTTTCTACAGGATTGAGGTCAGAGCTTTGTGGTGGCCACTCCAAATCCTTGACTTTGTTGTCCTTAAGCCATTTTGCCACAACTTTGAAAGAATGCTTGGGGTCATTTTCCATTTGGAAGACCCGTTTGCGACGAAGCTTTAACTTCCTGACTGATGTCTTGAGATGTTGCTTCAATATATCCACATCATTTTTCGTCCTCATGATGTCATCTATTTTGTGAAGTGGACCAGTCCCTCCTGCAGCAAAGCACCCCCACAACATGATGCTGCCACGCCCGTGCTTCACGGTTGGGATGGTGTTCTTCGGCTTGCAAGCCTCACCCTTTTTCTCCAAACATAACAATGGTCATTATGGCCAAACAGTTCTATTTTTGATTCATCAGACCAGAGGACATTTCTCCAAAAAGTACGATCTTTGTCCCCATGTGCAGTTGCAAACTGTAGTCTTTTTTATGGTGGTTTTGGTGCAGTGGCTTCTTCCTTGCTGAGTGGCCTTTCAGGTTATGTTGATATAGGACTCGTTTTACTGTGGATGTAGATACTTTTGTACCTGTTTCCTCCAGCATCTTCACAAGGTCCTTTGCTGTTGTTCTGGGATTTATTGCACTTTTCGCACCAAAGTATGTTCATCTATAGGAGACAGAACGCTTCTCCTTCCTGAGCAGTATGATGGCTGTGTGGTCCCATGGTGTTTATACTTGCTTATTAATATTGTACAGATGAACGTGGTACCTTCAGGCGTTTGGAAATTGCTCCCAAGGATGAACCAGACTTGTGAAGGTCTACAATTTTTTTCTCACGTCTTGGCTGATTTCTTTTGATTTTCCTATGATGTCAAGCAAAGAGGCACTGAGTTTGAAGGTAGGCCTTGAAATACATCCACAGGTACACCTCCAATTGACTTAGGCTAATTGACATCATTTATCAGAAGCTTCTAAAGCCATGACATCATTTTCTGGAATTTCCCAAGCTGTTTAAAGGCACAGTCAACTTAGTGCATGGTAACTTCTGACCCACTGGAATTGTGATACAGTGAATTATAAGTGAAATAATCTGTCTGTAAACAATTGTTGGAAAAATTACTTGTGTCATGCACAAAGTAGATGTCTTAACCGACTTGCCAAAACTATAGTTTGTTAACAATACATTTGTGGAGTGGTTGAAAAACGAGTTTAATGACTCCAACCTAAGTTTTTGTAAACTTCCAACTTCAACTGTATGTTGCTAAATGAGGAATCATTGTCATCAAATTCAATTATTTCTTTTTTTTAATTGGATACCGTGAGCTCCAAACCAAGCACTGTATTTTAATAATTGTGTGTAAATTACCAAAATAATGCGAATGGCACCCATTGCACTGGGATTGGAGGAAAAAGGTTGTTGTAATGAGAGGTTCAAATATATGTATATGTAGAGGGTCTGACAACCTATTGACGAATTAATGTCTGTTAACTCTACAATAAAGTTCCTCACTAAACCCATGGGGTAATTCGTTGTCATGTTAACAGTACCATAATGGCTCGTATTGCTTATTTCATAAGGTTAGAAACTTGATATTATCCTTTTAATTTCATAGTGCCAACGTGTTGTTTTCCTACTGTAAAGGAAGTATGGTCATTGAACCCTGAGTAGGTCAGGTCTGATGTAGGGTTTGAAAGCAGTTTTGTATTCATTAATTCGGTTCATACTTGTTCAGCTCATCTGCATTCTCAAGTGGATAACCGTCTGCTTGTTGAGCTCCCTCCAGACGGAGCCACCGCCTCCCCACATGGTACTTAACCTAACACATTATCTACACTCTCTCACTACGCAATTTCACAGATTCTGATTCAAGAATGCCCGGGGTTAAAAAAGAAAAGTTCATCCTTTTTACCTCGCTCTGCCTTTAAGCTATATCCGGGGAACAATTATTAACTTTTTTACCATCTCCTGCACTTAACCGCCTGCGGTGTTGCCTTGCCTGGGCTGTAAAACCAACGGGTTCTGCATCAGAAGGAGACCCGAGTGGATTTGCAATTAAAAGAGCCTGCCTGAGATTGTCCTGTCCTCACCTCACGCCCCGGCCTGCTGCATAGCCTACTAGCTTTATATCAGCACTAAACTCATAACTACCATTGATAACAACATGCTCAACACTGCTTTGTCCTGCCTTGGTAATGGACAGCCAAATTGTGTATTGGATTAGGCCAAGCTAATCAAAGCAGCAGATCTATGATGAATTGGATGTTATTGATTAGGACATGGGTCTTCAATGCCACCAAGAGCACCATGATGATAACATCTCTTATTTACCAAACAGGCTGATGAATCACAGCCACAGATAAGAGGCGCTACAATGCCCTTGAGTTAACCAGACTGGGAGGAGGGAGGAAAGCTCAGAGGAGAAGAGGAGAGGGGGGGAGGAGGGAAGAAGGAGCGGAATGGAGAGAGGAGAGAGGAATGGGGGAGTGGAGAGCGGAGAGGGCAGGGCAGGGGTGAGGACAGTGGAGGGGAGAAGCTCAGATTTGGTCACAGACTAAAGACAGCCAGTGAGTTGAAGTAGTAAGCTGAGAATGTACTGTCACTAACTGCTCCTCATGGAACTTTTCCTTTCTATTAACCTTCCTACCTCTTAGGAAAAGCAACTTATCTGGCACAATTTGTCCATGATTAAATATCTATGGTAATATCAGCAGCAGTGAGAATTCAGTTCAGACTGCACTGGTGTTTTAAACCATGGTATGGAGTGTGTTCACTAGAGATAACCACAGACAGCTGTGCTGAGGCCTCTGGGATGAGGCAGGGTATTGTCAACCTGTCAATAATTTATTTTTTGATAGGGTCAACATGCCTATACATAATTGAACAGCGGAGAGATTACTGGGAAAAGCATGTCACAGTTGCCTCCGATTTACATCGAGTGCTGCAAGCGATAATGTGTTCTTATAGGTTTAAAATTGATAAATGATTGGATTGGCGTGCTCTCTCCATATTTACATGAGCCTTTTGCTTAGTTCCCTATATTAATTCCCTATTTTTGTTAATGGCTTACCACTAAGAGTGGAGAGCATTGTCATCTTGAAGACCTTACTGCCTCAATGAATTGGGGAAATACGCACCAGGTCCCGTGTCAGGGAAATATTGGTCCCCAGGGTGTTTGTTTGGTGGAAACTGGTCCACTCCCTCCCATATGTCTGAGACTAGCGAATCATCACTTGTCTCACAGGGTTACCGTCCCAAATGGCACTCTATTTAGTGCACTACATTTGACCAGGAGCAATAGGGCTCTGCTCAAAAGTAATGCACTATATAGACAATAGGGTGCTCCCGAGTGGCGCAGCGGTCTAAGGCACTGCATCTCAGTGCAAGAGGTGTCACTACAGTCCCTGGTTTGAATTCAGGCGGTATCACATCCGGCTGTGATTGGGAGTCCCATAGGGCGACGCACAATTGGCCCAGCGTCGGCCGGGTTTGGCCGGGGTAGACCGTCATTGTAAATAAGAATTTGTTCTTAACTGACTTGCCTAGTTAAATAAAAGTTAAATCAAAATAAAGATTTGGGACACCATCACAGGCACTTTGTACTGGAGGAGGGAGGGATCTACAAGGAGGACATATCCTCAATACTGATTAGTTAAAGCAGCCTGTGGAGCTATGTATACAAATTCATTACAAATGAAAAGCTGAAATGTCTTGAGTCAATAAGTGAACATTTGCTTAACAAGTCACATAATAAGTTGCATAGACTCACTCTGTGTGCAATACTAGTGTTTAATAACATGATTTTTGAATGACTACCTCTTCGCTGTACTCTGCACATACAATTATCTGTAAGGTCCCTCAGTCGAGAAATTAATTTCAAACAAAGATTAAACTACAAAGACCAGGGAGGTTTTCCAATGCCTCGCAAAAAGGGCACCTATTGGTAGATGGGTAAAAACAAAAAAGCAACCATTGAATATCCCTTTGAGCATGGTGAAGTTATTATTAGGCTTTGGATGGTGTATAATACACCCAGTCACTACAAAGATACAGGCGTCCTTCCTAACTCGGTTGCCGGAGAGGAAGGAAACTGCTCAGGGATTTCACCATGAAGCCAATGGTGACTTTAAAACAGTTACAGAGTTTAATGGCTGTGATAGGAGAAAACTGAGATTGGATCAACAACATTGTAGTTACTCCGCAATACTAACCTAAATGACAGAGGGAAAAGAAGGAAGCCTGTACAGAATAAAAAATATTCCAAAACATGCATCCTGTTTGCAATAAGGTACTGGAGTAAAACGTCAAAACATTTGGAAAATAAATTAACTCTATGTCCTGAATACAAAGTGTTATGTTTGGGGAAAATCCAACACATCACTGAGTATTGTACCACTCTTCATATTTTCAAGCATGGTGGTGGCTGCATGATGTTATAGGTATGCTTGTCATCGGCAAGGACTAGGGAGTTTTTATTGTTGATAGAAAGAAACGGAATAGTGCTAAGCACCGGCAAAATCCTGGAGATAAACCTGGTTCATTCTGCTTTCCAACAGACACTGGGAGATGAATCCACCTTTCAGCAGGAAAATAACCTAAAACACAAGGCCAAATCTACATTGGCATTGCTTACCAAGATGACATTGACTGTTCCAGAGTGGCCTAGTTAAATTTGACTTAAATTTACTTGAAAGTTTATGGCAACAATTTAAAATGGCTGTCTAGAAATGATCAACAACCAACTTTACAGAGCTTGAAGAATTGTTAAAATAATATTGTGCAAATGTTGTACAATCCAGGTCTGCAAAGCTCTTAGAGACTTACCCAGAAAGACACACAGCTGTAATTGCTGTAAAAGGTGATTCATACATGTATTGACTTAGGGGTGTGAGTACTTGTGTAAATGAGATATTTCTGTATTTCATTGACAATAAATGTTCTTTCTAAAACAGGTTTTCACTTTGTCATTATGGGGCATTGTGTGTGATCACATTTTAATTCCGGCTGTAATACAACAAAATGTGGAATAAGTCAAGGGGTATGAATACTTTCTGATGGCACTGTAAGTATTTATGATGTTATGGATGGACTGCTCCTTTGTATTTGTATTTATTAAGTATCCCTGTTACCTGTTGCCAAGGCAGCAGCTACTCTTCCTGGGGTCCAGCAACATTAAGGCATACAATTTAAAATATTACATGACATTACATTTCATAACACTTTTCACAACACATTAAGTGTGTTCCCTCAGGCCACTACTCTACAACCACATATCTACAATACAAGATCCATGTGTATGTGTGTGTAGAGTGCGTATCTTATCATGCGCGTGCCTGTACCTGTGTGTGTCTCTTAACAGTCCCCCACTGTTCCATAAGATGTATATGTATCCGTTTTTTTTAACTGATTCTACTGCTTGCATCAGCTACCTGATGTGGAATAGAGTTCCATGATGCTGTTAAGATCTATGCTTCCCACTACCATCTTTTGTGTTTTTAATTAAGCTAGAAACCTTAGATGCTACATACATTTGTTTTACTTATGAATTAATTATACCCATTGATTCTTGAAGAATATAACTTATTAACTGTCATACCCCCATCAAAACCCTAAATATAACCTTGTTTTACTCCAATGTTTGTAAACAATGTAAATCTGAACAAACACTTTATGGCCTCAACATGGTTAAAACTATAATTTTGATATCATGGATGGTCAGTCCTTGCATCCATAGTTCTGTCTATGAATGGTTACATTTTACCAAAACAGAGGCAGGGTGTCTGCTTTGTTATTGTTTAAATGAAAGATTCTAGCTTTAACCTAGTTTAAATCTCCTTCCTTATCAGGTGTAAATAGTCGATATGCTGAAGGGAATCACACACAAATGGGCCCCATATAGACCCATATATTCCATTAGGACTCAATGCCCACGGATTGGAGAAACATCACTGACCTTTCTTGTTGAGTCTGTGCATAGTGAATGTTATCGTTGGTGAGCAGTGAGCAGACAAAGTCGTTGCTGTCTCCTACATAGATTGGAGGCACATGGAGAGTGGCAGGTCCTGGCCGGCCTGGGCACTATGGGGGAAGAGAGGCCTGAGAATAGCAGATAAACAACCCCGGTGGTCACACAGACACACACACCTGCCAGGAAACCCAGCTGCGTCTAATTCCCTGACCATGTTACCTTCCCTCTGCCCTTGTTCACTTCCCTTCATGGAACTCACTGAGACAACTGGGTTGGTGTAAGCAATAGCTCCGCTAGCACTTAGTTTTACACCATATTAGTTTCACATAATATCCAGTCTTGTCAGATCAGTGAAGGAGTGTAAATGAGGGCAGATGGAAGGGAGCACATTTCTTGAATGAGACACAGGAGAGTCCAGGGGAACAACATCATACAGGCAGCATACAGGCAGCAAACAGGCAGCAAACATTCAGTGACACTATGCTTCCACCTCAGCACGGGCCTTAGCCTCACCACACTCAACCCTCCTATATCAGGAGTGTTGCAATGCTTTTGCCACTCTGTAATGTCCACTAAAGCGAGGATTGATGTTATCTTTGCCCCATGGTTCCTTCGTGACTCCGTTAATGGGGTTGTTAACTGAATGTGCCCAGACAATACAATACACCTCACACACATACCGTACCTGTATATCATAGGCTCCTTAGAGGGGGGAAATACATTTTATTTGGTCTTACCTCAGGTTTCAGCTAGTCCGGTGCCGGTGGGTTGTGTTGTAAATGTCTACTTTTTTTATCACAGAAAAAGGAGCTTTACCTTTTTTGTTTGGATTACTATTCTGTTTTGACTTCCATGTCAGGCAGGACTGGGTGTATTGGGGTCTGTGTTATACAGAGGTCTGAAATTATTGACATCCTTGATAAAGATGAGCAAAAATGACTGTATAAAATAAATAATTAATAATTCAAATACTGAGATATATTGTAATTAAAATACTGAGCTATCCACTGATGTGCGTATCCAGAGTTCTATTTTCATGTCATTTGGACCAAAGCACAGGTTCCAATCCAAGTGCCAACTCAAACTTCATGCGTTTGTTGGACGACTTGAAAAGAGCTCTTTACCACACACACCTATGAAACCCTTCTTCCATCGCCAACAGACAACAGTATGACATTGCTTATTGCTTTCCTTATCTACGCACAGATGGAGACAAAACCCAACATGCAAACTTCTCTTCCAATATTTCCTGTATGGGTGGGTGAGGTTTTAGTTATCTTTCCCCTATTGCAGTACAATGCCTTTTTTTATAGGTTTACTTACTAATTAGTTCTGCTTATAATGCCATTAGTGGTCTGTGTTTATTTTTCCAGACTTTTGATTTCATTTAAATAGGATATTATTTTGTGAAGATGTATAGAAGAGACTTGGCTCTGTCAGTGTAGTTGGCTGTATAATTAAAGAGTTAAACAGTGAACATTGGGCCTAATTGATGTGGCAGACAAAGGCCTCGTCTGGTTATACTGTAGCTGCCTCTCTCTGCAGCGGGAAATAAAAATGGTGCATTGTCAAGTAAATATGTCCCCAAATGCAGGTGAACATTCGGTAATTAAATATTTTGTCTAGTAGATATGTTTGTTAGTGTGTGTGTTTGTGTCTGTGGGCTGAGAATAAAGGGTATATGATTTCGTAATAGATGTTCTGTATTAATTATGCGATAAGTGCCTGTCATTGTTTTAGATGGGCCTTTTTTAGAGCAGTACCTGCCTTTTATGATCATCATTTATTTGTGGTGACATGACTGTGCTAATACGGTTTCTCTCCTCAGCTGAGAGGTGTTTTGTCCTTAATTGCACTCAGTGTTCACATGTACCATAGTTGCCTTGGTAGACTGGGATACTCACTTGCACGCACCTCACACATCCACCCACCGACCTACACACACACAATCAACCTCACTGCAGTAAGTCAGAACTCCTTAAAGTGCAACTGAATGCAAAAAATATAGACTCTGTGGCATTGATATTACTAAAACGTTTATTTAAGTGCCAAAATTAAATAAAAAGTTTAAGTAAGATCATTTGGGTCATAAAGTCTGTATATTCTAAAACAGAGTTTTGTGAGATTTGTTTAACTGAGGTCGCCATGACTTAAATGAGGGTTAGGTTTTGATTCCAATCCTGCCCACACGGGACCACTGCCTGGCACAGTCTAATCATGGCTGGCAGTAATCAAATCATCCTGATCACAGCTGCCCGATGTGCTGCAGTGAAAGCTATCCAATTGCTCACCAGAATCAACCTACAACCCGCCCATTTATTTAGAGACAGTCTGGAGCGCCTCGGATTTATTTAGAAAACAAACGATACAAGATATTGTCGCAAATGTTATGTTGAAAGAATAAGAGTTTTTTTCTAAACGGCTTGGGTTTTCTCCAACTAAAACATCCTCACACTCGTGAGCTAATCTTGTCATGACACACACAACTTTCATTCAAAGATGGCTACATTTAGAAAGCAGGAAATACATTACGGGCGAAGCATAGGATTCCCTGACCAATCACGTTCACACTGTCAAGAAGGACAAAAAACATTACTGCCTGGATACGATATAGAAAACATAACACACCCATATCAAGCCACACCCCCAAGACACATCTAGTTCTTGTTAATGAGCACTGGAAAAGCGCAGGTGGAATCGGTAAGTTGAGCCCCTCTTTAATGTGGCAGATATTGATGAAGGTTCAAATGATTGCGGTAAGATATGGTCAAATACATCACCATACTTCTCTCTCATTTATGTGATCAACACTTATTGAAAGCAACAAGATTTCCACACACTCATTTTTTAAGCCAACCCTCCCTTGTGAACAACTTGAGCAGGAGGCAGAAAGTCTGGTGTTGACAGAGGCCAGTAACAGGCTCTCTGAGGGTGGGAGGATGTGTTAAAAGGGAATGCTCATTGGAGACATCAACATGCTAGCACACTGTGAAGTAGTGATGGCTAGTGCACTCCAGAGGACCTTTGACTTTGTACTACCCACCACCAAAGAGCCTTCCAGGGGATTCTGGAAGGGAAGTGTAGTTTAGGGCTTCTTTCCAACTGCACCGCAGGGAGACCCAGGGAAGACCCAGACCTGCAGGAGAGTAGGAGGCAGGCATTGATGGGAATTGTAGTGGTTTGAAACACTACAGATAATTGTCTATGTAGAACATATTATGAAAAATAATCAGGTTTGAGCCAATGCAAGCCATGTGCCAGTATACAGATATATCCTTGTTCCAAATCTCACCTGTTTTTTCACGATGATCCAAGCCCTCTGAAATTCAAGTGGGATCCAGCCTCTCCCTATGTCATTCCTGTTGTCCAACTCAATAAGCTGAACCATGGCAAGGCAACAGAGCAAGGCCATAGGGAGAGCAGATTAGCCTTGCTTTGTCCCCTCCAACTAGGCTCACACCACCTTAACCTCCATTCTCATTTTTAAAAAGCCAATAGCCATGACTTAAGTCTATATTTCTCTCTCTCTCTATCTCTGTCTCTCTCTCTCTCTGAATAATTCTGCCTTTTGGATGGCTTAGTCACTGGGAGAGCCACTTGGATAAAGAATAAAGCAGAGTGGGGTGGAAGAAATCAGAGGTTTAGTTTAATAAGTCCTGTCAATGGTGTTCCGCCTGTAAACAAATAGGGGTGACAGATGACAGAGTGCCGAAGCTCGGGTCTGTCTCTCAGGCACACCACCTGTCCTGGACGGTTAGTCCTCAAGGAAATGTGCCCCTCAGAGAGACGCCAGAGAGTGCAGTACCTGCCAGCCTCCATTAGCATATTGCTCACAGTGTTTCTTTTTTGGGGGGATTATGTGCAGTCATTAGTCATGATTTTCTCTCCTGTCTCTTCACCCCAACTCTGTCAATTGCCATATCTCTGCAGGGGAATTTTGAATTATGTTTGTCTCACTAAGTGAAGTGCTGGTTGGCTGTAGTGGTGTTTTTTTTGTTCATCTCCAGAGTGGCATGCTCCACGTGTTCCAGTAGAATTCAAATTTGTTTGGAGGATAGCAGGGGACCGAGTTCCAACAACATTTTTACTGTAAAATCTGTTTGGAGACTAACAGGCAGCTGAGGTTGTTTGTTAACATCCATACACTCCTTTCCTCACAGCCTCAACATTATGTAGGCTAGCTGATTTAGTTCTGAGTGGCATGATTGTTCCTATACATACAGCTGACCTTTAAATATGTATCTTGTTCTCTATCTTCAAGCAACAGCATTAATCTAGAGACATGTTCCTGCTGCTATTCAGTGTGGTGTTTAATTATTATGTATTCAAAAGTCTGAAATGCAGTACATGGTGTGCTGGTGTGACTGCCAACGAGCATGTTAGATTAGGCTGCATTTATTGTTGTGTGCAGGAGAGGAAACCCAGAGGAGAGGACGGGGTGCTGAGAAACTAGGGTTATGTCCCAAATGGCACCCTATTGCCTTGTGCACTGTATAGTTCACTGTGTAATAGCCCATACCGCCCTCGTTAAAAGTAGTTCACTGTGTAGGAAATAGGGCGCCATTTGGCACGCAGCCTAGATTGGTATTTTTCTGTCCCAAGCCTCACACGTTACATCTTTTCTCTAATCCTGTGTTTGGGAGGGCTGCAGGCTATGGAGGCTCTGAAAAGGAGGAAAGAAAACACATGACAGGTCCCTAAGCCCATGGCTCAGATTAAAAATGGAAGCCTTTATCAATACAGAACTATATAACAGGTCTGCAAAGATTTCAGCTGGGGAGGTTTATGTTGCGACGCTAAGAGGATTTCATAGGAAGACTCCATTGGTACGGACATGCTTTAATGTGTTTGTTCTAAAAATGTACTGGGTTTGAATTGTGCTTGCTATGCTTGTGTAACTATGGTTCATGCCAGGGGTACTCAACTCTTACCCTACGAGGTCCGGAGCCTGCTGGTTTTCTGTTCTACCTGATAATAAATTGAAACCACCTGGTGTTCCAGGTCTAAAGCGGTCCCTGGTTAGAGGGGAACAATGAAAAAATGCAGTGGAACTAGCTTGGAGGTCCAGTTGAGTTTGAGGGGTTTATACTATGTGTTATTATGTCAGGGTAACCTTTATTTATTGATTTATTTACCCCTTTTTTGTGATATCCAATTGGTAGTTACAGTCTTGTCCAATCGCTGCAACTCCTGTACGGACTCTGGAGAGGCAAAGGTCGAGAGCCATGCGTCCTCCGAAACACAACCCTACTAAGCTGCACTGCTTCATGACACACTGCTCACTTAACCCGGAAGCCAACCGCACCAATGTGTCGGAGGAAACACCGTCCAACTGGCGACCGAGTGTAACAGTATATCTTTAGTCCATCCCCTCGCCCCGACCCGGGCGTGAACCAGGGACCCTCTTCACACAGACACAAGTCACCCACGAAGCATCGTTACCCATCGCTCCACAAAAGCCACGGCTCTTGCAGAGCAAGGGGAACCACTACTTCAAGGTCTCAGAGCAAGTGACGTCACCGATTGAAAGGCTATTAGCGCGCACCACCGCTAACTAGCTAGCCATTTCACATCCGTTACACTCACCCCCCTTTCGACCTCCTCCTTTTCCGCAGCAACCAGTGATCCGGGTCACGGCACCAATGTAACAGTATATCTTTAGTCCGTCCCCTCGCCCCGACCTGGGCGCGAACCAGGGACCCTCTGCACACAGACACAACAGTCACCCACGAAGCATCGTTACCCATCGCTCCACAAAAGTCACGGCCCTTGCAGAGCAAGGGGAACCACTACTTCAAGGTCTCAGAGCAAGTGACGTCACCGATTGAAAGGCTATTAGCGCGCACCACCGCTAACTAGCTAGCCATTTCACATCCGTTACACGAGTCAGCGTGCATGCGCACCGGCCCGCCACAGGAGTCGCTAGAGCGCGATGGTATAAGGACATCCCGGCCGACCAAACCCTCCCCTAACTCAGACTACGCTGGGCCAATTGTGTGCTACCTCATGGGTCTCAGCCCGGGATCGAACCCGGATCTGTAGTGACGCCTCTAGCACTGTGATGCAGTGCCTTAGATTGCTGCGCCACTCGGGAGGCTGTCAGGGTAACTGTTATATCAGAGTTTTCCAACTCCAGTCTTCCAGTACCCCCAACAGTACATATTTGTGTTATGGCCCCAGACAAACACACCTGAATCAAATTGTCAACTAATCATCAAGACCTTGACAAGTTGAATTGGGTATTTTTGTCCAGGGCTACAACAACAATGTGTGCTGTTGCGGGTACTGGAGGACCGTAGTTGGGAAACACTGCTGTACATATAGTATTATTTTTGAAGCAGGTCTGATGTGAAGCGTGTTAGTGGGGATGATGATGCTCAAGCCGAGGGTGGGGGGCAGAGGAGAGGGTTGGGAAACCCTGCTCTAACCAACTTTTTTTGTTAGCAGTATTAGGCATTACACACAACATAGTGAGTCTTGGAAGGCTGCCTATTTCATCTATGATGCACTTTCAATATCCAAGCAGAGAGCCAGAGGACAGGGAGGACAGAATCACATTAGGCACTCACTGATTGGGGCAAAGTGTCAGGCCTCCTAAAAGCCTAATGTATTTTTACCACACTATTGATTTGTACTACCAGACAGCTATGTGTATAGTAAATATTTGATCCAGTCCCATCCCACTCTCCCTTAAAGATCTCTCAACAACAGTTAGGACACTCTAAGCACTCTAAGGACTCCAAGGACTGAGCACCAGAGGTCCTGTATATGTTCTCGGTACATTGTTTCTTTCTCCAAAGAACATTTGATCCAGACAGTAACATCACTTACTGGCTGTTTCTTTATTTAAATAACACTTAATCCAGACAGTAACATCACTTACTGGCTGTCTCTTTATTTAAAAAAAAAACACTTGATCCAGACAGTAAAATCACTTACTGGCTGTGTTTTTGTTTAACAACACTTGATTCAGACAGTAACATCACTTACTGGCTGTTTCTTTAAATAACACTTACTCCAGACAGTAAAATTACTTCCTGGTTGTTTCTTTATTTAAATAACAGTTGATCCAGACAGTAACATCACTTACTGGCTGTTTCTTTATTTAAATAACACTTGATCTAGACAGTAAAATGACCTCCTGGGTGTTTCTTTATTTAAATAACAGTCGATCCAAACAGTAACATCACTTACTGGCTGTTTCTTTCCCCCATGCAGGGCTGAAGGTGCGTGAGGTTTTGATCAACGTGTCCCGTCAACAGGTGGAAGACTTCCACGGCCCAGAGGACTACTGGTGTCTATGTGTGGCCTGGAGCCACCTAGGCACCTCCAAGAGCCGCAAGGCCACGGTCCACATCGCATGTGAGTAGCCTACTACAGTATTGTATCACCCATAGTAGTTTTTCCCAATCCTATTCCTGGGGACCCAAAGGGGTGAACATTTTTGTTTTTGTCCTAGCACTTTATTCTTGATTCAACTAACCAACTAACTAGTTTAATCAGGTGGGTTAATGCTAGAGCAAAACATAAAATGTCCACCCTTTTTGGTCCCCAGGACCAGGATTAGGAAACACTGACCCATAGAACTTACGTGGTAAAATAAGGGTTACATTTAAAAAAAATAATGACCTGAAATTATATTCAGGTCAGTTATGCCATTGTGGGTGGACTGGTGTCATTTTGAGTGTCCCGGTGGGTTTACCAGTCAAATTTCCATGGTCAGAGTTTCTATGTCCATTCTACTCATTATATTTATAAAGAACCTCAGTCTCACATTATAGCTAGTGGCCAAAACTGCACTGCAGGAGTAGATGGATAGAAAGCCGACGTGCAACTTAGCAAAAAAATGATCCCCCATGACATATACTTTTAAGTTTAATGGGCATTTTATGTATGAATATGTACTCATCAGCCAGTGTAGTCTATCCTCCAAATAACCTTGGCAACCTGCAGACAGATGGAGCCGGGGAGGCAGGAAGGAAAGGAGACCACCTCCTGGTTCATTCAGACACGTTCCTCACTCCCAAGGTTGATGTCGTGTCCAAACTAAGGGCAGGGTAAGGCAGGGAGAGTCAGTGGCAAGTGGTGTTAGTGATGGGGAGATTGAGGGCAGGCTGGGCATGGGGTGGACTGACAGCAGGGTGTTATCTCCCCACACAGACCTGAGGAAGAACTTTGAGCAGGACCCCCAGGGGAAGGAAGTTCCAATCAAAGGGATGATCGTGCTGCACTGCCGCCCCCCAGAGGGAGTGCCAGCAGCAGAGGTAAGACCCCAGCTTCCCAGCCCTAAACAGTTATGACCCCTCCAACAGTGTGGGAGCCTCTCTGTGCAGGGAAACAGCTTACCTTACACTCCAGGCTGTTCAGAGGCTCTAGAATAGAGCATTTCAACTCGTATGCAGCAAGGGGAAAACTGTCTGCTTTGAACACATATTTATTCCCGACTGTGTTGTGTCAGCGGTAGGCATACACTACACACTGTGATTTTTTTTATGATGACAGTGTTATTGGATGCACTGTTCAAAATAAATGTGCATACAGTATTATTGAAATGCAGTGTCTAGAGTTAATCAGTATGAACTATAGCTCTGTGGTGCATGTGTGGGTTTGAGTGTATTTTGGCTGTGGGTAACCTGTGAGTTATGAATGATTCAGCGTGGAGAGGATGGTGGGGTGATGCCAGCCTGGTTTGCGTACCAAATGGCACCCTATTCCTCATGTAGTGCACTACTTTCAATCAGAGCCCTATGGGCCCTGGTCAAAGGTAGTGCACTATATGGAATAGGGTTCCATTTGGGATGCAGACCAGGCTGAGAAGAGCCCAGAATCTCCTCTCCAGGCCTTTGTCAACATAAATGAGCAGAGCCAGAAGTGAATACTCTATAACACAGAGCAGGCGTTCACAGCCCAGACCATTCCATTGTACAGTACCTACCTCTTCATGAAATATTGAGATTGCAAGTGTAGTGTGAGGTTTTTGGGAGCCTTTTTTCGGCAGGCTGGCTGAATGTGGGATGGATGCTGCTCCCGCTCCTGCTCGCTCCACTCCCAGCTGTAATGGAATGTGAGTTGGTGTCTTTGATGCACTGTCAACATCCCTCTGGAGGAACGTGTTCAGAAACTCCTTCGGTCAGCAATGATGTCGAGGCAAGCTAATAAGTCGCTCGGAATTGGATACATTTTGCATCATTGTGGCTGAGACCACTTAGATAAGCCTGTGCCTGGCACTTTGGGAGAGGCTGAGATTGTCTCCTAGCTCGGCTCTCTGGAACATTACTTGCATAAGGGAAACGTGACACTGGAGTTACTGCTCTGCTCTCAACTTGGCTCTCCATCTCACTTCTCTCTCCAAATTTTTTCAGGCACACATTTTCAAGTGAGGCTCTTAAGTGAGTTGCTTTGAAAACCCACTGCATTTGGGGATTTTATTCTCATTCAAATCAGATATCTATGGACATTGCAAATGTGCTGAAGCAAAGAGCAAGTCAATACTCTTAATTTTACGTTTAAGATTAAGTTTCAGAGGTAGTTTTGAATTTTCACTTCATAAGGGGTTTCATTAAAGAATACATCCAACTCCAGTCATTGAGGTAACCAAGCACATTAGGAATAGAAGGAGAAGTATAAAATTCTATATTCCTATACACCACAAGAATAATAATACAGCCTACTCATGCCACTTTTATTTTTGTTTGATCTGCCATCTGTTGGAATTATTTTTAGCATTTTAGCACCGCAGCAGAGGTTAGGGAAGTTAACAAAGTCAAAAAATGTGTGAGAGAATAATTGACTGTGGTTTTCTATTTTTTCATCATAACACATTTACTCTTGTATTAAAGAAGTAATGAATATTTGAATGAGGAGTATGAATATGGGTTAGATGTATAACGTTTCAAATCATTTGGACTGGAGCCAACATCAGATAACCTTGAATAGGATCATCTGAAAGGAAAGTGAAATGAACAGCCAAACTATAAACCACCACACTTAATTTATGGAAATAAAAGAAAATGTCTTAATGTGAAATGAAACGCATTGAACAGTCTCAGAAATGGGAACCCAGGCCATGACACAAAATACTGAACAATTTCAGGGTTGCGTCCCAAATGGCACCCCATTCCCTAGTGGTACTACTTTTGACCAGGGCCCATGGTACACTACATAGGGTATCATCTGGGACGCACAAGATGAATATTCCAAGTGTTTCAAATGTAATTATTCATAATTGGAGAAATAAAATCACATTTTAAATCACAGAGAAAAGAACACTGGCGTGCTGCTGGGTGATTATTTGTACTACATGCTACCTCCATTACTACTTTTGACTAATTTAGCCAATTGAAGTGAAAAGGAACAAAAAGCACTAAAACAGCTTGTTAAACACTTAGTGCATTTCCATTGTGGCAAACAAATATATTACATTCCACATGTAATTGCCTTCCTTTCCTGTTAGTTTCTTCCAAAATACACAGACTTTACTATTGCCATCAAAGTAATTGTAAATGGGTGATACTATTGATTCACTGTAACTCATTTCAGTGAATATGCAACTTTTTGCTACAAAACCATTCCACATTCAGCCTTATGTGCTCGCTTTGAGGCAAGCAACACTGAACCATGCATGAGAGCACCAGCTGTTCCCGCCCACTTTGATCTTGCTCTCCGATGTCTAAATGACTATCGCCCCGTAGCACTCACATCTGTAGCCATGAAATGCTTTGAAATGCTGGCCATGGCACTCATCAACATCATCCCAGACACCCTGGACCGACTACAATTCACATACCGCCCTAACAGATCCACAGATGACGCAATCTCTATTGCATTCCACACAGCCTTCTCCCACCTGAACAAGAGGAACAACTATGTGAGAATGCTGTTCATTGATTACAGCTGTGTTCAACAACATAGCGCTCTCCAAGCTCATCACTAAACTCAGGACCCTGGGAATAAACACCTCCCTCTGCAACTGGATCTTGGACTACCAAAACATTTCTGCAGAACTGAAGGTCCCCAAGAACACAGCGGCCTCCATCATTCTTAAATGGAAGAACTTTGCAACCACAAAGACTCTTCCTAGAGCTTGCCGCCTGGCTAAACTGAACAATCGGGGTTGAAGGGCTTTGGTCAGGGAGGTGACCAAGAACCCTCTGACAGAGCTCCAGAGTTCCTCTGTGGCGATGGGAGAACCGTACAGAAGAACAACCATTTTTTGCAGCTCTCCACCAATCAGGCCTTTATGGTGGAGTAGCCAGAATGAAGCCACTCCTCAATAAAAGGCACATGACAACCCACTTGGAGTTTGCCAAAAGGCACCGAATGACTCTCTGTGACCATGAGGAACAAGATTCTCTGGTCTGATGAAATCAAGATTGATCTCTTTGGCTTGAATGTAAAGTGTCATGTCTGGAGGAAACCTGGCACCATCCCTCCAGGGAAGCATGGTGCTGATAGCCTCATGCTGTGGGGATGTTTTTCAGTGGCAAGGACTGGGAGACTAGTCAGGATCGAGGGAAAGATGAACGGAGCAAAGTACAGAGAGATCCTTGATGAAAAACTGCTCCAGAGCGCTCAGGACCTCAGGCTGGGTTAAAGTTCACCTTCCAACAGGACAACGATGCTAAGCACACAGCTAATACAATGTAGGAGTGGCTTTGGGACAAGCCTCTGAATGTCCTTGAGAGGCCCAGCCAGAGCCCGGACTTGAACACGATCGAACATCTCTGGAGAGACATTAAAATAGCTGTGCAGTGACGCTCTCCATCCAACCTGACAGAGCTTGAGAGGATCTGCAGAGAAGAATGGGAGAAACTCCCCAAATACACAGGTGTGCCAATGTTGTACCCAAGAAGACTTGAGGCTGTAATCGCTGCCAAAGGTGCTTCAACAAAGTACTGAGTAAAGGCTCTGAATACTTATGTAAATGTGATATTTCAGTTTATTTTTAATACATTTGTAAAACTGTCTAAAAAAACTATTTTTGCTTTGTCATTATGGGGTATTGTGTGTAGATTAATGAGGGGGAAAAATCATCCATTTTAGAATAAGGCTGTAACGTAACAAAATGTGGAAAAGGTCAAGAGATCTGAATACTTTCCGAATGCACTGTATATACACTACATTACTAAAAGTATGTGGACACCTGCTCGTCGAACATCTAATTCCAAAATCATCGGCATTAATCTGGAGTTGGTCCTCTCTTTGCTGCTATAACAGCCTCCACTGTTCTGGGAAGACTTTCCACTAGACTTTGGAACATTGCTGCAGGGACTTGCTGCCATTCAGCCACGAGCATTAGTGAAGTCGGCACTGATGTTGGGCGATTAGGCCTGGCTCACAGTTCGCGGTTTCAATTAATCCCAAAGGAGTTCGATGGGGTTGAGGTCCGGGCTCTGTGCAGGCCAGTCAAGTTCTTCCACACCAATCTGAACAAACCATTTCTGTATGGACGTCGCTTTGTGCATGGGGGCATTGTCATGCTGAAACAGGAAAGGGTCTTTGACGAACTGACTTCTTGATAAGGTGGCATTGCGCACTAGCGACTCCTGTGGCGGGCCGGGCGCAGTGCATGCTGACCAGGTCGCCAGGTGTATGGTGTTTCCTCTGACACATTGGTGTGGCTGGCTTCTGGGTTGGATGTGCGTTGTGTCAAGAAGCAGTGCGGCTAGGTTTGGTTGTGTTTCGGAGAACGCATGGCTGTCGACCTTCGCCTCTCCCGAGTCCGTACGGGAGTTGCAGCAATGAGACAAGACTGTAACTACTACCAATTGGTTACCACAAAATTGGGGAGAAAAAAGGGGGTAACATTTTTTTTTAAATATATATATATATTTTTTAATTGTCTATGGAGCAATGTTCCAACAAGTAAGCATGCCTGTGTGCTCGATTACTTTTGTGTGTATATGTATGTATGTATGTATGTGTGTGTGTGTGTGTGTGTGTGTGTGTGTGTGTGTGTGTGTGTGTGTGTGTGTGTGTGTGTGTGTGTGTGTGTGTGTGTGTGTGTGTGTGTGTGTGTGGTGTTATATAGTGGCCATATCTACCTCAATTACCAAGTTATTGTTACTCATTGTGTATTTATTCCTTGTGTTATTATTTTTCTATTCTGTCAACAACAACAAAAATCTCTCTACATTTTTGGGAAGGGCCCGTAAGTAAGCATCTCTGTTAGTCTACACCTGTTGTTTATGAAGCATGTGACAAATACAATTTGATTTGATTATTTGATTTGATTATGTGCCCTCATGCTTCTTTCCAATTCCCTAGCTTTGCTCCCTCTGTTAATTCCGCACAGGTCAGAGCAAGCTCTCCAAGAGAAAATTATGAGTTTCGTTATTAAGCCAAGCAATTACATTCCCCAATGTGGTCGGGCAGTGCAGTAAAGAGCTCAATTTTCTTTCCTAAGATAAGACAGATCTGGGTGGAATAGTATTGTGGTGCTGCCACGTTGCTCAGGGGAGGAGAGGCGGCATTTGGGAAGCAACAGGAAGGTGGGCTGGCTACACAACCGTGCTTTGTCTTCCCTATCTTTTTTGATTAACCCTCCTGAGTGGCAAACACATTAGCGGTGGAGATAGCTCTGACACAGCCCTCCCCTCCCCTGTCTGCATGTATGTCTGGTTCACACAGATATGAACACACAGAGGCATGCAAAGTTCAAAGCCTTTGATTCGGCTCAATCTGTGTGTGCGTCTTCATGCGTGTGTGGGTGCGTCTTTGTGCGTGTGTGTGTGCGGGTGCGTCTTTGTGCATGTGTGTGTACATCTCTGTTCGTAAACCTCGGGGTGGATTACTAACACACTTGGCATTGGCTACTGACTCGGTGTTCAGTGGGGCTACATGGCATCTCCCAGTCCCTGGGGCTCATCTGTCATAGTTGTTTAATTCATGTAATTGTCTTGATGAGATACACAGGAATTTAAAAAATTATCCCACCCACACTGTCACAAGCTCCACCACGTGTATCTATAGGCCTTCCATGGCTCCTCAGCACAGTTGGCTGAAGGGGAGCACTACTAACTCTGTTTGCGTCCCAGATAGCACCCTATTGCCTATGTAATGCACTACTTTTGACTAGGGCCCATAAGGGTCTAGTCAAAAGCAGTGAGCTATATAGGTAAAAGGGTGCCGTTTGAACGCAGCCTGTGATTCCCTCAGAGAATCAGCCATGACACGATGCATCAGCATTTCTATGCTTCTACCTGTTAAGCTATAGTAGGTTCCCAGGATAGTAGGGAAGGGACAAAGACACAGCCATACACTAGAGCCCCTAGAATGTGAGTGTCACCTAGAAAAGAAAGCTGCACACTCTCATGGCTCCAATGCAATACATTTAATCTAACAACATTTTCACAGCTATGCTGCCGATTTGTCACCCACTTATATGTCTCAGATTTGTATCTTTATTCGGCATGATGACAGCTGATCTTCCTGGGGTCCAAAGACATTACAAACATAAGACTTTACAAGATGTTACTGTCACCCACCCATGTCTCAGTGTCCTCTCCGCTCTGCTCCAGGAGATCAGAGGTCCTCCCACGTCCCCACAGACACACATGGCCTCGGCCTGGAACCCGGTTCTCCATCAAGCCTGTGACACTGATGGCCACCTCCTAATTGAAACAAATGTGCCAATTAGGCAATTCATCTCTCACATCCTCCGCCACACACTTACAGGGCTAATTTGTATTTGTCCCCGCCACACTTTCTTTTTTCTTCTCCTTCCGTTTCTGCCGGGTGGATCTTTTCATCATTACCCTAAGGATGTTAGCAGTGGCAGGCGACAGCCCGGTAATGTAGAGCAGGTCCTACAGCTCAGTGAGGGCTGGGCGGATTGTGCCACGCATTAATTGCCTCTTTCAACTCACAAATTTCCCCTGATGAAATTGAAATAAATACATAAAGAGGGAAACACTCCTCTGCCACCGCTACCGCCGGCTCTCTTCCAGTGACAGATTGTTTTAATCATGAAACATTAGAGTCAATCCCCAGTCTTTTCCTCCCCTTATCTTCCTACTTTAGTACATTAACTGCTTGCCTCTGATGTCATCTTACTAAAGGGTATCTTTTAATTGCGCCTTGGAATCTGGAATCCATTGAAGGGGATTTCCAAGTCTTGTTTAAAGTGAAGGGAAACAAGGCTTCAGCTATTCCTAGTTCTCCTGTTTCTAGGTCATAAAGTATGGTACTCATTGACGTCAGATAGGTTGTACATCAGAGTAGATCTGTGGAGGAGAATACAATAGGCCTATCTATGAAATATGATTGTGTGTGTGTATAAATATGTGCGTGCAGTGCAATACACTGTGTGCTAGATATTAGGAACACCTGCTCTTTCCATGATATAGACTGACCATGTGAATCCAGGTGAAGCTATGATCCCTTGTTGATATCACTTGTTAAATCCACTTCAATCAATGTAGATTTGTATTTGAATTTATTATGGATCCCCATTAGCCAAGGCAGAAGCTACTCTTCCTGGGGCAGTAAAATTAAGACAGTTATACATTTTTAAAACATTGCAATACATTCATAACAGATTTCACAACATATTACGTGTGTGCCCTCAGGCCTCTACTCTTCTACCACATATCTATAACACAAAATCCATGTGTAAATGTGTGTATAGTGCGTATGTTATTGTGTGTTTGTATGCATGTGTCTATTGTCTTGTCTTTGGCATCATTAAACTGAAGACTGTTAGTTTATCAAATCAATTATTACGTGATTAACTAATCAGGTAAATGTAATTAACTAGGAAGTCGGGGCACCAAGGAAAATATTCAGATTACAAAGTTATAATTTTCCTAATATAACTTTCAGATATTTTAATATCTGATCAATTAGTCTTCTAATTAATGAGTTATTCTTTACCTCACGTTAGTCTCATTCCAAACGTCGAAAATTGTTGGTTATCTGCATGAACCCAGTCTTCACTATGAGTCATCCATAAATCAATTGTCTCAATCATTTATTTATTAACTAACTAAATAATCACAGAAATGCTCAAACAAACAAACAAAGTAGATATGGTTACAAGGAAATGATAGGGGATGTGCCATAGTGGGCTAAACCGGCATCGCGGCTTGGTAGACAAAGAGACTGAGAAGGGCGCGAAAGATACTACAAAGTTGATAATTATAACCATTGAAATGCTAATCCTTTGCACATGAACGCTCACTCATTCGGGAATAATTGCAATCAATATATATATATATATATTTACACTCATTGTGTCATCGTGATCTCTGTTGGAAGTTCATTCGCCCCTCTCTCTGCATCCCTGGATTCTTTGGTTAGAATGGCTACTTCAGAGTAACATTCAGAAATGTTGTTATGGAATAGATGTTTCGGTGGTTGTCGGCCTTCGCATTCAATGGTATAGAATTCCTTGTTGCAGACTAGTAATTAGTATCAATGATTTGCTCTTATTCTGTCGAATCGATAGTCTCAGAGTTTAACCACGTGGTATGGTTAAAAGATTCAGCAATCTACTCAAACCTTAGCCCTCTTGTGGTAATCGAGGTAAGCTGGTCTGGTCTCAAACCTTAGCCCTCTTGTGGTAATCGAGGTAAGCTGGTCTGGTCTCAAACCTTAGCCCTCTCGTGGTAATCGAGGTAAGCTGGTCTGAAAGGAATTCCTTCCTGTGGGGGTTATATTCTTAACAGTAGAAAGGGGCTGTCCCATGACGCCAGATCAATGTCTGTGCTGATGGGGCGGGCCAATGATTTAGTTAAACTTTAAAGGGAATTGGAGTTTCCTTCATTAAACAGTTTAACTTCTCTAGGGTAGGGGGCAGCCTTTTCACGTTTGGATGAAAAGCATACCCAAATTCAACTGCCAGTTACTCATCCCCAGGAGATAAGATATGCATATTATTCTAAAACGGTTTGAATCATGTCTGAGTATAACAGAACTTATTTAGCAGGCGAAACCCCAAGGACAAACCATTCAGATTTTTTTTTTTTTGAGGTCACTGTCTTTTCAATGAGGTTTCATTGGGAAACCAGATTTCTAAGCGAATTGCTTGCAGTTCCTACGGCTTCCACTAGATGTCAACAGTCTAGAGAAATAGGTTGAGGTTATTGCTTTGTGTAATGAAGAAATACGGCCATCTTGAAGTCGAGGCACTCCAGGTGTCCTGGACATGCGCTTCAATCAAACAGAAGGCATGCTACATATCGTTTTAATCCTGTATTGAACCCATATCATCCCGTCTTCAATTTTATCGATTATTAATGTTAAAAAATACCTAAAGTTGTATTACATAAGTAGTTTAACATTTTTGGGCAAAGTTTACAGGTAACCTTTGAGATATTTTGTCGTCACATTTGAGCAAGTTGGAACCGGTGTTTTTCTGGATCAAACGCGCCAAATAAATGGACATTTTGGATATATATCGACGGAATTAATCGAACAAAAGGACCATTTGTGATGTTTATGGGACATATTGGAGTGCCAACAACAGAAGCTCGTCAATGGTAAGGCATGAATTTTATTTTTATTTCTGCGTTTTGTGTCGCGCCTGCAGGGTTGAAATGTTTTCTCTCTTTTGTTTACTATGGTGCTATGCTCAGATAATAGCATCGTATGCTTTCGCTGAAAAGCCTATTTGAATTCTGACATGTTGGCTGGATTCACAACCAGTGTAGCTTTAATTTTGTATCTTTCATGTGTGATTTAATGAAAGTTTGATTTTATAGTCATTTTCATAGTAATTAATTTTAATTTGGCGCTCTGCATTTTCTCAGGCTTTTTGCCAAGTGATACAGTAGCGTCTTGCCTAAACTCAGATATTTGGATATAAATATAAACTTTACCGAACAAAAAATACATGTATTGTGTAACATGAAGTCCTATGAGTGTCATCTGATGAAGATTATCAAAGGTTAGTGATTAATTTTATCTCTATTTCTGCTTTTTGTTACTGCTTTCTTTAGCTGGAAAAATGGCTGTCTTTTTCTGTGACTTGGCTCATACCTAACATAATCGTTTGGTGTGCTTTCGTCGTAAAACCTTTTTGAAATCGGACACTTTGGCTGGATTTACAACAAGTGTAGCTTTAAAATGGTGTAAAATACTTGTATGTTTGAGGAATTTAAATTATGGGATTTCTGTTGTTTTGAATTTGGCGCCCTGCAGTTTCACTGGCTGTTGACGAGGTGGGACGCTACCGTCCCACATACCCTAGAGAGGTTAAAATCGCATAACATAATTTCACAAATAGTTTCATCTTTACTCATTCATTTTATACAACAATTAGATGCAAGCCTCATAACCGAGACTCTTGTATAAACATAGTTATGCTAATGTGGCTGTATTGTCTCTCATGAGTATCACAAAATTGTACAAAACGGACCAGTTCGTAGCTGGATTCTTCCCCGACCGTGTACACCTTCTCCAAAACATGGACATTGTTCAGTTCTCAAGTTCTGTAAAGTGGAAGAGGTTCCTTTGTTCTCCTGTGAACCTCACTCCCTCTCTACTCTGGCCATGAGGAGAGAACTCCTCTAGGAATTTATGACCTGCCTACCAGAGCCTGGGTGTAGGGGGAAGAGAGAGAGGTGGTGAGAGAGAGAGAGGGGGATGGTGCTCGCTGTACCCAAAGAGGGCCACGTCATGACACTATGTTTGTGTTGCTTTACAGTCCCCGCTGTTCCATAAGGTGTATTTTTATCTGTTTTTTAAATCAAATTTTACTGCTGGCATGAGTTACTTGATGTGGAAAAGAGTTTCATGTAGTCATTGCGCTATGTGGTACTGTGCGCCTCCCATAGTCTGTTCTAGACTTGGGGACCTTGCCACCCATTCCTCTTGTGGGGTATGCATGGGAGTCCGAGCTGTGCGCCAGTAGTTCAAACAGGCAGCTCTGTGCATTCAACATGTCAATACCTCTCATAAATAAAAATAGTGATGAAGTCAATCTCTCCTCCACTTTGAGCCAGGAGAGATTGACATGCATATCATTAATGTTAGCTCTCAGTGTACATCCAAGGGCCAGCCATGCTCTGTTCTGAGCCAATTGCAATTTTCCTAAGTCCATTTGTGTTGCACCTGACCACAGGACTGAACAGTAGTCCAGTTCCGACAAAACTAGGGCCTGTTGGACCTGGCTTGCTGATAGTGCTGTTAAGAATGCAGAGCAGCGCTTTATTATAGACAGACTTCTCCCCATCCTAGCTAGTGTTATAAATTGATACAACTTATTTATATATTTTTTACCTTTATTTAATTAGACAAGTCAGTTAAGAACAAATTCGTCTTTACAATGCCGGCCTACACCGGCCAAACCTGGACGACGCTGTGCCAATTGTGCACCGCACTATGGGACTCCCAATCACAGCCAGTTGTGATACAGCCTGGATTCGAACCAGGGTGTCTGTAGTGATGCCTCTAGCACTGAGATGCAGTGCCTTAGACCGCTGCACCAAATATGTGTTAACCATGACAGTTTACAATCCAGGGTTACTCCATGCAGTTTAGTCTCCTCAACTTGCTCAATTTCCAGATTATTCATTGCAAGATTGATTTGAGGTTCAGGGATTAGTGAATGATTTGTCCCAATTACATTGCTTAGATTTTTTCTTATTTAGGACTAACTTATTCCTTGCCACCCATTCTGAAACTAATTACTGTCATTTCAGTCGCTGTGGTAGCTGACGAGTGTAGTGTTGAGTCATTTGCATACATGGACACACTGGCTTTATTCAAAGCCTGTCGTTAGTAAAGATTGAGAAAGGGGCCTAGACAGCTGCCCTGTGGAATTCCTGAGTCTACCTGGATTTTGTTGTAGAGGCTTCAATTAAAGAACACCCCCTGTTTTCTGTTAGACAGGTAACTCTTTATCCACAATATAGCAGGGGGTGTAAAGCCAGAACACAAGTTTTTCCCAGCAACAGACTATGATCTATAATGTCAAAAGCCGCATTGAAGTCTAACAAAACAGCCCCCACAATCTTTTTATCATCAATTTCTCTCAGCCAATCATCAGTCATTTGTGTAAGTGCTGTGCTTGTTGAATGTCCTCACCTACATCGATGCTGAAAGTCTGTTGTCAATTTGTTTACTGTAAAATAGCATAGTATCTGGTCAAACACAATTTTCCCCAAAAGTTTACTAAGGGTTGTTAACCTGTTATGGCTGCAAGGGGCAGTATTGAGTAGCCAGTTAAATCGTGCCCATTTCAAACGGCCTCGTACTCAATTCTTGCTCGTACAATATGCATATTATTATTACTATTGGATAGAAAACACTCTCTAGTTTCTAAAACCGTTTGAATTATTTCTCTGAGTGAAACAGAACTCATTCTGCAGCACATTTCCTGACCAGGAAGTGGAATGTCAGAAATCAATGCTCTGTTCAACTTCCTGCCTATACATGGGCATGATACGTAAGAGTCTACGTACACTTCATACACCTTCCCCTGGTTGTCAAGAGGCGGTGAGAGAAGAAATTTCGTGTTTATCTTGGTCTGAGGTGGAATAAAAGCTCTTTGTTTGACGTGACCGTCCATATCCTGTTTCTGGAGCGCGCGAAAGAGGACATGGATTTGCCTTCTGTTTAGCTGTCGTTATGAACGACTAACATCTCCGGGATAGATTTTATTTGATACATGTGACCATATCATCGTAAAGTATGTTTTTTCAATATAGTTTCATCAGATTATTGAAAAAATTTCGGGAGTTTTGCCGTGTTCCGTTCTCTGACTTTGTTGACGTTGGAGAACTTTGTGTCACTTTGTGTCGCTTCCTAAAACGAGAGGGAAAATGAAGGTTCTAAATCCAAACACCGACTGTTCTGGACAAAGGACACCTTGTCCAACATTCTGATGAAAGATCAGCAAAAGTAAGAAACATTTTATGATGCTATTTCATATATCTGTCGAACTGTGTACTAGTCGTGGGCGGCCAACGTTTTGGCTACTCTAAGCTATATCGAAGCTGCATAACGTAATGAAGTTATTTTTAGAATTCTAACACTGTGATTTCATTAATAACTAATGGATCTATCATTTCCTATACAACATGTATTTTTTAGTTATGTTTATGAATAGCTATTTGGTCAGAATATGTGTGTCAGAAAAAGTGTCAGTAAAATATCCGAACGTTGTGGGAAATAGTAGCTACGTTAGCATAATGGGTAACCACTGATTTCAGCTCTAAATATGCACATTTTTGAACAAAACATAAGTGTATGTATAACCTGATGTTATAGGACTGTCATCTGAGGAAGAAAATCAAGGTTAGTCAAAAATTATATATCTTTTGCCTGTTTGTTACGATCGCTTACTTTTGCTACTGGGAAATTGCTTGTGTTTTTGGCTATTGTGGCTACGCTAATATAACGCTATATTGTGTTTTCGCTGTAAAACACTTGATAAATCGGAAATATTGTCTGGAATCACAAGATGCCTGTCTTTCAATTGCTGTACACTATGTATTTTTCAGAAATGTTTTATGATGAGTAATTAGGTATTTGACGTTGGTGTCTGTAAATATTATGGCTGCTTTCGGTGCAATTTCTGATTGTAGCTGAAATGTAAACTATGATTTATACCTGAAATATGCAAATTTTTCGAACAAAACATATGCTATACAATAAATATGTTATCAGACTGTCATCTGATGAAGTTGTTTCTTGGTTAGTGGCTATTTATATCTTTATTTGGTCGAATTTGTGATAGCTACTGATGGAGTAAAAACCTGATGGAGTAAGAAAAGTGGTGTCTTTTGCTAACGTGGTTAGCTAATAGATTTACATATTTTGTCTTCCCTGTAAAACATTTTAAAAATCGGACATGTTGGCTTGATTCACAAGATGTGTACCTTTCATATGCTGTATTGGACTTGTTAATGTGTGAAAGTTAAATATTTAAAAAATATATATTTTGAATTTCGCGCCCTGCACTTTGAGCTGGCTGTTGTCATAAGTGTACCGGTGTCGGGCTTGCACGCCAAACAGGTTAACAGGCTGATTGGTCGGCTATTTGAGGCAGTTAAGGGGGCTTTACTATTCTTAGGTAGAGGAATAACTTTTGCTTCCCTTCAGGCCTGAGGTTATACACTTTTTATTACACTTAAATTGAAGATGTGGCAATATCGTCCGCTATTATCCTCAGTAATTTTCCATCTTAAGTTTTCAGACACCGGGGGTTTCGCTTTGTCAAGCCCTGATCTGTTTCACTTGTCCTTGTGATTGTCTCCACCCCTCTCCAGGTGTCGCCCATCTTCCCCATTATCCCCTGTGTATTTATACCTGTGTTCTCTGTTTGTCTGTTGCCAGTTTATCAAGTCAACCAACGTTTTGTCTCAGCTCCTGCTTTTCCCCAGTCTCTCTTTTTCTCGCCCTCCTGGTTTTGACCCTTGCCTGTCCAGACTCTGAGCTGGAGCCTACGAACGGGCCATGGCTGACCCAGCAGACTTGCACCAGCTCCGCAAGGCCTTCTCCTCCCAAGGAGCTACCATTGGTTAGGCACGAGGAGTTGCTTCGTGGTCTGATGGAAGGGTTCCAGGCCTTGGCCTAACGTCACAACCTATCTTTGGACACATTGCGGGAGCAATTCCGTGGGTTGCCTACTAGGCAGCCTACCACGACGGTATCCTCCCAGCCCCTCAGTAACCCGGCTGGTAGCAGCGCCGTCACACCGGTTTTCCGGGAACCTCGCTTACCTCCCCCAGAGCGCTACAATGGAGATTCCAAAACCTGCCGGGCCTTTCTCTCCCAGTGCTCCCTCGTTTTCGAGCTGCAGCCTTCGTCGTTCGCATCAGACTGCTCGAGGATAGCGTACATCATTACGCTGATGTCCGGGAGGGAACTCGCCTGGGCGGCCAAGGCGTTGTGGGAGCAACAATCCACCATCTGCCTCAGTCTGGAGGTATTTGTGGTGGAGGTGAGAAGTTTTCAAAGCTCCGGTGTCTGGGAGAGAGGCTGCCCAGAGGTTATTCCAGCTTCGGCAGGACTCCTTAAGTGTGGCAGACTATGCAGTGGATTTCCGCACGCTAGCAGCGGAGGGTGCCTGGAGCCCGGAAGCGCTGTCCGACACATTCCTGCATGGAGTATCGGAGGAAGTAAAGGATGAGCTTGCAGCACGGGAACTACCGGTGGAGCTCGACTCACTCATTTGGTTTGACCATCCGGATCGATGGATGGCTACGGGAACGTAGGAGGGAGAAGAGGTCTGATAGCAGTCCCAATCGCTCACTAAAGGATCCCACCTTGTATCTGATGGACTCTGGAAGTCCCCGGTGTCTATGTCCCCGAGAGGATCTGAGCTTACCCGAGTTGCTCCAAGAGCCTCTAAAGATTGCCGATGTACCTTTCCCGAGCCGATGTAGCTCAGCAGGGCTAGGCTGTCTCCAGCCGAACGCGTATGCAGACTTAACACCAAGCGTTGTCTGTATTGCGGTACTGCCGGTCATTATGTGTCAACCTGTCCCTTAAAGAGACCTAGCTCATTGTTAGGAATGAGTACCCTGGTGGGTCTTAAGGACAATTTAGCTTCTCCCCCTACTCGCCCCCCTCTCCATGCCACCCTGCTGTGGAGCGACCAGTCCAAGTCTCTCCAGATACTCATCGACTCGGGGGCCGATATGAGTCTGATGGATGTTACCCTGGTGTCCGAGCCTGGTGTCCCCTCTCCATTCCCATGAATGCGCTGGACGGGCGTTCTATAGGCCGGGTCACCCACCATACCACCCCCATCAACCTACGAGTGTCGGGGAACCACAGCGAGACGATCCAAATCCTGCTAATTGAGTCTCTGCAGGTTCCTGTGGTATTGAGATTCTCTTGGCTCCAGCGACACAATCCCTCGATTGACTGGTCTACTGGTACCATCATGGGCTGGAGCCCGTTCTGCCACACTCATTGCCTGAAATCAGCACTGCCTGCCCCGGGACATCTTCTTGGAAACTTGGAAATTGCCCCAGACCTCTCCACCATTCCCGCGGAGTACCAGGACCTCCGGGAGGGGTTCAGTAAGTAAGTAAGGCCCGGGCAACTTCGCTTCCGCAACCCCGACCGGTGCCCAAGTATGTTAAGCCGGATGCGCTGGCACGATGCTATAGCCTCACGGCTACACTCCCAGAAGCCGAGACCTTTCTCCCTTGCTCCAAGATCATTAAACCCTCTGCTGTTCGCCCTCTGTTGCCCCGTACCCTCTGTATACTTCCTACTTGAAATCAAATCAAATCAAACTTTATTTGTCACATGCGCCAAATACAACAAGTGTAGACCATTCTGTGAAATGCTTACTTACAAGCCCTTATTAACCAACAGTGCAATTCAAGAAGAGTTATGAAAATATTTACCAAATAGACTTAAGTAAAAAATAAGAATAAAAAAGTAACACAATAAGAATAACAATAACAAGGCTATATACAGGGGGTACCGAGTCAGTGTGCGGGGGTACAGGCTAGTTGATGTAATTTGTACATGTAGGTAGGGATTGAAGTGACTATGCATAGATAATAAAAAACGAGTTGCAGCAGTGTACAAAAGGGAGGGGGAGCGGGGGCAAATGTAAATAGTCCGGTGGCGATTTTATTAATTGTTCAGCAGTCTTATGGCTTGGGGGTAGAAGTTGTTGAGGAGCCTTTTAGTCCTAGACTTGGTGCTCCCCTATCGCTTGCCGTGTGGTAGCAGAGAAAACAGTCTATAACTTGGGTCACTGGAGTCTCTGACAATTTTATGGGCTTTCCTTTGACACAGCCTATTATATAGGCTCTGGATGGCAGGAAGTTTGGCTCCATGGCTGTATGCCTACCCTCTGTAGCACCTTATGGTCAAATGCCGAGCAGTTGTCATACCAGGCGTTGATGCAACCGGTCAGGATGCTCTCGATAGTGCAGCTGTAGAACGTTTTGAGGATCTGAGGACCCATGCCAAATATTTTCAGTCTCCTGAGAGGGAAAATATTTTGTTGTGCCTTCTTCACGACTGTCTTGGTATGTTTGGACCATAATAGTTCGTTGGTGATGTGGACACCAAGGAACAAGAAACTCTCGACCCGCTCCACTATAGCCCCGTCGATGTTAATGGGAGCCTGTTCGGCCCGCCTTTTCCTGTAGTCCACAATCGGCTCCTTTGTCTTGCTCACATTGGGTGAGAGGTTGTTGTCCTGGCACCACACAGCCAGTTCTCAGGCAGGTTCTCATTATTGTCGGTGATCAGGCCTACCACTGTTGTGTCGTCAGCAAACTTAACTTTTACCGCCTCAGAAACCCGGATCCGGGATCACCTCCCACCCCCCCCACACTGATTAGCATCGCTAGCATAGCGTCACAATTAAATAGTAGCATCTAAATATCATTAAATCACAAGTCCAAGACACCAAATGAAAGATACAGATCTTGTGAATAAAGCCACCATTTCAGATTTTTAAAATGTTTTACAGGGAAGACAAAATATGTAAATCTATTAGCTAACCCCGTTAGCAAAAGACACCACTTTTCTAACTCCATCAGTTTCTTACTCCATCAGGTGCTATCACCAATTCGGCCAAATAAAGATATTGATAGCCACTAACCAAGAAAAAACCTCATCAGATGACAGTCTGATAACATATTTATTGTATAGCATAGGTTTTGTTAGAAAAATGTGCATATTTCAGGTATAAATCATAGTTTGCAATTGCAGCCACCATCACAAATCTCCCCAAAGCGACTAGAATTACTACAGAGAGCAACGTGTATGACCAATTTACTCATCATAAAACATTTCTTAAAAATACACAGCTCACAGCAATGGAAAGACACAGATCTTGTGAATTCAGACAATATTTCAGATTTTCAAAGTGTCTTACAGCGAAAACACAATAAATCGTTATATTAGCATACCACATTTGCAAACGTTACCCGAGCATTGATTCAAGGCAAAATGGGCTATAGCGTTATCATCACCAAAATACATTAATTTTTTCACTAACCTTCTCAGAATTCTTCCGATGACACTCCTGTAACATCATATTACACAATCCATATAGAGTTTGATCGAAAATGTGCATATTTAGCGGCACAAATCGTCCTTACACAATGGAAAAAGTGTCCAACTACTCAAGCAATCTGCCCGGCGCCATTTTGAAAATACAACTATTTTTATCGAAAACTATTCATAAACTTGACTAAAAAAATACAGGTTGGACATGAAATGAAAGATGCATTAGTTATTAATGCAACCGCTGAGTTAGATTTTTAAAATTAACGTTACTAGACATACAGTGTGCGTTACAGCCAGACTAGTGCCGCAATAATGGCGTCACTAATCGCCATTATTGAGTTTACATTTTTCCACATAAAAACGGAATAACATCATAAATAGCTCTTACTTTTCGACGAGCTTCCATCAGAATCTTGGCCAAGTGGTCCTTTGTCCAAAAGAATCGTTGCTTGGTTGTAAAACGTTGCATTCAACTTCTGATATAGCAGCTAACAATAGCTAACAATAGCTATTTTGCCCCAACGTGTCCAAATCCTCAAGACGCAATACTGAGGAAATTCCGAAAAATAGCAATATACTCGCATAATCTGATATAACTCGGTTTAAAATAGCTTCGTTATGATGTTTCTAACACCTATATCGAATTAAATTACAGACGGATACATCTAACGTTGATAACTGAGCGTTTGAAAATGGCATCCTGAGGTCCCTCTCTGCGTAATGGTCAGCGTCGAAAAGAAGGCTACCCTCACTCCTTGGCCTTTTATAACCTCTGAGAGCTACGTAGCAAGCCCATTCCACTTCTCATTGGTTACTGACATCCAGGGGAAGGCGGGTGCAGTTCATGTCGTTCCATAGGATACACACAGACCTTTAAAACTGATCTGAGACCAGAGCTTCGCTCTCAGACCTTCGCAGTACCTGTCATGGATTTCGCTGTAGAAAGAGTTCTGGGTCACCCACAGACATAATTCCAACGGTTTATGAAACTAGAGAGTGTTTTCTATCCAATAGAATTAATAATATGCATATTGTACGAGCAAGAATTGAGTACGAGGCAGTTTAATTTGGCAACACCCAGAAAAAATAAATGCTAACTGCTCCCCCTATTGACAAAAGGTTAATGATGGTGTTGGAGTCGTGTTTGGCCAAGCAGTCGTGGGTGAACAGGGAATACAGGAGGGGACCCCTGAGTACACATCCCTGAGGGGCCCCAGTGTTGAGGATCAGCGTGGCAGACGTGTTGTTGCCTACTCTTACCACCTGGGGGTGGCCCGTCAGGAAGTCCAGGATCCAGTTGCAGAGGGAGGTGTTTAGTCCCAGAGTCTTTAGCTTAGTGATGAGCTTAGTGGGCAGTATGGTGTTGAATGCTGAGCTGTGGTCAATGAACAGGATTCTCACATAGGTGCTCCTTTTGTCCAGGTAGGAAGGGGCAGTGTGTAGTGTGATTGAGATTGCATCATCTGTGGATCTGTTGGGGCGGTATGTGAATTGGAGTGGGTCTAGAGTGTCCGGGAGGATGCTGTTGATGTGAGCCATGACCAGCCTTTCAAAGCTCTTTATGGCTATAGATGTGAGTGCTATGGGACGGTAATCATTTAGGCAGGTTACCTTCGCGTCCTTGGGCACAGGGACTCGGTCAGGGAGAGGTTGAAAATGTCAGTGAAGAAACATGACAGTTGGTCAGCGCATGCTTTGAGTACACTTCCTGGTAATCCATCTGGCCCAGCGGCTTTGTGAATTTTGACCTGTTTAACCTCTCTTGGGTACGTGAGCCCTTTAGCGTCCCACCTCTTCAACAGCCAGTGAAACTGCTGGGCGCCAAATTCAAATACAGAAATACTCATTATAAAAATTCAGAAAACAAAACATATTTTACATAGGTTTAAAGATGAACTTCTTGTGAATCCAACCACGGTGTCAGATTTAAAAAATGCTTTATGGCGAAAGCATACCTTACAATTATTTGAGAACATAGCCCAGCAGACAAATCATTACAAACAGTAACCAGCCAAGTAGAAGAGTTACACAAGTCAGAAATAGAGATAAAATTAATCCCTTACCTTTGATCTTCATATGGTTGCACTCAGCAGACATTCATTTACTCAATAAATGTTCCTTTTGTTCGATAAAGTCTCTTTATATCCAAAAACCTCCGTTTTGTTCGCGCGTTTTCTTCAGTAATACACAGGCTCAAACGCAGTCAAAACAGGCAGACAAAAAATCCAAATTGTATCCGTAAAGTTCATAGAAACATGTCAAACGATGTTTATATTCAATCCTCAGGTTGTTTTTAGCCTAAATAATTGATAATATTTCAACCGGACAATAACGTTGTCAATATAAAAGGTAAACAAGAAAGGCACTCTCTCGGTCGTGCGCATGAAAAAGCTCTGTGATACTTTAGGGTCCACTCATTGACTGCTCTTACTTCCTCATTTTTCAGAATACAAGCCTGAAACAATTTCTAAAGACTGTTGACATCTAGTGGAAGGCATAGGAACTGCAATTTGAGTCCTAAGTCAATGGATACTGTAATGGCATTGAATAGAAAACTACAGAGCAAAAACAAAACTACTTCCCGAATGGATTTTTCTCACAGACACTATTTTAACAGTTTTGGAAACTTTAGAGTGTTTTCTATCCAAATCTACCAGTTATATGCATATAATATCTTCTGGGCCCGAGAAGCAGGCAGTTTAATTTGGGCATGCTTTTCATCCCAAATTCCGAATGCTGCCCCCTACCCTAGAGAATTTAAAGATTTTCTTCACATCGGCAACTGAGAGAGTTATCACACAGTCATCCAGAACAGCTGGTACTCTTGTGCATGCTTCAGTGTTGCTTGCCTCGAAGCGAGCACAAAAGGCATTTCGCTCGTCTGGTAGGCTCGCGTCATTGGGCAGCTCGAGTCTGGGTTTCCCTTTGTAGTCTGTAATAGTTTTCAAGCCCTGCCACATCTGATGAGTGTCGGACCCGGTGTAGTATGATTCAATCTTAATCCTGTATTGACGCTTTACTTGTTTGATGGTTCGTCAGAGGGCATAGCGGGATTTCTTATAAGCGTCCGGATTAGTCTCCTGCTCCTTGAAAGCGGCAGCTCTAGCCTTTAACTCGATGCGGAGGTTGCCTGTAATCTATGGCTTCTGGTTGGGATATGTACGTACGGTCACTGTGGGGATGACGTCGTCGATGCACATATTGAAGAAGCCGGTGACTGAGTGGGTGTACTCTTCAATGCCATTTGAAGAATCCCGAAACACGCCCTGATCTGTTTCACCTGTCCAGTTCGTCTTGTTTGTAAAGTCAACCAGCGTTTTTGTCTCCGCTCCTGCTTTTCCCCAGTCTCCTTGATTTTCGCCCTCCTGGCTTTGACCCTTACCTGTCCCGAATCTGAGCCCGCCTGCCTGACCACTCTGCCTGCCCCTGACCCTGAGCCTGCCTGCCGTCATGTACCTTTGCCCCTACTCTGGATTACCGACCTCTGCCTGACCTGACTTTGAGCCTGCCTGCCGTCCTGTACCGTTTCCCCACCACTCTGGATTATCGACCCCTGCCTGCCTTGACCTGTCGTTTACCTGCCCCTCTTGCCGTAATAAACATTGTTACTTCAACACAGTCTGCATTTGGGTCTTAAACATAATAGTCATTGTTGATAGACAATAATAATTTTTTCACCTCTTCCACACTTACTTTACAGAATAAAAAATTACAACGTTTGTCTTTCATAACTTGGTTAGATATACAGTACCAGTCAAAAGTTTGGACACACCTACTCATTCAAGAGATGTTCTTACTATTTTCTACATTATTGAATAATAGTGAACACATCTCAACTATAACACATATGGAATCATGTAGTAACCAAAAATGTGTTACAATTTTTTAAATATATTTTATATTTTGATTCTGCAAAGTGGACACCCTTTACCTTGATGACAGCTTTGCACACACTTGGCATTCTCTCAACCAGCTTCACCTGAAATGCTTTTCCAATGGTCTTGAAGGAGTTCCCTTATATGCTGAGCACTTGTTGGCTGCTTTTCCTTCACTCTGCGGTCCAACTCATCCAAAACCATCTCTATTGGGTTGAGGTCGGGTGATTGTGGAGGCCAGGTCTTCTGATGCAGCACTCCATCCCTCTCCTTCTTGGTCAAATAGCTCTTACACAGCTTGGAGGTGTGTTGGGTCATTGTCCTGTTGAAAAAGAAATGATAGTCCCACTAAGCGCAACCCAGATGGGATGGCATATCGCTGCAGAATGCTATGATAGCCATGCTGGTTAAGTGTGCCTTGAATTCTCAATAAATCGCTGACAGTGTCACCAGCAAAGCACCCCCACACCATCACACCTCCTCCATGCTTCACAGTGGGAACCACACATGCAGAGATCATCCGTTCACCTACTCTGTGTCTCACAAAGACACGGCGGTTGGAACCAGAAATCTCAAATTTGGACTCATCAGACCAAAGGACAGATTTCCACTGGTCTAATGTCCATTGCTCGTGTTTCTTGGCCCAAGCAAGTCTCTTCTTCTTATTGGTGCCCTTTAGTAGTGGTTTCTTTGCAGCAATTAGACAATGAAGGCCTGATTCACGCAGTCTCATCTGAACAGTTGATGTTGAGATGTTTATTGTTCTTGAACTCTAAAGCATTTATTTGGGCAGCAATCTGAGGTGCAGTTAACTCTAATGAACTTATCCTCTGCAGCAGAGGTAACTCTGGGTCTTCCTTTCCTGTGGCGGTCCTCATGAGAGCCAGTTTCATCATATCGCTTGATGGTTTTTGCAACTACACTTGAAGAAACTTTCAAAGATCTTAAAATGTTACGTATTGACTGACCTTCATGTCTTAAAGTAATGATGGACTGTCGTTTCTCTTTGCTTATTTGAGCTGTTCTTGCCATAAAATTGACTTTATTTTATAACCCTAATAGGGGTATCTTGTTGCGTCAGCGTTTGTTGCTGGCATGGCATGCCTAAGTTTGCTAATCATGCCAATTGCAGAAATTATTAAAGCAGTTGGCAATATCAGTGAGTTTTATTTATGAATGAGACATTTTGATTCAATCAATGATAGAGCGGAGTTTGCCCTTTTTCCCAAAACTTAATTTAAGGTGCTCCAAAGCTTTTTCTATCATTCTTTGTCATTTATCTTTGTTTCATAGTGTAGTTTATAATAATTTTTATTCAGTTTAGTCACATGATTTTTCAATATTTGCAGTACGTTTGCCAATCGGTTGTACAGCCAGACCTATTTGCCATCTCTTTTGCCTCATCCCTCTCAACCATACAATTTTTCAATTCCTCATCAATCCACAGGGATTCAACAGTTTGTACAGTCATTTTATTAATGGGTGCATGCTTATTAGTAACTGGGATAAGCAATTTCATAAATGTGTCAAGTGCAGCATCTGGTTTCTTATTTCACACCACAGACCAACAAATATTCTTCACATCAACAACATAGGAATCACTACAAAATGTATTGTATGTCGTCTTATACACAATTTTAGGCCCAGCCTTTGGAACTTTGGTTTTCCTAAACATGGCTGCTATATTGTGATCACTACATCCGATGGATCTGGATACTGCTTTCAAACAAATTTCTGCAGCATTAGTAAAGATAGGACCAATACATGTTGATGATTTCATTCCTGTACTGATTGTAACTACACTGGTAGGTTGATTGATAACCTGAACCAGGTTGGAGGCACTAGTTACAGTTTTGAAGCTTTCTCTTGAGTGGGCAGTGTCACGTCTGCTCCCTCTCTTCCCCCCTTGGTGCTTGAGGGCGCCAGACTGCCCTGCATCACGCACTCCTTCCATCCATTACGCACACCTGCCTTCCCTCGTCACGCGCATCAGCGATATTGGACTTACTCATCTGTTTATTTCCTCCCCTATATTTGTCAGTTCCCTTGTTCTGTTCCCCTCTGCTGTATTGATTGTCTTTTGTTTGTGTTACTTGTTTGCTGACGCTATTCCTGTCTCGTTCCATGTCCGTAGTTTATTAAATGTTTTACTCCCCGTACCGGCTTCTTCTCTCCAGCGTCATCCATGTGACAGGCAGCCTGATGAAAGCCAGTCAATATTTAAATCACCCAGAAAGTATACGTCACTATTGATATTACATACATTATCAAGCATTTCACACATGTTAACCAGATACTGACTGTTCTCTCTCGGTGGTCTATAGCACCTTCCCACCAGAATGGGCTTTAGGCGAGGCAGATGACCTGTAGCCATATTACTTAAACAGTATTTAAAATTAGATCCTCTCTAAGCCTGACAGGAATGTGGTTCTGAATATAGCCACACCTCCACTTTTGGCATTTCTGTATTTTCTGTAGCTCTTATAACCATGTATTGCTACCAATGTATCATCAAAGGTATTATCTAAGTGAGTTTCAGATATTGTCAGAATATGTCATCTGTTACTAGCAAATTATTGATTTCATGAACCTTGTTTCTTAAGCTACATATGTTAACGTAGTCTATTTTAAACAGTTTTCTGGGATGCTTAATTGTTTTTCTTGCTTAGCTGAGGTAGACATCCTCAGGTTATTTTTTTATTAGTGCAGGGTGAGCTGCACACATTGGACTTCCTACTAGGGCACACCAGCTCTGCTTACAGTATTACTCTGGTTCATAGTGTTAGCAGTTAATGTTATTCTTAAATAACTCCATAGCAAATCAGGGGGAGAAAAATAGGTTTATTTGAGAAGGACAAATCATAGACGTTATGCTGGGAGGTAGATGTTCAGTCTCCCCTGTCCTCAGCTTTTCTCCACAGAACAAAGGAACAGGTGTCACGGCCGTTGTCGGAAGGAGACCAAGGTGCAGCGTCGTGAGCGTACATTTTCCTTTATTTATTTGTAAATGTCGCCAACAAAACAAGAAACAAAGAAATGCCCGTGAAGCTTAACAGGGCTATAGTGCCACTAACAAAGATAACTACCCACAACTCCCAAAAGGAAAAAAGGCTGCCTAAGTATGATTCCCAATCAGAGACAACGATAGACAGCTGTCCCTGATTGAGAACCATACCCGGCCAAAACATAGAAATATAACCCATAGAATGCCCACCCTAATCACACCCTGGCCTAACCAAAATAGAGACTAAAATCCCTCTCTATGACCAGGGTGTGACAGTACCCCCCCCCCCCCCCCCCAAGGTGCGGACTCCGGCCGCAAAACCTGACTCTAAAGGGGAGGGTCCGTCGCTGCAGGTTCCGGACCGGAGGCCGTCGCTGGAGGCTCCGGACCGGAGGCCGTCGCTGGAGGCTCCGGACCGGAGGCCGTCGCTGCAGGATTCGTGCCATGGATCGTCGCTGGAGGATTCGTGCCATGGATCGTCGCTGGAGGCTTCGTGCCATGGATCGTCGCTGGAGGCTTTGTGCCATGGATCGTCGCTGGAGGCTTTGTGCCATGGATCGTCGCTGGAGGCTTTGTGCCATGGATCGTCGCTGGAGGCTTTGTGCCATGGATCGTCGCTGGAGGCTTTGTGCCATGGATCGTCGCTGGAGGCTTTGTGCCATGGATCGTCGCTGGAGGCTTTGTGGCATGGATCGTCGCTGGAGGATTCGTGGCATGGATCGTCGCTGGAGGTTTTGTGCCATGGATCGTCGCTGGAGGCTTTGTGCCATGGATCGTCGCTGGAGGCTTTGTGCCATGGATCATCACTGGAGGCTTTGTGCCATGGATCATCACTGGAGGCTTCGTGCCATGGATCATCACTGGAGTGAGGAGACATCTAGGCAGCCTGGTGCGTGGAGATGCCATAGACTCACCAGGCTGGGGAGACATACAGGAGGCCTGGTTCTGGGAGTGTGCACCGGATACACTGGGCCGTGGAGGCGCACTGGAGGTCTCGAGCGTAGAGCCTGCACAACCCGTCCTGGCTGGATGGTTACCTTCGCCCGGCAAAGGCGGGGCGCTGGCACAGGACGCACTGGGCTGTGCAGACGCACCGGGCTGTGCAGACGCACCGGAGACACAGTGCACAGAGCCGGCGCAGGATATCCTGGGCCGTAGAGACGCACTGGCGGCCAGATGCGCTGAGCCGGCACCATCCGTCCTGGCTGGATGCCCACCATGGCCAGGGCGTGACAACGGGATGCCATTTATAACCCCCCACCCTAGCTGGGGTTGACCAATCGTTAATTCTAGTACTCTCATCCTCTCGTCCTCTGCGTTGTGTATTTATCTTCAAAATATTCTTATAATAGGGTCATGATAACTGCATACAATAGCTGTGGGATCAGCAGAGGCATTCAGGGCAGTAAGAGGGACATAAATTAGGTTACTTACATTGTCTTCCAACGACCCTAGGATAATGTACATTTGCTGACGCATTATGACAACTCAGTGACACAATAGTAGGGATTAAATGAGCTGGACTTGGGTCATTGATAAATCATTGTCTCAACTCAGCCTTATAATAATGTGAAAGGATACAGGATCTCAAAAATGTAGGTGGAGCCCATCCTCCTTATAATACGAGCTTTGTTTCCAGAAGGTATCAAATTTCTCAATAAATTTACATCCACAGAGCTGCAATAGTAAATGAAGGGGAGGAGACAGGTTAATTCTGGCTGCAAGCCCGAGGCCGCCCACAATATGACAACAGCCAGCTCAAGTGCAGGGCGCAAAATTCAAAATATATATTTTTTAAATATTTAACTTTCACACATTAACAAGTCCAATACAGCAAATGAAAGGTACACATCTTGTGAATCCAGCCAACATGTCCGATTTTTAAAATGTTTTACAGCGAAAACAGCACGTATATTTATGTTAGCTCACCACCAAATACAAAAAAGGACAGACATTTTTCACAGCACAGGTGGCATGCACAAAGCCAACCTAACTAACCAAGAACCAACCAAACTAACCAACAAATAACTTCATCAGATGACAGTCTTATAACATGTTATTCAATAAATCTATGTTTTGTTCGAAAAATGTGCATATTTCAGGTATAAATCATAGTTTACATTGCAGCTACAATCAGAAAAATTGCACCGAAAGCAGACAGAATAATTACAGACACCAACGTCAAATACCTAATTACTCATCATAAAACATTTCTGAAAAATACATAGTGTACAGCAAATGAAAGACAGGCATCTTGTGATTCCAGCCAATATTTCCGATTTATTAAGTGTTTTACAGCGAAAACACAATATAGCGTTATATTAGCTTACCACAATAGCCAGAAACACAAGCCCTTCCCCAGTAGCAAAAGTTAGCGATCGTAACAAACCAGCAAAAGATATATAATTTTTACACTTATGTTTTGTTCGAAAATGTGCATATTTAGAGCTGAAATCAGTGGTTATACATTGTGCTAACGTAGCTACTATTTCCCACAACGTTCGGATATTTTTCTGACACTTTTTTTCTGACACACATATTCTGACCAAATAGCTATTCATAAACATAACTAAAAAATACATGTTGTATAGGAAATGATAGATCCATTAGTTCTTAATGAAATCGCAGTGTTAGAATTCTAAAAAATAACTTCATTACGACATCCAGCTTCGGTATAGCTAGAGTACCCAAAGGTTGGGCGCCGACGACTAATTCACATGTACGACAGATATATGAAATAGCATCATAAAATGTTTCTTACTTTTGCTGATCTTTCATCAGAATGTTGGACAAGGGGTCCTTTGTCGGGAACAATCGTTGTTTGGATTTAGAACGGCCACTTTCCCTCTTGAATTAGCAAGCACACGAGCCAAGTGGCACGAATCTCTCCATCGTCAACAAAGTCAGAGAACGGAACACGGCAAAACTCCCGAAAAAATTTCAATAATCTGATTAAACTATATTGAAAAAACATACTTTACGATGATATGGTCACATGTATCAAATAAAATCAAAGCCGGAGATAGTAGTCGCCTATAACGGCAGCTAAACAGAAGGCAAATCCAGGTACCACCTCGCGCTCTCCAGAAAACCCTCAAATGGGGGACACGTCATACAAAGAGCTTGTATTCCACTTCAGACCAAGATAAACACTAAATTTCTTCTCTCACCGCCTCTTGACATCCAGGGGAAGGTCTATGAAGTGCATGTATACTAATACGTATCATGCCCTTTTATAGGCAGGAAGTAGAACAGAGCCTCGATTTCAGACTTTCCACTTCCTGGTCAGGAAGTTTGTGCCAAATGAGTTCTGTTTGACTCACAGATATAATTCAAACGATTTTAGAAACTAGAGAGTGTTTTCTATCCAATAGTAATAATAATATGCATATTGTACGAGCAAGAATTGAGTACGAGGCCGTTTGAAATGGGCACCTTTTATCTGGCTACTCAATACTGCCCCTGCAGCCCAAACAGGTTAATGAACGATGTTTAAGCCTTCAGACATTTGAGACCTGGATTTTGTATGTGCCATTCAGATGTTGAATGGGCAAGACAAAATATATTCACTTGGCTTTGAATGGGGTATAGTGGTAGTAGGTGCCAGGCGATTTCAGTGTATCAAGAACTGCAACGTTGCTGTTTTTTTTACGCTTCACAGTTACTTGTGTGTATCAAGAATGGTCCACCACCTAATGGACATCCAGCCAACTTGACACAACTGTGAGAAGTATGTACCAGCATCTCTGTGGAATGCTTTATACACCTTGTAATCCATTTCCTGTCGAATTGAGGGTTAAAAGGGGTGCAACTCAATATTAGGAAGGTGTTTCTAATATTTTGTACAGTGTGTGTGTGCATGTTTTTGGAGTTTGAAAACACGGCATGTGTTTGCTATATGAAAGCACCCTGTAAATCCATCAACCAGCCCTATTTCACCGCAGTGTGAATATAATTTGCAAAAGCAGCGATGCAGTTCCGTATACCAGGGTAGGAGCATTGGAGCAATAAAGCGTCACTAAGTTTGTAATTCATAATTTGTTTTCCTCTCTGTCTGTGTTGCTGGTAATTGGTTATGGTTATGGCCCTCTGAACGCCTAATGGCTGCGGTCATGTGGTTGGGTGATCTGATGTGGTTGTATGCTGTAATAAGTCTGTAATAACTCTCTCTAACTCTCGCTGACTCTCTCTCTAACTGTTTACCTCTTTTCTATGTCTCTCTCTAATTCTGTCTACTTCTTTTCTATGTCTCTTTCTCTTTCTCTCTCTCTTCTCTCTTGTCGGCAGGTGGAGTGGCTGAAGAACGAGGAGCTGGTGAGCTCCCTGACTGATGACAACATTGACACCCGAGCTGACCACAATCTCATCATTAACGAGGCACGACTGTCCGACTCGGGAAACTACACGTGCCTGGCCAGCAACATCGTGGCCAAAAGACGCAGTTCCACAGCCACTGTGGTTGTTTTCGGTAAGGCTCCGGTCCCAGCCCCAGCCACTAACTGACTGTGTGTGTCTGTTGTCGAGTTTATTTCCTGGACACAGATTAAGCATTGTCCTATCTTAAGAAGATACTCAATCGAACATGCTTTTTAGTCAGGACTGGACTGGGCTTAACCTTTGTCTAGGAAACCAGTCTGTAGTGTTAACAGGGTGCCTCAGATCAATTTTAGTGTTTCATGCCCCCCTCACAAGTGATTAAGAGACCCATCTTAGTGTTTTTTTAGGAAAGCTTTTTCCCTTTATTTAGATAAATGTATTATTCAAAGAGTCAATTGACTGCCTCCCCTTTGAAATCAATGTGTATTTTATGAAAGGGAATAAGATACTGTGTCTTAATCTCATTTAAAGGAGTGTTGCTTATTAATTACGCATTTGCTAGAGGCCTTGGAGCAATTCGGCAGCTCACAAAATGTTGGTAAAAATGTTCCTCCATGTCCCTACACATACAACTGACAGAGCAAACAAATCAGACCAAAGGGGTTGACTACTCAGTAAAATAACCTCTTGTTCATTCAGATTTAAACTGCCCAACTATGTGAATGGATTAGTCTTACCATTTTTTCTCCTTGATAAAAAGTGCTTTGATAATTGAACTGGCAATTAACGTAAGAGTAGTGCACATTTTCCACATTTGATGTACTGTACACAATATGCTCAGGAATCTATTGATGTAACATCATGGAGCATTGCTAATCATTAATACCTCTAAACTGTTGTCTGTATAATTAACTCTGTAGGAGATTTGATTAACTGTTGGGATAGGGGGCCGCATTTTCACTTTGGATGAATCGCGTGCCCATAGTGAACTGCCTCCTACTCTGTCCCAGATGCGAATATATGCATATTATTATTACTATTGGATAGAAAACACTCTGAAGTTTCTAAAACTGTTTAAATTATGTCTGTGAGTATAACAGAACTCATATGGCAGGCAAACTTCCAAACAGGAAGTGGAAATTCTGGGGCTGGTTGATGTTAAACTCATCGTGTATTCACATCCCAGTAAGATATGGATCTGTTCGCACTTCCTACGCATTCCACTAGATGTCAACAGTCAGTAGAACGTGGAATGAAGCCTCTAGTGTGATGTGGGGCCGGATGGCAGCTATTTGAGTCAGTGGTCTGGCAGAATGCTAGTTCCTGGTCACCCGCGCTAGTCATGATGTGGCCATGTGTTCCATTACTCTGTAGACAAAAACGAATGCTCTGGTTGGAACATTATTGGATATATATGTTAACAACATCCTGAAGATTGATTCTCTACTTAATTTGACCAGTTTATTCGACCTGGAATATAACTTTTTGAAGTTTTCGTCCGAGTTCGCCATTTGGGTTGCGCGTTATGTTCAGAAAACCACAGGCTCGTTCCGGTCCTGAAAGGCAGAAGAAAATTCCAAAAAGTATCAGATTCAAAAATAATACTAAAAATATTTATAATCATGCAATCACAAGTGAAATATACCAAAACACAGCTTAGCTTGTTGTTAATCCACCTATCGTGTCAGATTTTGAAAATATGCTTTACAGCGAAAGCAATCCAAGCGTTTGTGAGTTTATCAATCACTAGACAAAACAGAAAGAACAGCTAGCCCCAAATTAGCATGGTCACGAAAGTCAGAAAAGTAATAAAATTAATCGCTTACCTTTGATAATCTTCGGATGTTTGCACTCACGAGACTCCCAGTTACACAATAAATTATATTTTTGTTCGATAAATATTACTTTTATAACCAAAAACCGCCATTTGGGTTGCGCGTTATGTTCAGAAAACCACAGCCTCGTTCCGTTCCTGAAAGGCAGACGAAAATTCCAAAAAGTATCCGTAATGTTCGTAGAAACATGTCAAACGTTTTTTATAATCAATCCTCAGGTTGTTTTTAACATACATTTATTTATTTTTTATTTATTTAACCTTTATTTAACCAGGTAGGCAAATTGAGAACACGTTCTCATTTACAATTGCGACCTGGCCAAGATAAAGCAAAGCAGTTCGACACATACAACAACACATAGTTACACATGGAGTAAAAACAAACATATAGTCAATAATACAGTGAAAAAAAAATAAGTCTATATAATAATCAATTAATCAACATAATCAATAATATTTCAACCGGATGGTAAACTATTCAATAAAAGAGACAAAGAAAATGTCGAGCTACCCCTCTCAGGAACTAATCAAAGGACACCTGACTCGTTTTGAAAAATCTCGCTCATTTTTCAAAATAAAAGCCTGAAACTATGTCTAAAGCCTGGTCACAGCCTGAGGAAGCCATTGGAAAAGGAATCGGGTTGATACCCCTTTAAATGGAAGAGGGGCAGGCAATGAAACAGGGATAAAAATAAAAAAGAATGCACTTCCGGGTTGGATTTCCTCAGGTTTTCGCCTGCAAAATCAGTTTTGTTATACTCACAGACAATATTTTGACAGTTTTGGAAACTTTGGAGTGTTTTCTATCCTAATCTGTAAATGATATGCATATTCTACGATCTGGGCCTGAGAAATAGTCTGTTTACCTTGGGAACGTTAAGCGTTAAGAACCAGTGTATCTTTAATTATATGTAAAACATGTATCTTTCATCAAAGTTTATGATGAGTATTTCTGTTATTTGACGTGGCTCTCTGTAATTACTCCGGATATTTTGGAGGCATTTCTGAACATGGCGCCAATGTAAACCGAGATTTGTGGATATAAATATGCACATTATCGAACAAAACATAATGTATTGTGTAACATGATGTCCTATGAGTGTCATCTGATGAAGATTATCAAAGGTTAGTGATTAATTTTATCTCTATTTCTGCTTTTGTGTGACTATCTTTGGCTAGGAAAAATGGCTGTGTTTTTTGGATTTGGTGGTGATCTTACATAAATATATGTTGTGTTTTCGCTGTAAAACATTTAAAAAATCGGACACGATGGGTAGATTAACAAGATGTTTATCTTTCATTTGCTGTATTGGACTTGTTAATGTGTGAAAGTTACATATTTCTATAAAATATTTTTGAATTTCACGCGCTGCCTTTTCAGCGGAATGTTGTGGGTGTTCCGCTAGCAGAACCCCTGGGCTAGAAAGGTTAAAAGGCAAATCAGCAGTTGAAACAATAATAAAGTGTACGCCCACACCACTGTTTCAGTGAAAAGAGGAGGGATGGGGCTGGAGAAATGTAATCATTCTCGAATTCATAGACAGAACTATGGATGCAAAGACTGATCTTCCATGATATAAAAAGTATCATTATAACCAGTGTGTTTTGAGGCTATGGAGTGTTTGGTTACATTTACTTTGTTTACAAGCATTGGAGTAAAACAAGCTTATATTTTGGGTTCTGATAGGGTATGACAGTTGAACTAAGCTCATGAGAAATGTACAAGTTGTTCGCTGTGGAGATCCTATGACGGTGCCATGTTGAAAGTCTCAGAGCTCTTCAGTAAGATACCAAGAGTGTGCAAGCTGTCATCAAGGCAGAGGGTGGCTACTTTGAATAATCTTAAATATAAAATATATTTTGATTTGTTTAACACTTTTTTGGTTACTCCATGATTCCAGATGTGTTATTTCATAGTTTTGACATCTTCACTATTATTCTACAATGTAGAAAATAGTAAAAAATAAAGAAACAGTAGGTGTAGGTGTACTGTAAATCAGAAAATGGATGTAGCAACTGCTGATTGCCCTTTTAAATAAAGTTTCCCTCTCTTTATCATTCTCTCTCCCTAACGCACCCCCATATCTCCCTAACTCACCACCATATCTCCCTAACTCACCCACATCTATCTCTCTGTAGTGAATGGTGGTTGGTCGCTGTGGACAGAGTGGTCTCCCTGTAACGTTCCCTGTGGTCGGGGCGTCCAGAAACGCTCCCGTACCTGTACCAACCCTGCCCCGCTTAATGGAGGGGCTTTCTGCGAGGGCATGTCTGTGCAGAAGATCACCTGTAATGCCCTCTGTCCAAGTAAGCTCCTATACCTCATGAAGTACTGTAGAGCTGGTGAATAGACTTAGCCTTGTTCGACCATCATGATCTTGCGAGATCACATTCAGTTTCTCTACTCACAGAGGTCATTGGGTTTCACCTGGAAAGAATAGACTGGTATCTTCTGGGAATGTCTCCAAGGGTAAAGCCATATGACTTTCAATGATAGTATGCTCAACTTTATGATTTGTTGAATATAGTAGGCTTGTGTGCCATGCCAGCATCTAGGTGCAGAGTCAACATCTGGCTATGCAAGACTATAAATACTGTATGACATTGTGTGTAAGTCTTCTAGTCTTTGTAGTTTGTGTATAGGCTGAAATTATTATTATTATTATATATATTTTTTAAATAATTTTACCCCCTTTTCTCCCCAATTTTCGTGGTATCCAATTGCTAGTAATTACTATCTTGTCTCATCGCTACAACTCCCGTACGGGCTCGGGAGAGACGAAGGTCGAAAGCCATGCGTCCTCCGAAACACAACCCAACCAAGCCGCACTGCTTCTTAACACAGCGCGCCTCCAACCCGGAAGCCAGCCGCATCAATGTGTCAGAGGAAACACCGTGCACCTGGCTCCCTTGGTTAGCGCGCACTGCGCCCGGCCCGCCACGGCCAAACCCTACCTAACCCGGACGACGCTAGGCCGATTGTGCGTTGCCCCACGGACCTCCCGGTCGCGGCCGGCTGCGACAGAGCGCGAACCCAGAGTCTCTGGTGGCGCAGCTAGCACTGCGATGCAGTGCCCTAGACCACTGCGCCACCCGGGAGGCCTATAGGCTGAAACTTGGCCGCAAGTGGATCTTCCAGCAAGACAATAACCCCTAGCACACATCAAAATACACTAACAGTTAATTAACCACAAAATCAACATTTTGGGGTTCTCTGTACTTGAACCCCATTGAAAACCTGTGGTTTGAATTGAAGAGGGTAGTCCATAAGCACAGACAAAGGATTTTAAGGATCTGGAAAGATTCTGTATGGAAGAATGGTCTAAGATCACTCCCAATGTGTTCTCCAATCTCATCAAATATTTTTTGAAAAGGGCTCAGTGTCGTTGTCCTTGCAGTGGGAGGGTGCTGGAGTATTGAAAATGGGAGATCCAATCATTTTGACCTTTGTAGATCTTTATTTGTATTACTTGTTTAACAAAATATTTTTCCCTGACTATTAGTATAAAATAATATAATTGTACAGTATTTCCATGATTTATTTGAGTCTTTCTTGCTCATCTTTATCGAGGGAACCAATAATAGAAATAATAATATTTCTGGACCCCACTGTATGTTGTATGCTGCTGCTGTTATGTGTCTTCCTGTCCCAGAAAATAGTTTGTAATAGTTCTCAGTCTTACTTACCGTAACTGTCTTCAAAAGCCAATCACAAGGGAGAGACTGGATTGGTTAGGGAAGAAGCTACCTGGCGAGAGCACAATATGTATGCACTAACATGGTCAACCCAAACGCACTCTGTATTCTCTGCATCATATAAACACATACATTTGCATTAAATTAGCTGGGAAGAAAACTGTGAAAGAATGTAGCGCAGAGTGCTTTTAGAACTCATGGAACGCTACAAAATAAATTGCGTCGTTCTCCAGAGATTGTGCATAGAGACCGATTACGGTCTCCGCAAAACTCTGCCAAGAAATCTCTTTTGGCACCGTATGGTCTACCAATATTAGTTATCTGTGCATGAGGGGTTCCTCCTAGATCAAATGGCACAGACGACAGAGGAACATGAGTATAAACATGCACGGCTACATCAAGGGGTTTCATTTTGCATGGGGGAAAGAAGAGCGTTCCCATTATGTGAGAAGAACCTGAGGGTTAATGTGGAGTGAATGCGCTCTGAGATGGACCACCGCCTCACCTTCTGTTCTGTCTCTGTGTTCGTGTTCCATTTCCTCATCCACAGTTGATGGTGGCTGGGAGGAGTGGAGCGCGTGGACACTGTGCAGTGTGCAGTGTGAGCGACAGCGTAGGAGGGAGTGCAATGACCCACCACCCAGACACAGGGGCAAGATGTGTGATGGGCCCAGCGACACCACAGAGAACTGCACTGGAGGAATGTGTACCCAGAGTAAGTCCCTTACTCCTTTCTCTTTCCTTTCTAGATTGCGGTCCTAACCTTCACTGTCATCTCCATAAGCCATATCTCCATTACACTGATCACAACAGGACCCGTCATTAACACATATGAACAGCTTGCCACACAGGGATTTGTTGGACAAATACACATACTGAAATGAAGTCCACATTGCTAGAGCTCTCAGTGCATGATAACACTATGGTAATCCCTCCTGTAGTGTTCATGCGAAACGTCCCCCAGCATCACGAGAGTGTAGCTATCACTGAAGACATGGAGGGTGCATTCAGTTTTTACCACAGTTTGGAAGTTCTGACCACAGTTGTCAATACAATGCAGCGTACCGGAGTCGCCTCTTCACTGTTGACGTTGAGACTGGTGTTTTGCGGGTACTATTTAATGAAGCTGCCAGTTGAGGACTTGTGATGCGTCTGTTTCTCAAGCTAGACACTCTAATGTACTTGTCCTCTTGCTCAGTTGTGCACCAATGGTGCCAGGTTTCCTCTAGACATGACACTTGGCATTCAGGCCAAAGAGTTCAATCTTGGTCTCATCAGACCAGAGAATCATATTTCTCATGGTCTGAGAGTCTTTAGGTGCCTTTTTGCAAACTCCAAGTGGGCTGTCATGTGCCTTTTAATGAGGAGTGGCTTCCGTCTAGCCACTCTACCATAAAGGCCTGAGTGGTAGAGTGCTGCAGAGATAGTTGTCCTTCTGGAAGGTTCTCCCATCTCCACAGAGGAACTCTGAGCTCTGTCAGTGTGACCATCGGGTTCTTGGTCACTTCCCTGACCAAGGCCCATGACCGGGAGACCCATGAGGCCGGGCGGCCAGCTCTAGGAAGAGTCTTGGTGGTTCCAAACTTCTTCCATTTAAGAATGGAGGCCACTGTGTTCTTGGAGACCTTCAATTCGGCAGATGTTTTGGTACCCTTCCCCAGATCTGTGCCTCGACACAATCCTGTCTCGAAGCTCTACGGCCAATTCCTTCAACCCCATGCCCTGTTTTTTTTCTCTGACATGCACTGTCAACTGTGGGACCTTATATAGACAGGTGTGTGCCTTTCCAAATCATGTCCAATCAATTAAATTTACTACAAGTGGACTCAAATCAAGATGTAGAAACATCTCAAGGATGATCAATGGAAACAGGATGCACCTGAGCTTAATTTCGAGTTTCATAGCAAAGGGGCTGAATACTTATGTAAATAAGGTATTTTTGTTTTTCATGTTTAAGAAATTTGCAAAAATGTCTAGGGAATATTTAATCAATTTCAGAATAAGAATATATTATGTTAAGTTACAGCCTTATTCTAAAATGTATTAAATCAATAAAAAATCCTCAGCAATCTACACACAATAGCCCATAATGACAAAGCAAAAACAGGTTTTTAGAAATGTTTGCAAATTTTTTACAATATGCGTTGTCTTGGCTTGTCACACTACCTTCCATGTTTGACTCATCTGCCACTATGGATATTCTTCCAAAACTTGATGATCATCCAGGTGCTTCCATGTCCTTTTTGGCAAACTTGAGGAGAATGTCAGACCATCTGTCTGTGATCTCAAGCTGGAGTGCAGCTGTGTCATGCAGCAAGACAATGATCCCAAACACACAATCAACTCTACATGAAAATGACTAAAAAGTTAAAATTAAAATTATAATTGAACTCTTTGGCCTGAAATTCTTAGCGTCATGTCTGGAGGAAACCTGGTACCATCCTTACGTTGAAGCATAGCTGTGGCAGCATCATCTTGTGGGGATGTTTTTCAGCGGCAAGGACTGGGAGACTAGTCAGGATCGAGGGAAAGATGAACGGAGCAAAGTACAGAGGGATCCTTGATCAAAACCTGCTCCAGAGCTCTCAGGACATCAGACTGGGGCGACGGATCACCTTCCAACAGGACAACGACCCTATGCACACAGCCAAGACAACGCAGGAGAGGCTTCGAGACAAGTCTCTGAATGTCCTTGTGTGGCCCAGCAAGAGCCCGGACTTGTCTGAAGTGACCTGACAATACCTGTACAGTGGTCGCGGGCCTCCCCGTCCAACCTGACAGAGCTTGAGATCTGCAGAGAAGAATGGGAGAAACTCCCCAAATACAAGAAGACTCGCGGCTGTAATCGCTGCCAAAGGTGCTTCAACAAAGTACTGAGTAAAGGGTCTGAATACTTATGTAAATGTGATATTTTATTTTACATTTTTAATACAATTGCAAAAAAATTGAAAAACCTTTTGCTTTGTCATTATGGGGTATTGTGTGTAGATTGATGAGGAAGAAAAAACTATTTAAGCAATTTTAGAATAAGGCTGTAACGTAATAAAATGTGAAAAAGTCAAGAGGTCTGAATGCTTTCCAAATGCACTCTGTATATATACTGTATATACAGTGTCTGTCTCTGTCTGTCTCTGTCTGTCTGATGAAAGAAAGAAAGAAAGAAAGAAAGAAAGAAAGAAAGAAAGAAAGAAAGAAAGAAAGAAAGAAAGAAAGAAAGAAAGAAAGAAAGAAAGAAAGAAAGAAAGAAAAAGAGAGAAAGAAAGAGAGAAAGAGAAAGAAAGAAAGAGAGAAAGAGAAAGAAAGAAAGAAAGAGAGAAAGAGAGAAAGAAAGAAAGAAAGAAAGAAAGAAAGAAAGAAAGAAAGAGAAAGAAAGAAAGAGAAAAAGAAAGAGAAAGAAAGAAAAAGAATGTTTTACAAAGTAGGATTGTTATTTTGGGCTTCTTCGGTACAAAAGAAGCATTGTTAAGCTCCAATTTTCCATTGGTAATCATAAATTGTCAAAAATGTTTGACCCTTTTCTTTTCCTCCTTGTGAAGGAGAGAGATGATCATGATCAAAGTATTTTTCAGACCCATTTGCCAATCTCTCCCTCACTTTTATCCATGTTGATTTGAGTCTGGTAATGATGTCATCATAATCTGGGCAGTCTGTATCTGTATATCTCAGTGGTAGGGCATCTCCACATGATTGAAAGACGTGCACTAGTAGGATACCTCACTCACACAGGGCTGGCGTTTAATCACCTTGTTCTGTAGTGTCCCAAATGGCAGCCTATTCCCTTTATAGTGCACTACTTTTGTGGTGAAGTAGTGCACCATAAAGGGAATCGGGCGCCATTTGGGACACAGTCAGGGCTGGTGTTTAATCACCTCGTGTCTCTTTCTCCTTTTCACATTCTCTCTGTCTTTGCAGATGGAAAGCTGCTGCATGATGTTAAACCTCAAAGTGAGTCCTTCCTTTCTGCATTTCTTTTATCTTCAACCCCCAACTCTTGACCTAATTTCTGAGGCATAAAATGACCAAATTGTCACTAGATGAAAGTTCAGGGTCCAGAATCAGAGTATTAGCAGTTTTTTTGTTATGGGCACCTACTTTCTACACCTACCTATTTGGTTAACTTTAATTTACCTGCATTTTACACAGCCATCACACCCATCAAAAAAACTTGTAGTCAGGTTCTGAACAGAATTAGAACCATGTTCTACCATTCCATCACTCAACTGTCCACTCTTCACAAGTGTGACATCACAACGGGCTTTCCTTCTCGGATTGAGCCGAGAGATTGATCTCTTGTGACAACTGAACATGTGCTATATTGTAGGTGATTAATGGAGTGTAATTATTGCAAACAAGCTAATTTGACCAATTTGCAGTGATTCCTCACTTGTATCCTCTGGTGGGTCTCAGATCAGATAATCTCTCTCTCGTGCATATACCGCCTGACACCTGCTGAAATGATTGTCAGGCGGTACCTTGACTGGAGCTGCAGCAGTGTCTGTAATGAGCCTTCATTAGGCTGACAGACAGGCTCACTCACGTAATGTGTGCTTGGGTGGTTGTTGCCTGGGTTTGCAACACATTCTGGGTCAAATCATTGAGTTGAGGACCTCCCGAGTGGAGCAGCGATCTAAGGCACTGCATCGCAGTGCTAGAGGCGTCACTACAGATCCGGGTTCGATCCCGGGCTGTGTCGCAGCCGACAGCGACCGGGAGCCCCATGAGGCGGCCCAGCGTCGTCCGGGTTAGGGCAGGGTTTGGCCGGCTGGGATGTCCTTGTCCCATCGCGCTCTAGCGACTCCTTGTGGTGGCCGGGCGCATGCACGCTGACTTCAGTCGCCAGCTGTATGGTGTTTCCTCCGACACATTGGTGTGGCTGGCTTCTGGGTTAAGTGGGCAGCGTGTCAAGAAGCAGTCTGGCTTGGCAGGGTCGTGTTTCAGAGGACACATGGCTCTCGACCTTCGACGCTCCCGAGTCCGTACGGCAGTTGCAGCGATGGGACAGGACTGTAACTACCATTTGGATATCACTAAAAATGGGTAAAATGTACAAAAACAACTAATTTAACCATTGAGTTCAGAGTTCTAGAACGGGGAGATGAACATTTGGTGAGTGACATAATTTTCATAACGGCGCTCCTTTAAATGAATTTGCCTCGGATCATTTCCTGTCACTATCAGACGGTGACCATTTGGTCATACTATGTAGTTTAGTATGTACCATATATTTATAGGATATAGACTAGTGTGTCTGAAAGCAGTTATACCTCCCTCCGTCTCACTGTTAACAGCTTTATGAATGTCTTGTGTAACAGCGGTGTAGAGGCAAAATTTTCCCATCTAGTCCTGTGTGTGGTGAGAAGAGGAGCATGTCAGTTGAGCAGTTAAAGGGTATGTTGAGATGTACAGCCAGCACACTGCTTCAAAAGGAATTCACTCTCCAAAAGCTCCTTAAAACAATGCAAAACCAGTATACTGTAGAATATGTCATCTAATATTTGAGATGCCCAAGAATGTTACCACATTAGAATCACTACCACCACCATTCTCTCATGTCCCTTTTCAATGTCTCTTTACTCTGCCTTAGTTAAGCTTCTTACACATTATTATTTTCGCTAAGCATACATCCAGTGAGACTGTCGTTTCTGTGTGTCTGTCTATGTGTGTGTACCAGGTATGGATGGCTCCAACGACGTGGCTCTTTACTCTGGGCTGGGGGCGGGGATCATAGCTGTGACTGTCCTTGTGGTGGCCGTCATGCTGTACCGGAAAAACCAGAGCGACTACGGCGTTGATGTCATCGATTCGTCCGCGCTCACCGGGGGCTTCCAGTCTTTCAACTTCAAGACCACCAGACAAGGTGAGCTAGCGCTGCCTGTCACTGTATGCCCTGTCTCACACAAGGCCAAACAGCAGGCAGGAGTTTGTCAAGGTTCCTTTAGGAATGCTGCCGCTGCTGGTGATAGATTGCATGTGTTGGCATTGAGGCGGCACGGTGCATTATCCTGCACAGTTGCCTAGGATTTATATTATCATAATCACTGAAATGATCTGTCCTTCTATTTTGATAGACCAGCTACTCTGTTATTGCAGACATAGGTTATCAACTGTTGACGGACACTTCCTGTGACCCCCTGGCTGCAGACCTCACACATTTGACTGTGAAGCAACCAAACCCCCTTCCCTGTCGTCAGATAGCCCCAGCCAAATCCACTGATGGATAAATGTGAAAAGCATGGAATAGTGAACATCAATTCAATTTTTGTTGTGCACAGAAATCATTTCTGTTCATAACAGTGGCTGGGTCTGTGGCTTGTCCCAGGCAGCCTTGCTACATGCATTGATATTACTGTCAGTGACACTTCTGGGTTAGCACAAGTGATAGCCATCACAGCGGCGGGTGATAAATTCTGTCTAGTTGTGACAGCGCTGTGAAAAACCCTGCCGGAGCCATGCACATCCAATGCTCCCAAGGCCTGGGAAGTCATGCATGCACCTCACCACGCGCCAGGGAGGGGGAGGCTGGGGAGCTGGGGGACGGTGCCGGGCTACATCCAGCAGGCCATCAATCGTATTTAAATAGGCCAGGTTTTCAGGAGCTGCCTGCTGTGCCCTCCACCGGCCACCATCACTCCATTCTTCTATTCCCTTCTCCGTCAGCCTGCTAAATGAGCCTCTGAAATATAGCTCATATTCTCTGCTTTCTCATTTCAGCTATGGATTCTTATTTTACAGAGGAAGGGGGGAGACTAACGAATAGCATGTATTTTATTATGCTTGACCTGTTTTTTTTCCAGTTTACCTTATTCCGGTAGATTTTTCATAAGCCCAATAACGTCCGGTTAAACACATTGAGAGAAAAACATAGCTTTACTCGTGTGTTTTTTTATGAATCAGTAGCTTGTCATGCCTTGTGATTGCTTTAAAAAGGCCCTTAATGCTTGAGATCGCTCCTGCCATGACATGGTTTTAGGCAGAGTGGTGAATGAGTCTTTAGGCTTGACCCTGTCTCCCTGCATTACGGCTGGCTGTGAAAGATTTTTAATCAGAGATCCAATTCCAAACATATCCCTCAAGGTATTCAACGTGAGGTCCATTTCATTAACTTCTTTCATCCAACCTCCTCCACAATTCCATTTTGATCCACCATTTTAAAGATCCACACTCAAGCAATAATCAGATTTTTCTCCACTGCACTGACAGAAGAAGAAAAATGCACATGGCTGTTCACATGTCAGGTTGAAAGCTTAAGCAATGTCTACTGAAATGCATTATATATCTGTCCATGGCTTGTGCAGCTGAATTTTCTTGAGACCTGTTCTATGTCTACTGCAATCAGTAACAAATCACTATCAATCAGTAACAAAAAATTACTTCTCATTGCTCCACACTGTTCCATTTCTTTATATCAGTTCCGTCAAATGTAACATTTCCCATTATATCCTCGGTTTTTGATTGCAGAGCAATAGCTTTTAATATTGTTACATTTTGCACTTTATCATTTTCAGGCACTGAAAGTTACGAGAAGCAGCACTCAGCTTCAGAATACCCTCTAGTTAGTCTTGCTGTGGAAACACCCTGAATACCCTCTAGTTAGTCTTGCAGTGGAAACACCCTGAATACTCTCGAGTTAGTGTTGCTGTGGAAACACCCTGAATACCCTCTAGTTAGTCTTGCAGTGGAAACACTCTGAATACCCTCTAGTTAGTCTTGCAGTGGAAACACCCTGAATACCCTCTAGTTAGTCTTGCTGTGGAAACACCCTGAATACCCTCTAGTTAGTCTTGCTGTGGAAACACCCTGCATACCCTCTAGTTAGTCTTATTGTGGAACACCCTGAATACCCTCTAGTTAGTCTTATTGTGGAAACACTCTGAATACCCTCTAGTTAGTCTTGCAGTGGAAACACCCTGAATACCCTCTAGTTAGTCTTGCTGTGGAAACACCCTGAATACCCTCTAGTTAGTCTTGCTGTGGAAACACCCTGAATACCCTCTAGTTAGTCTTGCTGTGGAAACACCCTGAATACCCTCTAGTTAGTCTTGCAGTGGAAACACCCTGAATATCCTCTAGTTAGTCTTACAGTGGAAACATCCTGAATACCCTCTAGTTAGTCTTGCAGTGGAAACACCCTGAATACCCTCTAGTTAGTCTTGCAGTGGAAACACCCTGAATACCCTCTAGTTAGTCGTGCTGTGGAAACACCCTGAATACCATCTAGTTAGTCTTGCAGTGGAAACACCCTGAATACCCTCTAGTTTGTCTTGCCGTGGAAACACCCTGAATACCCTCTAGTTAGTCTTGCAGTGGAAACACCCTGAATACCCTCCAGTTAGTCTTGCCGTGGAAACACCCTGAATACCCTCTAGTTAGTCTTGCAGTGGAAACACCCTGAATACCCTCTCGTTAGTCTTGCTCTGGAAACACCCTGAATACCCTCTAGTTAGTCTTGCTGTGGAAACACCCTGAATACCCTCTAGTTAGTCTTGCAGTGGAAACACCCTGAATACCCTCTAGTTAGCATTGCAGTGGAAACACCCTGAATACCCTCTAGTTAGTATTGCTGTGGAAACACCCTGAATACCCTCTAGTTAGTATTGCAGTGGAAACACCCTGAATACCCTCTAGTTAGTCTTGCTGTAGAAACACCCTGAATACCCTCTAGGTAGTCTTGCAGTGGAAACACCCTGAATACCCTCTAGTTAGTCTTGCAGTGGAAACACCCTGCATACCCTCTAGTTAGTCTTGCTGTGGAAACACCCTGAATACCCTCTAGTTAGTCTTGCAGTGGAAACACCCTGAATACCCTCCAGTTAGTCTTGCAGTGGAAACACCCTGAATCCCCTCCAGTTAGTCTTGCAGTGGAAACACCCTGAATACCCTCCAGTTAGTCTTGCAGTGGAAACACCCTGAATACCCTCCAGTTAGTCTTGCAGTGGAAACACCCTGAATACCCTCTAGTTAGTCTTGCAGTGGAAACACCCTGAATACCCTCCAGTTAGTCTTGCAGTGGAAACACCCTGAATACCCTCTAGTTAGTCTTGCAGTGGAAACACCCGGAATACCCTCTAGTTAGTCTTGCAGTGGAAACACCCTGAATACCCTCTAGTTAGTCGTGCTGTGGAAACACCCTGAATACCCTCTAGTTAGTCGTGCTGTGGAAACACCCTGAATACCATCTAGTTAGTCTTGCAGTGGAAACACCCTGAATACCCTCTAGTTTGTCTTGCCGTGGAAACACCCTGAATACCCTCTAGTTAGTCTTGCCGTGGAAACACCCTGAATACCCTCCAGTTAGTCTTGCCGTGGAAACACCCTGAATACCCTCTAGTTAGTCTTGCAGTGGAAACACCCTGAATACCCTCTCGTTAGTCTTGCTCTGGAAACACCCTGAATACCCTCTAGTTAGTCTTGCTGTGGAAACACCCTGAATACCCTCTAGTTAGTCTTGCAGTGGAAACACCCTGAATACCCTCTAGTTAGTCTTGCTGTGGAAACACCCTGAATACCCTCTAGTTAGTCTTGCTGTGGAAACACCCTGAATACCCTCTAGTTAGTATTGCAGTGGAAACACCCTGAATACCCTCTAGTTAGTATTGCAGTGGAAACACCCTGAATACCCTCTAGTTAGTATTGCAGTGGAAACACCCTGAATACCCTCTAGTTAGTCTTGCCGTGAAAACACCCTGAATACCCTCTAGTTAGTCTTGCAGTGGAAACACCCTGAATACCCTCTCATTAGTCTTGCTCTGGAAACACCCTGAATACCCTCTAGGTAGTCTTGCTGTGGAAACACCCTGAATACCCTCTAGTTAGTCTTGCAGTGGAAACACCCTGAATACCCTCTAGTTAGTCTTGCTGTGGAAACACCCTGAATACCCTCTAGTTAGTCTTGCTGTGGAAACACCCTGAATACCCTCTAGTTAGTCTTGCTGTGGAAACACCCTGAATACCCTCTAGTTAGCATTGCAGTGGAAACACCCTGAATACCCTCTAGTTAGTATTGCAGTGGAAACACCCTGAATACCCTCTAGTTAGTATTGCAGTGGAAACACCCTGAATACCCTCTAGTTAGTATTGCAGTGGAAACACCCTGAATACCCTCTAGTTAGTCTTGCTGTGGAAACACCCTGAATACCCTCTAGTTAGTCTTGCAGTGGAAACACCCTGAATACCCTCTAGTTAGTCTTGCTGTGGAAACACCTTGAATACCCTCTAGTTAGTCTTGCAGTGGAAACACCCTGAATACCCTCCAGTTAGTCTTGCAGTGGAAACACCCTGAATACCCTCCAGTTAGTCTTGCAGTGGAAACACCCTGCATACCCTCTAGTTAGTCTTGCAGTGGAAACACCCTGCATACCCTCTAGTTAGTCTTGCAGTGGAAACACCCTGAATACCCTCCAGTTAGTCTTGCAGTGGAAACACCCTGAATACCCTCTAGTTAGTCTTGCTGTGGAAACACCCTGAATACCCTCTAGTTAGTCTTGCTGTGGAAACACCCTGAATACCCTATAGTTAGCATTGCAGTGGAAACACCCTGAATACCCTCTAGTTAGTATTGCAGTGGAAACACCCTGAATACCCTCTAGTTAGTATTGCAGTGGAAACACCCTGAATACCCTCTAGTTAGTATTGCAGTGGAAACACCCTGAATACCCTCTAGTTAGTCTTGCCGTGGAAACACCCTGAATACCCTCTAGTTAGTCTTGCAGTGGAAACACCCTGAATACCCTCTAGTTAGTCTTGCTGTGGAAACACCTTGAATACCCTCTAGTTAGTCTTGCAGTGGAAACACCCTGAATACCCTCCAGTTAGTCTTGCAGTGGAAACACCCTGCATACCCTCTAGTTAGTCTTGCTGTGGAAACACCCTGCATACCCTCTAGTTAGTCTTGCAGTGGAAACACCCTGAATACCCTCCAGTTAGTCTTGCAGTGGAAACACCCTGAATACCCTCCAGTTAGTCTTGCAGTGGAAACACCCTGAATACCCTCCAGTTAGTCTTGCAGTGGAAACACCCTGAATACCCTCTAGTTAGTCTTGCAGTGGAAACACCCTGAATACCCTCCAGTTAGTCTTGCAGTGGAAACACCCTGAATACCCTCTAGTTAGTCTTGCAGTGGAAACACCCTGAATACCCTCCAGTTAGTCTTGCAGTGGAAACACCCTGAATATCCTCTAGTTAGTCTTACAGTGGAAACATCCTGAATACCCTCTAGTTAGTCTTGCAGTGGAAACACCCTGAATACCCTCTAGTTAGTCTTGCTGTGGAAACACCCTGAATACCCTTTAGTTAGTCGTGCTGTGGAAGCACCCTGAATACCATCTAGTTAGTCTTGCAGTGGAAACACCCTGAATACCCTCTAGTTTGTCTTGCCGTGGAAACACCCTGAATACCCTCTAGTTAGTCTTGCAGTGGAAACACCCTGAATACCCTCCAGTTAGTCTTGCCGTGGAAACACCCTGAATACCCTCTAGTTAGTCTTGCAGTGGAAACACCCTGAATACCCTCTCGTTAGTCTTGCTCTGGAAACACCCTGAATACCCTCTAGTTTGTCTTGCTGTGGAAACACCCTGAATACCCTCTAGTTAGTCTTGCAGTGGAAACACCCTGAATACCCTCTAGTTAGCATTGCAGTGGAAACACCCTGAATACCCTCTAGTTAGTATTGCTGTGGAAACACCCTGAATACCCTCTAGTTAGTCTTGCAGTGGAAACACCCTGAATACCCTCTAGTTAGTCTTGCAGTGGAAACACCCTGAATACCCTCTAGTTAGTCTTGCAGTGGAAACACCCTGAATACCCTCTAGTTAGTCTTGCAGTGGAAACACCCTGAATACCCTCCAGTTAGTCTTGCAGTGGAAACACCCTGAATCCCCTCCAGTTAGTCTTGCAGTGGAAACACCCTGAATACCCTCTAGTTAGCATTGCAGTGGAAACACCCTGAATACCCTCTAGTTAGTATTGCTGTGGAAACACCCTGAATACCCTCTAGTTAGTATTGCAGTGGAAACACCCTGAATACCCTCTAGTTAGTCTTGCTGTGGAAACACCCTGAATACACACTAGTTAGTCTTGCAGTGGAAACACCCTGAATACCCTCTAGTTAGTCTTGCAGTGGAAACACCCTGAATACCCTCCAGTTAGTCTTGCAGTGGAAACACCCTGCATACCCTCTAGTTAGTCTTGCTGTGGAAACACCCTGAATTCCCTCTAGTTAGTCTTGCAGTGGAAACACCCTGAATACCCTCCAGTTAGTCTTGCAGTGGAAACACCCTGCATACCCTCTAGTTAGTCTTGCTGTGGAAACACCCTGAATACCCTCTAGTTAGTCTTGCAGTGGAAACACCCTGAATACCCTCCAGTTAGTCTTGCAGTGGAAACACCCTGAATCCCCTCCAGTTAGTCTTGCAGTGGAAACACCCTGAATACCCTCCAGTTAGTCTTGCAGTGGAAACACCCTGAATACCCTCCAGTTAGTCTTGCAGTGGAAACACCCTGAATACCCTCCAGTTAGTCTTGCAGTGGAAACACCCTGAATACCCTCTAGTTAGTCTTGCAGTGGAAACACCCTGAATACCCTCTAGTTAGTCTTGCAGTGGAAACACCCTGAATACCCTCTAGTTATTCTTGCAGTGGAAACACCCTGAATACCCTCTAGTTAGTCTTGCTGTGGAAACACCCTGAATACCCTCTAGTTAGTCTTGCTGTGGAAACACCCTGAATACCCTCTAGTTAGTCTTGCTGTGGAAACACCCTGAATACCCTCTAGTTAGCATTGCAGTGGAAACACCCTGAATACCCTCTCGTTCGTATTGCAGTGGAAACACCCTGAATACCCTCTAGTTAGTATTGCAGTGGAAACACCCTGAATACCCTCTAGTTAGTATTGCAGTGGAAACACCCTGAATACCCTCTAGTTAGTCTTGCTGTGGAAACACCCTGAATACCCTCTAGTTAGTCTTGCAGTGGAAACACCCTGAATACCCTCTAGTTAGTCTTGCTGTGGAAACACCTTGAATACCCTCTAGTTAGTTTTGCAGTGGAAACACCCTGAATACCCTCCAGTTAGTCTTGCAGTGGAAACACCCTGCATACCCTCTAGTTAGTCTTGCTGTGGAAACACCCTGAATTCCCTCTAGTTAGTCTTGCAGTGGAAACACCCTGAATACCCTCCAGTTAGTCTTGCAGTGGAAACACCCTGCATACCCTCTAGTTAGTCTTGCAGTGGAAACACCCTGAATACCCTCCAGTTAGTCTTGCAGTGGAAACACCTTGAATACCCTCCAGTTAGTCTTGCAGTGGAAACACCCTGAATACCCTCTAGTTAGTCTTGCAGTGGAAACACACTGAATACCCTCCAGTTAGTCTTGCAGTGGAAACACCCTGAATACCCTCTAGTTAGTCTTGCAGTGGAAACACCCTGAAGCACAACACGGATCAAGCCCTCCAGTAATTAACGATTTCCCTAAAAATAAAACAACATTAGCCTCCTGCCTTCCACCCCTCACCAGGCAGCAGCTGGGCAGCAATGACTTTTTGACTGCTGTTATCGTGGCACAGGGAGTCCTGGGGCAATAATGTCTGGATGTGCCAGATAGCTGCACACAGTGTTTGGCAGTGTGGCCAGGCGTCGAATGGCTGTGGCTGAAGACGCCCCTCCTTGGCCTGTTGAGTCCATGCTGTGAGCTGAAGGACTCCCCTCACTTACAGGACGGTCACCGTCACAGACCCCTCAGCCCATTTCCAGCCACACACACACACACTTATGCACAAACACACAGCCCCAGCCGTGTGCTGTGCCCACAGACAGAGAAGCACTGTGTCCTCCAGGAGGGTGACTTTGTGTACAGAGAGGAACTGACTCCAACAGATGGATCATGGAGATCAAGCTGTGTATGCTTGGTAATTACATTTACCTCTGACCAGTGACTATGGCTCAGCCCTGGCCTGGATATCTAAAGTTTCTCATGTCCAGGTTATTTACCTGTACTGTAACTCTGAGTTGGTCAACTAGCTTGGCATATTATTCACACTAAAAGCCTATTTTCCATCAGTTCACAGAGAGTGCTCAGTGCACTTGACTTCAACCTATGGGGCTCCTGCAGAGAGAGCTACATTTGAAGTCGGAAGTTTACATACACCTTAGTCAAATACATTTAAACTCACAATTCCTGACATTTAATCCTAGTAAAAATGTCCTGTCTTAGGTCAGTTAGGATCACCACTTTATTTTAAGAATGTGAAATGTCAGAATAATAATAGAGAGAATGATTTATTTCAGCTTTTATTTCTTTCATCACATTCCCAGTGGGTCAGAAGTTTACATACACTCAATTAGTATTTGGTAGCATTGCCTTTAAATTGTTTAACTTGGGTCAAATGTTTCGGCTAGCCTTCCATAAGCTTCCCACAATAAGTTGGGTGAATTTTGGCCCATTCCTCCTGACATAGCTGGTGTAACTGAGTCAGGTTTGTAGGCCTCCTTGCTCACACACGCTTTTTCAGTTCTGCCCACAAATTCTCTATAGGATTGAGGTCAGGGCTTTGTGATGGACACTCCAATACCTTGACTTTGTTGTCCTTAAGCCATTTTGCCACAACTTTGGAAGTATGCTTGGGGTCATTGTCCATTTGGAAGACCCATTTGCGACCAAGCTTTAACTTCCTGACTGATGACTTGAGATGTTGCTTCAATATATCCACATCATTTTCTTTCCTCGTGGTGCCATCTATTTTGTGAAGTGCACCAGTCCCTCCTGCAGCAAAGCACCCCCACAACATGATGCTGCCACCCCCGTGCTTCACGGTTGAGATGGTGTTCTTCAGCTTGCAAGCATCCCCCTTTTTCCTCCAAACATAACAAAGGTCATTATGGCCAAACAGTTCTATTTCATCAGACCAGAGGACATTTCTCCAAAAAGTATGATCTTTGTCTTCATGTGCAGTTGCAAACCGTAGTCTGGCTTTGTTATGGCGGTTTTGGTGCAGTGGCTTCTTCCTTGCTGAGTGGCCTTTCAGGTTATGTTGATATAGGACTCGTTTTACTGTGGATATAGATACTTTTGTACCTGTTTCCTCCAGAATCTTCACAAGGTCCTTTGCTGTTGTTCTGGGATTGATTTGCACTTTTCGCACCACAGTACGTTCATCTCTAGGAGACAGAACGCGTCTCCTTCCTGAGCGGTATGATGGCTGCGTGGTCCCATGGTGTTTATACTTGCGTACTATTGTTTGTACAGATGAACGTGGTAACTTCAGGCATTTGGAAATTGCTCCCAAGGATGAACCAGACTCGTGGAGGTCTAAAAAAAATGTATTGGCTGATTTTCTTTTGATTTTCTCATGATGTCAAGCAAAGAGGTACTGAGTTTGTAGGTAGGCCTTGAAATACATCCACAGGTACACCTCCAATTGACTCAAATGATGTCAATTAGCCCAGCAGAAGCTTCTAAAGCCATGACGTAATTTTTTGCAATTGTCCAAGCTGTTTAAAGGCACAGTCAACTTAGTGTATGTAAACTTCTGGCCCACTGGAATTGTGATACAGTGAATTATTGTAACGGCGTTCCTCTTCGTCTTCATCCGAAGAGGAGGAGCAGGGATTGAACCAAAATGCAGCTTCGTGATATGACATTATATTTATTAACAAAACGAAAAAACACGAAAACACTTTAACAAACTACAAAACAACAAACGACGTAGACGAACCTGAACATAAGAACTTACATGACACGAAGAACGCATGAAACAGGAACAGACTACATAAACCGAACGAACGAACAAACCGAAACAGTCCCGTGTGGCGCAACGTACATAGACACAGACACAGGAGACAACCACCCACAACAATCAATGTGAAAACACCTACCTTAATATGGCTCTCAATCAGAGGAAATGAAAACCACCTGCCTCTAATTGAGAGCCATATCAGGTCACCCTTTAACCAACATAGAAACACATAACATAGACTACCCACCCAAACTCACGCCCTGACCGTCAAACACATACAAAATAACAGAAAACCGGTCAGGAACGTGACATAACCCCCCCCTCAAGGTGCGTACTCCGAACGCACCACCAAAAAGTCTAGGGGAGGGTCTGGGTGGGCGTCTGACCACGGTGGTGGCTCAGGCTCTGGGCGAGGTCCCCACCCCACCATAGTCAATCCCAGCTTACGTCTCCCCCTTAGAATGACCACCCTCATCTTACACCCACTTAATTTAAATGTTAACCTTAAGATAAGGGGCAGCACCAGGACAAGGGGCAGCACCGGGATAAGGTAGCTCAGGACCGAGAGGTAGGTCAGGATAGAGAGGTAGCTCAGGATAGAGGGGCAACTCCGGACTGAAGGGCAGCTCCGGACAGAGAGACAGCTCTGGACTGAGGGACAGTTCTGGATCAATGGCAGCTCTGGGCTGAGGGGCAGCTCATGACTGGCTGACGGCTCTGGACGCTCATGGCTAGCTGACGGCTCTGGACGCTCATGGCTGGCTGACGGCTCTGGACGCTCATGGCTGGCTGACGGCTCTGGACGCTCATGGCTGGCTGACGGCTCTGGACGCTCATGGCTGGCTGACGGCTCTGGCAGATCCTGTCTGGTTGGCGGCTCTGGCAGATCCTGTCTGGTTGGCGGCTCTGGCAGATCCTGTCTGGTTGGCGGCTCTGGCAGATCCTGTCTGGTTGGCGGCTCTGGCAGATCCTGTCTGGTTGGCGGCTCTTGCAGATCCTGTCTGACGAATGGCTCTAGCGGCTCCTGACTGACGAACGGCTCTGACGGCTCGGGACAGACGGGCGGCTCTAATGGCTCGGGACAGACGGATGGCTCAGACGGCTCGGGGCAGACGGATGGCTCAGACGGCACTGGGGAGACGGATGGCTCAGACGGCGCTGGGGAGACGGATGGCTCAGATGGCGCTGAGGAGACGGATGGCTCAGACGGCGTTGAGGAGACGGATGGCTCAGATGGCACTGGGCAGACGGATGGCTCTGGCCGGATGAGGCGCACTGTAGGCCTGGTGCGTGGTGCCGGAACTGGAGGCACCGGGCTAAGGACACGCACCTTCAGGCTAGTACGGGGAGCAGGGACAGGGCACACTGGACTCTCAAAACGCACTATGGACCTGGTGCGTGGTACCGGCACTGGTGGCACCGGGTTGAGGGCACGCACATCAGGACGAGTACGGGGAGAAGGAACAGTGTGAACAGGGCTCTGGAGACGCACAGGTGGCTTAGTGCGTGGTGCCGGAACTGGAGGCACTGAGCTGGAGACACGCACCATAGGAAGAGTGCGTGGAGGAGGAACAGGGCTCTGGAAACGCACTGGAAGCCTGGTGCGTGGAGTAGGCACTGGTGGTACTGGGCTGGGGCGGGAAGGTGGCGCCGGAAATACCGGACCGTGCAGGCGTACTGGCTCCCTTGAGCATTGAGCCTGCCCAACCTTACCTGGCTGAATGCTCCCCGTCGCCCGACCAGTGCGGGGAGGTGGAATAACCCGCACCGGGCTATGTAGGCGAACCGGGGACACCATGCGTAAGGCTGGTGCCATGTAAGCCGGCCCGAGGAGACGTACTGGTGGCCAGATATGTAGGGCCGGCTTCATGACATCCGGCTCAACGCTCAATCTAGCCCTACCAGTGCGGGGAGGTGGAATAACCCGCACCGGGCTATGAACACGTACAGGAGACACCGTGCGCTCTACTGCGTAACACGGTGTCTGCCCGTACTCCCGCTCTCCACGGTTAGCCTGGGAAGTGGGCGCAGGTCTCCTACCTGCCCTTGGCCCACTACCTCTTAGCCCCCTCCCAAGAAATGTTTGGGGTTTCTTCTCGGGCTTCCTTGCTAGCCGCGTACCTTCATATCTCCGGTCTTGAGCTTGATTCTCCGGCTTCCAGCCACGTCTCCTTGCTGCCTCCTCATATCGCCGCCTCTCTGCTTTCGCTGCCTCCAGCTCAGCTTTGGGACGGCGATATTCTCCCGGCTGTGCCCATGGACCTTTTCCGTCCAATATTTCCTCCCAACTCCAATAATCCTGTGTAGCAGGCCACTGCTCGAATTCACGCTGCTTGGTTCTGGTTCGGTGGGTGGTTCTGTAACGGCGTTCCTCTTCCTCTTCATCCGAAGAGGAGGAGCAGGGATTGAACCAAAATGCAGCTTCGTGATATGACATTATATTTATTAACAAAACGAAAAAACACGAAAACACTTTAACAAACTACAAAACAACAAACGACGTAGACGAACCTGAACATAAGAACTTACATGACACGAAGAACGCATGAAACAGGAACAGACTACATAAACCGAACGAACGAACAAACAAACCGAAACAGTCCCGTGTGGCGCAACGTACATAGACACAGACACAGGAGACAACCACCCACAACAATCAATGTGAAAACACCTACCTTAATATGGCTCTCAATCAGAGGAAATGAAAACCACCTGCCTCTAATTGAGAGCCATATCAGGTCACCCTTTAACCAACATAGAAACACATAACATAGACTACCCACCCAAACTCACGCCCTGACCGTCAAACACATACAAAATAACAGAAAACCGGTCAGGAACGTGACAATTATAAGTGAAATAATCTGGCTGTAAACAATTGTTGGGAAAATTACTTGTGTCCTGCACAAAGTAGATGTCCTAACCGACTTGCCAAAACTATAGTTTGTTAACAAGAAATTTGTGGAGTGGTTGAAAAACGAGTTTTAATGACTCCAACCTAAGTGTATGTAAACTTCCGACTTCAACTGTAGGTGTTTTAGATTACTGAATGACTATGTGGCTGTGTGCATCTCTCATCTCTCTAGGGAACCCACTGCTTCTTAACTCCTCTCTGCAGCCAGACCTGACAGTGGGTGGGACCTATTCCAGCCCCATCTGCTTCCAGGACTCCATAGACAACAAAGAGCTCTTTGACCCCCTGCCAGACATCAAGGTCAAAGTTCAGAGCTCCTTTATGGTTTCACTAGGTGTGGCCGACCGCGCTGAGTACCATGCTGCCAAAGGCCATCCACCTGAGACCTTCCCCAGGGGGCTGAACCGAGACTACAGCAACAGCACTGTGGAGAGACGGAGCACCAAGACGGGCCTGCTCACCCCCAACGGCCCCCACCTCAACACCACCAAAGATCAGCTGGGAACCACGGGTGTGTTTGGGCATCTGGGCGGCCGGTTGGTGGTGCCAAATACTGGTGAGCTACATGTGTTTAAAGACTCTGAATTACACTTGAAGTTGTGTTTGAAGCAGAATTAAACGGTTGGTGTTGCCAAATACTGATGAGGTACAGTACATGATTTATAAAGACAGATGGGTTGACTACTTTTTGATTGCTTCTCTCTGATAATAATGTCTCATTATAGCATTTTTTTTCCAGTGCGTGCATTCTAAGAGAAAATTAAGTTCTCAATTTAGCAAAACCATGCACACACGTGACTAATTAAAAGTAAACGTAGGCTTAGTAAATATGTCATGGCTAGTGAAACCAGGGATGCATCCCAAATGGGCACCCGATTCTCTATATAGTGCCCTATGGGCCCTGGTCAAAAGTAGTGCACTATAAAGGGAGTATGGTGCCATTTGGGACGCACGCCAGGTTCCTTTAATCTCTCTAGAGTCTAACGCATGTCGCTACAGTACTGTAGGATTCATCCATGTTGTTTACCAGGTTGGAACAGTACAGTGAGCTACTATAGATGTTTGTTATTCCTCTACATCAGGGATCATCAACTAGATTCAGCCGCGGGACAATTTTATGTAGACTGCAAAATGACCACAAGAAGCCCAAACAGATATAATATTTCACTAAAACGTAATTATTTCAAACCTTGCTTACGTTTGTATAGGATCACGTCTCTTATGCGTGGGAGTACTTTCTCTTATGCGTGGGAGTACGTGGGAGTACAAAATTAAAATCACTTGGAGCTGATCTGCTAGTGTTTTTACAGTATTATGTCCAACAATAAAAAATGCAATTAAAATTGGGAACACTGCTATACATTCCCACCAGCTCTCCCAGGAAAACAGGGGTCAGGCCTCTTACCATAGACCCTAACTTCAAGTAGAGGTAGATGAGTGTATGAGGACTGCCACAGCTGTCAGGATCAACAGTTCCATGTGAACTGTAGCTCTGACATCTCTCTCCTGGGCCCTCGTGTGTGTAGGGCCCTCTGTTCCACTGGAGAGGCACAGTGAAATCAGGCTCCTTCAGTCTCCTGGATGTGTGAGTGGAGAGACTCAGAGCAGTCAAGTGGATCACTCACACCTCCAATCTGCAGTACCTTTAACAACGCTCAATGGACGGCCATACATGGCCAACACTTATCACTAACTGCCAGTCTCTTCTTTCAGGGTGGATACATATCCTACACACTCAAGCACAATTGATCACACGCATGAACATGCACACACAGACAACCTTCAATACAATATTAGACATCAGTCTCTCCTGTGGGATGTAAACTGATGATGTTCAAACTTTTCCTATGTGAGATGTGAGTTTATTTATTTTGGCTTCCAATGTTCCCTGTCACGCTGATGATTTAACAGGTCCTGTAGGGCTCCTATACAGCGATCACCAGTAAAATGTCTGACAAGGCGGCAGGTGTTGGTTTAATGAAAGCTAACTAGTTGATTTGCCAGTAGGGAGATGGCAGGCGGGACGACGACGAAACACATCCTTTACTGTTTATAGACAGACAGAGATTCAATGCCTGCCTATCTCCTAGTCTCCTGCGAACCTTTTTAAGGTTCCAGACAGGATTTTATGCATTGTTTGTGTCTTGTTTTTATGTATGCTCAGATTGTACAAGGTAAATGGCATTGTTTGTAATAGATGAATTGTGCTTTGAAGCTGTGTGGTTGTGTTTATGCGTAATATTATGCGCCTCTGTGCTACGCCACTGCTTATAACTATCCAGCTCAGGGCTCCAGCTATGCATTTGGTTTGCTAACTAAGTGGTTAGATGTCAAGAACAAGCTTCTTGGTTACAGCAGAGACAATCAATCTCCTCCTGGATCAAGATCCCTGTTGCCTAAATTGTTATGGTTGTAAAAATGTAAATAAAGTTTGTTTAAAAAATAAATAAATAGCGCCCCTTGTGTGAATTTCAGCCCTACTGTAGTTGTTGACCCTGTTGTTGTGTCTTGCAGGAGTCAGCCTGCTGGTACCCCATGGGGCGATCGCTGAGGACCCTTCCTCTGAGATGTTCATGGTCATAAATCAGGGAGAGTCCAGGTGAGAGCACATCTCATGACCGTCTGTCTTTCAGTCCCCATCTATTTCCTCATCTTGCTTTTTTCATCAAACTTTACCATTCTTTACCAGTTGAGCTATGCTACTTGTCCACCCTTCCCCACCTATGTAACAATGTACGCTGAGAGTCGGGAAGCAAGTTCAGGGAGTGAATACATTTAATAAATGAACAAAACAAGAAACACAAACAGCGCACCGACATGAAACAGCAACAATGACGACTGGGGAAGAAACCAAAGGGAGTGACATATAAAGGGCAGGTAATCAAGGAGGTGATGGAGTCCAGGTGAGTGTCATTATGCGCGTAACGCTGGTGACAGGTGTGCGCCCTAAGAGCAGCCTGGTGACCTAGAGGCCGGAGAGGGAGCACACGTGACAACCCATTTCAACCTTCTGAGGTAAAAGCGTAATAAATAACCCAGTGTATCCATTACAATTCTGCATAGCTGAATATTTCTTTAGCTAATTTGGGCAAATAAAAACCTCCAAATGAAGACTCACAATGGATGTAGTCTTTCCTGCTCAGTATAAACGTTGGTGACCCTTCCCACTCTGTGTTTATGGAGGGCTCTGGCAGATGGACCCAGCGAGCACCATAGCCTATCTAGCAGTCTCCACAGGAATCCTTTAGGTGTCAAGATCAGGCTGATCATTTCCACTGTAGCCTCACAGGTGTTATTCCAGCAACAGAGAAAGTTCAGTTCATGTGCAGCAAGCTGGGTTGATTTCCAATGTTTTCTTGATCAATTTAGTCCAACTGACTTCAAGGAAGTAAAGTCCATATACCCAATAAAGTAGAGACACACACAGACAGTAGGAAGAAAGAATATGGGTTGAGGTGGTGGATCTTTCATCTTGACATACAGTATTATTCATTCCCGTCATGGGCAGGTAATGATCCTGTGATGGACTCCCCTCTCCAGGGGGCCTCTGCTCTGGCTGCTCCTTAGTGGAAGCCCCCTGGGGCTACAACCTGGTAGCCGTCACCACTCATTCACAGCTCTCCATTCCAACAAAGTGGGGGAAGGAAGAAGTGTGAAACTCCAAGGAAGGGACCTAAAATGGCTGACATTTCGTGGTCTGAGCATTCAAAGACAGCTAAACTCATTGTTTTCAGTATGTTCAGTGCATACCCGATCTGGGTGAAATATTTCAGAGTAGCTATAAGAATTTTAGATTTTCTATTGATTTCAAATATACCTGAAATATACTTTCAAGTACAGATAGGTTCAGGCCTGACAAGTAAATTGTATTTTTTCCACTCTATGTGAACGATTCAGCGTTATACGAGTGAGTCTGTTTACTGTGTAGACATCTCTCCCTGACTGAGGTTTGTGGACTTGTCATCCTGAGAGCTGTCACTCACTATCTATCCTCACCAGCCAGAGGTGCCAGCAGAGAATTGCGTCCTTTCTTCTCTCTAAACCAAACAATCCACAGCCAATAGACTTATCCTAGCCATATAACAGAATTCCATTAAAATATATTTTTCAGGTTGTTATTTTGAACTCTGTCAAAGGTTTGGGGAAAATATTTTTAAGACTGTTGGTTGGTTTTGGTGAAGTTGGAGATATTTCCTTTGCCCTCAATTGTTAGATGAAAGCATTTGTGTTTTTTTAATAGGAAACTTTTAACCTATTAGGGCAGAATCAGCCCAACTTTCTCACCACAGATAGAATTTGAGTTCATGGTGGTAAAAAGCAAAGGCAGTATATAAACATTTCTTCTGTTGTTGTCTGGTCTATTGCAGATCTGTTTATATTTCAAAACCAGAGCCACCTGTTTTATACACCCACATTTCTACAACAACTTGGGAAGTGAATTTAAAGTTCTACATTCTAAATGTTCTTTATTGAAGTTCCGGATGACAGGTGTTTTCCCCTTGTGGTGTGGGAGTACGGTCATGACTGGGGCTGTGCAGTGCATCTAGGTGGTGTGGGAGTACGGTCATGACTGGGGCTGTGCAGTGCATCTAGGTGGTGTGGGAGTACGGTCATGACTGGGGTTGTACAGTGCATCTAGGTGGTGTGGGAGTACGGTCATGACTGGGGCTGTGCAGTGCATCTAGGTGGTGTGGGAGTACGGTCATGACTGGGGCTGTGCAGTGCATCTAGGTGGTGTGGGAGTACGGTCATGACTGGGGTTGTACAGTGCATCTAGGTGGTGTGGGAGTACGGTCATGACTGGGGCTGTGCAGTGCATCTAGGTGGTGTGGGAGTACGGTCATGACTGGGGCTGTGCAGTGCATCTAGGTGGTGTGGGAGTACGGTCATGACTGGGGCTGTGCAGTGCATCTAGTTGGTGTGGGAGTACGGTCATGGCTGGGGCTGTGCAGTGCATCTCTCCCCCTTGAGGATGACATGACTCCTCCGACCTGCCACTGTACCTTCTGGGCAGCCTCAACAACACCCCACAGGGACAGACTGTGTCTGTTGTCCAAATGACACCCTATTCCCTTTATAGTGCACTACTTTTGACCAGGGCCCATAGTTACACTATACAGTATAGAGAATAGGGTGCCATTTGGGATGCAGATTGCCTGTTTATTCTGGCTGTCCTGCTGTTCTCCTAAGCCCCCTCGGGTCATATGGTCATTTGATCAGCAGGTGGGATGTCACTGACTGTCTCTGGCTGGAGCCATTGGTAATGGTTTTAACATAGCATATTAATTTTAATGCCACTAAAAGGCATGTACAAAAAATATCATAAAAAATCAGATCTCGTAGTCTATCATGTACAGCATTCCCCTTTATGTACCAATCTGATGAATGTCCCTGTTCTCTGCCCAGGAATATGCGTCACCTTAAGAAATTGACAAAATCCCAGTTGGACAGGCAGGTGGGAGACTACAAGCAAATCAAGGTGAAGCTAATGGAGCATGTTAATGTGTGCATTTATTTAGCCCTGCGCAGCCTCTCCTCTCTCTGTGGCGTTGTGGCCCAATATGCCACTTTGCACAGCTCCCCAGTCCCTGAAGAGAGAGTGATCAGTCACTTTGAATAATGGACCTCATCTAGGGCCAGGGAGGCAGCCGAGCCATACGTAGGTACAGGACCCTTCATGATGATGACAAGTGGAATTGAAAAAGAGGAATGCATCCCAAATAGCACCCTAAATAGTACACTACTTTTGACCAGAGCTGGTCAAAATAGTGTACTGTATAGGGAACAGGGTGCAGTTTGGAATGCAGATAGGTACTTCTGCTTTTTTGTGCTGCTACTGCTGGACTCTTCTCAGTCATAAGTGGTAGGCAGCTACTTAAAACCCAGGTAATCTGCTCCTTGCGTAGCTGCTCTTACTGTTGAATGTGTGATCAGGCTTGTCGCTGTTGGCTGAAGGATAATCAGAGATATCGCTGGCCCATTCCAATCTATGCAGGGCTGCTGGTGATTGAGAGTGAGCAGTGAGCTCTCGTCTGAATAAAAAAGGTACAGGATGACTGTGTGAGGTGGAGGTTGTATTCATAAGCACAGAATATGCAACCATATATTTTATTGCTGTTTATTACTGCATTCTCTAGTAGGGTATTCAGAATATTGTGCTGTTCTATAACATGAGCCAGTAAAATACATATATTATAAATGGAAAAATATAATGTTTTATCAATAGAAGTCCTGACTCATTGAACATGTTTGGAAAGTCTAAGAGGTGTCTGCATTATACAGTGGGATACAATATACACAGTATACCTGTAACGATTCTCGTCCTCTTCGTCTGAGGAGTATGAAGGATCGGACCAATATGCAGCGTGTTAAGTGTCCATAATAGATTTTTAATAAATCAAAATGAACACAGAACAAAAATAACAAAACACGAACAAACAACCGAAACAGTCCCGTATGGTGCAAACACTGAAACAGGAAACAATCACCCACAAAACACAATAGAAAACAGGCTACCTAAATATGGCTCCCAATCAGAGACAACAACTGACACATGCCTCTGATTGAGAACCATACTAGGCCAAACACATAGAAATATAACAACAGAACAAAACATAGAAAAACAACATAGAATACCCACCCCAACTCACGCCCTGACCAACTAAAATAAAGACATAAAAAAGGAACTAGGGTCAGAACGTGACAATACCAAACATTAAGAACACATTCCTAACATTGAGTACCACCCCCCCACCTCTTTTGCCCTCAGAACAGCCTCAATTCGTTGGGTCATGGACTATACAAGGTGAAAATGTGTTCCACAGGGATGCTGGCCTATGTTGACTCCAATGCTTCCCACAGTTGTGTCAAGTTGGCTGGATGTCCTTTGGGTGATGGACCATTCTCGATACACAGGAAACTGTTGGGCATGGAAAAACCCAGCAGCGTTGCAGTTATTGACACAAACCAGTGCACCTGGTACCTACTACCATACCCCGTTCAAAGGCACTTACATGTTTTGTCTTGCCCATTCACCCTCTGAATGGCACACATACACAATCCATGTCTCAGTTGTCTACAGGCTTAAGTATAATTTTTTAACCTGTCTCCTCCCCTTCATCTACATTGATTGAAGTGGAATTAATAAGTGACATCAATAAGGGATCATAGCTTTCCCCTGGTCAATCAATCAAATTTATTTATAAAGCCCTTTTTACATCAGCCGATGTCACTTGTTAAGTGCTATACAGAAACCCAGCCTAAAACCCCAAACAGCAAGCAATGCAGATGCAGAAGCACGGTGGCTAGGAAAAACTCCCTAGAAAGGCCAAAACCTAGGAGGAAACCTAGAGAGGAACCAGGCTCTGAGGTGTGGCCAATCCTCTTCTGGCTGTGCCGGGTGGAGAAAACAGAACATGGCCAAGATGTTCAAACATTCATAGATGACCAGCAGGGTCAAATAATATTAATCACAGTGGTTGTAGAGGGTGCAACAGGTCAGCACCTCAGGAGTAAATGTCAGTTGGCTTTTCATAGCCGAGCAGCAGGTACGGTAGAGAGAGAGAGTCAAAAACAGCAGGTCCGGGACAAGGTAGCACGTCCGATGAACAGGTCAGGGTTCCATAACCGTAGGCAGAACAGTTGAAACTGAAACAGCAGCATGACCAGGTGGACTGGGGACAGCAAGGAGTCATCAGGCCAGGTAGTCCTGAGGCATGGTCCTAGGGCTCAGATTTTACAGATAGAGATAGAGGGAGCATAAGTAAATTCACACAGGACACCGGATAAGACAGGAGAAATACTCCAGAGATAACAGACTCACCCTAGCCACCCGACACAACTATTGCAGCATAATTCCTGGAGGCTGAGACAGGAGACACTGTGGCCCTGTCCAACTATACCCCCAGACAGGGCCAACCAGGCAGGATATAACACCATCCATTTTGCCAAAGCACAGCCCCCACAACACTAGAGGGATATCTTCAACCACCAACTTACTACCCTGAGACAAGGCCGAGTATAGCCCACGAAGATCTCTCCCACGGCACGAACCCGAGGGGGGCGCCAACCCGGACAGGAAGAGCACGTCAGAGACTCAACCCACTCAAGTGACGCACCCCTCCTAGCGACAGCATGGAAGAGCACCAGTAAGCCAGTGACTCATCCCCCGTAATAGGGTTAGAGGCAGAGAATCCCCGTGGAGAGAGGGGAACCAGCCAGGCAGAGACAGCAAGGGTGGTTCGTCGCTCCAGTGCCTTTCTGTTCACCTTCACACCCCTGGGCCAGACTACACTCAATAATAGGACCTACTGAAGAGATGAGTCTTCAATAAAGACTTAAAGGTCAAGACCGAGTCTGCGTCTCTCACATGGATAGGCAGACTAATCCATAAAAATGGAGCTCTATAGGAGAAACCCCTGCCTCCAGCTGTTTGCTTAGAAATTCTAGGGACAATAAGGAGGCCTGCCTTTTGTAACCGTAGCGTACATGTAGGTATGTATGGCAGGGCCAAATCAGAAAGATAGATAGGAGCAAGCCCGGTCACAAGACACTTTGTAAGTTAGCAGTAAATCCTTGAAATCAGTCCTAGCCTTAACAGGAAGCAAGTGTAGAGAGGCTAGCACTGGAGAAATATGACCACATTTTTTGGTTCTAGTCAAGATTCTAGCAGCCGTGTTTAGCACTAACTGAAGTTTATTTAGTGCTTTATCTGGGTAGCCGGAAAGTACAGCATTGCAGTAGTCTAATCTAGAAGTGACAAACGCATGGATTAATTTTTCTTCATCACAGAACATTTCTGATTTTACAATGTTACGTAGATGGAAAAAAGCTGTCCTTGAAACAGTTTTGATATGTTCGTCACAAGAGAGATCAGGGTCCAGAGTAACGCCAAGGTCCTTTACAGTTTATTTGAGACGACTGTACAACCATCAAGATTAATTGTCAGATCCAACAGAAGATCTCTTTGTTTCTTGGGACATAGAACTAGCATCTCAGTTTTGTCCGAGTTTAAAAGTAAAACATTTGCCGCCATCCACTTCCTTGTGTCTGAAACACAGGCTTCCAGGGAAGGCAATTTTGGGGCTTCACCATGTTTCATCAAAATGTACAGCTGTGTATCATCTGCATAGCAGTGAATGTTAACATTATGTTTCCAAATTACATCACCAAGAGGTAAAATATATAGTGAAAACAACAGAAGTCCTAAAAGGTTGAGGAACACCGAAATTTACAGTTGATTTGTCAGAGGACAAGTCCATCCACAGAGACAAACTGATATCTTTAAAAATGATAAGATCTAAACCAGGCCAGAACTTGTCCATGTAGACCAATTTGGGTTTCCAATCTCTCCAAAAGAATGTGGTGATCGATGGTATCAAAAGCAGCACTAAGGTCTATGAACACGAGGACAGATGCAGAGCCTTGGTCTGACGCCATTAAAAGGTAATTTACCACCTTCACGAGTGCAGTCTCAGTGCTATGATGGGGTCTAAAACCAGACTGAATCATTTCATATACATTGTGAATCTTCAGGAAGGCAGTGAGTTGCTGCGCAACAGCTTTTTCAAAAAAAATTGTGAGGAATGGGAAATTTGATATATGCCGATAGTTTTTTATATTTCCTGGGTCAAGGTTTGGCTTTTTCAAGAGAGGCTTTATTACTGCCACTTTTAGTGAGTTTGGTACACATCCGGTGGATAGAGAGTCGTTTATTATGTTCAACATAGGAGGGTCAAGCACAGGAAGCAGCTCTTTCAGTAGTTTAGTTGGAATAGTGTCCAGAATGCAGCTTGAAGGTTTAGAGGCCTTAACTATTTTCATAAATGTGTCAAGAGATATAGTATTAAAAAACGTGTGGGTCTCCCTTGATCCTAGGTCCTGGCAGTGTTGTGCAGACTCAGGACAGCTGAGCTTTGGAGAAATATGCAGATTTAAACAGGAGTCCATAATTTGCTTTCTAATGATCATGATCTTTTCGTCAAAGAATTTCATGAATTTACCACTGCTGAAGTGAAAACCATCCTCTCTTGGGGAATGCTGCTTTTTAGTTAGCTTTGCGACAGTATAAAAAATGTTGAATTGTTCTTATTCTCCTCAATTAAATTGGAAAAATAGGATGATCGAGCAGCAGTGAGGGCGTCTTTCCAAGCTAATCGGAAGACTTCCAGTTTGGTGTAGCGCCATTTCCGGGTATTTATTTATACCAGGGAGCTAGTTTCTTACGACAAATGTTTTTGGTTTTTAGGGGTGTGACTGTATCTAGGGTATTACGCAAGGTTAAATTAAGTTCCTCAGTTAGGTGGTTAACCCTTTGTTGTACTCTGACGTCCTTTGGTAGGTGGAGGGAGTCTGGAAGGGCATCTAGGAATCTTTGGGTGGTACGAGAATTTATAGGACGGCTTTTGATGATCCTTGGTTGGTACTGAGCAGATTATTTGTTGCGATTGCAAATGTAATAAAACGGTGGTCCGATAGTCCAGGATTATGAGGAAAAACATTAAGATCCACAATATTTATTCCACGGTACAAAACTAGGTCCAGAGTATGACTGTGGCAGTGAGTAGGTCCGGAGACATGTTGGACAAAACCCACTGAGTCGATGATAGCTCTGAAAGCCTTTTGGAGTGGGTCTGTGGACTTTTCCATGTGAATATTAAAATCACCAAGAATTTGAATATTATCTGCCATGACTACATGGTCCGATAAGGAACTCAGTGAGGAACGCTGTATATGGCTCAGGAGGCCTGTACACAGTAGCTATAGAAAGGGATTGAGTAGGCTGCATAGATTTCTTGACTAGAAGCTCAAAAGACGAAAACACAGTCATTTTCTTTTTATGTAAATTGAAATTTGGTATCGTAAATGTTAGCAACACCTCCAGCTTTGTGGGATGTGGTGGGGACATGGTCACTAGTGTAACCAAGAGGAGAGGCCTAATTTAACACAGTAAATTCATCAGGCTTAAGCCATGTTTCAGTCTGGCCAATCACGTCAAGATTATGATCAGTGACTAGTTCATTGACTATAACTGCCTTGGAAGTGAAGGATCTAACATTAAGTAGCCCTATTTTGAGATGTGAAATATCACAATCTCTTTCAATAATGACAGGAATGGAGGAGGTCTTTATTCCAGTGAGATTGCTAAGGCGAACACCTCCATGTTTTGCTTTGCCCAACCTAGATCGAGGCACAGACACGGGGAGGGGGATAGCTGAGCTGACTACACTGACTGTGCTAGTGGCAGACTCCACTAAGCTGGCAGGCTGGCTAACAGCCTGCTGCCTGGCCTGCACCCTATCTCATTGTGGAGCTAGAGGAGTTTGAGCCCTGTCTATGTTCATAGATAAGATGAGAGCACCCCTCCAGCTAGGATGGAGTCATTCACTCCTCAGTAGGCCAGGCTTGGTCCTGTTTTTGGGTGAGTCCCAGAAAGAGGGCCAATTATCTACAAATGCTATCTTTTGGGGGGGCAGAAAACAGTTTAACTTCATATGGCTGCAATCCCGCTACCGGGATCGATATGACAACAGCCAGTGAAAGTGCAGGGCGCCAAATTCAAACAACAGAAATCTCATAATTAAAATTCCTCAAACATACATGTGTCTTATATCATTTTAAAGGTAATCTTGTTGTTAATCCCACCAAAGTGTCCGATTTCAAATATGCTTTTCAGCGAAAGCACTACAAACGATTATGTTAGGTCACCACCAAACCACAATAAGCACAGTCATTTTTCCAGCGAAATATAGCTGTCACAAAAAGCAGAAATAGAGATAAAATTTATCACTAACCTTTGATTATCTTCATCAGATGACACTCATAGGACTTCATGTTACACAATACATGCATGTTTTGTTTGATAAAGTTCATATTTATATAAAGAAATCTGAGTTTACATTGGCGCGTTATATTCACTAGTTCCAAAAACATCAAGTGATTTTGCATAGCCACATTGTTTCAACAGAAATACTCATCATAAATGTAGATGATAATGCAAGTTATACACATGGAATTATAGATATACCTCTCCTTAATGCAACCGCTGTGTCAGATTTCAAAAAAACTTTACGGAAAAAGCAACCCATGCAATAATCTGAGACGGCGCTCAGAAATATAATAAAATTAGCCGACATTTTGGAGTCAACAGAAACCAGAAAATACATGATAAATGTTTCCTTACCTTTGATGAACTTCATCAGAATGCAGTCCTAGGAATCCCAGGTCCACAATAAATGCTTTATTTGTTCGATAATGTCTGTTATTTATGTCCAATTAGCTACTTTGGTTAGCGCGTTTGGTAAACAATTCCAAAGTCACAAAGCGCGTCCACTATAACATGACGAAATGTCCAAAAGTTCCATAAAAGGTCAGTAGAAACATGTCAAACGATGTACTGAATCAATCTTTAGAATGTTGTTAACATACATCTTGAATAACGTTCCAACCGGAGAATTAGATTGACTTCAGTTGAGCCATGGAACGGAGCTGCCTATCAAAGCATGGTCAAAGCATGGTCAGCTCGTGGCAGTGGTGACTAATTCCTGTCTCCTTCGGCCCCCCTTCACATTAGAGTCATCAGACAAAGTTATATTGACTGTTGACATCTAGTGGAAGCCGTAGGAATTGAAAACTCATCCATATCTCGCTGTAATTTCAATGAGAGCTTGATTACAAATCTACCACCCTCAGAAAAAATCCAAACAGGAAGTGGAACTTCTCAGGTTTTTGCCTGCCATATGAGTTCTGTTATACTCACAGACATAATTCAAACAGTTTTAGAAACTTCAGAGTGTTTTCTATCCAATACTACTAACAATATGCAAATATTAGCAACTATGACTGAGGAGCAGGCCGTTTACTCTGGGCACCTTTCATCCAAGCTACTCAATACTGCCCCTGCAGCCATAAGAAGTTAACCAGCGATTGAGTTGTGAGACTGCTGTAGAGCTCATCACTTACCCTAACTGGAAGGGGGCCAGAGACAATTACTCGATGCTGACACATCTTTCTAGCTGATTTACACGCTGAGGCTCTGTTGCGCTTGGTGACCTCTGATTGTTTCATCCTAACGTCATTGGTACCGAAGTGGATAACAATATCCCTATACGCTCTACACTCGCCAGTTTTGGCCTTAGCCAGCACCATCTTCAGAATAGCCTTAACGTCTGTAGCCCTGTTTAATCGCTGGATGATTCTTTTTAAGTCTAATACTGCAGGTAATGGTGTCGCCAATGACTCGGGTTTTCAATTTGTCAGAGCTAATGGTGGGACGCTTCGGCGTCTCAGACCCCGTAACGGGTGGAGGAGAGACCAGAGAAGGCTAGGCCTCTGACTCCGACTCGTTGCTTAATGGGGAGAACCGGTTGAAAGATTCTGTCGGCTGAATGAGCGACACCGGTTGAGCATTCTTACAGAATTTCCTTCCAGAAGCCATGAGATTGTCCGGCTGCCGGTGTTGTGCCGAAAATCCCATGTCGCCCGTACTTAAATCCGATACATATTTTGTTTTAGTTTATAAATAAATCTCTTTGCCAAAATTCGTCATCTCTCCCATGTCTTATTTGACTAGTATTTTTGGAAGTGTAAGGATAAAAGTTCAGCTATAGTTGTTCTGTGGTTGTTCGGGCGGCAGGTAGCCTAGTGGTTAGAGCGTTGGGCCAGTAACCGAAAGGTTGCTTGATCGAATCACCGAGCTGACAAGGTAAAAATCTGTTGTTCTGCCCCTGAACAAGGCAGTTAACCCACTGTTCCTAGGCCATCATTGTGTGTTCTTAACTGACTTGCCTAGTTAAATAAAATAAAAAAATGTTTATTGCTTGCCAACAAGCTCCCTCCTCTGTTTAATATAACACACATACATGTATTATTAATGTAGGTTGCCTATCCTGATGTGAAGTTTGTTATATAGAAAGTATTTGACTCTGATGTGTGCCACAGAAAGTATTTACCTCTAGCCACAAAATTAAGGAAATTAGAAGGGGGGTTCTGGCAGGGGGGAGATTTTCGGCACAACACCGGGACTGTGTGAGGGGATTTATACTACTAACTGTACTTATTTGTGGCACAGACGCTATTTCATCCTTTCCTACACTTAAATTACCCTTGCCTAACGATTGCGTCTGAAGCTGGGCTTGCAGCTCAGCTATCCTCACCATAAGGCGATCGTTGTCCTGTACATTATGAGTACAGCGACTGCAATTAGAAGGCATAATGTTAATGTTACTACTTAGCTTTGGCTGGTGGAGGTCCTGTAGAACCATGTCCAGATAAAGCGTCCGGGGTGAAAAAGTTTAGGGAAAAAATTGAAATATAAAACGGTAATTAAAAAGTAAAAACCATAAAGTTGGCAGGTAGCAAAGTAACGCGAGCAACAAAACGCACAGCAGCATGTAAACAAGTCCACAAGTTGTGACAGGAAATGACGTCAGTCCATGTCATGGAAGGAGCAGGTGTTCTTAATGTTTATATACTCACTGTACATTGACAGTGAAAAGTGAACCATCAACGATCCTAACCATTGTTTGGCAGTCCACACTACAGTATGTGTCAATCCTACTGAAATAGTTCACAAAGTCATCTGCCAAAATGTTATTTCCGTCATTGTTTATGCCTCAGGGTATTTGTTTAAAGTAACACAGTGTATGTTGATGCTGTGAACTTTCCACCTTGCTCCCTCGAGGATCTGGATATAGCTTTAATCACTTTTTATTTAGGGGAGGAAATCTAGACAAATCTCAGATCTCTGGTCTGTGATGACTGATATGAGCTTAGAGAGCTTTGCGAAGGCATTTCGCTGCCTTGATCTTACTTGGCCTTTTTAAACCTCTGCCGCCCGCCCACCCACCACCCGCTGCCACACCGGCTACCCCTCCTGGCAACAAAACATTCCCATGCTATTTATTGTCAGACATTGTTTAATGAACACACCATCCTATTTAAAGGTAAATTGTATTCTGACTTTACATTTTGGGTATCTAGCAGGGATGCCAAGAATCAAACACCTGCAGGTGGCTCTTGGTTTCTGTCTGCTGTTTGTGAATTTGCATGACTGTCCCCCACCCTCATTAGTTTTTCCTCATGAATTGCTTTAATTTCATGCAGCACCACCACGAGATGATCGATAGTAAAGATAATCACTCCAATATGATAAGCACGAGGCTGATGAACATGCAAAGTCAAGGCGGGATCCCTTTATAGGACTATTAGTGCTGCACACTCAAGCCTTTATCATACAGTACATTATCTAAAATACTGTATGTCCCTCTTTTATATAGGGAATACAGTGCCTTTGGAAATTATACAGACCCCTTGACTATTTCCACATTTTGTTATGTTACTGCCTTAATCTACAATTGATAAAAAAATAAAACAAAGTGAAAACAGGTGTTTTGAAATTTTGAAAAACAGAAATGCCGTATTTACATAAGTATTCAGACCTTCAGACCCAATTCCGTGTCTCAGACCCTATGAGACACGGAATTGAGCTCAGGTGCATCCTGTTTCCATTGATCATCCTTGATGTTTCTACAACTTGATTGGAGTCCACCTGTGGTAAATTAAATTGATTGGACATGATTTGGAAAGGCCCACACCTGTCTATATAAGGTCCCACAGTTGACAGTGCATGTCAGAGCAAAAACCAAGCTATGAGGTGGAAGGAATTGTCCGTAGAGCTCAGAGACAGGATTTGTGTCGAGGCACAGATCTGAGGAATGGTACCAAAAACATTCTGCAGCGTTGAAAGTCCCCAAGAACACTGTGGCCTCCAAACTGGCCAAACTGAGCAATTGGGGAAGAAGGGCCTAGGTAAGGGAGGTGACCAAGAACCCGATGGTCACTCTGAGATAGCTCTAGAGTTCCTCTGTGGTGATGGGAGAACCTTCCAGAAGGACAACCATCTCTGCAGCACTCCACCAATCAGGCCTTTATGGTAGAGCGGCCAGACGGAAGCCACTCCTCAGTAAAAGGCACATGACAGCCTGCTTGGAGTTTGCCAAAAGGCACCTAAAGATTCTCAGACCATGAGGAACAAGATTCTCTGGTCTGACGAGACCAAGATTGAACTCTTTGGTCTGAATTCCAAGCGGCACGTCTGGAGGAAACCTGGCACCATCCCTACGGTGAAGCATGGTGGTGGCAGCATCATGCTGTGGGGATGTTTTTCAGAGGCAGGGACTAGTCAGGATCGAGGCAAAGATGAGGACAACAACCCTAAGCATACAGTCAAGACAAAGCAGGAGTGGCTTCGGGACAAGTCTCTGAATGTCCTTGAGTGGCCCAGCCAGAGCCCGGACTTGAATCCGATCGAACATCTCTGGAGAGACCTGAAAATAACTGTGCAGCAACGCTCCCCATCCAACCTGACAGAGCATGAGACGATCTGCATAGAAGAATAGGAGAAACTCCCCGAATACAGGTGTGCCAAGCTTGTAGCATCATACCCAAGAAGACTCAAGGCTGTAATCGCTGCCAAAGGTGCTTCAACAAAGTACTGAGTAAAGGGTCTGAATACTTATGTAAATGTGAGATTTCTGTTTTTATGTTTTAAAAATGTGCAAATATGTCTAAAAAAAGTGTTTTGCTTTGTCATTATGGGGTATTGTGTGTAGATTGATGGGGGGGGAAACTATTTTAATACATTACAGCCTTATTCTAAAAATGTAACAAAATGTGGAAAAAGTCAAGGGGTCTGAATACGTTCCGAAGGCATTATTTACAGTTAGGATTCAGTTCTTTGTAGTAACGTACGCTGAACTAAAATATAAACGCAACAATTTCAAAGATCTTACGGAGTAAGGTATGCATATGTTGGTCATAGATACATTTAAAAAAGGTAGGGGCGTGGATCAGAAAACCAGTCAGTATCTTGTGTGACCACCATTTGCCACATGCAGGGCGACATCTCCTTCGCAAAGAGTTGATCAGGCTGTTGATTGTGGCCTGTGGAATGTTGTCCCACTCCTCTTCAATGGGTGTGCGAAGTTTCTGGATATTGGCAGGAACTGGAACACACTGTCGTACACGTTGATCCAGAGCATCCCAAACATGTTCAATGGGTGACATGTCTGGTGAGTATGCAGGCCATGGAAGAACTGGTCCTGGGCTGGTGTGGTTACATGTGGTTGTGAGTCCAGTTGGAAGTACTGCCAAATTCTCTAAAATGACGTTGGAGGCTGCTTATGGTAGAGAAATGTACATTAAATTATCTGACAACAGCCTTGGTGGACATTCCCGCAGTCAGCATGCCAATTGCACGCTCCTTCAAACCTTGAGACATCTGTGGCATTGTTGTGTGACAAAACTACACATTTTAGAGTGGCCTTATATTGTCCCCTGTACAAGGTGCAACTGTGTAATGATCATGCTGTTTAATCAGCTTCTTGATATGCCACACCTGTCAGGTGGATGGATTATCTTGGCAAATGAGAAATGCTCACTAACAGGGATGTAAACAAATTTGTGCACAAAATTTGAGAGAAATACAAACATGGGACCAACACTTTACATGTTGCGTTTTATATTTTTGCTCAGTGTAATAGGTTGTCCATTTAGTAGTACCTTGAATTGTTGCATTTACAAACTGTTTGACCACATTTTATCAAATACATTCTACCTGTATGTAGCTACATTTAGTTGAATAGTATATTTTCAGGATTAACAGATGCCAATGTGTATGTTTCAGTGTCCAGACAGAGGAAGGCTTTGAGATCCTGTTAGGACCAGAGGTCACCTATGGCCCTCCAGGCATAGATCTCTCCAGGCCTGTTGCTATGACGATAGCTCACTGTGCTGAGGTGGATGCTGACAACTGGAACGTCCAACTGAAGAGGAAAACACAGGACAACAAATGGGAGGTAAGAGAAGCGCCTTTAAAGGGCAGCTGAAATATAATAAAAAAACATTATCTGGTTGAAAATGGCCAATGTTGCATCGATATTAGTCAAAAAAATTGATTCTCATGTGTAAAAATGTTCTACAACGTGTACATAGCATCATTTTGGTCAAAGTGTTTTCATTTTAAACATGCCCAGTCATGCCAACTAATATGGGATGGTAACACCTAGGGAAAATGGTAATGCACGGAAAAAAGCTGCGCTGTGGCCCTCTATCCAATCGTACCAGCAGCACTTCCAGACAGTGAGAAAGACCTGCCCATTGCAGCACCTCGGAATTGTTTACATAGGACAAGACGTTGCCAATGGTATGTTGAGAGAACACTTGGCCTCTAATCCCTTTATTGAGGGGCCACTTGCTGATGTGTTTGATAGTGATCACTCCAGTCTGCCATTGTTTTTGGGCTAAATGAGAATTGAGATGATGCTCACTTGCATCCCAACTGTCACTTGTCATTATTTGAACATTCTAAACCCACTCGTGAACATATTGTGTTCGCCGCGACCTGTTTTGTTACATGATTCACTATGGAACATTGCCAGACAGACGCACTCTGGTGATAGATAGTGAGAAAGGTGTAAAAACTATACGGCATCAAAGCACATCGCCAGTGACTTGATAAGAGGATTTATCTAAAGTGGCCTCCCTGCTCATTGACAGGCACAGCCTGCCTGAGAGGAATAACACTGAGAGCGCTGGAGATTTTTTTTTACAATTGCAGGATGTAATAGCAGAGAAGACAAACGGCTTGTGTCTGTCAGACAGGGTAACGACAGGGCAAAAGGCCTCGTTAGACATCGGCAGTATCGATCGGTGGATTCTGGACACGCTGAAATGGGTGTGGACGTGAGGCAATCGGGGAAGAGTCATGGAAATGGCCCCCCCACTGACCTGGACTCACCGTTTGTGTTCCAAATGGCACCCTATTCCCTTATAGTGCACTACTTTTGACTATGGGCCCTGGTCAAAAGTAGTGCACTGTAGTGTACAAAAAATTAGGAACACCTTCCTAATATTGAGTTGCACCTCCTTATGCCCTCAGAACAGCCTCAATTGGTTGGGGCATGGACTCAACAAGATGTCGAAAAACTTACACAGGGATGTTGGCCCATGTTGACTCCAATGCTTCCCACAGTCAAGTTGGCTGAATGTCCTTTGGGTGATGGACCATTTATTTATTAAAAAATATATAATTTTGCCCTTTTTCTCCCCAATTTCGTGGTATCCAATTGCCCCATCGCTGCAACTTTTGTACGAACGCGGGATAGGCGAAGGTCGAGAGGCATGCGTCCTCTGAAACACGACCCCGCCAAGCCGCACTGCTTCTTGACACACTGCTTGCTTAACCCGAAAACCAACCACACCAATGTGTCGGAGGAAACATTGTATAACTGGCAACCATGCGCCTGGCCCGCACTGCTTCTTGACACACTGCTTGCTTAACCCAAAAGCCAACCGCACCAATGTGTCGGAGGAAACATTGGATAACTGGCAACCATGCGCCTGGCCCGCCACAGGAATCGCTAGAGCGCAATGGAACAAGGACATCCCGGCTGGCCAAACCCTGCCCTAACCCGGACGACGCTGGGCCAATTGTGCACCTTCTAATGGGTCTCCAGGTCGCTGCCGGCTGCGACACAGCCCGGGATCGAAACCGGATCTGTAGTGATTCCTCTAGCACTGTGATGCAGTGCCTTAGACCCCTGTGCCACTCTGGAGGCCCAGCTGGTGAACTTGATACACACGGGAAACTGTTGAGCGTGGAAAACTCACTCAAACCAGTGCACCTGGCACCTACTACCATACCCCGTTCAAAGGCACTTAAATCGTTTGTCTTGCCCATTCACCTTCTGAATGGTACACATACACAATCCATGTCTCAATTGTCTCAAGGCTTAAATTCTTCTTTAACCTGTCTCCTCCCATTCATCTACACTGATTGAAGTGGATTTAACAGGTGACATCAATAAGGGCACATAGCTTTCACCTGAATTCACCTGGTCAGGCTGTCATGGAAAGAGCAAATGTTCTTAAAATGTTATACACTCAGTATATAGGGAATAGGGTGCCATTTGGGATGCACAGACTGCCGCCCCTGCCTCCTAGACACCTCCCTCTGCTCAGGAATGTTTCACTGAACAGACACGTGAATCAGGCTGCCTGACACTCACTGGCTTATTCAGTAATTGTTAGACAATGGTTTGTTACCTTCTGTTTTTCTCAGCACTGTCGTTGAGACACTAGGTCCCCCCCTCCACAGTATTTGTTTTTTCCCATGTGAAGTTGCTAGTAGTAGTTGATATATATTTCAGCATTCTTGTTGTTTTTCACAGTATGCACTGTTCACCTGAGGAATGTCTAATACTTCCACGGTGTTGTCTTTTTGAGAAAGACATTTCTACAGTGTTAACCCATATTGTCATTGTACATTCCCAAGGGGCTGTTAACCCACAACCCAGAGGCTCTGCAGGAACTACCAGCGCCAGCTCTTTGCATTATTTGTTAATAAGAATGTTTTTGTTTTTTTACAAAACAAGTGTAAGATAAAATATGAAGAGCATGTCCAGGCAGGCATTAATAGAAGTGTACATCTGACAGTGCTTTGGCAGACTGAACAGAGGGGTCAGAATAATGACTAGTGCAGTTCTGCCCCAGGCTGTTATGTGGTGTCAGTGCTAAGAACAGTGCTTGTTATTTAGAAGACCAACAGTCACTAGATTATCCTCAGTCGGCCCCTGCACCCAGTCTGTCCTAAATAATGTTGTTACAACCAATGGAAGTGGGCTGTGTGTAAGGTAATTATACAAGGTGTAGCAGTCTTTGCATGTATCACTGGCTTGCTTACCCTGGGCAAGGATACAATGAGACAGCGGCAGGGATCTTTGTCTCAATTAAGGGCTGCCTCCTGACCCCGTCAGTTCATAAATACTTCATGTTTCTCCCTGGCCCTTCTCTAACGGTGTCCCAAATAGCACCCTATTCCCTACATAGTGCACTACTTTTGACCCGACTATGTAGGGAATAGGGTGCCATTTGGAATGTAGCCTATAATCTTTCTCGGATATGCAACATGCATTGCTGCAGATTTCAGACCCTGCAGACAATCTGGAGATTATTCTAGCTAAGATTTGTACTGCTTTGACGTGTTCTTCAAGTGATACACTGTTTTCTCAGACAACACTGAATGAATCTTTTGTGCTTGGCTCGATGTTTGCTTGACCTTGCAAGGGCTTTTTAGAGGTGGCACAGTTATGCTGTTTTTCACTGCTAGATCAACTGGTCAAGTTAATAGTATTTTCTGCCTTAATATACTCTCCCTATTTTACTCAAGATGCTACTACAAAGGGAAAAGAGAGAGCCCTGAAGTAGATGCTAAAATGTATATAAGACTTATGTCGCTTTTTACTCTTAGTATTCAAAAGCAAGGTGACCCCTCAGAGGTTCTTAGAAATAATGAGTCCTTTCATAAAAATCAAGCCAAAGGACATGAAAAGTTTTCATGACCATCATAACTCAAAAAGGCATACAGTAATAGCATTAAATACCGGTTAAAGTCGTGTATGACATTTAATGACATGGTGTATGTGATGTGAGTCATGATTTGAACTCCAGTCAGTCTTCTGGGTGGTGGGGTAGCATAGCTCTCTGGTCACATCCCAAATGACACCCTGTACCCTGCATAGTGCACTACTTTTGACCAGGGGCTCTGCTCAAAAGTAGTGCACTATAAAGCTAATAGGATGCTATTTAGGACGCGGGTAGCCCTCTGTCTGCTCTGCTCTGCTAATGACCCTGAGGATGAGCCAGGCGTCTAATTTACGTAGCTCAGCCTTGCGTCTCATTACCCCTCTCTGCAACCAGAGGTTCAACACAACACAGACTAACAACATACAGCAAAATTGGTAGATACTAGCTAACATTCGTTGGTCCTTCATTGTTTCTCATTTGTTTCTCACCTCTTTAAGGAATACCTAGGATAGGATAAAGTAATCCTTCTAACCCCCCCCTCCCCCTTAAAAGAGTTAGATGCACTATTGTAAAGTGGTTGTTCCACTGGATATCATAAGGTGAATGCACCAATTTGTAAGTCGCTCTGGATAAGAGCGTCTGCTAAATGACTTAAATGTAAATGTAAATGTGTAAATTTTTTGTTTCCAATTTTCTGCCAGATTGGCATTCTTTTTTTGTTCTTATAGAAGAGGGGGTGGATACTGTAGTCTGGGGTATAATTAAGCAATAAGGCCAGAGGAGGTGTGGTATATGGCCAATATACCATGGCTAAGGGGTGTTCTTAGGCATGGCGCAATATGGTCTGAATACCACGGCTGTATTCAGGGCCCGAACCACCCAGTTTATAATTGATGTTTTAAACTGGGTGGTTCTAGCCCTGAATGCTGATTGGCTGACAGCCGTGGTATATCAGACCGTATACGGTATGACGGTATGACAAAACATGTATTTTTACTGCTCTAATAACGTTGATAACCAGTTTATAATAGCAATAAGGCACCTCGGGGGTTTGTGGCATATGGCCAATATACCACGGCTAAGGGCTGTGTCCAGGCACTCCGCGATGCGTCACGCGTAAGAACAGCCCTTAGCTGTGGTATATTGGCCATATACCACACACCCTCGTGCCATATTGCTTAATTATAGGCTGCCCAATAGAAAAATATTGAATCTATTAATTGGCATTTAAAATAAGTGTTTCACACCTAGGCCTACTGCTGTCATGTTCATAAATAAAGCATGTGTGTATTGTTCGTATTGACTGATTGGTGTTCTGAGATATGTTACCATCTCCTAGCTGACTATCACATACTTCAGAGACTGCTTATAAGTAGATATTGTTCCCGTTTGAAAACAACTTTATGCACATTATATTAATTTCCGTTATGTAACTTAGAACCAAACATTGAAATGGTCTCATGATGACACAACATGATAAAAGATGCAGAACAAATACACATACAATACACACACAGCCCACAGAGCATAATTCTAGTATTTATTATCAGTATAATCAAATGTAATGATGCTAAATTAAATTGTCTTATCATCCTCTTTTGCTAAGCGACCTGTGTTGTGTTCTATGTTCTGTGTTTCCAGGAAGTGATGTCAGTGGAGGATGAGTCAACATCTTGTTACTGCCTGATGGACTCCAGTAGCTGCCACCTGCTGCTGGACCAGCCGGGCTCCTATGCCCTTGTTGGTGAACCACTTACCCAGGCAGCTGTGAAGAGGCTGAAGCTAGCAGTGTTTGGCAGCATGGGGCCCACCCCCATGGACTACAGCCTCCGAGTCTACTGTGTGGACGACACGCCACACGCCTTTCAGGTGCTATCATTGTTTCGAATGTTTGTGGGGGGTTGGTTATTTTCAATGATTGCCGTTGGCTTTCCTGTGCAATCATATGAAGCGCAGTATTGATTACAGTGATTTTGCTCAGGCAGTAGAGGATAGAGGACCACAAACATTGATATTTACGCATTAGCCTTCCGATCATTCGGTCATATTGTACTGTATGTGACTCTGAGTAAATTCAAATTCAATAAAGCATGTAAATGTGTGTATCGATATCTTCTCATCTAGCGTCAGGGAATTAAACTTCCTCACTTCCCCTGAGACATAGAACAGAACAGGCCTCAGGAGTGACTCAGCTTGTGTTCCTGTGATTTAGCAGAAGTCACTGGCAGCTGGGTTTAAAATGCTTTTTGGATTTGGTTTATGAATCCATCCCCTGCGCAGCCTGCCGAGCAGATGCCAGCCCTCTCTGTCCCCTGGGTCTCTGTCGACTACAATCACACTCACTCTCCTTCATGTTGTTCAAACTCTGGCTATAGACGGACACAGTAAATCACTGGTCATATCCTTGACCTAGATTAATAGGATGCTCCTGATAATAATATTAAGGATCTCATTTCAGTGAGAGATTTCCTTCTGAATGTAGCTGTTACTCTGGCTTCAGCGGCCATACAATGTTAGGATTGGGCTGGCAAACAACCATCTAGTCTGCATAGGGAATACAGAATCTGTAGATTACATAGTTACAGATTACATAATACAATTTGTCCAAGCAATGATGATCTTAAAGACGGGGGATGGGGAAATGTTGCTGCATTGAATGGGGTGTCGTTTCTCAAGGTCACAGACAATGGCCATGATTTGCCCTTAAAGTGATTGGATGGATATTGAGTATGATTTTTTTTAATAGGAAGCTCTGTGATCTACTGGACAACCATAGAGTTGAGTTCAATGATGTCCAGGATGTAACTGTGTTTAAAGACAAAGGTAGATGGAGGGTACTTCATCCAGCAGGTTCCCTGTTGTCATTGTATTTGTATTATTTGAGAAATTTTCAAGCATGTTTTATGATCACATTGCCAATGTTGGATTGTTTTTAACACCTACCGTGAAGAAGCAATACGCACGCACACAGACATTGTTTTGTGATTGAAATGTCTGAAAAACAGCCACAGAAACTGAGAGCAATGATGCCAGATGAATAACTTCAGCCTCAAATCAAAGAGCTCTTTCATCACTCCAAATTCAATTTGGTGGACGGCATTTAGCCGATACATGCTCATCCAATGGATTAAATTGAAACTTCCAACTTGTATGGCTCCACATTTGATATAGCTGCTAATGAGAATTGTATTTTTTTATATTCTTTAATGTAATTTAAGGACACTCTTGACTTGAGGATAATGCTCAGGTTTTGACAATGTTTGCGATAGTCGATTTGTGGATCCACCAGAGCAAGAATCAATCACTAAACAGTTGGTTGGCAGTGAACTGGGATGTAAACTGTGGTGATAACTGTCCTATTGGTCTGTCTCTCTCTCTCTGTCTCTTTATCCATCTGTCCCCAGGGAGTGGTGGCCACAGAGACCTGTAGAGGAGGACAGCTCCTGGAGGAACCCAAGATTCTGCCTTTCAGAGGGAACACCTTCAGCCTCCAGGTCTCCATCCAGGATGTCCCACAGTTTCTATGGAACATTAAACCCTTTACCACGTGTCAGGTAACTGAGACTGTAACTACATACAGATTGAGCACTGAATGATTTCAGATACATTACTGGAAATCTGAGCATGGAAAGATACATGTGTTATTTGTTGCCAGATTGTTGACATTTTGGATACAACCAGACTTACTGGAGGTTGTTTACCTTTATTGGTACATGTGTGTGAACACTGGGCAGAAATGTAGGTCAGTACTTCCTCTGTAAATATGTTTTCTAATATTGCCTTCAGACAAACAAAGAGGTATAATCGTTTCGCACTCAAAAATGTTGCATAAAGCTTAATTATTCAATGTAATTAGTCAATGTTAATTATTCAAAGCTTAATTATTCAATGCTGCTCATCTGTAGTTCTTTACTAAGGCTGTTTTGAATTCAAGAAAATTGTACCTACACACTGAAGAAGGCTGTAAAGGTGAAACGTCTGTGTACGCTATCCCTGATGCAGTACATTTGTTTTACATTGAATAAGGAAGTAAGCTTTATGCCAAAAAAATTTGAGCACGAACCCATTACACCTCTTCGTTTGTCTGAATTTGTGGATTTACGCACCGGCCAAGCTTCTGGGAGAGCGCAAAGGTTCTCTTTTGATTAGCTAATATTGCCTTCTAACTACCGCTCACTTTAAAATGGTTGTGCTTGTTTTTCCAATAGGCTTTATAATTGCCCCCAAAACAACTGTGAGTGGGGCGAGGAAGTAGGATGGCGTGCCTCAGACAGACCGTCAGACAGACACTTCCTCTTGGCTTATTTATGAGGATCTTTGGAGGGAGACTACCTCTGTGAACCTCCCCCTTTCATAGAGCAGGTGGAGAGTAATGGCTCTCGCCTGCACCATACAGTACATCAAGACAGCTTTTAATGCTAAAAATGACCTGGCCTCTCCACGTACATCATTCCCCTAGCGCACCATTAACTGCTGCATCCATCCCGCATCGTGGAGGATCTGATGATCAAAGCCAAGGGGTTAAGTCCTCTTTAGGCAAAAAGGCTGTTTACATTTTCTTTACTGTACAGTTAGCCATGGTCCCTATCACCATAGGTGAGTCCCATATAGCACACTATTCTCTATATAGTGCATTACTTTTGACCAGAGCTCTATGGGAAGTGCACTATATCAGGGATAGGGTGCCATTTGGGATGCATATCCTTATTGTGAATAGTTTACAGGTCACTTTATTATGCAGAGATGGAAGAAGGGAGCATGCGTGAGGTCAAGGACGTTTCCCTGCCGATGTGCCCACGGCAGAAATTAATTATGTATCAAAGGCAATCATTTTCCCGTTCGTCGTTCCCTCGCTCCCGGATATCGCGTGTAATACTTAGCTCGCGATCGGACTTCCATTATCAGAATTAAGTGGGATTTGCCCCTCCCCCTCTCCCTACAGTACAAATGCATATTTCCATACACAATGCTATCGTTGCATAACGCTGCGCGACTTCAAACCCCTCAAACATCCTCTTACCACACTACTTTGTCTGCGTATGCATATGAGACCTTCCCATGTGACAGATAGAATAGGAGCTGAGTCATCTTCTGGAGAGGAATAATACTGTAGAAACCCAGATATCTCATCCTGTTTTGCCTCTGTCTTCCTCCTCTCTCACTCCGTCTCTCTCTCGCCATGCAGGAATTTTCCTTTTCCCAAGTGTGGTGCAGCAACCAGCAGCCCTTGCACTGTGCCTTCTCCCTGGAGAGATACAGCCCCACCACCACCCAGTTCTCCTGCAAGATTAGCGTGAAGCAGGTCAAAGGTCACGAGCAGATTCTGCAGGTCTATACATCCGTGGCAAAGGTGAGCCTGGCTCTCCGTGTGTGGAGGACATTTTTCTCCCACAATCCATACATACAATCTTTATTTAACCTCAATAAAGTCAGTGTCCTCTGCTGGCTGAACAGCCTGTCCTCAGGGTCTGCAGTGGTTGTCTTTCAAATGGCACTCTATTCCCTATAGTGCTCTGGTCAAATCTAGTGCACTATATAGGGAATAGGGTGCCATTTGGGATGCATACTGTGTTTCTTTATAAAACAGAGGGCAGATAGAATATATCAATGTGAGCTGACTATTCTTGGTCCTGTGTATCCCAACAGCCCTTTTGTTAAATACAAATGTAATTTAATTATATTTGACAACTGTGACATTGTGTTTTGCCTCTCCCCTTTGTCTGTTTTGCCTTTGTAGAGCAAGAAGGAGTCAGTCCTGTTTTTTATGCAGACAGACTGCACCGTCACCTCACAGACGGGACCCAAGGCCTTCAAAATCCCCCTTTCCATCCACCAGAGGATCTGTGCCACCTTCGACACTGCCAACACTAAGGGAAAGGACTGGCAGCTCTTAGCCCAGAAACTCCATCTAGATAGGTGTGTGTCCAAGGCTGTGATCCCAAATAGCACCGTATTCCCTATGTAGTGCACTACTTTTCACCAGGGCCCCATGGCACTAAATAGGGAATAATAGTGTGCCATTTGAGATGCAGACCAACTGTCCGTCATGTCTCACGGGGTGTTTCAATGATTGCTTGAACAAACAGCAGAAGGTATTTGAGAGACTTTAGTGGTTCCAAATGAGCCTGATCAGCTGTCCTCATTTTATATCTTATCATGTTAAGCTCATTTTAATTGAGTCTGATGGCACATCAATGACTGCATTCACAGAGGGTGATATGCTTTTGGCAGGGAGGGGTAAACCATTGTTTTGTAGTGAAAGTGTGCCCTCCACTGGATCTAATGGATATCTGTAATAGACACATTGCAAGCTGTTAGCGCAAAGCACCCATAAGCCTACAGAGTACATTTGTCATATGCCTACATATTCAGCTCTAACTCGAAATTCACTTCTTCCACACAAATGTTACCTTACAGTTGACTTACTTAGATATTTCAAGATATCCCTGATCATGTCCAGTATGTCTAGTCTTAGAGAAACATTTTCCAGCACAATGTCAGTCCCTCCCTGCTGAGATTAGGAACCAGCACTGTGATGAAACACAGAATTCTATCTCATAGAAGACAAAGATCTATAAACAACTGTTTTTTATAAACAAAAGTGTTGTTCACTTTGCTAAGTGCGCTGTTACCACTTTGTCCACTAATGCGTTTCTCTCCTTCCCCCAGGAACCTGTTGTATTTTGCTAAGCAACAGAGCCCCTCTGCCGTCATACTGAGCCTGTGGGAGGCACGACACCAAGACACTGGTGACCTTGACTCTCTGGCAAGCGCTCTGGAGGAAATTGGCAAGATCCAGTCCAAAAGCACTGTAGCAAAGAGCCATGAGGAACCTGAATCAGACTCGGTACATCATTTTGGAACAGGAAGCCCAGACAACTCAGTGTGTGGAATGGGTGAACTCACCAATCATGAGACGGCTAACTCAGTCCCTGAGTATACTAGCTGACTTGTCTCCTCCTACATAGATCCCAACAAGCCCAGTGTAATGCATATCCATATATGCACATAACGACTGACAGCTAACTCGGTCGTGGATTAAAAGGTCCATAGGATGTCAGTGTGCGAATGGAGTTTGTTGTTCACAGAGCAAAAAACATGACAGGCAAAAATGACCACTCAGAAAGAAAAAAAAATCTGTCATTGCTGTGTGTACTGTAACTTTATCCATCCCTTTCTGATGATGTACTGTACATCTGTTTTGCCTTTCGCCGTTCTATTCCCTCCCTTCTTTTCCTCCTAGTTAATGCTATTCTTAAGTCAGGCTGACCATTTGAGTTTGTTTTCTTATTCTGTTGTTCAGGATATAGAGGACCCTCTACACTGTTAGGACCCACTAATGCTCTTCAAAAAGTGGAAATGCTCGTCACCGTCCCCAGGGTTTGATACTGCCCTCATGTGCATCTGCATTTACAGTGAGTGCATCCCAAATGGCACCCTATGCCCCATCTAGTGCATTACTTTTGAATAGAGCCGTATAGAACCTAGTGAAAAGTAGTGCACTAAATGGGGAATAGGGTGTTCCATTTGGGAAGTATCCCATATCACACCTATACCGTATTTGTTTCTATTTGAATACTTGGTCATCAATTCCAAATAATGTCTCAAATAGGAGAAACCACTCTGAAACAGGTATAAACAGTACAGAGTTTAATAACATGCATTTTACTGTAATGTTCAGATTTTTTTTCTGTATCAGCGTAACATTGTAAAAGAGATCCTGGCGGTACAGTGGTGGGTTGTGTGAGGACAATGTACTGTTAACATGATTCAGGCTGGATCCTTTATCTTTAAAGGAAAACCCCTGACAATGATGGAAATGTCTTTGTCAGGCTACAGTACTGCAGTGTGTGTTTGTGTGCATGCATGCGTGTGACAGTTGTGGTTTGGCCACCCTGGGGGAGAAAGAGAAAGCTGGAGGAGCTGTATGATGTCATTTCCTGGCACTATGCCATGTGTATCTCTGCATCTTATCACCCACTTTCAACCATTATTAACACCTGTCAAAGAGCTGCTGATCTACCCAACACACAAGGCCCCCAACAGAGGCACAGCACTTCACAACTACACAGGACATGAATGTGGATTAGGGTTTGGGTCAATTCCAATTTAATTTGAAAAAGACAATTCAATTCTTGAATTCACTCATGAAGTGGAGAATTTACATTGAATTAAATTTGAATTTAAAAAGTCTTAAAGTTACAGAATTAAATTTGAATTAGACTGATTTGGAATTGTAAAAACATTTAATCTTTGGAATTGAATTGAATTGGGATTCAATATTTTTACATTTCCCAGTTAATGGAATTCATGCACATAGTATAAAAATGGACTGTAGGATTTGTTTTTAATTTTTTCAATCTGTAGTACTATATTGCCAGTATAGCTAGGCTGTCGGAACATTGATGATCAGCATGAAGGAATTTAATTTGAATTTGTGGAAATGTTGTGGATAGTATTGAATTAGGAATTGAATTATTGGAATTTACCTAACATTGGAATTCAGAGAAAATGTCTCAATTCAAAGACTGACATGGAATTTGAATTCAATTAAATGGAATTGACAGAAAAAGAGAATTGAATGACAATTTAATTTGTAGAATTGACCCCAACCCTGATGTGGATAGAATGTGTAATAGTATGGGAAGCCTTTCTGGTACAATAAGCAGGCCTGTTTAACATATTGTTGTACTCTATAAGTAAGGAGGGCCCATAGGGCTCTATAGTAAATATGGTGCCATTTGGGGCGCATCTTAAATGCCATAGGAATGCAGTGGCATTACTGGTTTGAACAATAGGCACTGTATTGAACACGTTTAAAATAGATGTCCAGCTAAAAAATGGAACAGGATGGTGTTTCTGTACTTTATTGTATTCCATGTACCCTATAATTCACAGGATGGATTTGTTTATTCCATGTAAATCAAAGGATGGTATTGTTTATTCCATGTAATTCTTATGATGCATATTTCTGTTTTTATGTGTTCAATATGATTTAGCATCAACAGGCTTGGATCATGCCTGTTTGTAGTTACTCATGCTTTCATTTGTATTACAATGAGCATAATCACAAGGATTTTAAATGATCTAAATACTTTTAGAAAATTGCGCTCAGAGGTGTCTCACTGCAGTTATATTTTACAAAACGCTCAACTTGTTCATTGTACACCTGTTGCAGTCTCCTCTGAACTACCTAAAACGCTGTTAGCTCATAGTTTGTTATATGCAATTTCTTATACAAGAGGATGGATCCAAAATGGAACCCTATTCCCTTTATAGTGCACTACTACAGAGCTCTGGTCAAAAGCACTATAGAAGGAAAACGGTGGCTGAAGTGTTGAGCTGTGTCTACTGTGCCCTTATTGATGCATGTTGCTCTCAACAGCAACGATCAGACGAGCTGAATTTTACACACTACCCACTGAGCACAGACATCAATTCATTGTCTATTCCACTTTGGTTCAATGTAATTTCATTGAAATGACGTGGAAACAACGCTTATTCAACCAGTGTGTGCCCAGTGGGTACATGAAACCTACATTGCTTTTTGGTTTCTACATTCGCTATGCTCTCCTAATCAATTGAGCGTTAATCGTTATACAATCCAGCTGGATATAGAATAGATTAGTGAGTGGGTGAGCTTTACGTTTTGAAAATTATAGTTTTTCTTAATTGTTAGCAATTTAATTTCAATTCCCTGTACTAATGTGAGCAAGAGTGGTGAAAAAAACAGAAACAGGTGTGCTGTTGTAGTGCTAAACAGTGGCTAATGTTGCATTAAGAGCATTTGTCTGGAATACAATACATCATAACAACCAAACATAGCATTTAACTATTTTATTTAATGTTGCCTATTGCATACATGCCTAGTCATATCTAAGGTATTAAATGTTGAAGTTAAGTTTTTAAATTTTATTAAGTGGGCCACTGGGTTTTGAACCATACATACATACTCTGTATTATTATTGCTTTGTGTTGTGTCACAGGCTGAAGACTATTGTTGTCACAGGCTGAAGACTATTGTTGTCACAGGCTGAAGACTATTGTTGTCACAGGCTGAAGGGTATTTGTTGTCACAGGCTGAAGGGTATTTGTTGTCACAGGCTGACGACGATTGTGGTGTCACAGGCTGACGACAATTGTGGTGTCACAGGCTGACGACAATTGTGGTGTCACAGGCTGACGGCGATTGTGGTGTCACAGGCTGACTACGATTGTGGTGTCACAGGCTGACGACGATTGTGGTGTCACAGGCTGACGACGACGATTGGTGTGTCACAGGCTGAAGAGTTTACTGTTGGACCCCTGATTTAATGTCCCCTGAGTTGGTAACTATTCCCATTATAGCCCACTGGGCCAAAACTGGTTGAATCCAAAAAATAATCCATGTCATGTCAATCAAAAAATTCAAAGTGAATCAACTTGGAAGTCTGAATGGATTTGAAAAAAGTAATCAATGTAAGGGAATTTAGTATTTTTCACCTAACTTTTAACTTAAATCCAATGACATGGTGAATTTGTTTTTTCCGTTGAATTCAGGTTAACTCAACCAAATGCAAATTAAAACTAGACTTTGAATGAACGTCTGTGCCCAGTGGGAGTGCACTATGTTTGACCAAGGTCTATAGGCCTCTGGTCAAAACTAGTGCACTATAAAGGGAATAGGGTATCATTTGGGACGCATGCTATAGCTCCACACTGACTTCATCAGGATGGATGTTGCTATGCTCCATTTCACATCACGCATGGCCTTTGGCTTCATATCACTATTCTTGTGCCTTGTTTAACTACTGTAAATGGTGAATGTTGTAAAGTACAGATGGGGCTGAAAAAAAAAGAAACAAAGCAAAACCATACATTTAAAAAAGTATTAGTTGAAAAAGTATTTAAGATTATATAATTCAATAGGCTGCAGAGCTTTTCTAGTGCTAAACATACTGCATATGTTTGGTATTGCCAGGGTAGCTTTGTGGTATATTGTATCTATATAATTATGGACATTTTGGATGTTTTCTGTACAGTAGAATTTGCAAATGTATATGCAGCCTTTTGGAAATAAATGTACAGCTAAAGTCTCAACTTGAGTGAGTGAGTTACTGTGCACATTTGACAAAATATATACTTCATACACTGTTATATGATCTACTAGGTCTACTTCACTGTTATGCTGGTCGACTACATATTTCTGAGCTCAATGGTTTCTCATGCTTTTGATTTCTCCTCACTTGTACAATATGGCTTAGATGTCTTCTTCCACTAACCACTTCATGAATCTACAGTAGCTTGGCCCCAGTTATCCTCTGGATGTACTAAACCTAAAGAATACAGTGGCTGCTCATAGTCTTTAAATATCTTAAAGCCAGCACAGAAAAAGTGCCCTGGCCACCCACTCCCTGCATGCCATGCAATCCTGGGCACACAGGAAGTTAGTGTGCCAAACAGGAGAGTTCACTGCAGAGAACAGTTCTAATGAGAATCATGGGAATAGTTTCTAAGTCTTGCCCTGCGGAAGGTGAGGTCTCAAACTGAATGTCCCAAAGTTCAAGGCCATTTCAACATACACTTTAGGTATGTTCATCTTCTATTGTGCATAATGTGTCATTTCTGGAGTCAAGTGTTTGCTTGCTACAGAGGCAGACTAGGCCCAGTACAATCCAAACCAAGGAAACCAAGCAGTCACCTTCAATACAAAGTTCACACTTATCTTCAAATGGGCAGCTCAGGGACCCTTGCCACTCCCTTGAGTCTGTATCCTTATCAAGAAGCACAGAATGCTATAGCAAACAAAGCAGAGTGTCATGAGCGGTCCACACGTCTTTTGATTCTTAGATCAACAGTGCATTCGGAAAGTATTCAGACACCTTGACTTTTTCCACATTTCTAAAAATGTTAATCAACACACGCCTCCGGAGTGGCGCAGCGGTCTAGGACATGGCATCATGATGCTTGAGGTGTCACTACATACCCGGGTTTGATCCAAGGCTGTGTCACAGCTGGCCTTGACCTTGAAGCGGCAAACAATTGGCCCAGCGTTGTCCGGGTTAGAGGGGGGTTTGGCCGGCTGGGATTTCCTTGTCCCATCGCGCTCTAGCTACTCATTGTGATGGGCCGGGCGCCTGCGAGCTGACTTCGGTCGCCAGCTGATCAGTGTTTCCTCTGACACATTGGTGCAACTGTCTTCTGGGTTAAGCGAGCAGTGTGTCAAGAAGCAGTGCAGTTCGGCAGGAAGCATGGCTCTTGATCTTCGCCTTTCCCGAGTCTGTAGGGGAGTTGTAGCGATGGGAAAAGACTAACGACCAATTGGATATAACGAATAGGGGTAAAAGTACAAATAAAATGTTATAAATTATAGCTACACACAATAGCCCATAATGACAAAGCGAAAACAGCTTTTTAGACATTTTTGCTAATTTATAAAAAATTAAAAAATAATGTATTTACATAAGTATTCAGACCCTTTGCTATGAGACTAAAAATTGAGCTCAGGTGCATCCTGTTTCCATTGATCATCCTTGAGATGTTTCTACAACTTGATTGGAGTCCACCTGTGGTAAATTCAATTGATTGGAGATGAGTTGGAAAGGGCCTCACCTGTCTATATAAGGACCCACAGTGCGTGTCAGAGCAAAAAGCAAGCCATGACGTTGAAGGAATTTTCCGTAGAGTGCCGAGACAGGATTGTGTTGAGGCACAGATCTGGGGAAGGGTACCAAAATTGTTTCTGCAGCATTGAAGGTCCCCAAGAACACCGTGGCTGCCATCATTCTTAAATGGAAGAAGTTTGGAACCACCAAGACTCTTCCTAGAGCTGGCTGCCCGCTCCCAACTGAGCAATCGGAGGAGAAGGGCCTTGACCAAGAATCCGATGGTCACTGACAGAGCTCCAGCGTTCCTCTGTTGAGATGGGAGAAACTTCCAGAAGGACAACCATCTCTGCAGCGCTCCACCAATCAGGCTTTAAAAAAATATATGTTTACCTTTATTTAACTAGGCAAGTAAGTTAAGAACAAATTCTTACTTTCAATGACGGCCTAGGAACAGTGGGTTAACAGCCTTGTTCAGGGGCAGAACAACAGATTTCTTGAGAGGATCTGCAGAGAAGAATGGGAGAAACTCCCCAATTACAGGAGTGCCAAGCTTGTAGCGTCATACCCAAGAAGACTCAAGGCTGTAATCGATGCCAAAGGTGCTTCAGCAAAGTACTGAGTAAAGAGTCTGAATACTTATGTACAGTTGAAGTCGGAAGTTGACTTGCACTTAGGTTGGAGTCATTCAAACTCGTTTTTCAACCACTCCACAAATTTCTTGTCAACAAACTATAGTTTTGGCAAGTCGGTTAGGACATCTACTTTGTGCATGACACAAGTAATTTTCCCAACAATTGCTTACAGACATATTATTTCACTTATACTTCACTGTATCACAATTCCAGTGAGTCATGAGTTTACATACACTAAGTTGACTGTGCCTTTAAACAGCTTGGAAAATTCCAGAAAATGATGTCATGGCTTTAGAAGCTTCTGATAAGCTAATTGACATAATTTGAGTCAATTGGAGGTGTACCTGTGGATGTATTTCAAGGTCTAGCTTCAAACTCAGTGCCTCTTTGCTTGACATCATGGGAAAATCAAAAGAAATCAGCCAAGACCTCAGAAAAAAAATGTAGACCACAAGTCTGGTTCATCCTTGGGAGCAATTTCCAAATGCCTGAAGGTACCACGTTCATCTGTACAAACAATAGTACGCAAGTATAAACACCATGGGATCACGCAGCCATCATACCCCTCAGGAAGGAGACGTGTTCTGTCTCCTAGAGATGAACGTACTTTGGTGTCAAAAGTACAAATCAATCCCAGAACAACAGCAAAGGACCTTGTGAAGATGCTGGAGGAAACAGGTACAAAAGTATCTATATCCACAGTAAAACGAGTCCCATATCAACATAACCTGAAAGGCCGCTCAGCAAGGAAGAAACCACTGCTCCAAAACCTCCATAAAAAAAGCCAGACTACGGTTTGCAACTGCACATGGGGACAAAGATCATACTTTTTGGAGAAATGTCCTCTGGTCTGATGAAACAAAAGTAGAACTGTTTGGCCATAATGACCATCGTTATGTTTGGAGGAAAAAGGGGGAGGCTTGCAAGCCGAAGAACACCATCCCAACCGTGAAGCACGGGGGTGGCAGCATCATGTTGTGGGGGTGCTTTGCTGCAGGAGGGACTGGTGCACTTCACAAAATAGATGGCATCATGAGGAAAGAAAATGATGTGGATATATTGAAGCAACATCTCAAGACATCAGTCAGGAAGTTAAATCTTGGTCGCAAATGGGTGTTCCAAATGGACAATGACCCCAAGCATATTTCCAAAGTTGTGGCAAAATGGCTTAAGGACAACAAAGTCAAGGTATTGGAGTGGCCATCACAAAGCCCTGACCTCAATCCTATAGACAATCTGTGTACAGAACTGAAAAAGCGTGTGCGAGCAAGGAGGCCTACAAACCTGACTCAGTTGCACCAGCTCTGTCAGGACGAATGGGCCAAAATTCACCCAACTTATTGTGGGAAGCTTGTGGAAGGCTTCCCGAAACGTTTGACCCAAGTTAAACAATTTAAAGGCAATGCTACCAAATACTAATTTAGTGTATGTAAACTTCTGACCCACTGGGAATGTGATGAAAGAAATAAAAGCTGAAATAAATCATTCTCTCTACTATTATTCTGACATTCCACATTCTTAAAATAAAGTGGTTATCCTAACTGACAGGGAATTTTTTACTAGGATTAAATGTCAGGAATTGTGAAACTGAGTTGAAATGTATTTAGCTAAGGTGTATGTAGACTTCAACTGCAAATGTAGTATTTCAGTTTTTTTTTTTATACATTTGCAAAAATGTAGTAAAAAATAGTTTTGTCATTATGGGGTATTGTGTGTAGATAGATGAGGGGGGAAAAAACAATTTAATCAATTTTAGAATAAGGCTGTGATGTAACAAAAGTGGAAAAAGTAAAGGGGTCTGAATACTTTCGAATGCACTGTATATGAACAATGGCTTTCTTGCTCTAAGGATTGCCCATTTCTAAAGGAATAGACTATGGATATACTGTTGTAGAATACAGTATGATCTATTAATGCTCATCAAGAAATGTTTTATGACCCGCTGTCTGATCAGTTTCAGGTTATAGCGTTAAATGACCCCATGAGCAAGTTGTTAAGGTAACAGGTAAAAATATCAGCAAAACTAAAAATGCTCTGTACAATATGTGGCTGTGTTGGATTCAGACAGTATAGGCTACTGTATGACAACTGCGGCAGAACGTTTGATGCACCTGTCCATCCTGTATTATTATTTTTAACTTTCATTGTAAATATTAATATTGAATTTGATATTTGAACTAAATAGGTCAAAAATATACTTAAATTTGATCTAAACCATTCACACATAATTATATCAGTAGACGAGGTTGAACAGGTTAGTGTAGTTTCACAGTTCACTGTTAGGTGTACTAGTTCATGTGTCCCAGCACTCTTATGTGAGTATGAAATTCCTCTCTTTCTGAGCAAATGAGTCCGTTTAACCATCCCCTTCCTGTGACTATATGGCCGTGTCTGCGTGAGAGACTAGAGATACTGTATCTCAACGGAGCAGACAACTGTTGCATAGATAATGTCAAACTGACACCCACAGAAAGAGCGTTTTCCACATTGATAATGTTGTGTGCCTTGTAATCCTAGACGTTTTACAAAGTGGGTTTTTCCCAACTAAAACCGCATTTTTAATGGTATATATATACTCTTTAACTCCCGTGTATGATATATGGAATAAGACATATTCAATAACTCAATCCATATTGTGTTTTCTATTTGCATTTATACTGTAATTAAACATGTATCAAGTTATCCCAAAAAGCATCCTTTAATTCTGTGGATGATAATAATAATAATAATAATAATAATGGAACAAGTATTAGGCATCTAGGCCTATTTGCACTTCATTTTAGATATCTACAGACAAAAAAAAGTGTCTAGGATAGAGGACAAGGTTAAATTGGGATTTACCTAGATAATCTATTGACTAAAAGGGCGTGACGGAGACTGCGCAATCGTCATCTGGAACGTTCTCTCATGAGGAGAGTTGGCTAAAGTTTTGTTCCGCGAGAAAAAAAGTATAATATCGGATGCTGGTTCTCTCAACTGGGATGTGTACACCACCGTTGAGTATAGTCGGATAGTGGTTCTCTCAACGGGGATGTCTACGCCACCGTTGAGTATGAGCTATATACATTTGATGGTAAGTTTATTTTATTTCCCTTCACGCGAAACTTGTATCGGTCGGTGGGATCAAATTGACTGGGAACATTGTTCACACACTGCACGTAGCAATGCCATTCACACGCCAATGAAATGATCGATGTTGGCCTAATTTTGATCCAAATATATTCTAAAATAAAAAAAATCTTCAGAATCGATGTGCCATGTGTTCGGCCAGAAAGAATGTCGCGTAAACATGCCAATGGAAAGGCCTCATAAAGGTGTGACATTTTTGTGTGGCGCCGGTTGAAGCCGGTGTAGCCTACTGCTTGACTAAAAGCCCTATCATAGTACCAAACGTGTACACTTATGCACAGCAGTGTTTAATTCTCAGCGCAGCTCAAGCAATTTCTCCAACTGTCAACACATTCAAATGAATAGAGGACGCGTTGGTTGGGAATTTTGGTCTCCGAGCCGCATATTTAGTTCGGCGTCCCATTGTGACATGTCGAGTAAATCATAGTCGCGGCTCTGTGACCACCATACACGGGGAACGCACAGCCAGAATCCACAACTCCCAACCAACGGGTATCCAGGTGGCCGACATTTCCGCTATTCATTTAAGTGTCTTGACAGTTGGAGAAATTGCGATTCCCACGCAGAGATATTTATATATAAGAAATGTCTTGCTGCGTTTTGTAAATGCATATCTAAAAATCTTTTTTAATTTCTGCTTGGCATCAGACAAATGATGTGCTTCAGTTGCACTTCTCCACTTGGATGAGGATACATAAACAGGCATTCTATTAGCAGACAGCGCTCAGACTGATGTGCTCAGACTGATGTGCAGTTACTCTGAACAAAAATATAAACTCCACATGTAAAGTGTTGGTTTCATGAGCTGAAATAACAGACCTCAGAAATGTTTCATATGCACAAAAAGCTTATTTCTCTTACATTTTTTAGCAGAATTTTGTTTACATCCCTGTTAGTGAGCATAATCCATCCAGTAGGAATGTCCACCAGAGCTGTTGCCAGAGAATTGAATGTTAATTTCTGTACCATAATGTTATTTTAGAGAATTTGGCAGTGCGTTCAACTGGCCTCAACCGCGTGTAACCACGCCAGCCTAGGACCTGTACATCTGGCTTCTTCACCTGTGGGATCGTCTGAGGAGTATTTCTGTCTGTAATAAAGCCATTTTTGGTGAAAAACTATTTCGGATTGGCTTGGCCTGGCTCCTCAGTGGGTGGACATATGCCTTCCAAAGCCCACCCATGCTGCACCCCTGCCCAGTCATGTGAAATCCATAGATTAGGGCCTAATATATTTATTTCAATTGACTGATTTCCTTATATGAACTGTAACTCAGTCAAATCTTGGAAATTGTTGCATGTGTTTAGATTTTTGTTCAGTATACTTTTTTCTCCAGTACTTTTCTCAGTGTAGCCTACTTTTCTCCGGTAAAATGCAAGATTAACTTCAAGCAAAACATTAGGAAATGTAGCTGGCTACACTTTTTCTATGATAAACATTATAAACATGATGACCATGCATAGTTTTAGTAAAAAATAGCTTTATTTCATTGCAAGCAATATAAAACGCATAAAATGCATTTTGAAAATGCAGATTTCTGAACGCATCTCCTGGAATTAGAAAAGTATAAATGCTGACGGTCCAATATTCTAGAACACTGCTGTACATACTCATACATGTTTTTTAATCTGATATGCACTTGAAGTTGTGCAGTTTGTGTACCTCATGCTTAAATTTTTATATATATATATATATATATATATATATAAAATCTACAATGAGGTGGCTGCTTCATATGGTAGTCTATGCCTATATCTTATTTCTCAGGTGTGCACCTGTTGAAAAATGGCAACAACATGCCATTTGATTAGAGTTGAAATTAAAGGATATCTTTTTACAGGGAACAAGGTCGTAGAATATCTACTATGGGGGAAACATGTCATCTTGTGTTCTGTGTAAAATAACTAACCATTATGATCTACTTGTGAAAAGTGATGAATCTGATTACCTACTAAAGTAGCACAGGTCCAGCTCTGGGGCCACAGCTATCATCAAGTCTCGGAAATCCCAGACTTCCCATCGGCCTAGGGAGACTAGTTATCAAGCTTCTCAGAGTAGGAGTGGTGAACTCCCCCTATCCATGCAATCTTATTCATTAAGATCTTAAAAGGGAAAACTGTTTCTAGATCAGCACTCACACTCTGAGAAGTTTGATGTTCAGTGCATTTGGAAAGTATTCAGACCCCTTGACTTTTTCCACATTTTGTTAACACTTTTTCTAAAATTGATCGTTTTTTTTCCCTCATCAACCTACACACAATACCCCATAATGACAAAGCAAAACATGGTATTTAGACAGTTTTTGCTAATTGATTACACATTAATTATGGAAATATCACATTTACATAAGTATTCAGACCCTTTATTCAGTACTTTGCTAATTGATTACACATTAATTATGGAAATATCACATTTACATAAGTATTCAGACCCTTTATTCAGTACTTTGTTGGGGCACCTTTGGTAGCGATTACAGCCTTAAGTCTTCTTGGGTATGATGCTACAAGCTTGTCACACCTGTATTTGGGGAGTTTTTCCCATTCTTCTCTGCAAATCCTCTCAAGCTTTGTCAGGTTGGATGGGGAGCGTCGCTGCACAGCTATTTTCAGGTCTCTTCAGAGATGTTAGATTGGGTTCAAGTCCGAGCTCTGGCTGGGCCACTCAAGGACATTGAGAGACTTGTCTCGAAGCCACTCCTTTGTCTTGGCTGTGTGCTTAGGGCTGTTGTCTTGGCTGTGTGCTTAGGGTCGTTGTCTTGGCTGTGTGGTTAGGGTCGTTGTCTTGGCTGTGTGCTTAGGGTCGTTGTCTTGGCTGTGTGCTTAGGGTCGTTGTCTTGGCTGTGTGCTTAGGGTCGTTGTCTTGGCTGTGTGGTTAGGGTCGTTGTCTTGGCTGTGTGCTTAGGGTCGTTGTCTTGGCTGTGTGCTTAGGGTCGTTGTCTTGGCTGTGTGCTTAGGGTCGTTGTCTTGGCTGTGTGCTTAGGGTCGTTGTCTTGGCTGTGTGCTTAGGGTCGTTGTCTTGGCTGTGTGCTTAGGGTCGTTGTCTTGGCTGTGTGCTTAGGGTCGTTGTCTTGGCTGTGTGCTTAGGGTCATTGTCCGCTCTGGAGCAGGTTGTGATCAAAATTCTCTTCACTTTGCTCCGTTCATCTTTTACCCTTTTTCTCATCAATCTACACACAATACCCCATAATGACAAAGTGAAAACAGTTTTTTAGAAATGTTTGCCAAATGTATTAAAAATAAAAGACAGAAATATCTTATTTACATAAATATTGAGACCCTTTGATATGGGACTTGAAATTGAGCTCAGGTGCATCCTGTTTCCATTGATCATCCTTGAGATGTTTCTACAACTTGATTGGAGTCAACCAGTGCAACGGTTCACTTTCCAACAAGACAACAACCCTAACCACACAGCCAAGACAACGCAGGAGTGGTTTTGGGACAAGTCTCTGAATGTCCTTGAGTGGTCCAGCAAGAGCCCGGATTTGAACCCGATGGAACATCTCTGGAGAGACCTGAAAATAGCTGTGCAGCGGTGCTCCCCCCAACCTGACAGAGCACAAAGTTTGAGAGGATCTGCAGAGAAGAATGGGAGAAATTCCCCAAATACAGGTGTGCCAAGCTTGTAGCGTCATACCCAAGAAGACTTGAGACTGTAATTGCTGCCAAAGGTGCCCCAACAAAGTACTGAATAAAGGGTCTGGATACTTATTTAAATGTGATATTTCCAGGGTTTAATTTTGCCAACATTTCTACAAACCTGTTGTTGCTATGTCATTATGGGGTATTGTGTAGATTGAAGGGGGGGCAGAACAGCCTCAATTCACAGGGACATGGGTGGTGGACCATTCCAGATACACACGGGTCACTGTTGAGTTTGAAAAACCCAGCAGCGTTGCAGTTCTTTACATACTCAAACTGGTGCGCCTGGCACCTACTACCCTGTTCAAAGGCACTTACATTTTTTTGTTTTGCCCATTCACCCTCTGAATGGCACACATACACAATCCATGTCTCAAGCCTTAGAAATCCTTCTTCAACCTGTGTCCTCCCCTTCATCTACACTGGTTTTAAGTGGATTCAAAAAGTGACATCAATAAGGGATCATAGCTTTCACAAGGATTCACCTGGTCAGTCTGTCATGGAAAGGGTAACATCTAATTACGGTCTCCTGGAAACACTGACCAACCCTGTCAATAATTCCTCCCTGGCTTATTCATTCGTTGTCATGTCAAACAACAATATATTCAAGGTGCTGCCCACTATATTCCAACTATAGAATTAGAATAATCATTATATTTTGTGATTCCAACAGTTCACCAATTAAATGGGCTTCGATTTTTTTTTTTGCCCATATCATGCTGCGTGGCACAGTGTGGACATTTCTAATAAAAGTGCAGAAATTGATGATAATGCTGAAAATTATCTTTGTTTGGAGTTGGATTGAACAGTATAAATGGAAAAAGCCCCATTTGAAATCACTTATCATTTGTGTTGCCACCCTATGGTCATGAACTACTCATAAAGCATATTTAGAACTTTTATTATCCAAAAACATAAAATATCGTCAAATACCATCATACCATCAAAAATATTGTGATATGATATTTTGTCCATATTGCCCAGCCGTACTATATGAGGTTGGAATAATATTGTGAAAATTATGATAATGCCCTTTTAGTTTAAGAGCTGTTTGAAAAGACTGCCTGAAATTTCAGCCTGTTTTGGTGGGATGGAGTTTTGGCCTGCCTGGTAACATCACCAGGCAGTAAATTTAGTTAATAAACCAATAAAAAAGACCGTTCCAAACCTCTCTGCCAATAACAGCTAATTTTCTTCTCATACATTGTAATCCTTTGTTCTACTGCTACAATTGTTTTGTCTAAGCAGGCCCTGATATCCTAATCTCACAGCACCAATGTTCTGTAAACACCAGAGACAATCCCACAACATCAGAACGTCTGAAAGTTTCACACGATACAATAATCATGTGTCCTCTGTTCTTCCGTCTGACGTCAATACTATGAACATTGAAGTCTAGCGACCCTCAACTTTGCACAAAGACACTGGCAGAATCATCAAATCAAAGTTTAATGGTCACATGCACATATTTAGCATATGTTTTTGCTGGTGTAGTGAAATGCTTGTGTTCCTAACTCCAAAAGGGCAGTAGTATCTAACAATTCACAACAATACACACATCTAAAAGTGAAAGAATGGAATAAGAAATTGTAAATATTAGATTGAGCAATGTCAGTGGCATTGACTAAAATACAGTAGAATAGAATACAGTATATACATATGAGATGAGTAAAGCAATATGTAAACATTATTAAAGTGACTAGTGTTCCATTATTAAAGTGGCCAGAATCCAAGTCTATGTTTATAGGGCAGCTGCAGGGTTGCGTAACCGGGTGGAAGCCGGCTAGTGATGGCTATTTAACAGTCTGATAGCCTTGAGATAGAAGCTGTTTTTCAGTATCTTGGTCCAAGCTTTCATGCACCTGTACTGACCTCGCCTTCTGGATGATAGTGGGGTGAACAGGCCGTGGCAGACTGCAGCACCCTCTGGAGACCCCTGCGGTTGCGGGCGGTGCAGTTGCTGTACCAGGCGGTGATACAGCCCGACAGGATGCAATTATCTACAGAAAGAATACATGCTGACATTCATATACAGTTGAAGTCGGAAGTTTACATACACCTTAGCCAAATACATGTAACTTATGAGCAGGTGGGAAGGTAGCGTCCCACCTGGCCAACTTCCGGTGAAATTCAAACTACAGAATTATAAATATTTAACCTTCATAAAATCACAAGGGTAATACATGAAAATAAAGCTTAACTTCTTGTTAACCTTTCTAGGACACACGTTCCGCTAGCGGAACCCCCCCCCAACATTCCGCTGAAAAGGCAGCGCGCGAAATTCAAGTCCAATACAGCAAATGAAAGATAAACATCTTGTTAATCTACCCATCGTGTCCGATTTAAAAAAAATGTTTTACAGCGAAAACACAACATATTTATGTTAGATCACCACCAAATCCAAAAAACACACAGCCATTTTTCCCAGCCAAAGATAGCTTTCACAAAAACCAGAAATGGAGATAAAATGAATCACTAAGCTTTGAACATCTTCATCAGATGACACTCATATGACATCATGTTACACAATACATTTATGTTTTGTTCGATAATGTGAAGATTTATATCCACAAATCTCGGTTTACATTGGCACCATGTTCAGAAATGCCTCCAAAATATCCGGAGTAATTACAGAGAGCTACATCAAATAACAGAAATACTCATCATAAACTTTGATGAAAGATACATGTTTTACATATAATTAAAGATACACTTGTTCCTAATGCAACCGCTGTGTCAGATAAAAAATAAAAAATAAACTTCAGTAAAAAGCACACCATGCAATAATCTGAGACGGCGCTCAAATATAAATAACATTTCTCCGCCATGTTGGAGTCAACAGAAATACGAAATTACATCATAAATATTCCCTTACCTTTGATTATCTTCATCAGAATGCAATGCCAGGAATCATATTTCCACAATAAATCGTTTTTTTGTTCGATAATGTCCATTACTTATGTTAAATTAGCAACTTTAGCTAGCATGTGTAGTACACGTGTCCAAACACTGGCGCAAGTGAAGGCAAACGTCGGACGAAAACTTCAAAAAGTTATATTACAAGTCGAATAAACTGGTCAAACTTAGAAGAGAATCAATCTTCAGGATGTTATTATATATATCCAATAACGTCCCAACCGGAGCATTTCTTCATGTCTGTATAACTAATGGCACACATTGCCATTCCATGACTAGCGTGCGTGACCAGGAACTGGCAATCTGCCAGACCAGTGACTCAAATAGCTCCCATCCGGCCCCACATCACACTAGAGGCTTCATTCTACGTTCTACTGACTGTTGACATCTAGTGGAAGGCGTATGAAGTGCAAACAGATCCATAAATTACAGGGAATTGAATAGGCGATGACTTTCACATCGACCCTTTTCAGAATTCTCACTTCCTGTTTGGAAGTTTGCCTGCCATATGAGTTCTGTTATACTCACAGACATAATTCAAACCGTTTTAGAAACTACATTGTTTTCTATCCAAATCTACCAATTATATGCATGTCCTAGCTTCTGGGCCTAAGTAACAGGCAGTTTACTTTTGGGCGCGCTTTTCATCCGGACGTGAAAATACTGCCCCTTACCCAAGAGAGGTTAACTTGGGTCAAACGTTTCGGCTAGCCTTCCACAATCTTACAACAATAAGTTGGGTGAATTTTGGCCCATTCCTCCTGACAGACCTGGTGTAACTGAGTCAGGTTATTAGACCTCCTTGCTCGCACACGCTTTTTCAGTTCTGCCCACACATTTTCTATAGGTTTGAGGTAAGGGCTTTGTGATGGCCACTCCAATACCTTGCCTTTGTTGTCCTTAAGCCATTTTGTCACAAATTTGGAAATATGCTTGGGGTCATTGTCCATTTGGAAGACCCATTTGCGACCAAGCTTTAACTTCCTGACTGATGTCTTGAGATGTTGCTTCAATATATCCACATCATTTTCTTTCCTCATGATGCCATTTATTTTGTGAAGTGCACCAGTCCCTCCTGCAGCAAAGCACCCCCACAACATGATGCTGCCACCCCCATGCTTCATGGTTGGGATGGTGTTTTTCGGCTTGCAAGCCTACCCCTTTTTCCTCCGAACATAACGATGGTCATTATGGCCAAACAGTTCTATTTTTGTTTCATCAGAACAGAGGACATTTCTCCAAAAAGTACGATCTTTGTCCCCATGTGCAGTTGCAAACTAGGACTCGTTTTACTATGGCTATAGATACGTGTGTACCTGTTTCCTCCAGCATCTTCACAAGGTTCTTTGCTGTTGTTCTGGGATTAATTTGCACTTTTGACACCAAAGTACGTTCATCTCTAGGAGACAGAACGCGTCTCCTTCCTGAGCGGTATGACGGCTCCGTGGTCCCATGGTGTTTATACTTGCATACTATTGTTTGTACAGATGAACGTGGTACCTTCAGGCATTTGGAAATTGCTCCCAAGGAAGAACCAGACTTGTGGAGGTCTAAAAAAATATATCTGAGGTCTTGGCTGATTTCTTCTGATTTTCCCATGATGTCCAGCAAAGAGGCACTGCGTTTGAAGGTAGGCCTTGAAATACATCCACAGGTCCACCTTCAATTGACTCAAATTATGTCAATTAGCCTATCAGAAGCTTCTAAAGCCATGACATACTTTTCTGGAATTTTCCAAGCTGTTTAAAGGCACAGTCAACTTAGTGTAAACTCATGACCCACTGGAATTGTGATTTAAGTGAAATAATCTGTCTGTAAACAATTGTTGGAAAAATGTATTGTCAGGCACAAAGTAGATGTCCTAATCAACTTGCCAAAACTATAGTTTGTTAACAAAATGTATGGTTTGGTTGAAAAACAAGTTTTAATGACTCCAACCTAAGTGTATGTAAACTTCCGACTTCAACTGTATATTGCTAATATACCACGGCTAAGGGCTGTTCTTATGTACGACGCAAAGCTGAGTGCCTGGATATAGCCCTTAGCTGTGGTATATTGACCATACATCACAAACCGCTTAGGTGCCTTATTGCTATTATAAACTGGTTACCAACATAATTAGAGAAGTAACTACATGTTTTGTCATTTCCATGGTATACGGTCTGATATACCACGGCTGTCAGCCAATCAGGATTCAGGACTCGAATCACCCAGTTTATAATGCAGTCTAGCTGTCACGTAGCGTCTTGTCTGGAATGTGCTTGGGTTTTAATTTGTTCAGCAGGTTTGTAGGAAGGCCATAGGTTTGGACATACTTCACTGTAATTTACAGGTGAATACTGGTTGCTAAATTGGGTGTGTCCATGTATCTTGTGACTCAGCGGCAGTTCCAAAGGGATTAGTGGGGAAATTGCAAAACACCGTCCTTATTTGTCTTTCGCTGAGAAATACAGCACACACACAGGCCTAGTTCAACCATATAAAGACCTAGGCTATAGAACATTTCTACCTCATATTTACACTGGCAACATTATTTTTCAGTGATCTTATTAATTCAGCACATGTGTCTGCTTGGAGATTAATTTGAACCCATTGGAACAGTTTCAAAATCATGTTTGTGTAACTACAGAAATGACTAATCATTAGGCTTGCTTCACTTATAGTTGAAGTGACCGGGATAAGAAAGACAGGGTTTAACATATCTTCCATGTTCACTGTGTATGAGGCTGCGTTTAGAGGCATCCCAATTCTGATCTTTTGCCCAATTAATAGCAAGAGATCAGGATTGGGGTGCTTTTAAATGCAGCCTAAAATAACCACGTTCTCAATGACTGGCATCTTGCTGATGTCTCTACACATCACATTAAATGGCATATTAGTAGTCAACCATGTCTCAATATTTAAGTGAGAGATTTATGAGCCATCTCCAATATGGCCGTTGATGGAAATTCCCATTTATTGCTTCCCCTCTTCCGCAGTAGCTGAACTTTGTATTTGTTTTGCTAGAGAATCAGTGGTGTGATCAGGAATGAAATTATATTGGTCCTGTTATTAAACCTAAGTGTTGAAAACTATGATGTCATTTGAACAAGGAGCTCTGTATGTACAAAAGCTAAGAAATTGCTTTGCTAACAAGGTTTGGATGATCTCCAAAATATTCTGGGATTGTGATTTTGCCCTTCCCTGGTTAGTCATTAATATGGAACCTAGAGGTATTCCTGGTTTTATTGTAAAGTCAATAATGTCATTGTACTGTGTAGACTACACTGTTTCCTGTGCATATGACAAAAAAAAGTTAGATTTGATAATGCCATATTGTGAGATGATAAACAACCAGCTCTACAATGCAGATTTGCTAACCCACTTTGATTACACTTTGCTTGGATGCTATGGGTGTCTAAAGGAAGCAAGGGGACAACTGGATGACAGTGTGTTTTTAATACAAGTTGTTCATCTTTATCTAAGGTTGTCCTCATCTGGGCCCTCAACACCATGGCGGCAGCTCAATCTGGCCTTGAGATGACACAGACAGGAGGCAGCGTCAGGAACAGGAAACAGCGGGACATCTCATGCAGGGAGAACATGGAGTACCCACATGACAACATCTGCTGTTTGAATTGCCCAGCTGGTGAGACAAATGAAGATTTGAGATCCACAGTGTATGCATCTGAAATGGTACCCTATGCTATTCCTTATATAGTGCACTACCTGTGACCAGAGCCCTATGGGCCTTGGTCAAAAGTAGTGTACTATATAGGGAATAGGGTGCTATTTGGGACGTAGCCAGTCTGTCACAAGCTGAAATCCATCATGGGAACTACTGAAGCAAGTTTGACCATGTAATGACTCCGGTTATATGGCTACAGTAATGAATATTCAGCTGACCGTCAAGTGTCTGCTTTATGTACAGGTAGACAACTGTTGTTTCTCTATGGCCTCAGGTAAATATGTCAAAGCGTACTGCACGGGTGCCTTGGAGAAAGGAACATGTGAGGACTGTGACCTCGACACATACACTGAGCATGACAACGGACTGCGACAGTGCTTAAAGTGCACTAAGTGTCGCTCAGGTAAATTCTGTTTGAAGATGAAGTTATGCCATTAAAATGAATGACAAAGCGGAGCCGACATCAGCAGTTCTACTCTGTGATGCTTTATGAATGCAGGCCCTGCTCTTTTTGTGTCTTCAACATGCCAAACTCTGTGTTCCTGTCACAGATCAGGTGACCACAAAGACATGCACCATCACTCAGAACACAGAGTGCCAATGTAAACCAGGGTATTTCTGTGCACCTGACCAAGCCTGCGAGGTGTGCAAAAAGTGCTCAAGGTAGGTCCATAGAATATTTGAGCATACTCACTGATACTTGACAAACTAACTTCCATTAGATTATCATTAAACATTACAAAATGAAGAATGTTCACCTTACACATTCCATATCTTTTTATTTTTAAAATCTATTTTTGTTGAAACCCTCCTCTTCTCCCAGATGTAAAGACAATGAGGTGAGTGTGAAGAACTGCACCACTACGTTCAACACGGTCTGTGAGACCAGACTGCCCACATCCAGCACCATCTCAGGTAAAACTCCAGGCCCAGGTACAGCATACATCACCTTGCTGCATGCTCTGTTGTGTCGTTATTTTTGTAAATGTTATTAATGTTGCATGTATTTGATAATTTACTATTTCTGAATATAAAGGGGCAATCCGGGATTCAAACAGCAAACTGCTAATTTGGAAAACAGCAGAGGGATGTGGTTGTGACAATTTTCTCTCTATTGAAACAGTATTTCTGATTGTGGTGACAGTACTGGGTATCACTGCTGCACTTGCCGGTGTCTATTGGATGAGGCGAAAGCCCTTTAAAAGGACAGGTAAGGTCATTTTATATAAAATAAATACCTTTGCTTTCAATAGTGAAGGCTCAGGTTGTGTTCCAAATAGCACCCTATTCCATAGCTCAGGTTGCGTTCCAAATACCACCCTATTCCATATATAGTGCACTACTTTTGGCCAGAGCCCTATATGCCCTGGTCAAAAGTAGTGCACTATAAAGAGAATAGGGTGCCATCCAGAGGGCACATAGCCTCAAAGCTTTGAAGCTCACTGCGTCTTAAGGCTGTCAACAGAACAGTCAATATTGTACCTGGATGTAAAGTGCCGTGTCTGAGTCACATTTCCTCTGTTCCAGACACCCAGAATAATCCCAGTGCGACGCTAAAAGTTGTGGTGGTGAGTCAGTCAGTCTCATTCAAATGTTATTTTCACATTCACAGTGTCACTCAATCAGCACTGCATATCAAATTTGATTAGTTCTGATAAAATTACTGAGAGATGAGCTGATAAAATTACACACATTTTGTGAGAACATGGCAAACAGCACCATTGAACAGCAAAAAATGTTCCTCATTAGACAATATAATTTTTCATATTTTGCAGGATGATCAAAATAACAGGTCAATTGAGGAGAGGCAGAACAACCAGAATGCTGTGCTGGATGACACACAGCTCTATCCCTTGCTGGAGCAGACCCAGGCGGTGGGTGACAAAGCCTCAGAGGATGAGGACAATGGACTGGGCGACAGCCTCCCCAACACCACCAACTCCTCCCAGTCCAGTCTGTCTGCACTACCCTCAGCCCCCCTCCCCAGATCCTCCCCTCTTCCCAGCCCTTCGGCCAAGAGGCAGCCTGGCACTGCGGCTGGGGTGAGAGCAGCTGCTCTGGTCATGCTCAGGCTAACTTACCTTCCCCTGTCTCCCCCCAAGCTCTTTTCTAACTCCATCCTTATAGTTAATTTAGTACTCATCCTATTCTGGATCTGGTCTTACTTTCTATTCTCTGCTCCATTAACTTACTATTTGTTGAAAGCCACAGTTGTCTGATGTATGATAGCGTTAGTACACACAATTAATAATTAATCTTACGGTCAAATGGACGCTTAGCCACCATGTCCCATTTTGAAGTAGTGCTACTCCCTTTGCACCATCTTGACGAAGACTTACTAGGTCGGTCACCAGTCTTTTCTAGTGTGCATTTTTAGACATGTTTTTGAAGATTTGCCGAACTATTGCTAATGGCCAAGCCCAAGCACAAACGATGCCTTCAGAAAGTATTCAGACTCTTTGACTTATTCCACATTTTGTTGTGTTACAGCCTGAATTCTAAGTGGATTAAATCAATTTTTTCTCTCACCCATCTACACACAATACCCCATAATGACAAAGTGTAAACATGTTTTTAGAAATGTTTGCTAATTTATTAAAAATGAAATACAGAAATATCTCATTTACATGAGACACCCCTGAGTCTGATTACAGCTGTAAGTCCTTCTGGGTAAGTCTCTTAAGATATTTCACACCTGGATTTTGCAATATTTGCACATTATTATTTTCAGAATACTTCAAGCTAGCAATAGGTGCCCTTTGTGAAGCATTGGAAAACCTCCCTAGTCTTTGTGGTTGAATCTGTGTTTGAAATGCACTGCTCAACAGAGGGATCTTACAGATAATTGTATGTGTGGGGTATAGAGATAAGGTAGTCAGTCCTTCAAAAATCATGTTAAACACTTTTATTGCACATGGAGTAAGTCCATGCAACTTATGTGAGTTGAGCACATTTTTATTTCTGAACTTATTTAGGCTTGCAAAGGGGTTGAATGCTTCTTGACTCAAGACCCAGTGACAAAAAAACTAAGTTTAATCCATTTTCAATTCAGGCTGTAACACAACCAAATGTGGAAAAAGTCAAGGGGTGTCAATACTTTCTGAAGGCATTGTAAATGTGATTTATAGATGTGCATGCAGGGTCAAGGAAGGGACTAAGGGCAGAGACAAGAAGCCCAGAGCTGTTGTAGAGGTCCTTCCCCTACCCTCCGGCATGACCCTCCAAGAGTTAACTTCAGAGCTAGTGCACAGGCCTAATTAAGGAGCCAGACTTATGTTTTAGGATTCATAACTGACCATGTTTCTTTATTTGTATTTATTTAGGAAAATGACCTCATCAAACTGGTTCCTTTGAATGGTGAGAGTATACCCTCTATATTTTATGGTTTTAGACTAGTTAACATAAAATAATATTTATCCTAAGATGATAATACACTATTGAATGGTGGGCTTTGATGTCATGGTCTTGACGCCTTTTTGTTTTCAGGTGATGAGTCCTTGAAGAAAAGTTTTGAACTTTTTGAAGAGCTGGATGTTCACTACCATAACAGATTCTTCAGGCACATCGGACTCTCTGACAACGCTATAAAAAGCACTGTGCACCTTCATCCTGAAGATCGAGTCTATGAACTGTTGAAAGTATGGTTGGAGAAGGTGGGCATGGAAGCTGACATGAATGACCTAATCAAAGCATTACATTATTTTGGCCAAAGGTTATCAGCAGAAAATATTATTTCTAAAGCCATTGAAAATGGTTATTATGAATATGCAGAAAATGAAAAGTGAATGTATGCCTGCTTCTACGGAGTTATGGGGAAAATACAAAAAGTACTTGGATGAGACGTACAGTATGAGTCAGAACTGAGCCGTATGTGTGTCGTTAAATGATCCCAGGTACTTGCTGTGACAGGCCTATTGGCTTGCTGTTAAGTCATTTCCTCTGTACAGTTTCACACAGTGAACTGGTAGGCTATGCACTGGCTAGTGACTAGAGCTGGTGGTGGATGTTTAGAGTAGTGTTTCACAACTTCAGTACCCCTAACGGCACACATTTCTGTTTTAGCCCTGGACTAGCACACCTGATTCAACTTGTCAACTAATCATCAAGCCCTCAATGAGTTGAATCAGGTGAGTTTGTAATGGACTACAGCAAAAAGTTGTGCTTTTGGGGTTACTGGAGGACTGGAGCTGGGAAACACTGCTGTAGGGGAACGGGATAAAATACACCGGATGTTGTCTACGCTGACGTAGTGATTGAGCCATGATGGAATGCACTGATCAAGGCATGGAACCCTATTACTTTTGACCAGGGCTCTGTTCAAAAGCAATGCACTATATAGGAAATAGGGTGGCATTTGCGAAGTACTCCCAGTGGTGTCTCTTGAAGAATCGGCAATGAATGTAAAACACATATTTACAGATGATCAAAAAATATAGGTAATTGTGAGATTTAAAAATATATTTTGGTATTGTAGAGCAATTTATTGGTTGTTTATTTGTATTGATGATGAACCTTGTGTAAAAACGATACTTTTATCTCAATTTGACTTCATCAAGAAATGAAAAGCTGTCACTGTCCACGATATTGCTACAAAGTTCTGTCTTAACACTGATAATGCCAAAGTTCCAGTTGCTCCTTAAGCAAAAAATGTATGTTGCTTTTTCTTTTCTTTTTTTTTTAAGATTTTGATTTATTTGAAGGATGTTTCAGTGTAACCAAGTGTTTAAAATGGCATTGACAATTTGGTATTTGTAAATGGGCAATGTTGATCAGGTCATGAGTTCAGAGCAGGTAGTTTCCACTAGGTGGCGCTATCTATGGAAATAATCTAGTCTTCTGCTGTCTAATGATGAGCTGCTATTCCCAGCCTGTAGTACTGAACACTGTATTTAGTGATGTAGTATTTAGCATGGCCTTTTTTAAATTTGCTGGAATGAGTTAGGTTAGTCTCATGATTGCAAAAGACAATCTTCTCTCTACATTGTTAGCAATGTTCTTGTCTTCACAGATTGCCCTTCAGGACAGTTTCATTAACATTCAAGTATTTTCTTCACATCTCCTCTGTTACAGTTTACAGAATATTTCCTTGAGTTGAATCCAGCCTTGCCAGTGTCATTTTTAATAACATTTCACACATGATGTATGTCAATATTTATTATTGTATGTCGCTGTTCTTTACAACTAAATATGGTCTTTTTTTAGATAACATTTTGATGGTAATGCATCAGTTTTGAAATAAATATTGTTCTATTAAAATGTTATGCCCTTTTCTAAATATGTCTAACTAGCACCAAATATCACTCAAATGTACTAAAATGTTTCACGTGGATATCATTCAAGAGTATGCTTTTTGACATCAAAGAGAAAACATCATGTGTTGTTCTGTTGACATGTTCCGTGATGTCATAATTGTGTGTTATTCCAAAAGGTCATTCTGAATCAATAAATTGTCAGAATAATAATAGTTTTATTTTGTATAGGTAGCTCTTTTAATTACATGTTGAATCTCAAATTTGCTTTTAAAAAGGAAAACAAAAGACAACAATTTCACAAAACAAATGTAGGAGGATCTGGTAGTTCTTGGGTGATGGTCATCCACAGCTTTAGTACCTTTCTCAACTTCTTATCTTCTCATGAGAGGAGGGAGCATAGATGGTACAGCCAGGCAGGGAGGTAGAGACATCTGACAGACGGGCCCCGGATCTCTTCCTCGGGAACCTTGTCATTTTCGATAGGCACAGCTCCTCCTCCGTAGATCAGTGTCCACTACTGAAATGTAGCACCCACCTGGGTGATGCTTCGGCGGCTGTAAAAGTGCTGGTAAGACCACCACACCTCAACAATAGAAGCAGGCCTGGACTCTGCACCTGTACTTGGTGTGAGGATGGCAAACAACACTTCATTTGTCTTAAACCGCTGCACCGCCAGGCAGCTCATCCAGCTGACTGGCATTACATTGTGCAATGCCAGGAGATTAGTGAGCTTCAGGAACCACCAACGCAGAGGCTAGACCATCCCGGAGAGAAAACAGAAATAGGCAGAGTGATGTCTTCTCCGAACAATGATGTGTATTCTCAGAATGTCTTTTCTCAGAACAGTTATGTGTCTTCTCAGAACAGTGATATGTTTTATCAGAATAGTCCAGCAGGTGGCAGTGGCACACAGCTCCCTACAGGGAATGACCCTACCCGTGTGTCTGTAGCAACAGGGAATGACCCTACCCGTGTGTCTATAGCTACAGGGAATGTTCCTACCCATGTGTCAGTGGCAACAGGAGAGCACATCCTCCTCACAGAGCAAAACCAAAGCTGTGGAACTGGGGCAAGCCAGCCAAGCCACATCTCTAGACCCTCCTGAGTCCATTACACATGGAGACTACTCTTTGCTTACGTTCAAAAGGGACTACGTCCTGCGTTTGCGGATGGTTGTTTAAAATGTTTTCCAATTTGTCTGTTTTTGATGTTGGGAGAAGGGGTGGGTTTTCTTCAGATTCTTGGATACTTGTAATCTGCCTTTGTTGTTTGGAATCCCCAGCTTGCCTCATCTTTCCACCAAAATAATAAAAGTGACTGTTCTTCTTCTGCACTTTTAAAGGTGTCATTCTACTCACGTATGTTAGTAATGAGCGGTAATAATTTGAGACTATTATTAGGTTTGGTCATTTCTTCATGAGTTGCATCTTCCACCTGTTGGTCTCTACCTTTATATTTATGTAAATTACCGATTTCATCTGTATTCTCTGGTAAGAACCTCATTGGTTTATCATTGTCTTCGACAGTTTTTCCATCTTTATTATCTCCATATGGCTTAGCCAGTAATGTATTTGCTGTTGAGTCAGTAATAGCATTTCCAGGAGCTTGGAGATAAGAAGAATCTGTAACATTATCTTCATTATGAACAAGAATTCTATCTGAATATCTCTTTAAACCTGTACAATGAATCAATCCCCACACATGGAGGCAGCTAAGATGCGTCTACACTGAGTGTACAAAATATTAAGAACACCTTCCTAATATTGAGTTGCATATTCTTGATATGGATCACTCTTGAGAAACATGGGAAACTGTTGAGCGTGAACAACCCAGAGTTGCAGTTCTTGACACAAAACGGTGTGCCTGGCACCAACTACCATACCCCGTTTCAAAGGCACTTAAATACACTGCTCAAAAAAATAAAGGGAACACTTAAACAACACAATGTAACTCCAAGTCAATCACACTTCTGTGAAATCAAACTGTCCACTTAGGAAGCAACACTGATTGACAATAAATTGCACATGCTGTTGTGCAAATGGAATAGACAAAAGGTGGAAATTATAGGCAATTAGCAAGACACCCTCAATAAAGGAGTGATTCTGCAGGTGGTGACCACAGACCACTTCTCAGTTCCTATGCTTCCTGGCTGATGTTTTGGTCACTTTTGAATGCTGGCGGTGCTCTCACTCTAGTGGTAGCATGAGACGGAGTCTACAACCCACACAAGTGGCTCAGGTAGTGCAGCTCATCCAGGATGGCACATCAATGCGAGCTGTGGCAAGAAGGTTTGCTGTGTCTGTCAGCGTAGTGTCCAGAGCATGGAGGCGCTACCAGGAGACAGGCCAGTACATCAGGAGACGTGGAGGAGGCCGTAGGAGGGCAACAACCAAGCAGCAGGACCGCTACCTCCGCCTTTGTGCAAGGAGTAGTACTGCCAGAGCCCTGCAAAATGACCTCCAGCAGGCCACAAATGTGCATGTGTCAGCATATGGTCTCACAGGGGCTCTGAGGATCTCATCTCGGTACCTAATGGCAGTCAGGCTACCTCTGGCGAGCACATGGAGGGCTGTGCGGCCCCACAAAGAAATGCCACCCCACACCATGACTGACCCACCGCCAAACCGGTCATGCTGGAGGATGTTGCAGGCAGCAGAACGTTCTCCACGGCGTCTCCAGACTCTGTCACGTCTGTCACATGTGCTCATGTGCTCAGTGTGAACCTGCTTTCATCTGTGAAGAGCACAGGGCGCCAGTGGCGAATTTGCCCATATTGGTGTTCTCTGGCAAATGCCAAACGTCCTGCACGGTGTTGGGCTGTAAGCACAACCCCCACCTGTGGACGTCGGGCCCTCATACCACCCTCATGGAGTCTGTTTCTGACCGTTTGAGCAGACACATGCACATTTGTGGCCTGCTGGAGGTCATTTTGCAGGGCTCTGGCAGTGCTACTCCTTGCACAAAGGCGGAGGTAGCGGTCCTGCTGCTGGGTTGTTGCCCTCCTACGGCCTCCTCCACGTCTCCTGATGTACTGGCCTGTCTCCTGGTAGCGCCTCCATGCTCTGGACACTACGCTGACAGACACAGCAAACCTTCTTGCCACAGCTCGCATTGATGTGCCATCCTGGATGAGCTGCACTACCTGAGCCACTTGTGTGGGTTGTAGACTCCGTCTCATGCTACCACTAGAGTGAGAGCACCGCCAGCATTCAAAAGTGACCAAAACATCAGCCAGGAAGCATAGGAACTGAGAAGTGGTCTGTGGTCACCACCTGCAGAATCACTCCTTTATTGAGGGTGTCTTGCTAATTCCCTATAATTTCCACCTTTTGTCTATTCCATTTGCACAACAGCATGTGCAATTTATTGTCAATCAGTGTTGCTTCCTAAGTGGACAGTTTGATTTCACAGACGTGTGATTGACTTGGAGTTACATTGTGTTGTTTAAGTGTTCCCTTTATTTTTTTGAGCAGTGTATTTTGTCTTGCCTATTCACCCTCTGAATGGCACACACACAATCCATGTCTCAAGGCTTAGAAATCCTCCTTTAACCTCTCCTCCCCTTCATCTACACTGATTGAAGTGGATTTAATAACAAGTTACATCAATAAGGGAGCATAGCTTTCACCTAGATTCACCTGGTGAATCTATGTCAAGGAAAGAAAGGTGTTCATAATGTTTTGTATACTTAATGTATGTCTACGGTGTTCAATATGATCCTTCTCATCCTCAGATGTCTGGTCACACTTTATTTGGATAGTCTGGATAGTCCATCACTATCAACAAACTGTTATCTGTTGATAAGCAACTGCTTGCTAATGTAAACATTTGGGTAAGGTTATGTTTATAATAAGGGTTAGAGCTAGGGTAAGGATTAAGTTGAGAGTTAGGGCTAGGGCTAGGTTTAGTAGATACAGTGGCTTGCGAAAGTATCCACCCCCCTTTACATTTTTCCTATTTTGTTGCCTTACAACCTGGAATTAAAATAGATTTTTGGGTGGTTTGTATCATTTGATTTACACAACAAGCCTACCACTTTGAAGATGCAAAATATTTTTTATTCTGAAACAAACAAGAAATAAGACAAAAAATATCAGAAAACTTGACCATGCATAACTATTCACCCCCCCCAAAGTCAATACTTTGTAGAGCCACCTTTTGCAGCAATTACAACTGCAAGTCTCTTGAGGTATGTTTCTATAAGCTTGGCACATCTAGCCACTGGAATTTTTGCCCATTCTTCAAGGCAAAACTGCTCCAGCTCCTTCAAGTTGGATGGGTTCCGCTGGTGTACAGCAATCTTTAAGTCATACCACAGATTCTCAATTGGATTGAGGTCTGAGCATTGACTAGGCCATTCCAAGACATTTAAATGTTTCCCCTTAAACCACTCGAGTGTTGCTTTAGGAGTATGCTTAGGGTCATTGTAATGCTGAAAGGTGAACCTCCGTCCCAGTCTCAGATCTCTGGAAGACTGAAACAGTTTTCCCTCAAGAATTTCCCTGTATTTAGTGCCATCCATCATTCCACCGGTCTAATGTCCATTGCTCGTGTTTCCTGGCCCAAGCAAGTCTCTTCTTCTTATTGGTGTCCTTTAGTAGTGGTTTCTTTTCAGCAATTCGACCATGAAGGCCTGAAGCTGTGTGCCAGAAAAAGAAAGAACTGATCGCAGCCATGAAAGCTGCAGGAGCACGTGAGGACATTGCTTACATCTGCTATGACAGGCTCATTGTCTACCCTCCCTCCCAGAAGCCTGGAAAGGATGAGAGACCCAAGCTTATGGGTTCGTAGCTTCAACCCCGCAGAACACACACACACACACACACACCAATTGATTAATGGACTGCTGAATGTATATTTTTTTCTCTTGCTTTGTTTGCTCTTTTCAGTATTATGTCTATCTCTGATAAGCTTCCCAGGAAAGGGCTGAAAATAGCCCATATTAATATACGTAGCCTTAGAAATAAGGTTAATGAAATCAATAACGTGCTAACACCAGATAACATTCGTATATTAGCCATTTCTGAAACTCACTTAGATAATTAATTTGATGATACATCAGTAGTAATACAAGGATATAACATCTATAGAAGAGACAGAAATGATTATGAGGGAGGTGTTGCTGTATATATTCAGAGCCATATCCCTGTAATGCTTGGATAAGATCTTATGTCAAGTGTTATTGAAGTGTTGTGGTTGCAGGTTACCTTGGCACATCTAAAGCTTTTCTTGTGGGGTGTTGCTATAGGCCACAAAGTGCTAAAGTCACACATCTAAATAATATGTGTGAGATGCTTGATAGTGTATGTGATGTAAACAGAGAGCTCTACTTTCTTGGGGACCTGAATATTGACTGGTTTTCAATAGCTTCTTCTCAAATCAAATCAAATCAAGTTTATTTTATATAGCCCTTCGTACATCAGCTAATATCTCGAAGTGCTGTACAGAAACCCTGCCTAAAACCCCAAACAGCAAGCAATGCAGGTGTAGAAGCACGGTGGCTAGGAAAAACTCCCTAGAAAGGCCAAAACCTAGGAAGAAACCTAGAGAGGAAACAGGCTATGAGTGGTGGCCAGTCCTCTTCTGGCTGTGCCGGGTGGAGATTATAACAGAACATTTACATTTTACATTTTAGTCATTTAGCAGACGCTCTTATCCAGAGCGACTTAGAGTAGAGTGCATACATTTTACATACTGAGACAAGGATATCCCTACCGGCCAAACCCTCCCTAACCCGGACGACGCTATGCCAATTGTGCGTCGCCCCACGGACCTCCCGGTTGCGGCCGGCTGCGACAGAGCCTGGGCGCGAACCCAGAGACTCTGGTGGCGCAGCTAGCACTGCGATGCAGTGCCCTAGACCACTGCGCCACCCGGGAGGATGGCCAAGATGTTCAAAATGTTCATAAATGACAAGCATGGTCAAATAATAATCAGGAATAAATGTCAGTTGGCTTTTCATAGCCGATCATTAAGAGTTGAAAACAGCAGGTCTGGGACAGGTAGGGGTTCCATAACCGCAGACAGAACAGTTGAAACTGGAACAGCAGCAAGGCCAGGTGGACTGGGGACAGCAAGGAGTCATCATGCCCGGTAGTCCTGACGTATGGTCCTAGGGCTCAGGTCCTCCGAGAGAGAGAAAGAAAGAGAGAAGGAGAGAATTAGAGAGAGCATACTTAAATTCACACAGGACACTGGATAAGACAGGAGAAGTACTCCAGATATAACCAACTGACCCTAGCCCCCCGACACAAACTACTGCAGCATAAATACTGGAGGCTGAGACAGGAGGGGTCAGGAGACACTGTGGCCCCATCCGATGATACCCCCGGACAGGGCCAAACAGGAAGGATATAACCCCACCCACTTTGCCAAAGCACAGCCCCCGCACCACTAGAGGGATATCTTCAACCACCAATTTACAATCCTGAGACAAGGCAGAGTATAGCCCACAAAGATCTCCACCACAGCACAAACCAAGGGGGGCGCCAACCCAGACAGGGAGATCACGTCAGTAACTCAACCCACTCAAGTGACGCACCCCTCCTCAAGAGCTCAAGAGCTTCTTCTTACTGTAACCAGTACCTGTAATCTGGTTCAGGTTATTAATCTACCTACCAGGGTGTTTACAAACACTACAGGAACAAGATCATCCACATTTATCGATCACATTTATCGATCACACTTTGTTCTAAAGCTGTATCTGTACCCATTGGATGCAGTGATCACAATATAGTGGCTATATCCAGGAAAGCCAAAGATCCAATAGCTGGGCTTAAAATAATGTATACGAGATCATACAGAAGATTTTGCTGTGACTCTTATGTGGATGATGTTAAAAATATTTGTGGTCTGATGTGATTAATGAGGAGCATCCAGATGCTGCACTTAATTAATTTATGAAATTGCTTCTTACAATTATTGATAAACATGCACCTATTAAGAAACTGACTGTAAGAACTGTTAAGGCTCCATGGATTGATGAGGTATTGTATGGTTGAAAGAGATGGGGCAAAAGGAGTGGCTAATAAGTCTGGCTGCACATCTGACTGGCTTACTTACTGCAAATTGATGATGAAATGATGCGACTAAACTCAACAAAAAGAAGAAGAAACTTTATTATGAAGCCAAGATCAATGATGGAAAGAATGATGGAAAAAAACTTTGGAGTACTTTAAATGAAATTCTGGGCAGAAAGACAAATTCAACTCCATCTTTCATCGAATCAGATTGCTTATTCATCACAAAACCATTTGATGTTGCCTATTATTTTAATGATTATTTCATCGGCAAAGTGGGCAAACTTAGGCATGAACTGCCAACAACGAACAGTGAGCAATTGTATTCCTGCATAAAAAAAACAAATAATGAAAGAAAAGCATTGCAAGTTTTAATTTTGTAAAGTTAGTGTGGGAGAGGTGAAAAAATTATTGTTATCGATCAATAATGACAAGCCTCCTGGCATTGACAACTTAGATGGAAAGCTACGGAGGATGGTAGCTGACTTTATAGCCACTCCTATCTGTCATATTTTTAATCTGAGCCTAGAGGAAAGTCTTTGTCCTCAGGCCTGGAGGAAAGCTAAAGTAATTCGCTACTCAAGAGTGGTAAAGCGGCCTTTACTGGTTCTAACAGCAGACCTACAGTGGGGCAAAAAAGTATTTAGTCAGCCACCAATTGTGCAAGTTCTCCCACTTAAAAAGATGAGAGAGGCCTGTAATTTTCATCATAGGTACACTTCAACTATGACAGACAAAATGAGAAAAAACAATCCAGAAAATCACATTGTAGGATTTTTAATGAATTTATTAGCAAATTATGGTGGAAAATAAGTATTTGGTCAATAACAAAAGTTTATCTCAATACTTTGTTATATACCCTTTGTTGGCAATGACAGAGGTCAAACATTTTCTATAAGTCTTCACAAGGTTTTCACACACTGTTGCTGGTATTTTGGCCCATTCCTCCATGCAGATCTCCTCTAGAGCAGTGATGTTTTGGGGCTGTTGCTGGGCAACACGGACTTTTAACTCCCTCCAAAGATTTTCTATGGAGTTGAGATCTGGAGACTGGCTAGGCCACTCCAGGACCTTGAAATGCTTCTTACGAAGCCACTCCTTCGTTGCCCGGGCGGTGTGTTTGGGATCATTGTCATGCTGAAAGACCCAGCCACGTTTCATCTTCAATGCCCTTGCTGATGGAAGGAGGTTTTCACTCAAAATCTCACGATACATGGCCCCATTCATTCTTTCCTTTACATGGATCAGTCATCCTGGTCCCTTTGCAGAAAAACAGCCCCAAAGCATGATGTTTCCACCCCCATGCTTCACAGTAGGTATGGTGTTCTTTGGATGCAACTCAGCATTCTTTGTCCTCCAAACACAACGAGTTGAGTTTTTACCAAAAAGTTATATTTTGGTTTCATCTGACCATATGACATTCTCCCAATCTTCTTCTGGATCATCCAAATGCTCTCTAGCAAACTTCAGACGGGCCTGGACATGTACTGGCTTAAGCAGGGGGACACGTCTGGCACTGCAGGATTTGAGTCCCTGGCGGCATAGTGTGTTACTGATGGTAGGCTTTGTTACTTTGGTCCCAGCTCTCTGCAGGTCATTCACTAGGTCCCCCCGTGTGGTTCTGGGATTTTTGCTCACCGTTCTTGTGATCATTTTGACCCCACGGGGTGAGATCTTGCGTGGAGCCCCAGATCGAGGGAGATTATCAGTGGTCTTGTATGTCTTCCATTTCCTAATAATTGCTCCCACAGTTGATTTCTTCAAACCAAGCTGCTTACCTATTGCAGATTCAGTCTTCCCAGCCTGGTGCAGGTCTACAATTTTGTTTCTGGTGTCCTTTGACAGCTCTTTGGTCTTGGCCATAGTGGAGTTTGGAGTGTGACTGTTTGAGGTTGTGGACAGGTGTCTTTTATACTGATAACAAGTTCAAACAGGTGCCATTAATACAGGTAACGAGTACAGGTCTGTGACAGCCAGAAATCTTGCTTGTTTGTAGGTGACCAAATACTTATTTTCCACCATACTTTGCAAATAAATTCATTAAAAATCCTACAATGTGATTTTCTGGAATTTTTTTTCTCATTTGGTCTGTCATAGTTGAAGTGTACCTATGATGAAAATTACAGGCCTCTCTCATCTTTTTAAGTGGGAGAACTTGCACAATTGGTGGCTGACTAAATACTTTTTTGCCCCACTGTATAAGCTTGCTGTCAGCTCCTAGCAAACTGTTGGAAAAAATTGTGTTTGACCAAATACAAATAACAGCAGACTTTCAGCATGCTTATAGAGAAGGGCACTCAACATATACTGCACTGACACAAATGACTGATGATTGGTTGAAAGAAATTGATAATAAGAAGATTGTGGGAGCTGTACTGTTAAATTTCAGTGTAGCCTTTGATATTACTGACCATAACCTGTTGTTGAAAAAACGTATCTGCTATGGCTTTTCAACCTTTGCCATATTGTGGATTCAGAGCTATCTATCTAATAGAACTCAAAGGGTTTTCTTTAATGGAAGCGTCTCTAATGTTAAACATGTAAAGTGTGGTGTACCGCAGGGCAGCTCTCTAGGCCCTCTACTCTTTTCTATTGTTACCAATGACCTACCACTTGCATTAAACAAAGCACGTGTGTCCATGTATGCTGATGATTCAACCATATACGCATCAGCAACCACAGCTAATGAAGTCACTGCAACCCTTAACAAAGAGTTGCAGTCTGTTTTGGAATGGGTGGCCAGTAATAAACTGGTCCTGAACATCTCTAAAACTAAGAGCATTGTATTTGGTACAAATAATTCCTTAAGTGCTAGACCTCAGCTGAATCTGGTTATGAATGGTGTGGCTGTTGAACAAGTTGAGACTAAATTACTTGGCGTTACCTTAGATTGTAAACTGTCAGGTAAAAAAATATAGATGCAATGGTTGTAAAAATGGAGAGAGGTCTAGCAATAAAAAAAGAGATGCTCTGCTTTTTTGACACCACACTCAAAAAAACAAGTTCTGCAGGCTCTAGTTTTGTCTAATCTGATTATTGTCCAGTCGTGTGGTCCAGTGCTGCAAGGAAAGATCTAGTTAGGCTGCAGCTGGCCCAGAACAGGGTGGCACATTTGCTCTTAATTGTAATCAGAGGCTGATATAAATACTATGCATGAATTGAGGAGAGACTGACTGCATCACTTCTTCTTTTTATAAGAAACATTAATGTGTTGAAAATCCCAAATTGTTTGCATAGTCAACTTACACACAGCTCTAACACACACACCTATGCCACCAGGGGTCTTTTCACAGTCCCCAAATCCAGAACAAATTCAAAAAAGCGTACATTATTATATAGAGCCCTTATTACATGGAACTTCATTCCATCTCATATTGTTCAAATAAACAGCAAACCTGGTTTCAAAAAACATATAAAGCAACACCTCGCGGCACAACACATTTCCCCTATTTGACCTAGATAGTTTGTGTGTATGCATTGACATATAGGCTACGTGTGCCTTTTATTTTTTTTATGTAGTTCTGTTCTTGAGCTATTCTTGTCTATTGATGTTTTTTATTATGCCGTTCTGTTTCATGTTTCGTGTGGACCCCAGGAAGCTTTTGCAACAGCTAATGGGGATCCTAATAAAATACCTATAACAATACGAAAAAATACGAAATACCAATTCACGCAGTCTCCTCTGAACAGTTGATGTTGAGATGTGTCTGTTCCTTGAACTCTGTGAAGCATTTATTTGGGCAGCAATCTAACTCTACTGAACTTGTTCTCTGGGTCTTCCTTTCCCGTGGTGGTCCTCATGAGAGCCAGGTTCATCATAGCGCTTGATGGTTTTTGTGACTGCACTTGAAGAAACTTTCAAAGTTCTTGAAATTTTCCGTGTTGACTGATCTTCATGTCTTAAAGCAATTATGAACTGTAGTTTCTCTTTGCTTATTTGAGCTGTTCTTGCCATGATATGGACTTGGTATTTTACCAAATAGGGCTTTCTTCTGTATACCACCCCGACCTTGTCACATCACAATTGATTGGCTCAAACACATTAAGGAGGAAAGAAATTCCACAAATTAACTTTTAACAAGGCACACCTGTTAATTGAAATGCATTCCAGGTGACTACCTCATGAAGCTGGTTGAGAGAATGCCAAGAATGTGCAAAGCTGTCATCAAGGCAATGGGTGGCTACTTTGAAGAATCTAAAAACTAAAATATATTTAGATTTGTTTAACACTTTTTTGGTTACTACATGATTCCATATTTGTTATTTCATAGTTTTGATGTCTTCACTATGATTATACAATGTAGAAAATAGGAAAAATAAAGAAAAACCCTTGAATGAGTAGGTGTGTCCAAACTTTTGACTGGTATGTGTATGCAACCAACGCAGTGTGTAGCGCAGGAGGGTATGACATCGGAGTTTTGAAGGCTAACAACAGTAGTTCCCCAGGGCTCAATTTTACATCTGATCCTTTTTACACTGTATATAAATGATTTAAGGAAGACTGAAATCTCCATCTGTATGCTGATGACAATTATTTATTCTTGTGCATCTAATATTGAGAAGGCTTTTCAGGACTTACAGTTGGATTTTGTCATTATTCAAAGGCAGCTTTTCGAATTGAAACTTGTGCTTAATGCAAGGAAAACAAATTATATCGTTTTCTCTTCTCTGAAAGTAAACAGATGGAGTCACTTGCTGATTTTAACTATAAAAGGCCAGCAAATTGATATAGTCACCTCCTATAAGTATCTTGGGATTTGGTTAGATGAAATGCTACATTGTAAACAATACATTAATAACTTGACTGAAGTTGAAATTGGGTTTATATTTTAGTAAAAAATCTAGATTTTTTTTATCAGTGCTGGATTATGGCAACATTGTCTATATGCAGGCCTCAGCAAGTACCTTACAAAAATCTGGACACAGTGGATCATGGTGATTTTTTATTTGCTACATCACTCACCCATGGAGTCACTTGCAGATTTTAACTATAAAAGGCCAGAAAATGTATATGGCCACCTATCAGTTTTGCAAGCACAGACTGGAATATATACTGCGATTTTTCCGATGGCATTGAGAAGTACACCACATCAGTCACTGGCTCCGTCACTAAGTGCATCGATGACGTCATCCCCACAGCAACCGTACGTACATACCCCAACCAGAAGCCATGGTTGGGGTATCTACGCATTGTACACATTGAGCTAAAGGGAAGAGCTGCCGCTTTCAAGGAGCTGGACTCGAACCTGGAAGCTTATAAGAAATCCAGCTATGCCTTCCGACGAACCATCAAATAGGCAAAGTGTCAATACAGGACTAAGATTGAATCCTATTACACCGGCTCCGATGCTCGTCGGATGAGGCAGGGCTTGCAAACTATCACAGACTACAAAGGGAAGCACAGCTGCGAGCTGCCCAGTGACACAAGCCTACAAGACCAGCTAAATTACTTCTATGCGCGCTTCGAGGCAAGCAACACTGAAGCATGCATGAGAGCACCAGCTGTGCCGGATGACTGTGTAATCACTCTGTCCGTAGCCGACGTGAGTAATACATTTAACCTCTCTGGGATATGTGGGACGCTAGCATCCCGCATGGCCAACAATCAGTGAAAATGCAGAGCGCCAAATTCAAATAAATTACTATAAAAATTTAACTTTCATGAAATCACACATGCAATACACAAAATTAAAGCTACACTTGTTGTGAATCCAGCCAACATGTCAGATTTCAAAAAGGCTTTACGACGAAAGCACACCAATCGATTATGTTAGGTCAGTACATAGCCACAGAAAAACACAGCCATTTTTCCAGCCAAAGAGAGGAGTCACAAAAAGCATAAATAGAGATAAAATGAATCACTAACCTTTGATGATCTTCATCAGATGACACTCATAGGACTTCATGTTACACAATACATGTATGTTTTGTTCGATAAAGTTCATATTTATATCCAAAAATCTCAGTTTACATTGGCGCATTACGTTCAGTAATGTTTTGCTTCCAAAACATCCGGTGATTTTGCAGAGAGCCAAATCAATTTACAGAAATACTCATTATAAATGTTGATGAAAATACAAGTGTTATGCATGGAACTTTAGATACACTTCTCCTTAATGCAACCGCTGGGTCAGATTTCAAAAAAGCTTTACGGAAAAAGCAAACCATGCAATAATCTGAGTACGGCGCTCAGAGCCCAAACAAGACAAAAAAGATATCCGCCATATTGTGCAGTCAACAGAAGTCAGAAATAACATTATAAACATTCACTTACCTTTGATGATCAGAATGCAATCCCAGTTCCACAATAAATGTTTGTTTTGTTCGATAATGTCCATCATTTATGTCCAAATAACTCAGTTTTGTTCGCCCGTTCAGTACACAATCTAAACTTACGACGCGTGGGCAGGTCCAGGCAAAAGTTCAGACGAAAAGTCATATTACAGTCCGTAGAAACATGTCAAATGAAGTATACAATCAATCTTTAGGATGTTTTTAACATAAATCTTCAATAATGTTCCAACTCGAGAATTCCTTTGTCTTCAGAAATGCGATGGAACAGAGCTCGCTCTCAAGTGAACGCGCATGGTCAGCGCATGTTCAGCTCATGGCAGACCTTACTCAATCCCCTCTCATTCGGCCCCACTTCACAGTAGAAGCATCAAACAAGGTTCTAAAGACTGTTGAGACTAGTGGAAGCCTTAGGAAGTGCAACATGACCATTATCCCACTGTATCTTCAATAGGGAATGAGTTGAAAAACAACCAACCTAAGATTTCCCACTTCCTGGCTGGATTTTTTCTCAGGTTTTTGCCTGCCATATCAGTTCTGTTATACTCACAGACATCATTCAAACAGTTTTAGAAACGTCAGAGTGTTTTCTATCCAAATCTACTAATAATATGCATATTCTAGGATTTAGGACAGAGTAGCAGGCCGTTTCCTCTGGGCACCTTTTTATCCAAGCTACTCAATACTGCCCCCCTGTCCAAAGAAGTTAAACAGGTCAACATTCACAAGGCAGCAGGGCCAGACGGATTACCAGGACGTGTACTCCGAGCATACGCTGACCAACTGGCAACTGACGCTGACCAAGTGTCTTCACTGACATTGTCAATCTATCCTTGACCGAGTCCGTAAAAACGACATGTTTCAAGCAGACCACCATAGTCCATGTGTCCAAGAACACCAAGGTAATCTACCTAAATGACTACCGACCCGTAGCACTCACATCTGTAACCATGAAGTGCTTTGAAAGGCTGGTCATGGCTCACATCAACACCATTATCCCAGAAACCCTAGACCAGCTCCAATTTTTATACTGCCCCAACAGATCCACAGATGACGCAATCTATATTGCACTCCAAACTGCCCTTTCCCACCTGGACAAAAGGAACCCTTACGTGAGGATTGACTACAATTCAGCGTTCAACACCATAGTGCCCTCAAAGCTCATCACTAAGCTCAGGATCCTGGGACTAAACACATCCCTCTGCAACTTGATCCTGGACTTCCTGTCGGGCCGCCCCCAGGTGGTAAGAGTAGGTAACAACACATCTGCCATGCTGATCCTCAACACTGGGGCCCCTCAGGGGTGCGTGCTCAGTCCCCTCCTATACTCCCTGTTCACCCATGCCTGCACGGCCAGGCACGACTCCAAAACCATCATTAAGTTTGCCGACGACACAACAGTGGTAGGCCTGATCACCGACAACGATGAGACAGCCTACAGGGAGGAGGTCAGTGTGGTGCCAGGATAATACCTCTCCCTCAAAGTGATCAAGACAAAGACAAAGGAGATAATTGTGGGCTACAGAAAAACAAGGGCTGAGCAGGCCCCCATTCTCATCGACAGGGCTGTAGTGGAGCAGGTTGAGAGATTTAAGTTCCTTGCTGTCCACATAACCAAACACCAAGACAGTCGTTTAGAGGGCACGACGACAACACCTATTCCCCCTCAGGAGACTGAAAAGATTTGGCATGGGTCCTCAGAGCCTCAAAAAGTTCTACAGCTGCACCATCAAGAGCATCCTGACTGGTTGCATCACTGCCTGTAATGGCAACTGCTCAGCCTCCGACAGCAAGGCACTACAGAGGGTAGTGTGTACGGCCCAGTACATCACTGGGGCCAAGCTTCCTGCCTTCCAGGACCTCTATACCAGGTGGTGTCAGAGGAAGGCCATAAATATTGTCAAAGACTCCAGCCACCCTTGTCATAGACTGTTCTCTCTGCTATCGCACGACAGGTAGTACCGGAGCGCCAATTCTAGGTTCAAAATGCTTCTTAACAGCTTCTACCCCCAAGCCATAAGCCTCCTGAACAGCTAGTGCTCATAACCTCAATTTGTTGATTTTTGACTGTTACTCATTTGTAATTACAATTTAGTGGTCTTAGCTTACAATACAATTGTCATGACTGTCCTGATCAGGTCAGGTTACAGGAGACCACAAACCTACAGATTATCTCTCACCCCCAACAGAGGAGGAGAGTTCTAGGGGTCTGAAGATGTGGGTTTTTTATGACCCCTCACGCCCATGGTAAATCTTAGGCCACAGACAACATTCCTTTGTCCTCTCACTATGGAGAACCAACCTCAGAACATTAAACATGCAATAAAGGGACTTTGGAACAATGGTTTCCGTCAGCCACAATGGTGGTCATGACGATAGATGGAATATGAAAATGTATGTCATTTTTGTTTTGTTATTAAAGGTTAATAGATGACGTTATTACAAAAACATTGTAACTGTAACAGTTTTCCTAGGATATGCTTGGTGTTTATACATTGTACGTTTTGTGGAAAATGTCCAAAGAGAATGTTTTGGTAAAGATAAAATGTGAAGTTAGTTGTCTAAAATTGGATTTGAGTAAAATCTAGACCTTGCCTCTTAACTTGGTACGCCCAGAGAATTGCCCTAAAGGCGGTTACGCCCACTTCTGACCCGAGGGTATAAGACATGAGAGCTAAGAATGAACAGATCAGACTAAGTGACCCAAGCTGTAGCCAAGGTCTAAAAAGTTAACGAACCCGAAACTCAACCCAAGGTTGAAGACAAAGAAATATTTTTCTACCCATGCTACTGATGAGTAGCTGTGTCTAAGCGGGTGAATTCAAGCCGGACCACCTAACCTTCACTCTCCATCGAATTGTGGCATCTACACTGTTTCATTCCTACGCTGTGAGCCCTGAGCTACAGAGCTGTCTGTCCTCAGAAGACCCCTCCCAGAGCAAGGGCGAGGAATCAGACCAAAATTACACTGACATCGTGAGGACGACCAGAGATTTGCGGCGGAGAAGTGCGTCATTGAGAAGCCTAAACGACCCACGCGGAGCTTCCCATCTGAGACCTCCCACACGTAATTACATCATTATATTCTGACCCATAAGAGTGGCAGTACCAAAATATCTATAAGATTGAGGTCAGGGCTTTGTGATGGCCACTCCAATACCTTGACTTTGTTGTCCTTAAGCCATTTTGCCACAACTTTGGAAGTATGCTTGTGGTTTGTCCATTTGGAAGACCCATTTGCAACCAAGCTTTAATTAACTTCCTGACTGATGTCTTGAGATCTTGCTTTAATATATCCACATAATTTTCTTTCCTCATGATGCCATCTATTTTGTGAAGTGCACCAGTCCCTCTTGCAGCAAAGCACCCCCACAACATGTTGCTGCCACCCCCGTGCTTCAAGGTTGGGATGGTCATTATGACCAAACAGTTCTATTTTTGTTTCATCAGACCAGAGGACATTTCTCCAAAAAGTACGATCTTTGTCCCCATGTCCAGTTGCAAACCGTAGTCTGGCTTTTTTTTATGGTGGTTTTGGAGCAGTGGCTTCTTCCTTGCTGAGCGGCCTTTCAGGTTATGTCGATATATGACTCGTTTTACTGTGGATATAGATACTTTTGTACCTGTTTCCTCCAGCAGGTCCTTTGCTGTTGTTCTGGGATTGATATGCACTTTTTGCACCAAAGTACATTCATCTCTAGGAGACAGAGCGCGTGTCCTTCCTGAGCAGTTTGACGGCTGCATGGTCCCATTATACTTGCTTACTATTGTTTGTACAGATGAACATGGTACCTTCAGGCGTTTGGAAATTGCTCCCAAGGATGAACCAGACTTGTGGAGGTGTAAAAAAAAAAAAACACTTCTGAGGTCTTGGCTGATTTCTTTTGATTTTTCCATGATGTCAAGCAAAGAGGCACTGAATTTGAAGGTAGGCCTTGAAATACATCCACAGGTACACCTCCAATTGACTCAAATGATGTCAATTAGCCTATCAGAATCTTCTAAAGCCATGACATCATTTTCTGGAATTTTCCAAGCTGTTTAAAGGCACAGTCAACTTAGTGTATGTAAACTTCTGACCCACTGGAAATATGATACAGTGAGTTATAAGTGAAATAATCTGTCTGTAAACAATTGTTGGGAAAATTACTTGTGTCATGCACAAAGTAGGTGTCCTAACCAACTTGCCAAAACTATAATTTGTTAACAAGAAATTTGTGGAGTGGTTGAAAAACAAGTTTTAATAATGACTCCAACCTAAGTGTATATAAACTTCCGACTTCAACTGTATAGGAGTGGATATAGAGTCAGCTACCATCCTCAGTAGCTTTCCATCTAAGTTGTTAATGCCTGGAGATTTTTCGATATTGATCGATAACAATACTTTTTCACCTCTCCCGTACTAACTTTACAAAATTCAAATTTACAATGCTTTCTTTAATTTTATTCATGAATACAAAGGTTCACTGTTCGTTGTTGTCATTTCCTGTCTAAGTTTTCCCACTTTGCCAATGAAGTAATCATTAAAATATTTGGAAATATCAAATGTTTTTGTGATGAATGAGCCATCTGATTCGATGAACGATGGAGTTGAATTTGTCTTTCTGCTCATAATTTTATTTAAAGTACTCCAAAGTTTTTTGTCATGATTATTTATATCATTGATCTTGGCTTCATAATACAAGCAACAGTTTTGTTAGCTAGAGAGATTTTCAACAGAAAGGTTCAATGCAACATGGTACTGTTGTTGCCTACTATGGCAGTTCGGGCACACAGTTTATCGTTTGTAGCCTAGAATACATTTCCCACCATGCCTTGCGAGGTCAATAAGGAAATGTGACTCGTAATAAACACCAGCAGCCGTTTTAGTGCTGATTGAATATAATTTATTTCTAAACTTTACAAAATTTGGCAATTATTATAAGTAGTATTTAATTATCTCGATCTAAGCTGATATGGAAGAATCGTAAGATAGGTAGGAAGTGCTTAATTGCTTTAAGTTTTAACTAGCTAACTTACTATAGCTAACGTTATGTGTACTCATGAACTCGGGTCAATCAACAACAGCTTTGTTAGCTAGCTAGTTAAGTAGCTAGCTAGGATGTTTTTTTGTATATTCCCAGGAATATTTCCCGTTTTTAGTTTTTACCGATATGTGTACTATGATTTATATCATATGTGGCTTGTTGCATGTGTTACATACAATATTCACACTGTATCATACTGTATTCTAAGGTAGGCAATCTCAGGGTGACGGTGCATAGCTAGCTAGTATTTTTCCTGTGAGACCTGTTTGATATCCCCAGGGTTAAAAAGCCCTTAGTCTTGTTTAGACATAATCCATGCTCAATGTTTATCTTCATGGTCGGGTGTATTCTGACCCCCCCCCAAAAAAATCCCTGTGCTCTTTAGAAAGTACGGTCTCTCGTCAAAAGTGGGCTTGTTCGACAGTGCAGGCTACTGCTGAATAACTGATTTTCAAATAACCTTGCATCATAAATAACTAGCAAGGTCTACTTATTATTTATAGGTCAGTCGTCACAATTTACCCACAAAGCATCATGGATGTGATGCCATAGAGATAGATGAAGGACTCTAGTGCCCTAAAGCTTGCGTTAGCATGGGCAGCACCATTGAGGACTTTCACCATTTTTCAGTTTGTTTGCCAACCACTGATGAATAATAAGACCTGGAGATTGTGTCCAATATGTTCGACCGTTGTTTTCAAGTTAATCGACTCATGATAATGAATTATACCTCGGTCCATTCATGGACTGTCTATATCTGGGTTGCATCCGGTTCACATGCGCACTAGCACTCAGTACGCACAGAGAGCAGAAACGACGTCATCCAAAAACATGGCAGACATTGGATGAATATAAAATGTTATTATGTTTGGATGTGTGTGATGGGAAAAAAAATAAGCCTCAGCGACGATTATTTTAATAATTCATTGGAAGTTTTGTGCACAAAGGTGATGACCAAAGTTTCTGATTAGGAATTTTCAAATATGACTTCTCTATGTTGCTGTCTATGCAAATTGTCTTTCTGGGCCGGGCGTCAGTTAAACTGCCGTACCGAAGCAAAACTGTAGGAGCAGTCGAAACCGTGCTTCTAGGCCGGAACCCAGGCCCTTGTTGCCAATTTATAGAAATATTAGAAGAACAAAATAGATTATTTCAAAATGCAGATGGCCTAAATGACGCTGCCCGTGCTCTCACAGACACCACAATGGGACAGATACAATGATGCGATGTCTAACTAAGTCAATGTGTGATACCTTACTATTTTCATTTAGGGCACCTGACCAGATGCATGACTATACCCCACCTAACACCTGTTCAACCCCATCTGAGTGCTTACCCCTAAGCCAGTGGAATGAGACAATGGAATGTGGAAGCGAGTTAGCAGTTGACACAATGAAAAAGGAACTGAAATCAAGGGCCATTGTGAGTAGCCTAATGCTGCGTTCATAACCAAGTGGGAAGGTGGTATTTACCACATACAACCGGGAAGAATCCAGTTGAACGGCCCTCCAACTCTGATGTCACATATTAAGAAAATGGCCTTCAACTGTATTTCGGGCAGTTAAATGCAACAACAAAACATTATTTTAACAATCTATTAATGTTTTTTTGAACACTATAATTTGTTTGCGAGCATGATAGCTGTACGTTTAGTTAATGTTGACGCAGCTTTTTTGCCATTAGCCAATCAACTTTTCTCAATGAGTTCAAAGCATGTGAATGCCTCCAACTCGTATTTACGACTTCACAACTGGTAATTACCACCACCCCACTTGGTTATGAATGCAGCATCATACGTAGGAGCCACATTAAGGTATTTAGACCCAACTGATTTTGGTCAGAAACCATTTAGGGATTTTTCAAGCCACCAGACACAGAAGTGGAACAGAAACCGAATCACACTTGAGCTGTCTTATCTTGCTCATTTTGTGTTGACGGTGAGACAACATAGTGAGGACAAACTGTATGTATGTTTTTACTGTATAGCCTAGGCTTTTATTATTGTCCATTTCACCTGCTTCACACTTCTCAGAGTGGAGGTTTGTTCCTACTCTGAAAATGTCCAGACTTCTGTAACCATGCAATTCCATTAAATAACTTTCTTTCCATTCTTTTCTTGTGTTCTCAAACTAGCTTGCAGATTGTTCTACCAGGATGAGATCCATTGTGTCTTTCTACTTCTGCTACCTGCTGTGCCTGTGCCTGGGGATCGCCTGTGTGGTGTTTGTGTCCATCTGGAACTCCCAGTGGCGTGGTGGCTTTGCCTGGGATGGCTCGGCCCTTCAGTTTAACTGGCACCCTGTCCTGATGGTCACAGGTCTGGTCGTGCTCTACGGCAATGGTGAGTGGCTCAGGAAGTGCTTTTACTTCCAGTCTTTGGTGCAGGTAGATGTGTCTCAGCCTTTGAAATGAGAACTTTAGGTTTTTTAATTACAATGACTGTCTCAGGTTTGGATAGTTTGTGTTATGTATGGGGGTTTGTTATGTAGGTGAGTGGCTTTAGTCAGTTGTAGTGAAACTACAATCAAGTGGTTTCACTTTCCCTTGTTGATGCAGATGAATGTGTCTCAGACATTAATTGGAAATAAGAACTGAAAGCATTTAAATCGCAATGAATGATTCATGTTTGGATATATAATGTTATGTAGGATATGAAGATGTTCTGTGCTGGTGTTTCGGCATATAGAAAGCTAAATAAAGTCACCTTAACTTCCTTCGCTGCTCCCTTCTCGTCTTTCCCTTGCACCGTAGGCATGTCAAGAACTTAACCACTTTGACAGTGTACTGCAGGGATATTCAACTGGAGGCCCACGGGCCAGATCCGTGCCGTTTATTAATTTAGACTGGCCCTTTGATCAATTCTGAACATGAATAAAAGATCTGCAAAAAAATCCCTGACAAAATCTGACATTCAGTGCCAAAATTAGATTTTTTGCAGTCTAGCCTATGTGGATAATTTTTTCTTCATATGAATTTGGCTCAATCGTTTGAACAGTTTAATCTACACAATATTATGACCCCATTCCTAAAAGCTACGACTCTCAGGAACAAATACGTGCCTTCTGTTTCCCTCTGATGCTCACAAGGAATCATTAGAAGGGAGCGTGACAGAAAAACATCTAATGACTGGGGGAAATGAATTCAAAGCATACTTCCTTCAGACTGGAATTTGGCATTACCTGATTTGACACATCCTTGTGTTATTTATTGAGCTGCATAGTTTTCAGATCATTTTAAAATGACCGAATTACTTTTAAGAAGCTTTTAATGGTTGTTTTAAAAAATGGTGAGCGCGAGCGTTGTGCCTAGGGCTGTTGCGGTGACCGTATTACCGCCACACTGGCGGTCACGAGTCATGAAGGCCGTCAAATTTCACATGACCATTTAGTCACGGTAATTAGGCTTCTCCAAGCTCTAATGCTGCTGCTGGTCATTAGTAGCCTACCAAACTTGCTAACGGTCTGGTACTCAGCACTCTATTGTCCCTCTAATCAAAATCCCATCAAACACTTCATGAGAGCCCATGAGCTCATTTTGCGCAACATTTCTATAGAGTGATGGCCGTAAATAAAAAGACGAAGATACCATCAGCTTTCTATAGGCTAGGCCTACTATATTTATTTCAAAACCTTCCTAATATTAAGCACATTGCTTCTATTTACAACAGGAGTATATCTTACCTGGCTGGCATAAAAATAAATAATGGGGAAAAGCATCCTCCATTCGCTATTTAAGTGCCTAGATTACATGTATTTTTCGATACAGGTGCATGATAATGGTCCATTCTAAATCAAAACAAATGTCACACATATATTACTTAGTGTATGTAAAGACAAGATTAAATCAAGAATAGCCTGATGGGTGACAATATTAGCCTATCACTGGTGAATTATATATTATCACTTGTGAATGATACCCAGCATAAGAAACAAAGCCTTTTTTTCCAACATTTTCTAATCATAGTCGCACACCTCATGTAGCCTAGCCCAGTGGTTCCCAAATGTTTTATAGTCCCATACACCTTCAAACATTCAACCTACAGCTGTGCACCCCCTCTAGCACTAGGGTCAGCGCACTCTCAAATGTTGTTTTTTGCCATCATTGTAAGCTTGCCACACACACACCATACGATACATTTATTAAACATAAGATTGAGTGTGAGTTTTTGTCACAACCCGGGTCGTGGGAAGTGACAAATAATAATAATAAATAATTTTGCTCTTTATTTAACCATCTTACATATAAAACCTTATTTGTTCATCGAAAATTGTGAATAACTCGCCACAGGATAATGAGAAGGGTGTGCTTGAAAGGATGCACATAACTCTGCAATGTTGGGCTGTATTGGGGAGAGTCTATTTTAAATCATTTTCCACACACAGTCTGTGCCTGTATTTAGTTTTCATGCTAGTGAGGGCCGAGAATCCACTCTCACATAGGTACGTGGTTGCAAAGGGCATCAGTGTCTTAACAGCGCGATTTGCCAAGGCAGGATACTTTGAGCGCTGCCCAATCCAGAAATCTGGCAGTGGCTTCTGATTATATTCAATTTTCACAGAACCGCTTGTTGCAATTTCGATGAGGCTCTCTTGTTCAGATAGCGGTAAGTGGACTGGAGGTAGGGCATGATAGGGATAACGAATCCAGTTGTTGGTGTCATCAGTTTAGGGAAAGTACCTGCGTAATTGTGCACCCAACTCACTCAGGTGCTTCGCTATATCACATTTGACATTGTCCATAATAGAGGTTGACCGATTAATTGGAATGGCCGATTAATTATGGCCGATTAATTTTTTTACACCTTTATTTAACTAGGCAAGTCAGTTAAGGTCACATTCTTATTTTCAATAATGGCCTAGGAACGGTGGGTTAACTGCCTTGTTCAGGGGCAGAACGACAGATTTTTACCATGTCAGCTCAAGGATTCAATCTTGCAACCTTACAGTTAACTAGTCCAACGCTCTAACCACCTGCCTCACGAGGAGCCCGCCTGTTACGCGAATGCAGTAAGAAGCCAAGGTAAGTTGCTAGCTAGCATTAAACTTATCTTATAAATAACAATCAATCATAATCACTAGTTATAACTACACATGGTTGATGATATTACTAGTTTATCTAGCGTGTCCTGCGTTGCATATAATCAATGCAGTGCCCATTCGCGAAAAAGGACTGTCGTTGCTCTAACGTGTACCTAACCATAAACATCAATGCCTTTCTTAAAATCAATACACAGAAGTATATATTTTTAAACCTGCATATTTAGCTAAAAGAAATCCAGGTTAGCAGGCAATATTAACCAGGTGAAATTGTGTCACTTCTCTTGCGTTCATTGTACGCAGAGTCAGGGTATATGCAACATTTTGGGCCGCCGGGCTCATTGCGAACTAATTTGCCAGAATTTTACCTAATTATGACATAACATTGAAGGTTGTGCAATGTAACAGGAATATTTAGACTTATGGATGCCACCCGTTAGATAAAATACGGAATGGTTCCGTATTTCACTGAAAGAATAAACGTTTTGTTTTTGAGCTGATAGTTTCCGGATTCTACCATATTAATGACCTAAGGCTCGTATTTCTGTGTGTTATTATGTTATAATTAAGTCTATGATTTGATAGAGCAGTCTGACTGAGCGATGGTTGGCACCAGCAGGCTCATAAGCATTCATTCAAACAGCACTTTCGTGCGTTTTGCCAGCAGCTCTTCGCAATGCTTCAAGCATTGCGCTGTTTATGACTTCAAGCCTATCAACTCCCGAGCTTAGGCTGGTGTAACCGATGTGAAATGGCTAGCTAGTTAGCGGGGTGCGCGCTAACAGCGTTTCAAACGTCACTCGCTCTGAGACTTGGAGTAGTTGTTCCCCTTGCTCTGCATGGGTAACGCTGCTTCAAGGGTGGCTGTTGTCGATGTGTTCCTGGTTCGAGCCCAGGTAGCGGCGAGGGGAGGGATGGAAGCTATAATGTTACACTGGCAATACTAAAGTGCCTATAAGAACATCCAATAGTCAAAGGCATATGAAATACAAATGGTATAGAGAGAAATAGTCCTATAATTCCTATAATAACTACAACCTAAAACTTCTTACCTGGGAATATTGAAGACTCATGTTAAAAGGAACCACCAGCTTTCATATGTTCTCATGTTCTGAGCAAGGAACTTAAACGTTAGCTTTCTTACATGGCACATATCGCACTTTTACTTTCTTCTCCAACACTTTGTTTTTGCATTATTTAAACCAATTCATTATTTATTTGAGGCTAAATTGATTTTATTGATGTATTATATTAAGTTAAAATAAGTGTTCATTCAGTATTGTTGTAATTGTCATTATTACAAATACATTTTAAAAATTGGCCGAGTAATCGGTATCGGCTTTTTTTGGTCCTCCAATAATCGGTATCGGCGTTGAAAAATCCTAATCGGTCTACCTCTAGTCCAAACGCTTGAGTTCATTTGCACACAAAAAATCTAACAATGATGGAAATACCTGTGTGTTGTCCTTGTTAATGCAGACAGAGAAGAGCTCCAACTTCTTAATCATAGCCTCAATTTTGTCCCGCACATTGAATATAGTTGCGGAGAGTCCCTGTAATCCTAGATTCAGATCATTCAGGTGAGAAAGAACATCATCCAGATCGGCCAGTTGTGAGAGAAACTCGTTATTATGCAAGCGGTGGTCAAAACTTTAAGCTCGTCTTTCAATTCAAAAAAACGTGTCAATACTTTGCCCCTTGATAACTAGCGCACTTCTGTATGTTGTAAAAGCGTTACATGGTCGCTGCCCATGTCATTGCATAGTGCAGAAAATACACGAGAGTTCAGGGGCCTTGCTTGAACAATAGTTAACCATTTTCACTGTAGTGTCCAAAATGTCTTTCAAGCTGTCAGGTATTCCCTTGGTAGCAAGAGCCTCTTGGTGGATGCTGCAGTGTACCCAAGTGGCGTCGGGAGCAACTGCTAGCACGTGCGTTGCCACTCCACTATAAATCAATTTGTATTTATTCGTCACATGCGCCGAAACTACAGGTGTAGACTTTAGAGTGAAATACTTACTTACAAGCCCTTAACCAACAATGCAGTTTAAAGAAAAATAAGTATTAATAAAAAATATAAATAATAATTGAAGAGCAGCAGTAAAATAACATTAGCGAGGCTATATACACAGGGTACTGGTACAGAGTCAATGTGCGGGGGCAAAAGTTAGTAGAGGTAATTGAGGTAAAATGTACATGTCGGTAGAGTTAGTGACTATGCATAGATAATAAACAGAGAGTAGCAGCAGTGTTGGGGGGGCAATGCAAATAGTCAGGGTAGCCATTTGATTAGCTGTTCAGGAGTCTTATGGCTTGTGGGTAGAAGCTGTTAAGAAGCCTTTTGGACCTAGACTTGGCGCTCCGGCACCGCTTGCCATGCGGTAGCAGAGAGAACGGTCTATGACTAGGGTGGCTGGAGTCTTTGACAATTTTTAGGGCCTTCCTCTGACACCACCTTGTATAGAGGTCCTGGATGGCGGGATGCTTGAACCCAGTGATGTACTGGGCCGTATGCTCTACCCTCTGTAGTGCCTTGCGGTCGGAGGCCGAGCAGTTGCCATTCCAGGCAGTGGTGCAACCAATCAAGATGCTCTCGATGGTGCAGCTGTAGAACTTTTTGAGGATCTGAGGACCCATGCCAAATCTTTTCAGACTCCTGAGATTGAATAGTCTTTGTCGTGCCCTCTTCACGACTGTCTTGGTGTGTTTGGACCATGATAGTTTGTTGGTGATGTGGACGCCAAGGAACTTGAAGCTCTCAACCTGCTCCACTACAGCCCTGCCGATGAGAATGGGGGTGTGCTCGGTCCTCCTTTTCCTGTAGTCCACTCTTTGTCCTGATCATGTTGAGGAAGAGGTTGTTATCCTGGCACTACACGGCCAGGTCTCTGACCTCCCTATAGGCTGTCTCATCGTTGTCGGTGATCAGTTGTGTCATCGGCAAACTTAATTATGGTGTTGGAGTCGTGCCTGACCATGCAGTCATGAGTGAACAGAGAGTACAGGAGGGGACTGAGCACGCACCCCTAAGGGGCCCACATGTTGAGGAACAGTGTGGCGGATGTGTTGTTACCTACCCTTACCACCTGGGGTCGGCCTGTCAGGACGTCCAGGATCCAGTTGCAGAGGGAGGTGTTTAGTCCCAGGGTCCTGAGCTTAGTGATGAGCTTTGAGGGCACTATGGTGTTAACGCTGAGCTGTAGTCAATGAATAGCATTCTCACATATGTGTTCCTTTTGTCCAGGTGGGAACGGGCAGTGTGGAGTGCAATATAGATGGCATCATCTGTGGATCTGTTGGGTCTGTATGCAAATTGGAGTGGGTCTAGGTTTTCTGGGATAATGGTGTTGATGTGAGCCATGACCAGCCTTTCAAAGCACTTCATGGTTACAGACGTGAGTGCTACGGTCGGTAGTCATTTAGACATGTTACCTTAGTGTTCTTGGGCACAGGGACTATGGTGGTCTGCTTGAAATATGTATTATTATTAATATTACAGACTCAGTCAAGGAGAGATTGAAAATGTCAGTGAAGACACTTGCCAGTTGGTCAGCGCATGCTCGGAGTACACGTCCTGGTAATCCGTCTGGCCCTGCTGCCTTGTGAATGTTGACCTGTTTAAAGGTATTACTCACGTCGGCTACGGAGATCGTGATCACACAGTCGTCCGGAACAGCTGATGCTCTCATGCATGTTTCAGTGTTGCTCTCCTCGAAGCGCGCAACGAAGTAATTTAGCTCATCTGGTAGGCTTGTGTCACTGGGCAGCTCGCAGCTGTGCTTCCCTTTGTAGTCTGTAAACAGTTTGCCAGCCCTGCCACATCCAATGTGCGTCAGAGCCGGTGTAATACGATTCAATCTTAATCCTGTATTGACACTTTGCCTGTTTGATGGTTCGTCGGAGGGCATAGCGGGATTTATCATAAGCTTCCGAGTTGGAGTCCCACTCCTTGAAAGCGGCAGCTCTACCCTTTAGCTCAGTGCGAATGTTGCCTGTAATCCATGGCTATTTGTTGGGGTATGTACGTACACTGTGGGGATGATGTCATCGATACACTTATTGATGAAGCCAGTGACTGATGTGGTGTACTCCTCAATGCCACCGGAAGAATCCCAGAACATATTCCAGTCTGTTTTTATAAAACAGTCCTGTAGCTTAGTATCTGCGTCATCTGACCACTTCTTTATTGACCTTAGTCACTGGTGCTTACTGCTTTAAATTTGCTTGTAAGCAGCATTGTAGACTCGTGAACAGATGTTAGCATGTTCCAGAGATTTCTGTAAGTCTTTAGCTGACACTCTAGGATTCTTCTTAACCTCATTGAGCATTGTGCGCTGTGCTCTTGTAGTCATCTTTGCAGGACGGCCACTCCTAGGGACAGCAGCAACAGGGCTGAAATTTCTCCATTTATAGACAATTTGTCTTACTGTGGACTGACTTTTAGAGATACTTTTGTAACCCTTTACAGCTTTATGCAAGGCAGCAATTCTTAATCTTAGGTCTTCTGTGATCTCTTTTGTTCGAGGCATGGTTCACATCAGGCAATGCTTCTTGTGAATAGCAAACTCAAATTTTGTGAGTCTTTTTTGGGGGGCAGGGCAGCTCTAACCAAAATCTCCAATCTCGTCTCATTGATTCGACTCCAGGTTAGTTGACTCCTGATTCCAATTAGCTTTTGGAGAAGTCATTAGCCTAGGTGTTCACATACTTTTTCCAACCTACACTGTGAATGTTGAAATGATGTATTCAATATTGACAAGAAAAATACAATAATTTGTGTGTTATTAGTTTAAGCACACTGTGTTTGACTATTGTTGTGATTTAGATGAAGATCAGATCAAATTTTATGTCATATTTATGCAGACATCCAGGTAATTCCAAAGGGTTCACATACTTTTTCTTGCCACTGTATATGTGATCGTAGTTCATCTATTTTGTTATCCAATGATTGTACGTTGGCTAATAGGACTGATGGTAAAGGCAGATTATCCAATTGCCGTCGGATCCATACAAGGCACCCCGACCTACGTCCCGATATCTCCGTATCTTTCTCCTGCGAATGATGGGGATGAGGGCCTTGTTTGGGTGTCTGAAGTAAATCCTTCGCATTCGACTTGTTAAAAAAATCTTCTTCCAGTAGGAGGTGAGTAATCGCTGTCCTGATATCTTGAAGCTCTTTTCGTCATAATAGACGGTGGCAGAAACAGTATGTACAAAATAAGTTAGAAATAATACGAAAAAACACACAATAGCACAATTGGTTAGGAGACAGTACAACGGCAGCCATCTCCTCCAGCGTGAGTTTCAAGTTTGAGGAAGACAATTTTCACTGTAAAAATGACCTTTATAATATAAGCATTACATGCAGAATTATATTTGCGGTCACTTTTGATAATGGTGTTTTTCACTAATGGAACATTCGCACTTATAGCCTACTACCGTGTGCGTATTGCTGCGTGTGTAATGTGAAGAAATAACCTCATAGTTTATCAACATTTTAAGCTAAATAGTTTATCAACATTTTAAGCTAAACGTTCTGATCTGTTGCGTCAGCCACATTGCATAAAACGTTTTTTTGATGCTAGTGGTTGTATTAATTTGGGATCCATCTCATCCCACAACTGTCCCAGACTATGTTTGGAATATTTATTTCTCGCACATAATATAATAGGTCGATTTTTGTACGATGGGGGATAGTAGATTAATATAGGCTAGTGCTTTTGCTGTTCGTTAGGCCTACTCATCGTGTTGGCTGATGAAAAGTAAATGTGGACATTTCTTCCAATATCTTTCAATATGCACCTCGGAATTGGATAAGGAATTAGCGCAGTTGCATCCCCGATGTGTCTGACTTGTAGCCTGTGAAGACCCGACCACGTGATGGAGAGCCATGTGAGTGAGAGACACTTCGGATTGCGAAGGGCACAACGCCGCACTCCGGGCCGCAAAAGTCATGGATTTTTTTAGAGTGCATTACGGCCAGAAAGGGGATGCCGCCATGAAATTCGATGCATTATCAAGTGCTTGTCAAATTGTGAATGAGAGACTATTGGAGTGTGTACAGCCTGCGCAACAAAAAAAAAACCTATCAGAGCTTATCCCTTTCAAGTGACTTTTTTCAAATCATCATTAGAGTCTCATCGTGCAGCCTTACAATGAATAAAACATCTAAACATATAGCCCAACGTTTGTAGAACAAGTAAAGGTACAGTAATAACTCTAAATGTAGCATATAAGGGGTACCTATATATTTGTTAACCGCTCAACGAAGAATAGCCGCATGTGCGCACTCCCTCAAATCGTTTGGAGAAAATATTTATATTTTATTCAGCTTTGTTCAATTGTATTCTTCATACTATAAGATAATGAAACGGAATTTTAAGGAAATCTTGTCTTCTAAATGAACTAGTGTAGCCCACGACCATTTGGCTTAGCCACAGCACGACCTAACCAGGGGCGAAAATCTGATATCAACCTTGGAGGGGACAATTACATGAAATTTTCTCAGGAGCAATTCCTGAGGGGGACACCAAAAGTAGTGCTGTAACACAGCCTACGTTGTAATATGTTAAATGTATATTGAGGGACCATAATCACTACTACTGGATAATTGTTAGGTACAGTAGTTAACTGAAGGGTTGTCCCAACTTGTTTAAATCATTATAATACTACTACTAATAATAGTTAAAGCAGTGTTCCTTATCAGTCCAGTATGTATGCAGGTATTCGTACTTACAACCAGCAATATCAAGAAAGGCCAGTAGGCGGCAATGGTACTGTACACTGTATGGGAGCAGTTTTCATAAATACAATGAACATGGTGTGATCTCATCGTAAAGAATCTCCATTGAGAACCATCACAAAGTTGGTCTCCGTATTGAATTGACCTTTTAATTTGACTTTGTGATACATTTATATAGTCATTAAATATGTGCTCCTGGCCTGAGTCTACTACAATATCTTTACAAGAACAAAAAGCTTAAAATAAGTACAGTTCTAAAAGCAAAATAACTACTTCAATGAAAAACCCAAATAAATCAAACAAAATATCCTTCAGTCAGTGTCTCAACTCTTCAAACAGCAGCTATGGACAAGTATGTCACACAAAGTATGCAATTTTAAATAAAATAACATGAAATAAATTATTTGTAAGTGTACTGTCATGTACTAAAAACTGAAAACTACTAAACAAAAGAACAAATATCAATTACACCAGGGGTTCTCAAACAGGGGTCCATGGACTAATTGCAAGGTGTCCGTGAAATAAAAAAAAGTGTAATGAACGTATTCAGTACCACAAGGTTTCCAGTAAGTTTACATATAATATAGAGGGGGTGGAGGTCCCTGAGGACCGCTCAAAACCTTGCCTGCCTTGCCTCAAAATATGCAGGGGTTCCAGTACCCAAAAAAGGTTGAGAACCACTGCTATACACACTACTGAACAAAAGAACCGAACATATGTTTGCGGGTTTCAATCCAACAAATTGCTGGCAGATATTTTCCCTCTTGAGACTGTCCAGCCTGTCTTTATGTACATTACAGACAACTACGCCGTTCAGTCTCTCTTGGCCCATGCTAGCCCGTAACCAAGTCTTCAACCTGCGGAGTGCACTGAAACTCCTCTCAGCCTCACATGAAGACACTGGCACCACAAACAAAATTCTGATAAGCACCTCAACTTGGTCAAACAACCCCCGCACCTCCACTGGAAGCCTCCTGAGGACCTCTGCTGCCTCTCAACTGCTGCTACAGGGGTATTTGTTGTGAAAGAGAGGGATCTGCACTGAAAGAGAATCTATGTTCAGCTCAGGGTACTGATCTAGAGACTCATCCAACTCCCCCGTGAGAAGCGCTCTTTCCAACTTTTGCAGGACGTTTAGACTGTCCTGGTCAAAACGGTCGCCAAACTGAACCTCCACACCATCCAACACTTTAAAAAATTCTGCCCTATAGTGATCCACTGCTTTGCCAGCAAATCGTCTTGAGTGCGTCTCAATGGATTCAATAGAGTCAATCAAAGTTGTTGCTTTCTCATACAGTGCAAGGTAGCTTTCGTCATTTCTCTTGCCCCTAAGAGATGACCGCACACACTCGACTGCAGCCTGCATACCAGAGACAGTCTGAGTTTTCTTCTGCAGTGAAATGTTTAGACATTCAAGCTCTCCAAGAACAGCAGAGGCAAGTGTGAGGCCCAGCACAGTCTTGCCTTTGCTGAAGTGCTCGAATAAGCCACTGGCAGTTGAAGCTGTCTTGGATGCAGTTTTTGCCATCTCCTCTAGGCTGCTTAGTACCCGCTCATACTGCCCTAGCACAGCTCTAATAGCAGTATTCAGCACAGTCCACCTTGTTGGACATAGGGGTTTCAGGGTGGTCAGATTTGTATCTTTGGACGTGACAATTGATTCAAACATGCTCTTAAACTTTCCTGACTGGCCATAGAGGACACCTAACTGATGGACCCAAGAAAGGGAATCCCAGATCAGTGGGGAGGCTGAGCAGCCAGCCTGTGTAATCAGATTTACACAGTGTGCTCCACAATGGACATAGAGGGCTAATGGCTGCTGCCTCCTCACAATTGCCTGTGCACCTGTGTATTTTCCTGCCATGTTTGAGGCACCATTGTAACTCTGCCCACGTAAGCCAGACATGGGCAAATTGAGCCTCAACAACACATCAGTTGCCACTTTCGCAATGCCCTCGCCTGTTGTCTCCGACACCCTGTATAGCCCAATAAACTCCTCGTGAGGGACAAGGTCATGGTCAACATAACGCAGACAGACACTCTCCTGTTCAGCACCAGAGACATCTTGAGTACCATCAACAATTAATGAAAATTGTACAATCGGAAGAGACCTACTCTCAGCTGCAATGCCTCGAATGACTGTATTGGCCATGATGTTCAGAATTTCATTCTGTGCTTTGGGGCCTTTGTACATTGTGGTACGCTCTGTTAACCACTTCAGTAAAATGGGATCATCCTCTTCTGCCCTGAGTTTCAAAAGCTGGTATAAATTCCCACTGTCATCCGTGTGGCCTCTAAAGGCTTGTCCCTGTCTTACTACATGCCGCACCGAACTAACAATTTTCATCAAGCAATGCCTTGCGTCCTCCTGCTGTTTACCCCACGCGCTGGATAACTGGACACTGATTGGATTTAGCTGGTGTGCTGTTACAGTTACAAAGTGGCGGTGGGTTTGGCAGTTTTGATGTGCTGTGAATTTTTCAATGGCTTTTCTCCAGTTCCTAAATCCTGCACTAATGAAGGCAGCATCTGCTCTTTGGCCAAAAGATGGCTGGCTTGAAAACCCTTGGCTACAGTGAAAACACAACACTCCTTTTATTGATGGATTATAATGTAGCCAGGGGAAATCGCGAAACCATCTCTCTTGAAACTTCAACACTCTGTTGGCAAGAGTTTGCGGTTCTATAAATTGTGGGTGTGGCTGATATGGTTTTGTGCCATCACTGAGGTAACTGGACGATGCTGTGCCACTGTCCCCTATACTGGTGCTGCTGGCAACAAGGGTGACACCTGGTCCTGCCGTGGCTGTGACACTGTCCTCTGAAGTCTCTCTCCTTGGCTCTTTCCCTTTCACCACCCTCACTGACTCACAGTCTGTCTCCTAGAAAAGAAATAAGGTGTTTGCTGTACTCCTAACTACCGGTACCCAAAACTACACAATTAATCACAACAGCAATACCATTGCCTTTAACAAATCTTAGTTTAGTCACCAGTTTAAGTTGAGTGGGGGTATCCATGGCATTTTCCAATTATGTCCCTATTTTACAAATAAAAAAAATTGAGAACCTTTCATAATGTTGCCAAACAAAGACTCAAGAAACTTACCTGAGACTCCCTGTCTCTGCCAGTCTGTCCCTGCATATCTGTCCCCAGCTCTGCTGTCTGTGTGCCATCTGTTGCCTGCTCTGCCTAATGACATCATTGTGAAACATTTCCATTAGCATTTCACTTCTTTCTTATGAACATTTTATCAACTCGTCTTTGAGATATTAGGCTACTAGAGTTCTTACTTTGCGTTTTTGGTGTACTGAAAAATACTCTGATGTCCGTCTTTTTACTTTTTTCTGACATTTTTCTACCTGGCTGGCTGGCTGGCCGGTCTAGCTGCACACACACACATTTACACAACACATGCTGCAACCTTTTGTAATTTTAACATAGTTTGTTTCATATTGGCTGGCTTCCAACAATAGCTGAATTTGCAAAGCTAGCGAGCACCAATTCCGTTTCTGTGGTGTTTGCTATAATCTTTGCTACCTGGTTAAATAAAGGTGGGAGAAAAAAATAATAATTCACTAGCGACAATTTAGCTTTTGCAACGAGACCATTAAATATATTTAAGACAATGGTATAAGAGAGTGTAGTTCTGTTCAGTTTGGACTTCAGTTTATCGCTAACCTTATCACAGGGACTTTGAAGCACTACAGCTGCATGCTAATCTTGGAATAAACTGACGATAGCAAATATTCCATCTTTGACGACGCCACATAAATGGAATAGGTACTAGCTAGCTTGATAGTTAATGTTTGCTTTAGTTTGCGCGTTAGCTCTGCAAATTCAGCTAGTGTGTGAACCCTGCAACATTAAAAAAATATATACATTGCTATGGCGCGATTGACTGGATTACCTCACGTCAGTTACGTACATGTGCCTTTCGGACAGTAGATACGAACCCTCTATTACCTTGCAAGCTAAAGAACTGGCAGTGGATCAAATCATTGTGAGGCAAAGGGCGGGGGGGTCGCAATCTTGTGAAACTTAAAAACGCGCTATTAAGTGTCTATAATCAGCACAAGTGCTTTCATTGCGTATTATTAAAAGTATTGAAATTACATAGTTATGTTTACAGTGATATATTGGGGGGGGACAAGTCATATTTTTCCCAGGATGGGGGGGTCGTGTCCCCCTCGTCCCTCCTGGGATTTCCGCCTATGGACCTAACATAAGGACAACTCAGAGTATGCTATTCTTTTCTTCTGAAATAGACTACTTTTTAAAAAAAATCATACCTCTTTAGACCTGTCTAAAATAAATATTGGAATTATTGTGAAGGTGTAGGCTATATTACATGGATTTATTAGACTTTTAAAAATGGCTTGTAGGCTATATTTGGAAGCCCGGAGATGTGTTTATGTTAATTAACTGTCAATTACCGTGAGACCGACAGTTATTTGCTTGACAATCACAGGCTGATGAAATTTCGTGACCGCCACAGCCCTAGTTGTGCTTTTCCTTTTCAATGATTAGTTGGTTGAGCGCCTTCCACTTCTTTCGTAATTACTTTTAGCAACATTACATTTTAAGATAAGTGCTTTATTGGTGTGTGTGTGTTGCTTTTTTATACAGTTCTTCCAAAGAATAATCGCTTATGGAAAATGTCTGGCCCCCCTGCAATTTTAGCCCCTGTAAGAATATAGTTGAATAGCCCTGATGTACTGTATACATGAGAGAAAGACAATTAAAACAAAGCTTCAATCGCAGCTTATATCCAAGTAAAGTGAGTGGTAACCTTTTTAAATGTTTGTGTCTTTACCTGTCTTATCTCTAGGAGCGGTGTTGTACCGCATTCCCCTCACATGGGGGCAGAATAAGCTGCCCTGGAAACTGCTGCATGCTGGTGTCATGCTCCTGGCCCTGCTCTGCTCCATCCTTGGCCTCTGTGCTGTGTTTGACTTCCACAACACCAACAGCACTCCCAACCTCTACTCCTTGCACAGCTGGATTGGCATTTGCACTACAGCACTCTTCACCACTCAGGTTTAGTATATCTGCCACTGCCGGCACACAAATTAAAACGGCATTGTCTTAAAAACAATTGTCAGCTCATATTACGCCATATAATGGCCTAAACGTATTATGTCGTACTTGGCATGTATGGTGATTGTTAGAATCGTAATGCCACTTTCTATGGCTGTGAGATGGTGACATATGTTTTGTTTTCAGTGGGTGATGGGCCTTGCTGGCTTCCTCCTGCCCTGCTCACCCATGTCATTCCGCAAGCTGCTTAAGCCTGCCCATGTGTGGATGGGAGGCTGCATACTGATACTCAGCATTGTGTCCTGCATCTCAGGGATCAACGAGAAGCTCTTCTTTGCACTGTAAGAGACATTGTCTGCGTCTCAAATAGCACCCTATTCACTATATACTCTTAGAAAAAAGGGTTCGAAAAGGGTTCTTCGGTTGTCCACATAGGAGAACCCTTTTTGGTTCCACGTAGAACCCTGTTGGGGTCCATGTAGAACCCTCTGTTGAAATGAACATGGAATCCAAAAGGGTTCTACCTGGAACTTAAAAGGGTTATGCTATGGGGACAGCCGAAGAACCCCTTTAGGTTCTAGATAGCTCCTTTTTTTCTAAGAGTGTAGTGCAATACTTTTCACTAGGCCCTATAGGTGAAAAGCAGTACACTAGGGCAGTGTTTCACATTGTTTTTGGAAGCGCTAACATTTCATTCAAGCCTTTGATTTGAATCATGTACAGTGCATTCTGAAAGTATTCAGACCCCTTGACTTTTTCCACATTTTGTTACCTTACAGACTTATTCTGAAATTGCTTAAATTACATTTGTTCCTCATCAATCTACACACAAAGTAGAAAACAGGTTCTTAGAATGTTTCGCAAGTGTATTAGAAATAAAGAACTGAAATACTTTATTTACATAATTATTCAGACCCTTTGCTATGAGACTTGAAATTGAGCTCAGGTGCATCCTGTTTCCATTGATCATCCTTGAGATGTTTCTACAACTTGATTGGAGTCCACCTGTGGTAAATTCAATTGATTGGACATAATTTGAAAGGGACACACCTGTCTATATAAGGTCCCACAGTTGACAGTTCATGTCAGCGCAAAAACCAAGCCATGTGGTCAAAGGAATTGTCCGTATAGCTCCAAGACAGGATTTTGTCGAGGCACAGATCTGGGGAAGGGTACCAAAAAATGTCTTCAACATTGAAGGTCCCCAAGAATACAGTGGCCTCCATCATTCTAAAATGGAAGAAGTTTGGAACCACCAAGACTCTTCCTTGAGCTGGCCGCTCGGCCAAACTGAGCAATCGGTGGAGAAGGGCCTTGGTCAGGAAGGTGACCAAGAACCCGATGGTCACTCTGACAGAGCTCCAGAGTTCCTCTGTGGAGATGGGAGAGCCTTCCAGAAGGACAGCCATCTCTGCAGCACTCCACCAATCAGGCCTTTATGGTAAAGTGGCCAGACAGAAGCCACTCTTCAGTAAAAGGCACATGACAGCCCGGTTGGAGTTTGCCAAAAGGCACCTGAAGACTCTCAGACCATGAGAGACAAGATTATCTGGTCTGATGAAACCAAGATTGAACTCTTTGGCCTGAATGCCAAGCGTCACTTCTGGAGGAAACCTGGCACCTTCCCTACGGTGAAGCATGGTGGGGGCAGCATCATTCTGTGGGGATGATTTTCAGAGACTGGGAGACTAGTCAGGATTGAGGGAAAGATTAACAGAGCAAAGTACAGAGAGATCCCTGATTAAATCCTGATCCAGAGCGCTTAGGACCTCAAACTGGGAAGAAGGTTAATCTTCCAACAGGACAACAACCCTAAGCATACAGCCAAGACAATGCAGGAGTGGCTTCGGGGCAAGTCTCTGAATGTCCTTGAGTAGCCCAGCCAGAGCCCGGATTTGAACAAGGTCTAACATCTCTGGAGAGACCTGAAAATACCTGTGCAGCGTCGCTCCCCATCCAACCTGACAGAGCTTGAGAGGATCTGCAGAGATGAATGGGAGAAACTCCCAAAATACAGGTGTGCCAAGCTTGTAGCGTCATACCAAAGAAGACGCAAGGCTGTAATCGGGTCTGAGTAAAGGGTCTGAAGGCTTATGTAAATGTGAAATTTACGTTTCTTTTATATATATATATATATATATATATATATATATATATATATATATACACTGCTCAAAAAAATAAAGGGAACACTAAAATAACACATCCTAGATCTGAATGAATGAAACATTCTTATTAAATACTTTTTTATTTACATAGTTGAATGTGCTGACTACAAAATCACACAAAAGTTATCAATGGAAATCAAATTTATCAACCCATGGAGGTCTGGATTTGGAGTCACACTCAAAATTAAAGTGGAAAACCACACTACAGGCTGATCCAACTTTGATGTAATGTCCTTAAAACAAGTCAAAATGAGGCTCAGTAGTGTGTGTGGCCTCCACGTGCCTGTATGACCTCCCTACACGCCTGGGCATGCTCCTGATGAGGTGGCGGATGGTCTCCTGAGGGATCTCCTCCCAGACCTGGACTAAAGCATCCGCCAACTCCTGGACAGTCTGTGGTGCGAGACATGTTGTCTCAAATGTGCTCAATTTGATTCAGGTCTGGGGAACGGGCGGGCCAGTCCATAGCATCAATGCCTCAATGCCTTCCTCTTACAGGAACTGCTGACACACTCCAGCCGCATGAGGTCTAGCATTGTCTTGTATTAGAAAGAACCCAGGGCCAACCGCACCAGCATATGGTCTCACAAGGGGTCTGAGGATCTCATCTCGGTACCTAATGGCAGTCAGGCTACCTCTGGCGAGCACATGGAGGGCTGTGCGGCCCCACAAAGAAATGCCACCCCACACCATGACTGACCCACCGCCAAACCGGTCATGCTGGAGGATGTTGCAGGCAGCAGAACGTTCTCCACGGCGTCTCCAGACTCTGTCACGTCTGTCACATGTGCGTGTGAACCTGCTTTCATCTGTGAAGAGCACAGGGTGCCAGTGGCGAATTTGCCAATCTTGGTGTTCTCTGGCAAATGCCAAACGTCCTGCACGGTGTTGGGCTGTAAGCACAACCCCCACCTGTGGACGTCGGGCCCTCATACCACCCTCATGGAGTCTGTTTCTGACCGTTTGAGCAGACACATGCACATTTGTGGCCTGCTAGAGGTCATTTTGCAGGGCTCTGGCAGTGCTCCTCCTAATCCTCCTTGCACAAAGGCGGAGGTAGCGGTCCTGCTGCTGGGCCTCCTCCATGTCTCCTGATGTACTGGCCTGTCTCCTGGTAGCGCCTCCATGCTCTGGACACTACGCTGACAGACACAGCAAACCTTCTTGCCACAGCTCGCATTGATGTGCCATCCTGGATGAGCTGCACTACCTGAGCCACTTGTGTGGGTTGTAGACTCCGTCTCATGCTACCACTAGAGTGAAAGCACCGCCAGCATTCAAAAGTGACCAAACATCAGCCAGGAAGCATAGGAACTGAGAAGTGGTCTGTGGTCACCACCTGCAGAACCACTCCTTTATTGGGGGTGTCTTGCTAATTGCCTATAATTTCCACCTTTTGTCTATTCCATTTGCACAACAGCATGTGAAATTTATTGTCAATCAGTGTTGCTTCCTAAGTGGACAGTTTGATTTCACAGAAGTGTGATTGACTTGGAGTTACATTGTGTTGTTTAAGTGTTCCCTTTATTTTTTTGAGCAGTGTATATACAGTGGGGCAAAAAAGTATTTAGTCAGCCACCAATTGTGCAAGTTCTCCTACTTAAAAAGATGAGAGAGGCCTGTAATTTTCATCATAGGTACACTTCAACTATGACAGACAAAATGAGAAAAAAAAAAGAAAAAAAAAAGAAAATCACATTGTAGGATTTTTTTTAATTTTTTTAATTAGAATTTATAAATTTTATCCCCTTTTCTCCCCAATTTTCATGGTATCCAATCGCTAGTAATTACTATCTTGTCTCATCGCTACAACTCCCGTACGGGCTCGGGAGAGACGAAGGTCGAAAGCCATGCGTCCTCCGAAGCACAACCCAACCAAGCCGCACTGCTTCTTTAACACAGCGCGCCTCCAACCCGGAAGCCAGCCGCACCAATGTGTCGGAGGAAACACCGTGCACCTGGCCCCCCTTGGTTAGCGCGCACTGCGCCCGGCCCGCCACAGGAGTCGCTGGAGCGCGATGAGACAAGGATATCCCTACCGGCCAAACCCACCCTAACCCGGACGACGCTAGCCCAATTGTGCGTCGCCCCACGGACCTCCCGGTCGCGGCCGGCTGCGACAGAGCCTGGGCGCGAACCCAGAGACTCTGGTGGCGCAGTTAGCACTGCGATGCAGTGCCCTAGACCACTGCGCCACCCGGGAGGCCCTTACATTGTAGGATTTTTAATGAATTTATTTGCAAATTATGGTGGAAAATAAGTATTTGGTCACCTACAAACAAGCAAGATTTCTGGCTCGCACAGACCTGTAACTTCTTCTTTAAGAGGCTCCTCTGTCCTCCACTCGTTACCTGTATTAATGGCACCTGTTTGAACTTGTTATCAGTATAAAAGACACCTGTCCACAACCTCAAACAGTCACACTCCAAACTCCACTATGGCCAAGACCAAAGAGCTGTCAAAGGACACCAGAAACAAAATTGTAGACCTGCACCAGGCTGGGAAGACTGAATCTGCAATAAGTAAGCAGCTTGGTTTGAAGAAATCAACTGTGGGAGCAATTATTAGGAAATGGAAGACATACAAGACCACTGATAATCTCCCTCGATCTGGGGCTCCACGCAAGATCTCACCCCGTGGGGTCAAAATGATCACAAGTGAGCAAAAATCGGTGACGGTGAGCAAAAATCCCAGAACCACACGGGGGGACCTAGTGAATGACCTGCAGAGAGCTGGGACCAAAGTAACAAAGCCTACCATCAGCAATGGCATTGAAGATGAAACGTGGCTGGGTCTTTCAGCATGACAATGATCCCAAACACACCGCCCGGGCAACGAAGGAGTGGCTTCGTAAGAAGCATTTCAAGGTCCTGGAGTGGCCTAGCCAGTCTCCAGATCTCAACCCCATAGAAAATCTTTGGAGGGAGTTGAAAGTCCGTGTTGCCCAGCAACAGCCCCAAAACATCACTGCTCTAGAGGAGATCTGCATGGAGGAATGGGCCAAAATACCAGCAACAGTGTGTGAAAACCTTGTGAAGACTTACAGAAAACGTTTGACCTCTGTCATTGCCAACAAAGGATATATAACAAAGTATTGAGATAAACTTTTGTTATTGACCAAATACTTATTTTCCACCAAAATTTGCAAATAAATTCATTAAAAATCCTACAATGTGATTTTCTGGATTTTTTTTTCTCATTTTGTCTGTCATAGTTGAAGTGTACCTATGATGAAAATTACAGGCCTCTCTCATCTTTTTAAGTGGGAGAACTTGCACAATTGGTGGCTGACTAAATACTTTTCTGCCCCACTGTATATACTATTGCAAAAAATTCTAAAAACCTGTTTTTGCTTTGTGGGGTATTGTGTGTAGGTTGATGAGGGGGAAAACTATTTAATCCATTTTAGAATATGGCTGTAACGTGACAAAATGTGGAAAAAGTCAACGGGTCTGAATACTTTTCAAAGGCACTGTATGTTAGTGCTAGGGAAAAAACTAACATGTGCACCCCTTTGAATCCCAAAGAACATTATTGAGAAATATTGTACTAGGGAATAGGTTGCCATTGGTAACATTTTATATTTTTTTATTGAGTAGGAAACAATGTACTCTTTAAACACATACTTCCATATTATAGCTAAAGACAAAAAGGATATCAACCTGTGTTGGACAATATTATTCAAACTGTATACAAAGTGTTGTGTTGATTCTTTCTTCAGGAAAGGAACCACCAATGGAACAATGCCATATGGCAAACTGCCACCTGAGGCATTGGTCGCCAACTCGTTAGGAGTCTTGATTGTAGCCTTTGGATTGGTCGTCCTGAAGATTCTATCCAATCAGAAATGGCAGCGACCAGAGCCTCGAAGTGAAGACCTGGGCTACAGTGTGAGTGCAACAAACCTTCTGATGTCATGTTGCCAAGTCAGATGTCCTGACCGAGTGCAGCACTGAATATGATGTGTAAAAATCAAAACAGATTTGTCCCATACTATGTATGCAGATAGAGCTGTATTATCTTCATAGCTGTTTGTATTTTTTTTTATAAGTACAGTATTGTGTGTTGTGAGATGGTTATAAACCCTGTTTGGTCTAAAACAAATTCATTATTTGAATGACATCTGAAAATGCTTTTTTATTTTCCAATACTATATTCATACTAGGTGAAAGTGTATTCACAGATGTATTCAACTCCTTTGTGTTTTTAACAAACTTTAATGTTTCCACATGCAGCCACTGCTTCAAGACGACAGCTAATGGAAGAGATGAGGAGGCTTCAAACCTGCTCTCAGCCGCTAACCATACTACGCAAGCTATCCAGAAATGTTATCTGCCCCTGCTGGGTCCAAAGTTGCCTTAAGCAAATAATGAGATGCTGAATGTCCTAGCCACTGTCAGGACCAGAGCCAACCCTGGGCATAAGGGCCCCTGGCCACTTGGGGGTCTGAACTTACTGTTGAGAGTTAATATAGTAAAATACACTAGGTACAATTTCAAAATGTGTTATTGCATCAGCAGTTTTTCTCTTATGTCAGACACTGACAGTCACTGAATTAGCCCATGTCAGCTAAAAATGTTTTGATTGGTAAGTTAGTCTAGCCAGCTATCTAAACCTTGTAGTAATCATGGCCAAATTACTGACTCGGCACGCAGGGCACATGCCAAGGGGCCCTGAACTCCAGGGCGCTCACATTGATTTTGTTAGTCATTCTCACTCAGATATCATATTGAAGTGATACTTCGGGATTTCGGCAATGAGGCCCTTTATCTACTTCTCCAGAGTCAGATGAACTTGTGGATACCATTTGTATGGTTCTGTGTCCAGTATGAGGCAGGCTAGAGGTAGTTTTGCAAGCCAATGCTAACTAGCGTTAGCACAATAACTGGAAGTTTATGGGTATCTGCTGGCATGCTAGCAGATACCAATAGACCTCCAGTCATTGCACTAACGCTAGTTAGACATTGCAATAGCGCTAGTTAGCAACTTCCTTCAAACCGCACACAGAGACATTAAATTGGTATCAAGAAGTTCATCTGACTCTGGGGAAGTCGATAAAGGGCCTCAGTGTCAAAATCCCAAAGTATCCCTTTAACATGGCATAAGTCAGGGCAAAATGTGTAAAATTGCTGAAAATCAGCTGTAAAACTGCAAATGTTTCTCTGTCCCATGGCAAAATGAGTAGAATTGCATGAAATTTACTTTCGACTTAAAAATGTTTCTCTCCGCTGTCAAGCTGGGACCACGGACATGTTTTGGCTACGAGGTGGAGCCCCCCCCCCCCCCCCCCCCCCCCCCAAGCAAATCTTGCTTAGGGCCCCCAAAAGGCTAGTGCTGGCCCTGGTCATGACAGTGTTGTAAGCAATAATATGTGTCCCATCAAGATATACGTTTTTATAAATGTATTAAATAGTAGATTTTACATCACTGCCTTGTTTCTTTATGAATATAATAATGAATAAAGTATGATATACTCAAAGATAACACAGTATTTCAGCATTTCTTTGTGACTGCCATTCCTGTTGTGCATGCAATTTAGGCTGTAGTCTCATCATTAAAGCTACAGTCTGGGATTTTGGAATCTGTTCAATGCTCATTTCAATTCTTTATATTGACCATTCAGTGTTTGGCCACAAACAATATGTTGTGTTCTTATGGGGGTAGAGAAAGCTACAGCTAGGCCTATTTTGCCTGGAGCATACCACCCTGCATCCCACTGCTGGCTTGTTTCTGAAGCTAAGCAGGGTTGGTCCCTGGATGGGAGACCAGATGCTGCTGGAAGTGGTGTTGGAGGGCCAGCAGGAGGCACACTTTCCTTTGGTTTAAAAAAATATATATACCAATGCCCCGGGGCAGTGATTGGGGACATTGCCCTGTGTAGGTTGCTGTCTTCGGATGGGTTGTTAAATGGGTGTCCTGACTTTGTGGTCACTAAAGATCCCATTGAACATATCATAAGAGTAGGGGTGTTAACCCTGGTGACCTGGCTAAATTCCCCATCTGGCACACGTACCATCATGGTCACCTAATCATCCCCAGTTTACAATTGGCTCATTCATCTCCTCTCCCCTGTAACTATTCCCCAGGTTGTAGCTGTAAATGAAAATGTGTTCTCGGTCAATTTACCTTGTTAAATAAAAATTCCAAAGTATTAATTTAATGACGTGAGCTATATGTTTTTCACATGGTGGCAGCAGTATCAAGGATTCAGTGTAGAGAGCAAATATCACACTAAATTGATAGTCGTGCGTAATGCGCAATAGCACATTTGTGTGTAGCGGACTACAATACATTTTAGATACAGTAGGCTAGGCTATACAAGAGCAAAATGTTATACAAAGTATGTGGATCTGTTATTTAATTTGGTCCTTGGGTGGGGTGGGATTGGGATGAGGGGATGGTGGTGTAGCTTAATTTTGTATGTATTCATGTTTGTATGTATTCATGTTTGCGGAGTATTATTACAAAATAAACATTTGATCACAAAAAAAGTATGTGGATCTTTGCTTTCTGAATGTCACAGTGTTACCATACATGTATACACTCAATTCATGACAAGGGTGTGCTTTTTGGTTCTGTGTGCCGAAATTACCAATGTGGCACAAAAGCAAGGTGGTTGTTGAGCTGCACCGGACCCTATTGACCTAGGATAATTTTTGCTGCCCTTCTGCGATGCTATCGCGTCCCCGGTGTTGCTCCAAATCCATAGGAATTCAGGCTATTCCAATTTCAGCGCTCGAGCCATCGATGAGGTCATTTCAGCAGTGGGCGTTACTGGGCAGTTGCACAAGGCGTAATTTGGTCGAAGGCGGTATTGAAATTGCATGTGGGAGTGAAAGTTTAGCGGAGTAAAACATCCAAGGCACATAGCAATCTTTGGGGAGTAAAGCGACGATTTTGGGACTTGGGCATGATATTAGACAGCCATCTATAGGCTTCAATAAAGGATCAAGAGGATTTTTAAAAAGTCGTCTGTGGTGAGAACTTTTTTCAAAGTATTTGGAAATAACTTGAAAAGTTTGTTAATGCAACAATTATTTAAGGATATTATTAGAAAAAATGTGTTTGACTTTTTGTCTTTGAGATTGTCATGTAAAATTAGGTGTTTATGCTTTATCCTTATATGCCACACCACATATAACCAAATGCAGTTTGATTTCACGTTGATCTGCTTGAACGGTATGTCTTATTTGTACCAAATTCTTATAGAAGTTTCTATTTGCCTGTATTACTGTAGGATATTACTGAGATGGAATTCACCGCAGTTTGTTTTATATGGTTCCCAAACAAGGATGATGTCATCATTGTGGGATCTCTGATATAAATTATGCCAGGTGTGGATAGTTGTGGGGTTTGTGATATGTTCAGCTTGCAATCATGAAGTCCACAAAAGCAAAAAACATTTATCTCCTCCTGTAGTCTACTGCATCTAAACTGTAGTTGAAAACACTGTGCACCCTACAGCCAGGTGTGCTGTAGGGTGCATAGTGTTTTCAACTACAGTTTAGATGCAGTAGACTACAGGAGGAGATAAATGTGTTTTGCTTTTGTGGACTTCATGATTGCAAGCTGATTTCTCACTCTTGCCAATGACGATTAGTGCTTTCAATCTCTATAGCCTATAGTAGCTATGTAATTAGGTTGCAGAGAATGTTATATGGCTATATTGTGTATTATTACATGGATGTGCTCTTCTGTCATATACAGGTAATTGCCAAAATAAAGGAAACACTTGACTAAATGGATACATAGTATATTAAAAGCAGGTGCTTCCACACAGGTGTGGTTCCTGAGTTCTATCATGCTAATAGGGTCACATATAAAGATTGTTGCCCATTATTTTGGCTACCATGGCTAGAAGTAGAGATCTCAGTAACTTTGAAAGAGGGGTCTCAAAGGACCATAGGGGGTTTAAAGTGTGTGTGTGTGTGTGTGTGTGTGTGTGTGTGTGTGTGTGTGTGTGTGTGTGTGTGTGTGTGTGTGTGTGTGTGTGTGTGTGTGTGACTTGTGTGTGTGTTAGTCATCAGATCTCAACCCAATTGAACACGCCTGAGACAGCTTTTTCCACATCATTAAAACCCCAGATTATGGAATTTATCATGGAATAATGGTGTCGCATCCCTCCAATAGTTCCAGACACTTGTAGAATCTATCCCAAGGCTGTTCTGGCAGCTTGTGGTGGCCCAACACCTTATCAAGACACTTTGGTGTTTCCTTTATTTTTGGCAGTTACCTGTAAAAAAAAAAAATGGCATGTGCCAGGAGTTCTCTGACTTGATTCTACTTTACTGTCTTGTCCTAGAAGGAACAGTGAAATAACTATTCAAGTTGATGGTTTGGTAACACTTTCTATGAGCTGCATATGTATAATGCATTTATAGAGTTTTTGATCGCCAACCATGCATGATAAGACAGACTTCTTCTATCTAGAATGATCCAGTTCATTCTAAACAGTCTAACGGTCTGAGCAAGATATTAGGAAGGCTCTAACTCTTTGTTCTGACCTGACATCTTGACCCCGGAACCTCCTCCCTTTGACCCAGATGCCCTGCTATCCCTAGTCAGTGGTAGTTATGTGTCTAGCTGTCTCACGGTGAAACATGAGGAGAAAAGACAAGTATGCCATTCTTCTATGTCTCATCATGGAATTAATGTCTTTCTTTTTTAAAAGCAGTAAAAGAAGCGTTCTAGATTGTTGATAGATGCTGATGTGTTGAGTTTCTCTGCCTGGACATATTGGTTTTTACTTAAGACCAAAGGGAGCCAGAGCTTCCTGAATACCTTGTTTGATTGGCTGTTGCCAGGAGACTTCTGTTTGATCCAAGAGGTCACCATTTCATGGGGTGGTCCATCTTATACTGTTGAATCTTTACCTTATATTTGCTCTAGGAACTTCTTTGTGATTCTGTACTGTCTGCGTTCCACTTTGAGACCCTAAATTAATCTTAGAGTGCTGAAGCAGAATTGAGTTTAAATGAAAGATTGCGGTTCATATATCCTATATTCCAGATCACATGTGTGGATCTTTATCTATGTGGTTTAAAGAAAACATCAGCCTGGGTATGACGCCTATGTGCCGTTGTGGGGAGATACACACCCTGTGGGCTTGATGCCAGCTGTTGGGCTTGATTTTGTAACATCTATGTTTTGTAACTTGTGTAACCAACTGCCACGTTACAGCGAGGGAAAAAGAAAGATGCTGGCAAATAGAAAGATCCAGCTTCCACTTCCAGACAGACATAGCCTTTAGTTTACATAATTTGAAAGCCACTTTATTGTTCAATGGCTCAGTGCTTTGTGTGAAATGTTTCAGCAGTCTTAAAAGGAGTTATGCTGTTTGATTAAAACCTGTCATACATATCTTTGAATGTAATTGATACTGGTTATAAGACCATAACTTGATTTAGACACTATTGCTCAGGTCTGAGGATAGGCGATGTGATCTACAGATGTACATTTGTGTGTTTAAATGGTCTTTGTTACTGACTCACAAGGCTCTAAAGGGCACCTCGGAGCAGGAGTCAGGACATGCTCTAAATCAGTGTTTTTCTCTGTGACTTCATGCCTCATGATGACATCATGCCACAACTCTGTTCCTCCACTTAATAGTGGCCTCAATCAGTGTCACTGTAATACTTTGAATGTAGGGTACTTCTTTAGCTGAATTCCAACCACCAGTCTCGCAGTAAAAAAACATATGACAAAGTAGCCAAAGGATTTTTTTATTTTTATGAGTAATGTTCTTTTCCTACTCTACTCTCCCACAGATAACCTCTTCTGTCTACTGTCTGACTTGACAGCCACCACCATGCTGGCCCCGTGGTCGCTCCCCTACTGCTTCACCATCCTGCTGGGCCTGTTAAAGCTGTGTCGGGCCCAGTATGAACAACTAGGCTACCCACACGGCTATCCACAGGGCTACCCAGAGCCAGAGCAGGAGCAGTACACTGCCCCGGAGCTGCCACCTGACACACCCAGGATACAGCTGCGTTTGGCGGGGGATAAGCGCAAGCACAACGAGGGGCGCGTGGAGGTTTTCTATGATGGCGAATGGGGCACGGTCTGTGATGATGACTTCTCTATTCACTCTGCCCAGGTGGTGTGCAGGGAGTTGGGCTACCTGGAGGCCGTCTCCTGGTCTCCGTCCTCTAAATATGGGAAAGGAGAAGGTAAAATATCTGCTATTACACTTCAACCCATTATGCACGTGTGTAATGATAAGGGAAAGGGGAAATAATTGACTCTATTTTCAGGGATGTTTTTTATTGGCCAATGTTAAGCAATTATCCCAGTGAAGCTTTTACAATACATTCTGACTCATCTTTCACCAAAATGAATAATCCACATCTATAGCAGAGATACGGTAGAGATAAGGGAGTGAGTGTACAACTCAGCAGCAGAATTACTGCCAGTGTCCAGTCACTTTGCCAAATTTGCTTGGCTGTTTGGCCTCGCTAGCTACCACTGGTCAGGTGAAAAAAGATTCCTCCCTACGGAGGTCTTGATGTCTCTACAATGTGTTGAGAGTCCTGCTTTTTTTCAGGGCGCATCTGGTTTGACAATGTCCAGTGCACTGGGAAAGAGAAGACCCTGGCACTGTGCATGTCCAACGGGATCGGCGTCTCCGACTGCAAGCACACAGAGGACGTGGGCGTGGTGTGCAGCGACAAAAGGATTCCAGGATTTAAATTCATTAACACCATGGCCAATAATGTGGAGGTAAACAACCTGCCTACTACAAACCCACTACAAACCTACTACAAACCCACTACAAACCCACTACAAACCCACTTTTGATTTACATTTGGTTGAGTTGTCAAGTAACGTGAAATCAATGTGAAATCAACCAAAAATGCCACGACGTCATTGGACTTAGGTTAAAAGTTGCGTGAAAAAAATACAAAATTCTAGGACTAGGCTTAATCTGTGTCCAGGAAATGGCCCTGAAGAGGCTTTGGTTGACATTGTTGTTGACTGAGATTCTTGCACTGCAATGTTCCAGAACATTTGGCTCTTGACTCCTCATCCAAGAAGGCCCTCACAGCTGGTCTTTTTATTATTGAGCTGTTCTGTGCAGAGTGCAGACACACCTTTTGACATAAGTAGTACACGTGGCTTTCGAAAAAAGTGTCAAGCCAAAATCACAGCTTGAACCCAATGATGACTTCAAAGTACAGAAGCCCACAATACATTTTTCAGTGAAAGTGAGGCTACCAGAAACAAACTAACTAATCATACCTACTAACTCATACCTCATACCTACTGGGCTCCTAAAGGGTTCATTCAGCACCTCAGAGTGGTATGTCTTATTTAAGTGATAATGCCTGAGAAGCCTGTGTTTGGAGGATATATTGGCACTGGTGTTAAATACAGTTGAAGTCGGAAGTTTACATTCACTTAGGTTGGAGTCATTAAAAGTTGTTTTTCAACCACTCCAAAAATGTATTGTTAACAAACTATAGTTTTGGCAAGTCGGTTAGGACATCTACTTTGTGCAATTTTTCCAACAATTGTTTACAGACAGATTATTTCACTTATAATTCACTGTATTACAATTCCAGTGGGTCAGAGGTTTACATACACTAAGTTGACTGTGCCGTTAAACAGCTTGGAAAATTCCAGAAAAGGATGTCATGGCTTTAGAAGCTTCTTTTAGGCTAAGACCTCAGAAAAAAATTTGTAGACCTCCACATGTCTGGTTCATCTTCGGGAGCAATTTCCAAATGCCTGAAGGTACCACTTTCATCTGTACAAACAATAGTACGCAAGTATAAACACCATGGGACCACGCAGCCGCCATACCGCTCAGGAAGGAGACGCGTTCTGTCTCCTAGAGATGAACGTACTTTGGTGCGAAAATGGCAAATCAATCCCAGAACAACAGCAAATGACCCTGTGAAGATGCTGGAGGAAACAGGTACAAAAGTATCTATATCCACAGTAAAACAAGTCCTATATCAACATGACCTGAAAGGCCGCTCAGCAAGGAAGAAGCCAATGCTCGAAAACCACCATAAAAATGCCAGACTATGGTTGCAATTGCACATGGGGACAAAGCAAAGATCGTACTTTTTGGAGAAATGTCCTCTGGTCTGATGAAACAAAAATAGAACTGTTTGGCCATAATGACCATTGTTATGTTTAGAGGAAAAAGGGGGAGGCTTGCAAACCGAAAAACACCATCCCAACCGTGAAGCACGGGGGTGGCAGCATCATGTTGCGGGGGTTCTTTGCTGCAGGACTGGTGCACTTCACAAAATAGATGGCATCATGAGGGAGGAAAATTATGTGGATATATTGAAGCAGCATCTCAAGACATCAGTCAGGAAGTTAAAACTTGGTCGCAAATGGGTCTTCCAAATGGACAATGACCCCAAGCACACTTCCAAATTGTGGAATAATGGATTAAGGACAACAAAGTCAAGGTATTGGAGTGGCCATCACAAAGCCCTTACCTCAATCCTATAGAAAATTTGAGGGCAGAACTGAAAAAGTGTGTGTGAGCAAGGATGCCAACAAACCTGACTCAGTTACACCAGCTCTGTCAGGAGGAATGGGCCAAAATTCACCCAACTTATTCTGGGAAGCTTGTGGAAGGCTACCCGGAATGTTTGATCCAAGTTAAACAATTTAAAGGCAATGCTACCAAATACTAATTTAGTGTATGTAAACTTCTGACCCACTGGGAATGTGATGAAAGAAATAAAAGCTGAAATAAATCATTCTCTCTACTATTATTCTGACATTTCACATTCTTAAAATAAGGTGGTGGTCCTCACTGACCTAAGAGAGGGAATTGTTACTAGGATTAAATGTCATGAAAAACTGAGTTTAAATGTATTTGGCTAAGGTGTATGTAAACTTCCGACTTCAACTGTATATATGCCTATATGTCCTTAAAACACCGGCTTCGAGGGCATTATCACTTCTATACAACGGGTCAATCAAATCAAATCAAATTGTATTAGTCACGTGAAATGCTTACTTACTAGTATTTAACCGACAGTGCAGTTTCAAGAAATATGGATAAGATTAAGAGGTAAAAGTAACAAGTAATTAAAGAGGAGCAGTAAAAAAATAACAATATATACAGGGGGATGCCGGTACAGAGTTAATGTGCGGGTGCACCGATTATTTGAGGTAGTATGTACATGTAGGTAGAGTTAATTAAAGTGACTATGCATAGATGACAACAGAGAGTGGCAGTGGTGTGGAGAGGGGGGGCAGTCTATGTGAATAGGCTGAGTGGCCATTTGACTAGATTTTCAGGAGTCTTATTGCTTGGGGGTAGAAGCTGTTTAGAAGCCTCTTGGACCTAGACTTGGCGCTCCAGTACCGCTTGACGTGTGGTAGCAGAGAGAACAGTCTACGACTAGGGTGGCTGGAGTCTTGGACAATTTTCAGGGCCTTCCTCTGACACCGCCTGGTATAGAGGTCCTGGATGGCAGGAAGCTTGGTCCAAGTGATGTACTGGGCCGTTCGCACTACCCTTTGTAGTGCCTTGCGGACGGAGGCCAGGCAGTTGCCATACCAGGCAGTGATGCAACCTGTCAGGATGCTCTCGATGGTGCAGCTGTAGAACCTTTTGAGGATCTGAGGACCCATGCCAAATCTTTTCAGTCTCCTGAGGGGGAATAGGTTTTGTCCTGCCCGCTTCACAACTGTCACGGTGTGCTTGGACCATGTTAGTTTGTTGGTGATGTGGACACCAAGTAACTTGAAGCTCTCAACCTGCTCCACTGCAGCCCCGTCGATGAGAATGGGGGCGTGCTCGGTCCTCTTTTTCCTGTAGTCCACAATCATCTCCTTTGTCTTGATCACGTTGAGGGAGAGGTTGTTGTCCTGGGACCACACGGCCAGGTCTCTGACCTCCTCCTTATAGGCTGTCTCGTTGTTGTCGGTGATCAGGCCTAACACTGTTGTGTCGTCTGCAAATTTAATGATGGTGTTTGAGGCGTGCCTGGCCGTGCAGACATGAGTGAACAGGGAGTACAGGATGGGGGCTGAGCACGCACCCCTGAGTGGCCCCTGTGTTGAAGATCAGCGTGGCGGATGTGTTGTTACCTACCCTTACCACCTTGGGGCAGCCCGTCAGGAAGTCCAGGATCCAGTTGCAGAGGTAGGTGTTTAGTCCCAGGATCCTTAGCTTATTGATGAGCTTTGATGGCACTATGGTGTTGAACGCTGAGGCTAGTCAATGAATAGCATTCTCACATAGGTGTTCCTTCTGTCCAGGTGGGAAAGGGCATTGTGGAGTGCAATAGAGATGGCATCATCTGTGGATCTGTTGGGTCTGTATGCAAATTGGAGTGGGTCTAGGGTTTCTGGGATGATGGTATTGATGTGAGCCATGACCAGCCTTTCAAAGCACATCATGGCTACAGACGTGAGTGCTACAGGTCGGTAGTCATTTAGGCAGGTTACCTTAGTGTTCTTGGGCACAGGCACTATGGTGGTCTGCTTAAAACATGTTGGTATTACAAACTTGGACAGGGAGAGGTTGAAAGCGTTAGTGAAGACACTTGCTAGTTGGTCAGCGCATGCTCGCAGTACACGACCTGGTAATCCGTCTGGCCCTGCGGCCTTGTGAATGTTGACCTGTCTTATTCATATGGCTGCAATCCCGCTACCGGGATTGATATGACAACAGCCAGTGAAAGTGCAGGCCGCCAAATTCAAACAACAGAAATCTCATAATTAAAATTCCTCAAACATACATGTGTCTTATATCATTTTAAAGGTAATCTTGTTTTTAATCCCACCAAAGTGTCCGATTTCAAATATGCTTTTCAGCGAAAGCACTACAAACGATTATGTTAGGTCACCACCAAACCACAATAAGCACAGCCATTTTTCCAGCGAAATATAGCAGTCACAAAAAGCAGAAATAGAGATAAAATTAATCACTAACCTTTGATTATCTTCATCAGATGACACTCATAGGACTTCATGTTACACATTACATGCATGTTTTGTTTGATAAAGTTCATATTTATATAAAAAAATCTGAGTTTACATTGGCGCGTTACATTCATTAGTTCCAAAAACATCAAGTGATTTTGCATAGCAGCATCGTTTCAACAGAAATACTCAACATAAATGTAGATGATAATACAAGTTATACACATGGAGTTATAGAAATACCTCTCCTTAATACAACCGCTGTGTCAGATTTCAAAAAAACTTTACGGAAAAAGCAACCCATGCAATAATCTGAGACGGCGCTCAGAAATATAATAAAATTAGCCGCCATTTTGGAGTCAACAGAAACCAGAAAATACATGATAAATGTTTCCTTACCTTTGATGAACTTCATCAGAATGCAGTCCTAGGAATCCCAGGTCCACAATAAATGCTTGATTTGTTCGATAATGTCCGTTATTTATGTCCAATTACCTACTTTGGTTAGCGCGTTTGGTAAACAATTCCAAAGTCAAAAATCGCGTCCACTATAACGTGACGAAATGTCCAAAAGTTCCGTAACAGTCAGTAGAAACATGTCAAACGATGTACTGAATCAATCTTTAGAATGTTGTTAACATACATCTTGAATAACGTTCCAACCGGAGAATTAGACGGTGGAACGGAGGTCCTCCTCATGTGAACGCGCATGGTGAAAGCATTGTCAGCTTGTGGCAGTGGTGACTAATTCCTGTCTCCTTCGGCTCCCCTTCACATTAGAGTCATCAGACAAAGTTCTATTGACTGTTGACATCTAGTGGAAGCCGTAGGAAGTGAAAACTCATCCATATGTTGCTGTAATTTCAATGAGAGCTTGGTTGAAAATCTGCCACCCCCAGAAAAAATCCAAACAGGAAGTGGAACTTCTCAGGTTTTTGCCTGCCATATGAGTTCTGTTATACTCACAGACATAATTCAAACAGTTTTAGAAACTTCAGAGTGTTTTCTATCCAATACTAATAATAATATGCAAATATTAGCAACCATGACTGAGGAGCAGGCCGTTTGCTCTGGGCACCTCTGTGCACCTTTCATCCAAGCTACTCAATATTGCCCCTGCAGCCATAAGAAGTTAAGGTCTTACTTACATCGGCTGCGGAGAGCGTGATCACACAGTCTTCCGGTACTGCTGGTGCTCTCATGCATATTTCAGTGTTATTTGCCTCAAAGCGAGCATAGAAGTAGTTTAGCTCATTCGATAGGCTCGTGTCACTGGGCAACTCTCGGCTGTGCTTCCTTTTGTAGTCTGTAATGGTTTGCAGTTACCAACATATTTAGATAATGATTGACATATTTTCATTAAAAACTTTATTTTTATGAATTTATTCATACTGTTTCATCCTTTCTCAAGATATAGTCCTGAAACAAATCTAGGCTTGCTTCCCAACCAGCTGGTCGTTCGTTCTATTGGTTCGGTTGCCAGAGACGGGACCCAGTCGTTCAGTCTTTTTGTTCTGTATCAATGGACGCGACCCAGTCGTTCGTTCTAAATGTTCCATTGCCATCTGTCTGGCAACGTTAATATCCCTTGCTTGCTAGGTAGCCAACTATGGCTGACTTACAGTCACGTCAAACAGTGCAGCCGGAATAACAACAGGAGCTGCATTTGTTTAAGCTGTTTTCTAGTGACATTTATTTGGATACATCCATAACAATGAGATATTGAGGCACGATTTCACCTGGCATAGAAATGTGCTCTCTCGTCAGGACACTGTTTTTCAGTGGATCTAGCTAACAACACAGCTAACACAATCACTTCAAACTGAAGTAGGAAAGACTGCAAACTAGCCGGACTTTCGTTTTTACCTTTTTTCAATTGACATTTCTTTGTATATATCCATAAAAATGATGCCAGCTGATTCATAATTTCGACTGGCTGAGAAACTCTGCCTGCCTCTCTCCCTCGTCACGACTCCCGACCCCTACAAGTTCATTCCTATGGGACAGTTGGAGATCGAATTTGAGTATTGAAACAATGTTGCAAATGTCGGACAGACAGACAGCAAGGTTTATACAAATCTCCACTGTTGAAAACTAAATGTTAGTCTAAAAGAAATGGGAGATAATGTTTAGGTGCTTTTTATAGTGGAGATGAAGTTTATAACTTCCCTGCCTGGGCTGATGAGACAGTGGATTGCGCAGTCAGATGGAACAGTGTAAAAAGGGCATTATAATGTCATAGATTTAGCCGTTGGTAACTTGTGGAATAGACACCAGCTGGAATGCACTTTTAACCAATCAGCATTCAGGATTACACCTACCCTTTGTATAAATGCCTGCAGCTAATTGCCACCAAAGGCAGAGTGTTATGTGTTGTTCCGCTCACTCACTGCAGGCCCTCAAGAGATAACATTCCAATTTTATGAGTTAGTGCAGACCAGCACTCTCCAGGAGAGTCAGCTCAAATCATGTCTCTATTTGACTCCAGCGATGACTGACACCTCCAAATTCAAGGTTTACATGTATCCCTCTGGTGGTCGAGTTGACCTATTTTAAGAAATTACATTGGTTTGTGGAGAAAAAGTTTGATAGGCTGCTGAGGAATTTGTTACAGGAAATAATCACTGCCCCCTTGTGAGGTTAACTTAGGGCTAACGTGTGCCAGCTTATCTGATGGGACCAACTACAATGTAGCATTTTATCACGTGACACTATGTCAATGATATTAATTGGCTGATTCCTAAACTTAACCTTGAACTGAAACTTTTTTAGTTTCCGCAAGTATGGCCCCACCAGGACTGGGTGTTTCAGGGTGATTCTGGGTTACTTGGTTGACAGCCCACACCAGAGGTGCAACTTTCACTGGGGACAGGGGGAACATTCTTAAATTGCAATTTTGTCCCTGCCCCGTTTTTCATTGGAATGTGATAAAAAAACGAGGCAACGGTGTGCTTTAGGACCATGCGGACGCCTCCGAGTGGTCGGGTAGACTGTTTGGAGTGTTTATCCAAATGGATAAAAAAAAAAGATATATACACAGTACCAGTCAAAAGTTTGGACACCTATTTTTACTATTTTCTACATTGTGTCAAATTATATTTTACATTTTAGATTCGTCAAAGTAGCCACCCTTTGCCTTGATGACAGCTTTGCACACACTTGACATTCTCTCAACCAGCTTCACCTGGAATGCTTTTCCCACAGTCTTGAAGCAGTTCCCACATATGCTGAGCACTTGTTGGCTGCTTTTCCTTCACTCTGCTGTCCAACTCATACCAAACCATCTCAATTGGGTTGAGGTCGAGGGATTGTGGAGGCCAGGTCATCTGATGCAGCACTCCATCACTCTCCTTCTTGGTCAAATAGCAATTACACAGCCTGGAGGTATGTTGGGTCATTGTCCAGTTGAAAAACAAATGATCCTCCCACTAAGTCCAAACCAGATGGGATGGCGTATCGCTGCAGAATGCTGTGGTAGAAATGCTGATTAAGTGTGCCTTGAATTCTAAATAAATCACAGACAGTGTCACCAACAAAGCACCATCACACCTCCTCCTCCATGCTTCACGGTGGGAACCACACATGCGGAGATCATCCATTCACCTACTCCGCGTTTCACAAAGACGCTGCGGGTAGAAGCAAAAATCTCAAACTTGGACTCATCAGACCAAAGGACAGATTTCCACTGGTCTAATATCAGTTGCTTGTGTTTCTTGGCCCAAGCAAGTCTCTTCTTCTTATTGGTGTCCTTAAGTAATGGTTTCTTTGCAGCAATTAAACCATGAAGGCGTGATTCCCACAGTCTCCTCTGAACAGTTGATCTTGAGATGTGTCTGTTACTCGAACTCTGTGAAGCATTTATTTGGGCTTCAATTTCTGAGGCTGGTGTCACGACTTCTGCCGAAGTCGTTGCCTCTCCTTGTTCGGGCGGTGTTCGGCGGTCGACGTCACTGGTCTTCTAGCCATCATCGATCCATTTTTCATTTTCCATTGGTTTTGTCTTGTCTTCCCACACACCTGTTTTCAATCCCATCCATTACCTCTTGTGTATTTAACCCTCTGTTTCCCCTCATGTCTTTGTCAGAGATTGTTTTATGTCAAGTGTTGTTTCTTGGTGTATAGGTGCGCGACGGGTCCTCGTACCCATGTTTATTTTATGTATGTGCATGTTTGTGTTTGGAGCATGTTAAGTGGACATTTATTAAAAGTCTCCATTTAAACTCCGTTTAACTCTCCTGCGCCTGACTTCCCTGCCACCTATACACACGACTCTGACAGCTGGTAACTCTAATGAACTTATCCTCTGTATCAGAGGCAACTCTGGGTCTTCCTTTCCTGTGGTTGTCCTCATGTGAGCCAGTTTCATCATAGCGCTGGATGGTTCTTGCGACTGCACTTGAAGAAACTTTAAAAGTTCTTGAAATGTTCCGCATTGACTGACCTTCATATCTTCAAGTAATTATGCACTATCATTAATCTTTGCATATTTGAGTTGTTCTTGGCATAATATGGACTTGGTCATTTACCAAATAGGGCTATCTTCCGTTTACCAACCCTACCTTGTCGCAAGACAACTGATTGGCTCAAACGCATTAAGAAGGAAAGAAATTCTACAAATTAACAAGGCACATCTGTTAATTGAAATGCATTCCAGGTGTCTACCTCATGAAGATGGTTGAGAGAATGCCAAGAGTGTGCAAAGCTGTCATCAAGGCAAAGGGGTGGCTACTTTGATGAATCTCAAAAACAAAATTAAGACTTTTTTGGTTACTACATGATTCCATATGTGTTATTTCATAGTTTTGATGTCTTCACTATTATTCTACTATGTATAAAATAGTAAAAATATAGAAAAAACGTTGAATGAGTAGGTGTGTCCAAACTTTTGATTGGTACTGTATATATATATTTATATATTATGTCCCCCACACTTCTAAAACCAAAGTTGCGCCTCTTGCCCACACCATAGCTGAACATCCTCAATAACATCCTCAATAAGTACTTTTCTTTTCAGAGAAGTGACCGTACACAGTTTACAAGTTTGAGTCAAATTCCAATGCTATTCAACTCCTGTAATGGGACAAGATGAGGAAGAATGACTCCAGTTCACTTCCTCTGGTGAGGTTTATAAAGACAAAAGGTAGAGATTATAATGCTCCAAAGAGCTGCGCTGTAGAGGTCCAGACATCTGGAGTCCGCCTTCAGCCCTTTGTGATGTCTCAAGCTGTGATATTCACTGAGAGAATATCAGGCTCATCTTTTCCATTCACTGAGATGTGGGGCACGCCGGGTTAGCTCCACACAGAAGCAATGTAAAACACAGCCAGGCTGAGGCAAAGCCCTCCACACACACATGTTATGTTCCAAATGACACCCTATTCCCTATGTAGTGCACTATTTTTGACCAGTTCTCATAGGGTTCTGATAAAAAGTAGTGCACTGAGTATTGAATAGGCTGACATTTGAGCGCAGGCACAGACTTAATGGAGACTTCACTTTAACTTATCATCTGGAAACAGTCATTTGATGGTGGTGGTGACTCACAGCTTCAGATTGAGGTTACACTTGGCTTTATCCCAAATCGCACCCTATTGCCTTTATAGTGCACTACTTTTGATCAGGGCCCATCAAAAGTAGTGTCATATAGAGGGAATAGGGTGCCACTTGGGACGGACACTGTATAATGTTAGGCATGACGACAGACTAGTGTGATACTGTGGTGGGGGATGATGAGAGGTATGGGGACTCAAAGTAGGTGCTTGGGGTGAGAACATTTCCGCCTACATTTTAGAGACATTTTAGAGACCGTTTCCCTTTCATTGTGGGACACTTGCGATGACTTCAGGGTAATTGCTGGCCAGTCGACCACAAAGGAACCACAAAGGAAATGTTTCAAAGACTTAGGACTTATTGTTGAAACCTGAAGCTTGCATGCATGTGTCACCTACCTTTGGCTTCTTAGGACATTTTTGACCGATTCCCCTGTGAATACCTTGTTTTTAGTACACTTGCATTCTTTCTAAGTTTCTGTTTCAAGTAACCAAGGTTAACTATAACTCTGGAAAATACCCATAGCATTTGAACTGAGCAAGAATTTTCTTTGTGGGCCGTGCAGTTTATGGGTTTGTATGGATTGCAGTTTTAGTGGCATTGTGTCTCAGTCACCTGCACTTTAAAACAACAGTAAAGGACATCCAGTGCTCTTCTGAGAAGTTACCGTGTGCTTTCCATTAAGACTGTTATTGTATAAATATAAATGTTCTGTTCCTCATGTGTTTATCACACACACATTCTTTTCAGTCATGTCCTTAAGGTTGTTTGGCATAGAGCATCTTAAGATGCTAGTCTTAAGATGCTAGTTTTTCCTAGTTAGGTCATGAAAAGGTCAGGAGCAACATCTTGCCCTCTCTATTATCCTTAGTAATATCCTCTCACATAATTTCAGCTTGTAAATAGAGGTGACTGTATAGACATGATTTAGAAGTGAGGTTTGTGTGGTTGTCTGACCTGTGATCAAGCACATGCATTAGGGTACATTCTGCTCTAACCAACTTTCAACATTGAGCATTCCTCAGTGTTTATCCAGGTCATTCTTGGCTAACCAGCGAGCAGCTTTTATCAATGCAGACTTTATGTAGACACCAATGTGTTCCATTGCAGGAGAATTTCAGGAGGAAATATTTGAGATTTATTAATCTCTCTGCATCCTCGGTGAGGAATAAACAGCATACTGTGGGCTCTTAGAAATTATACAGAACACATCTTGAAATTAGTTTATTCTTTGGTTCAAATTTGTGGGCTCAATATTGAACATCTGTTGTTGAAACATCCATGTAAATACATCACCATAAAGGTGGTTCATTGAGGTTTATTAAAGTGATATCAAGTAAAGTAAGGTTTAATGGTGCTTCATCATAAAGGACTGGGGCACAGTACTCTTTTTTTGAAAAGTTTAGATGAAAAGATCTTTACTGTAGTTAGTTGATTTATGTGATAACACACCTTGAAACAAAGCCTTGCCCAACTTTGATGTATGTACCTTCATTAGTTTTCACTCTTTTGTTTTGGAGGAATGTCCTATCATCCTGTTATATGAGCTGGGGCTGGGAAACTGGCAGTCTAGGGGGAGGCAGGGGTACTGTGCCAGAGCAGGTCTCTCCCCTTGTCTCTGGCCTTAAGTCTGTCTGTCTGTCGGTCTCTCTCTTTTTCTTTCACTGTCTCTCTCTCTCTCTCTCTCTCTCTCTCTCTCTCTCTCTCTCTCTCTCACACACACACACGCACACACGCACACGCACACGCACACACACACACACACACACACACACACACACACACACACACACACACACACACACACACACACACACACACACACACACACAAAGCAATAGTTTATTTTATCTTCCTCCTCTCAGTTTTTTCCCTTAGGCTTATAGATGGAATCCGCTGTAGAGGGAAATAGCGCCACTGGCCGCCCCACCACAGTTGTTATTGTTTTTGTTGCCAAGCGTCACACAGCATGGTACATACTCCACTTTTCTATCATGCGTGCAATGATGTCAGAGCGGAAAACTTCTGTGTTGTAATATCGCAAATGGACGTGACTGCTTCACCATTAAGCATTCCAGCTTTAAGGTCAAACCGTCCACGTTCTCCTCTATACTCTAGCCTTGTCATCATAGTCGGGTTCTATAAAGAGCAATGTAAAGCCTAATGGGAAAGGCACCATGAACTTGACTAATGTGGGGTTGAAAAAGTAATTTGATTCAATTTGAACAATTTAACTAACTTCTCAACTGATAGATTGTTTTGTGGTCATGTCACAACTGCAGATATAAGTCCACACCCTGCAGGGGACTACATTCCTACATTATAACTCAACTGAATAGCATGTTTAGTTTACCCTCCTGAAATACAGATTATATTATAAAGCACTCAGTCTCTAACAATGCGTTGCTAGGGAAATCAAGCCTCGGCAGAAGTGGTTTTAAGTCATTGTGTGAGTTGGTGCCAGTTTGGCACAAACCATGAACTTCTGTGTCTCTAATTTATACATGCCACAGAATGATAGTTAGGGAGATTTTCTGCCAAGTTAAACTAGTTTTTCCGAAACTTAAATTCAACTAAAAAGAATAATAGCCTTCTTTCTTTTAATAGACAAATACGTTAAACTGTAGTTTTTCAGGATTTGTGAAGGTGTTGTGGAACATCTGTATCCACTTTGTCAAAAGGCTCTTTTAATGGCTTCTAAAGAGCAGAAACAAGTGGAACAGAGACATGAGGTACATGACATCATTCACTGCCACACTATAAACACTGTTTCAGGAAAGAGATAATCATCCATTTGTGTTGTGGCTCAAATAATTATCAGCACCCAAACAGTGCTGGCCTGGTGAGCACAGCACATGTGATATCGAAACACAAGCCCAGGGAGGGAGTGGTCACTCTGTGGCAAACATGATATCAACAAACATCTTAGCAAACTTTATCCCAGGAAGTAACTTCTGCAAAATACTGTTGTGATGTTCTAGAAATGATTAGGCACAGATGCCAGTTCAATTACTATTTTTATTTGATTTACATTTGGTTGAGTGAGTTGTCAACTAACGTGAATTTAATATGAAATCAACAAAAAAATTGACAATGACAATGGATTTAGTTTAAAAGTTGTGTGAAAAAATAACGATGATGACTTTTTGCAAATCCAATCAGTTTTCCACGTTGATTCAACGTCAGCACATTTCATATTTTTTTTTAAATGAGGTGAAAACAACGTTGATGATACATCCATTTTTTCCCCATTGGTTTGTTCTCTCACTTGGAATTTCTATGTAACCCAGTTTGACTACTAGGATCTATGGGGATTTCTGTTAGAAGTGAATGTAGTTCATGATTTCTATTGGAACCATATGCTGTAGGCTCCGTGGGCGTTGTTATTGCTGGCATTAGTACTGTGTTCTAGTAGAGGCTTGAGGTCACATTCTGGCCTGAGATGATGAGAAGTATGTTCATTAAAGTCGACACACTAAGTCACACCATTGTCAAATGCTCCAAACTGGCATCCACGTCATAAAGAGTATTGCGCCTGAGTACTGTCAGTGCAAGTGACACTTGAAATATGACTTATGCATTTATTTTTAGTCATGTTTCATTGCAATGTCTTCTTGGTTTCAGCTGGTTTTGATATACATATTTTTGTTAATTTCTCAAGGGTAGCATCATTTGTTCATTTTAGAACTAATTCCCAGAACTCACTTTCTAGTGTATGATTCTGGGAATGGACTATTGTAGCCTACATAATAAACCTCACACATACGGGAATCATGAATGTTAGCCATTGTGGGGATATTTTTGCTTTCCAGCTGGACCATGGCAGATTCTTCAGTCCTGTGGTCTATACATAGATAGCTCATTGTTTGACATCAGAAAATACGTTGACAGGCTCAACTTCAAATACAAGCCCGGAGGGTAAGAATGACCCACTGACTCCGGTCTCATTCCAAGGGACCTCTTTTAACTTGTTTAGCTGAATGACATAATCTCTTCACCTACCAATAGTAGGCCTACAAATGCACTGCATTGACTTCATGGAGCAGTCAGGGGCAGAAAGGTTATATTTTATGGACATAAACGTGTAGATATTCCTGTCTCATTAACATTCAAATTAAACATCAGTATATAGATATATAGCCATCATGGATGACCTAATTGATTCTGGATGACAGCAACAATGACGTAATGCTGTTCCACTGCCTCAGTGTTTTCCATAAGAAGGTATCGGTTTACCACTTGTACCTATGTCTCCTTCTGGAGAAGTGGTCTCAGAGTGATTCAGGGCTTAGTTGAGACAGAAAGAGGGCCCACCAGCTTCCTCTCCTCTGCTTCTCTCTCTACCTCCTCAAAGATGCATCCCACTAATGGCTTTTCCATCTTCTGCACCTTCCTCCCCCTGCTGCCAATTTCTGGAAACCCCTTCCCCAGAGTGCATAGAAACAAGCCACATATGTTAGAAGTATCTCACCGGCTGCTGCTGTGTTTCTACTTTTCTACCACACCACCGTTGCAATCAACAGGCATTTATTTTCTAGTCATTTGAACTAGGCATCGATGCACGTGTAGTCCTGAACTCTAAACAGGAAATCAATAATTAGAAAGGGTTGGATGCCAAGTGGAAAGGAGGGAATGGGGAGGTTGGTTTGCCATGTAAATTTAAGTTGGTGAAACAAGTTCACTCCTCTATTTCACATTAAAAGGGGGGTTTTCAGAATAATATTTTGAATACTGACTGGGTTCTTTCTGTATAAGTCTTTTAGGTTTAACTACAGCAGAGTGACTATTTCATCTGTACAAGTACATCATGTACAGTGGCTTGAGAAAGTATTCACCCCCCTTGGCATTTTTCATATTTTGTTGCCTTACAACCTGGAATTAAAATAGATTTTGGGGGGTTTGTATCATTTGATTTACACAACATGCCTACCACTTTGAAGATGCAAAATAGTTTTTATTGTGAAACAAACAAGACATAAGACAAAAAAACAGAAAACGTGAGCGTGCATAACTATTCACCCCCCAAAGTCAATACTTTGTAGAGCCACCTTTTGTAGCAATTACAACTGGAAGTCTCTTGGGGTATGCCTCTATAATCTTGGCACATCTAGCCACTGGGATTTTTGCCCATTCTTCAAGGAAAAACTGCTCCAGCTTCTTCAAGTTGGATGGTTTCCGCTGGTGTACAGCAATCTTTAAGTCATACCACAGATTCTCAATTGGATTGAGGTCTGGGCTTTGACTAGGCCATTCCAAGACATTTAAATGTTTCCCCTTAAACCCCTCGAGTGTTGCTTTAGTAGTATGCTTAGGGTCATTGTCCTGCTGGAAGGTGAACCACTGTACCAGTCTCAAATCTCTGGAAGACTGAAACAGGTTTCCCTCAAGAATTTCCCTGTATTTAGTGCCATCCATCATTCCTTCAATTCTGACTAGTTTCCCAGTCCCTGCTGATGAAAAACATTCCCACAGCATGATGCTGCCACCACCATGCTTTACTGTGGGGATGGAGTTCTCGGGGGGATGAGAGGTGTTGGGTTTGCGCCAGACATAGCGTTTTCCTTGATGGCCAAAAAGCTACATTTTAGTCTCATCTGACCAGAGTACCTTCTTCCATATGTTGGGTAGTCTCCCAAATGCCTTTTGGCGAACACCAAACGTGTTTGATTATTTTTTTCTTTAACTTCTTATGGGCAGGTGGGACGGTAGTCTCCCACCTGGCCAACATCCAGTGAAATTGCAGAGCGCGATATTCAAACTACAGAATTATAAATATTTAACTTTCATAAAATCACAAGTGTAATACATCAGAATAAAGCTTAACTTCTTGTTAATCCAGCCACTGTGTCAGATTTCAAAATAGCTTTACAGCAAAAGCACACCATGCGATTATCTGAGGACAGCGCCCCGCATACAAAAGCATGAAAAACATATTTAAACCAGGCCGGTGTGCCACGAAAGTCAAAAATAGCGATATAATAAATGCCTTACCTTTGATGATCTTCTTCTTTTGGTAGTCCAAAAGGTCCCAGATACATCACAAATGGTCCTTTTGTTCAATAATGTCCTTCTTTATTTCCATAAAAACTCAGTTTAGCTGGTGCGCTTCAGTCAATAATCCACCCAGTTTCCCTCCATCAAAATGCATACAAAATGAATCCAAAACGTTACTAATAAACTTTTCCAAACAAGTCAAACAATGTTGATAATCAAACCTTAGGTACCCTAATACGTAAATAAATGATAAAATTTAAGACGGAGAATCGTTATTGTCTTTACCGGAGAAAAATACCAAAGAACGCGCTCTCTTCCACGCGCTTGGAAACACTACAGCCAAAATGAGAGCCATATAGAAAAATTACAATTTCTGGCTAATTTTTCCTAAAACCAGCATGAAACTATTTCTAAAGACTGTTGACATCTAGTGGAAGCCCTAGGAACTGCAATCTGGGAGGGTTTTGCCTTATAATAAAAGTGACAGCCATTGAAAACAGTGGTAGGCTGAATTCTTTTTTGGGTGGGTGGTTTGTCCTCGGGGTTTCGCCTGCCATATCGGTTTTGTTATACTCACAGACATAATTTTAACAGTTTTAGAAATGTTAGAGTGTTTTCTATCCAAATCTACCATTATATGCATATCCTAGCTTCTGGGTCTGTGTAACAGGCAGTTTACTTTGGGCACGCTTTTCATCCGGACGTGAAAATATTGCCCCCTACCCAAGAGTGGCTTTTTTCTGGCCACTCTCCCGTAAAGCCCAGCTCTGTGGAGTGTACGGCTTAAAGTGGTCCTATGGATGGATACTCCAATCTCCGCTGTGGAGTTTTGCAGCTCCTTCAGGGTTATCTTTGGTCTCTTTGTTGCCTCTCTGATTAATGCCCTCCTTGCCTGGTCCGTGAGTTTTGGTGGGCGGCCCTCTCTTGGCAGGTTTGTTGTGGTGCCATATTCTTTCCATTTTTTAATAATGGATTTAATGGTGCTCTGTGGGATGTTCAAAGTTTCTGATATGTTTTTATAACTCAACCCTGATCTGTACTTCTCCACAACTTTGTCCCTGACCTGTTTGGAGAGTTCCTTGGTCTTCATGGTGCCTCTTGCTTGGTGGTGCCCCTTGCTTGATGGTGTTTGCAGACTCTTGGGCCTTTCAGAACAGGTGTATATATACTGAGATCATATACTCTCACCATTACAATAACAGGGGAGGTTAGCATTTTGTTGGGGGTGGGGAATGGTATTGGTGCGTCTATAACTTTCTTGCTCATCATTATTCACGATTCATTCAGGATTATCCATAATCATGGTAGCATGCAGATTTATGTAGAAGTGTTTAGAAACAATCTATTTTTATTTACAATAAAAGTGACTCCAAAATGACAATACATTATTTACCATACATTTTTATTGGAGACAAAATAATGTGAAACACAACCAAAACAAACAGCAAATGCATCCAACAAATGTGTAGAGTCATAAGCTTGATGTAGTCATTGCATGCTATGAATGTGGGACCAAATACTTAACTGTTTACTACTTTAATACACATATAAGTGAATTTGTCCCAATACTTTTGCTCCCCTAAAATGGAGAGGGGGGGACTATGTACAAAAAGTGCTATAATTTCAAAAGGTTCACACAGTATGGATGAATTAAAGCTGACACTCTGCATTTTAACTTGATTTCAAATCCACACTTTTGGAGTAGAGAGCCAAAAGAAGAACAAATGCTTAACTGTCCCAATAATTACCGAGTGAACTGTAATTCATATCATATGCCTAAAAGTACTCTAGAGCTCTTTTTATTTGCAAACAATTTAGATGGATCGCCCCGTCCTGCGCCTAGGGGTCCCCCCACCCGGTTGCCTGACCCTGCTGAGACCCCAGTTACCATCAGATCCTGCTCAGATGAGGCATGACAAATAATTACCTTAATAATTACCTTCGTGTACATTATATTATCCAAGAATATAATCAATGGTTCAATAATTGAAATAACCATTATTTCCAGATCCCAGATCCCAGACTGTAGCTTACCCATCAACTCAAGATGGAACTTTGTATCCATTCACTGGTTGTTATAACATACTGTAAAACTCCCCAGAGCTCTGTAGACTGCTCTTCCCTGACTGGCTAACCCTGCTGGGACACCTGTCACTATTTGATCATGGTAAGGCATGATGAGCATACTGTTGTGTAGCAACTGTGCACCATGACAGTGAAGTCTGTAGAGCTGTTTATACCGTGTCAGTGTGTAAAGTAGGGAATTATCTATGGAAACTGACCAATAATGTTACATTGTATATTGAAAAAAAATCACCTTGTGCTGTCAAAAAACTTCAGAATATCAGTCTTCAATCGTTTGGCCGCTGGTTTCATCGTTTGATTCAGGTCTAGACTAGTGTAATTGTTGCAAAAAGAATAGCTAAAGTTAGTGAGCTAGCTGACTAGCTCGCTAACGTTAGCCAACTTCTGGCTAGCGCTAATGGGTTGTCAACTGGCGAAAACTAGCCAAGTTAATGTATTTCTGTTGAAACAGGACAAAACACAGTCTACAAAACATTTCCATACACCTGTTGTATTCGGCGCATGTGACAAATAAAATGTGATTTGTTAGATTCTGCTACCTGAGAGAAATCTAGAGGCTAGAGCTGAACTGGCTGTGGTAGCTACTAGCTAGCTAGCTAGTTCATTCACTTCAGACAGAACTTCAGTTGAGAGGGGATGAAACATGTAGGTAATGCATTAGCTAACATTTCATATCAGTTACACTACAAACTCAACATTGTGAATAAATACTTTTCTTCCCCTGTTAAGTTATTAAACAGCAGTTACCTTGTCAGCTACATCAATTAAATAAAGAGTAGCCAGTTTCTGCTCTGCTTGCTTTTACAACTCTGAGAAAAAGCACAACACACACAGACAACAGCCGCCTCTGCTCGCATGCTCTGTGGTGTCCGCACGGTCCTAAGACCAGGTGGTGATACCGCCAAACAGCCTACCTAACCTCTCTGAGGCGTCCGAATGATCCTAAAGCACACAACGCCGCTTTTTGTATCACAGTGCATTGATAAAACTGGGGGAGCCAAAAATGCAATTTCAGAATGTGGGGGGAATCATGTCCCTCCCGTCCCCAGGGAAACTTGTGCCCCTGGTTTTGGAGGAGGTGATAAGTAAAATGCATGTGTGTTGATTGCAAAGACCCTGCTTTGCAGCCAGGTCTACATTTTGGGGATTTTGCTCTGAATGGTATTTTTCCACCATTAAGAATAAGATGAACACATTGTTGCTGAAAGACCCTGTTATGATGTAAGAAACACGCAACTGTAGCACACCCAGTTTCATTTGGTCTTTATTGTGCAGACTTTTTATCAAAGTACACTACAGTATTCTACTAGAGAGTATTCTACAGACAAGGTCACTATCACCACAGTTCTCAAAATGATCATGTCCCAGGGTTTGAACCCCCCCAGATAGCTCAACACGCTGGATCTCATCCTTCCACTCGATGGTTAATGCGGTCATCTGCGGAAAGAAATTGTTAAGGAAGAGCAGACTGAACATTTACAGTTTCTCTGTGGTTCGCTTTTATCCTTAGGACTGATGTATGATGCCATTTCAGGAAAACCTTCCTTTTCATTATTGAACGTTTGGAGGTCTAACTGTCTCTGTCCCAAATGGCGCGCTAATCCCTATATAATGCACCATTTTTGGTTCAGAGCCCTATGGGTGCAATTTGAGACAAAGCCATTGACTTCAGGTCTGACAGGACAGGACAGGGGCTGGGTTTGATATGTGTCTCAGCCAGCCCATCAGCCAACCCATGTGCTGAGACAAGCAAATATCCATCCGTCAGTTCTCATCTTGCCTCCTCTCTTCTCCCATGGCCTGCACTGTCACGTAGCACAGGAATGTGGGCTGGGTCTTTAGGAGAGAGGCTGTTTGTTCAAACCCCATCAGGCTTCACAGAGGAAGGTCTCCACATTACTTTTTGACAAAGACAGACATGTAGACAGATGGATAGACTCATTGCCTTTGAAATGATATGGTATTGATCAGGTAATGCTTTCAGGAGATGAGATAACAGCCCAGGCAAGTCAGCATGTCAATTCCACCACAGACGGTTCAGCAAGTTCAACAATATTCTTGTGATATTACAGTAAATTAAGTATCTTTGGTGGAGAGCCGCCATTGGATTTTCACGACTAGGATCAAAAAGTAAATCTTGCATAATGCTCCGAAAGTGTTTAATAGGCCAACTTTTGATCCTAAACTGGATCTTCGTCACCTACCAGCATCTGTCCAGTGACACCCTTTAAAACATGACTAGAAAGTGTTGTATGAGTTGCCATGGCCACTCCTTTGATATCCTTGTTCAAAAGCCAAGCAGTTGCAGCACAGCTGGGTCTGGCCTGTGATTCACTAGGTGATAGGATTGTAAAAATGTTTGGGTAAGCTGGAGAGGCTTTACAAGGGAATGCAGTCTTGTGGGGTTGGTGCCGGAGGGTGAGTGCCTTACATTCATTATATGGCTATATAACAAGGGCAAACTGTCAAATGCAGACACATTTGGAGCGATTATTTCCAGAGAAATAAGTAAGAGAGCAGTGAGGAAGAGAGGACCATAGAGGACTGCAGAGGAAGAGACGACTTGGCCTATTCATGTGAAATGAATCATACCACATTTTTATTCACAGAGTTTAAACATTCAAGTGGAGGATGTGCGTATCCGGGCCATTCTGTCGTCGTACCGCAAGCGCATCCCTGTGACAGAGGGCTACGTGGAGGTGAAGGACGGGGGGAAATGGAAGCAGATCTGTGATGCGGAGTGGACAAAGCACAACAGCAGAGTTATCTGTGGCATGTTCGGTTTCCCCGGAGAAAGGAAGTACAATGCCAGAGTCTACAAGTGAGTGAGGGATGGGACTTTGTTTAACTGAATCCTCTTGGTCCTCATTGGGAATTAAGGCCACAATGAGCTCCTGCCATTCTTCGATGAAAGGGATGAGAGTGTAGAAAGGAATACTATATGTGTCTCTATGGATGGGCAGTGGCAGCAGCAGGTTCCATTTTACTGCAGTGTTATGGAGCAGGACTACTGTAAACATAAGTAAGTAAGCCGTGTCCAAGCCAGAATGGCACATAGGGCAGGAGTCTATCTCCTGTTTCTGTAGCGTGAGGCAGCTGGATGTACAAGTACACCCCCTGGACAGGACACTACTGTACATCAGAGGAGGCTGGTAGGAGTAACTATAGGAGGATGGGCTCATTGTAATGGCTGGAATGGAACAAATGGAATCGTATTAAACACATCAAACATATGGAAACCACATGCTTGACTTCCATTTAATCCATTCCAGCCAATACAATGATCCCTTCCTCCTATAGCTCCTCCCACCAGCCTCCTCTGCTGTACATATTCGTATTATGTCAACTTGTTTGGTTTGGTCAGGCACAGCCCTTTATTCATCTTCAGATGTATTAAGCCTGGGGAGGCCATGTACCATGGACAGTTACTCTCCCAGGCCCAGGGCAACAAGCCGTTGACAGACCCATACCTTATCTCAGTCAAGATTCATTCTTGGTACACATTACACAGAAACCTTGACTCTTAAACTCTGGAGAGGGATGTCAACTCAGAGTTCTCCCATTGTGAAAATTATGAACCCATGTGGTTACTTTTTAACCCCACTATGCTACTGAAAGTTCAGGCTGTTATTCAACAGACTGACAACTCACCAGAACTTTGAGCTTCTTACCCTACCGTGGTGGAAAAATCTTTTAGATCTTTGCTGTTTGACTTATATATTACATACAGAACATATTTGCCCTAATACAGAGCAATAATGCTGAATTATACAGAAACTTTCTGTATTCTGCTTCACATCAAACACTCTCATAGAACTTAAGTAACCCCTCCCCCCTTCGTATGTATATATCCAGGATCAGTGCATTCCTTAAAGTAGTTGTAATGGGGTACTGACTGGGCTGGGGAAGGATCTAACTCTTATTTACGCGTGGAAACCTGCAGAGGAATAGCCAGCAGTTAATTAATCACTTCAAACCTGAGACCTCGTCTCTAGCTCTGAAGCCATCCTTGAATTGACTGTCTCATTCAGGGTAGAGAGGGAGAGAAGTTTCCTCTGCTTAGGTAACCACAGTACAGCAGCACCCTACTTTCCATCTACGTGACTGCCGGCATGCAACCGCTTGAAACTTATGAAACGTGCAGAATGTGTTTTTATAGTCTGCTGTTTGGTCCAGGCGGCGGCAGACAGCCAAGGTCTACAGTTCTTTCATAATCCAAACTTGGTCTCTGTTCAAATGCCTCTGTATGCCCGCTTAGCATATTCCAAATTATTTGGAGAGCATAGGATTTAGTAGACGTCATCTGTGCTTTTCAATGGTTTATGTGTGTGCTGTGGTATGTATAATTTCAAAAGCACATTTTTCAAAGTAAATGGGAGCACGCGCAAACTTTCAAGCTGATGAAAAGTAACAATAGATCACGGTTCCAATTGCCTAATGTGACTTATGTAATATGTTTTGAGTTTACAGCTCCTACCGCCAGTCCATGTTCAGTTTTTACTTGGTTGAACCTTCACAGCTGCTGCTTGAACACATTTGAACGGATCAAGATGCTTTTTTCCCTGAGTTCTATTTATCCATCCGTCACTCACAACTTCTGTATGTCCCGCCGCAGACTCAGAGGCTTAGAACGCAGGCTTTGGATGGGTTCCGGACAGTGATCAGCAATGTTCTTTTATCCAGGTTCCAAATGGAAAACAAATGCTGTGTGTGTGTCTCCTCCCGTCCTCTTTAATCTGCTTCCATGTACACCTCTAAGACATGTGATGAAGAGACAGGACAAGGACAGGCTGTGCCGCCCTAAACGTTCATTAAACACTTTGGTTGGCTCACCATTGAAAAGTAAAGGAATTAATTAACATCCCTGCATGCCTGGAAGACCTCAATTACCTCACCTGTTGTTCACATCACAGACTAAACAGGCACATCTGTAGCCTAATACTGAACCCTTTGTTATCGGACTAGCGCTGTTATTTTTATTTTTTATTTTATTTCACCTTTATTTAACCATGTAGGCCAGTTGAGAACAAGTTCTCATTTACAACTGTGACCTGGCCAAGATAAAGCAAAGCAGTGCGACACAAACAACAACACAGAGTTACACATGGAATAAACAAACATACAGTCAATTACACAATAGAAAAGTCTATATACAGTGTGTGCAAATGAGGTAAGATTAGGGAGGTAAGGCAATAAATAGGCCATAGTGGCGAAATAATTACAATATAGCAATTAAACACTGGAGTGATAGATGTGCAGAAGATGAGTGTGCAAGTAGAGATAATGGGGTGCAAAGGAGCAAAATAAATAAAAAAAATAACAGTATGGGGATGAGGTAGTTGGATGGGCTATTTACAGATGGGCTATGTACAGGTGCAGTGATTTGTGAGCTGCTCTGACAGCTGGTGCTTAAAGTTAGAGAGAGAGATATGAGTCTTTAGCAGTATTTAGCAACTAGCTGACTACATACAGTTAATGCTGTAGTGTAGTATGTACAGTAGGTGTTAGGGAAAATAGCAGCCTTGTGTAAATATTAAATGAAATGTCTGTCTAAAATGTGTTATTATTTGACTACTTTATGTTTTCCCTGTGTTCTCAGGATGTTTGCTCGCAGGAGAAAGCCCAATTATTGGGACTACTCTGTCAACTGCACTGGAAATGAGGCGCACCTGTCGAGCTGCAAGCTGGGCCATGCTGTGGCAGCGAAGGCCAACAGCACATGTGGAGGGGGCACGCCTGTGGTTGTCAGCTGTGTGCCAGGAAGAGCCTTCTCCCCAACCCCCATGACTGGCTTCAGGAAGGCCTTCAGGCAGGAGGTAGGCACCATGGACTCACTAAACCAATGCATTCTGTCCATAGAAATATAATCAATATAGCCAGACCTATTGGCTTCAATGGGGATGCATGTTCTAGTGATTCTATTTCTATGATTCTGTCACCCTCTTTGGAATTGGACTGATTTATGTTGTGCCACTGCCTGGTTATGGCAAATAAAACATAGGTAGGGAAAATACAGTACCAGTCAAAAGTTTGGACACACCTACTCATTCAAGGGTTTTTCTTTTCTTTTTACTATTTTCTACATTGTAGAATAATAGTGAAGACATCAAAACTATGAAATATAACATATGGAATCATGTAGTAACCAAAAACCAAATAGTAGCCACCCTTTGCCTTGATGACAGCTTTGCACACTCTTGGCATTCTCTCAACCAGCTTCATGAGGTAATCACCTGGAATGCATTTCAATTAACAGGTGTGCCTTGTTAAAAGTTAATTTGTGGAATTTCTTAACTTCTTAAGGCATTTGAGCCAATCACGTGTGTTGTGACAAGGTAGGGGTGGTATACAGAAGATAGTCCTATTTGGTAAAAGACCAAGTCCATATTATGGCAAGAACGGCTCAAATAAGCAAAGAGAAACGACTGTCCATAATTACTTTAAGACATGAAGGTCAGTCAATCCGGAAAAGTTCAAGTTCAAGTTTCTTCAAGTGCAGTCGCAAAAACCATCAAGCGCTATGATGAAACTGGCTCTCATGAGGACCGCCACAGGAAAGGAAGACCCAGAGTTACCTGTGCTGCAGAGGATAAGTGCATTAGAGTTATCAGCCTCAGAAATTGCAGCCCAAATAAATGCTTCATAGAGTTCAAGTAACAGACACATCTCAACATCAGCTGTTCAGAGGAGACTGAGTGAATCAGGCCTTCATGGTCAAATTGCAGCGAAGAAACCACTACTAAAGGACACCAATAATAAGAAGAGACTTGCTTGGGCAAAGAAACATGAGCAATGGACATTAAACCGGTGGAAATCTGTCCTTTGGTCTGATGAGTCCAAATTTGAGATTTTTGGTACCACCTGCCATGGCTTTGTGAGACTCAGAGTAGGTTAACGGATGATCTCCACATCTGTGGTTCCCACCGTGAAGCATGGAGGAGGAGGTGTGGGGGTGTTTTTCTGGTGACACTGTTAGTGATTTATTTAGAATTCAAGGCACACTTACAGTGGGGAGAACAAGTATTTGATACACTGCCGATTTTGCAGGTTTTCCTACTTACAAAGCATGTAGAGGTCTGTAATTTTTATCATAGGTACACTTCAACTGTGAGAGAATAAAATGCAAATTAATTACTTAAAAATCATACAATGTGATTTTCTGGATTTTGTTTTAGATTCCGTCTCACAGTTGAAGTGTACCTATGATAGAAATTACAGACCTCTACATGCTTTGTAAGTAGGAAAACCTGCAAAATTGGCAGTGTATCAAATACTTGTTCTCCCCACTGTAATTGATGAAGATCTGCATCAGATGACCTGGCCTCCACAATCACCTGGCCTCAACCCAATTGAGATGGTTTGACATGAGTTGGACCACAGAATGAAGAACAAGCAGCCAACAAGTGCTCAGCATATGTGGGAACTCCTTCAAACCTGTTGGAAAAGCATTCCAGGTGAAGCTGGTTGAGAGAATGCCAAGAGTGTGCAAAGCTGTCATCAAGGCAAAGGGTGGCAACTTTGAAGAATCAAAATATAAAATATATTTTGATTTGTTTACCACTTTTTTGGTTACTAATGTTACATGATTCCATATGTGTTATTTTGATGTCTTTACTATTTTTCTACAATGTAGAAAATAGTAAAAATAAAGAAAACCCCTTTAATGAGTAGGTGTGTCCAAACTGTTGACTGGTACTGTAGCTGTGGGGGTTTAACTACATACTGTCAAACTGATTGGGCTATTTTATCTCTGATCTGATGAATCCTGTGGGAGATTGATAGACAATGGGGTTTTCTGAGATGCGTTACTGTTGCTCTGACACTCAATGCTGTGTGAAGCCTATCTGCAGATGTTTTGAATGTTTGCTGTCAAGTGATTCATCATGGACTCAGGATCTGTGGGTAGTAGATAATTCATGCTCGTCCATGAAAACATCTTGTGGGAATCCACGCTAACAGATATTTCCTCTGGCGGTGATCTAATCCTTTACTTCACCCTCTCTCTCTCTCCTCTATTTCACCCTCTCTCTCTTCTATTTCACCCTTTATCTTCTATTTCACCCTCTCTCTCTCTCTCTCCTCTATTTCACCCTCTCTCTCTCTCTCTCTCTCTCTCTCTCTCTCTCTCTCTCTCATTTCACCCTCTTTCTCCAACCACCATTTTACCTTCTCTCTCTGTCTCTTTCCTCTATTTCACCCTTTCTCCCACCTCTATTTTGCACAGCAAGTGCTGTAGTGTAGGCCTGCCTGCCTCCCTGCTTTCTTCAACAGTGAAGAGGCGACTCCAGGATGCTGGCCTTCTAGGCAGAGCTGCAAAGAAAAAGCCATTTCTCAGACTGGCCAATAAAAACAAAAGATTAAGATGGGCAAAAGAACACAGACACTTAACAGAGGAACTCTGCCTAGAAGGCCAGCATCCCGGAGTAGCGTCTTCACTGTTGACGTCGAGACTGGTGTTTTGCGGGTACTATTTAATGAAGATGCCAGTTGAGGACTTGTGAGGCGTCTGTTTCTCAAACTAGACACTCTAATGTACTTGTCCTCTTGCTCGGTTGTGCACCGGGGCCTCCCACTCCTCTTTCTATTCTGGTTAGAGCCAGTTTGCGCTGTTCTGTGAAGGGAGTAGAACACAGCGTTGTATGAGATCTTCAGTTTCTTGGCAATTTCTCGCATGGAATAGCTTTAATTTCTCAGAACAAGAATAGACTGATGATTTTCAGAAGAAAGGTCTTTGTGTCTGGCCGTTTTGAGCCTGTAATCGAACCCACAAATGCTGATGCTCCAGATACTCAACTAGTCTAAAGAAGGCCAGTTTTATTGCTTCTTTAATCAGATCAACAGTTTTCAGCTGTGCTAACATAATTGCAAAAGGGTTTTCTAATGACCAATTAGCCTTTTAAAATTATAAACTTGGATTAGCTAACACAACGTCCCGTTGAAACACAGGAGGGATGGTTGCTGATAATGGGCCTCTGTATGCCTATGTAGATATTCCATAAAAAAACTGACGTTTCCAGCTACAATAGTCATTTACGACATTAACAATGTCTACATTGTATTTCTGATCAATTTTATGTTATTTTAATGGACAAAAAATTTGCTTTTCTTTCAAAAACAAGGACATTTCTAAGTAACCCCAAACCTTTGAACGGTAGTGTATATTTCAGAATGACATTCCTGTCCTTGCTTGGGTTCAGATTGTGTCAATCCCCTTTTCTAAAACCTTTTTCAACTGCCACAGTTTCACCTAAGAAATATTTAGTCGTAAAACAAATACTTACCCAAATACTTACTGCTTTTGGATATGTACACATTTTATGATGGTTTTGGTATTTTTTAAATTTAATTTTAGATACCTATTTAGAATATTCTTGCACTGGGAATAAATATATGTTATAGTTTTCTTTTTTGGAATAGGAACACAAACCACAAAGCAGAGCCAATCCTAAACTGCATGAAAACACCTGTGCATTGCTGTTAGTAATTACAAATCCGCATAAATAAGATACAGTTATGCTACTCATGTATCCCCTTGTTAAATTAAACACTTCCAATTTGCCAAAACCATTAATGGGAGTAACATTTACCTGCTGTGTAAATGTGAAGCCACCCAGTCTGTAGCCTCACAGTCTTCACTCCACCCTTCTAGCTTCTCTGAACGTCTTGGAAAGAGCCAACTCAAAACAGAGTTTTGTAACTCTTTATGGATGGCCCCCTCTAATTATATATTAGTTATATATTTCTCCGGCTCAAGAGTCATTAAGTCAGTAAGTAAGGCATAATTACCTGACCCTCTATTGTCTTGAAAACCCACCTATTGTCTTTCATGTTTCATTATGAGTTAATGCAACATAATAGCTTGCTTTGAGTGTTCGAATAACTCAGCCTTACTATGAGTGATCTCTCTCTTGTTCCTGCAGCAACCGTTGGTGCGTCTGCGAGGTGGCGCCATCGTAGGGGAAGGTCGTGTGGAGGTGCTGAAGAATGGCGAGTGGGGAACCATCTGTGATGATAACTGGAGCCTGCTGTCAGCCACAGTGGTGTGTCGAGAACTGGGCTTCGGGAGTGCCAAGGAGGCCCTGTCTGGTGGTCGGCTTGGACAGGGTAGGGATTAGAACTCAGTCCTACTTATAACAACAGTGCCATTCACAATACTACATCTGGACAAGTACATGATGGGCAGGCCAACATATTGGTCAGTCTTGCAGTTGACTTGGCTGAAGATGAAGTTGACTATTTGAATATTTCATCTGTGTAGAAGGCCTTGGATAGATTAACAAGATACATATTTCTTATTACAGAAGTAATCAAAATCGGACTGACTGAGGTCAAGGAGGTTTTTCTGGTCTCTTCTTTTCGAGCAGTAGTCTGAGAAATATTGGGTTTGATTCACCGTTATCAATCAACAGTCAATCAAGAAACATGGGCATAACTGCACAAAGCTTGAGTACCAATAGGATAACCACTTGAATTCCTGAAATATAAAGAAAAATGAACATGAACAGCTCAGTTGTGTAGTGTTGAGCTACATCTGCGCACCAAATGTTACAAAGGGAACATGTCCAAAATATATCAGAGTCTGTAATACTATCCCTTCTTTGCGGACTCTTTAAGCCCCACACTAATTCACCTTGACTTGAACAATAGGAACTCCCCTGGAGGACCGGAACTGGCTGGGATATTGAAATGTAATATATTCATAAAGCTTCACAGAGTAGGAGCGTTGATTTAGGATCAGTTTGGCTTTTGAGATCATAATGACTAAGATAACATGGAAAAGGGGGACCTGTTCCTAGATCAGCATTCCTACTCTGACGCTTTCTGAATAAAGGCCCAGAGTCACAGTGAGACGAACAATGCAAGCCCATACTTGCTATATTCCAGTACTGTAATTGGAAGGCTGTATTGGAGAGAAATACTATATTTAAAGAGTACATAATGTATCAACTCCCAACTCCATCAGTTTGGAAGGCCTAGCCTTCCCCTCGAGGGACATGGGCCCTGCCCAAAAGAGGACCTGCACTTTATTGACCAGTTTCCCTAATTATGGGGTGCATTCCTGTAAGTCCTGGTGTGACTGTAAAATGTCCTCTAACTCACAGTGTTACCTACGGGGATATTGGTTTCCATGGTGTTTCTTCTTTTACTGTATGAGCCAAATGGAGGGCTTAACCAATAACTGAGGCACAGAGGCATGTACAGCACTGTACAGCACTTCGAGATATTAGCTGATGTACGAAGGGCTATATAAAATAAACTTGATTGATGTACCCCCCCCCCCCCTCATATATGTATCACTGACTCTCTTCTAGTCAAAACTATGTAGTCAGCAGATCTGCATGTAGGTTACAGTCACTGTGTGTTTAAATAATTTACCTGTTTTGAGTGAGATTGAAGTGTCTGATGTGCTGAAGTAGATGGTATATTTTCTTGTTACTGTGTTTCTCATAATATACCCCTATAACAGGGTTGAAAGAAATTGCACACTGCTGTTTTCCAAATAGGTACAGCTATTAATCGTTTCATCTTCAAACTAGTCCACCCAGGCGTGAGACTGGACAGGAGTAGTAAATTCCAGGATAATGGCACATTATGGAACATGGAAACAGCAGACAGAGGCTGTCTCAAATGGCACCCTATTCCCCCACGTAATGCACTACTTTTGACCAGAGCCCTATGTTGCGTCTGGTCAAAAGTAGTGCACTGTATAGGGTGCCTTTTTGGGACGCAGATAGCAAGAATTCTGGACTGGTTGTTCCTTTTGGAAAAATCATAATTTCCAACATGATTTACTGTCAAGGAGGAAAGAACACTGTCCCTGTAACTAAGGCTTCCAGGAAAATAAGTCACAGATAGAAGTTCTATCATGGAACACAGATAAAAACATAATGTAACGAGGTTGTGAACTGACACACTGAATCTCTGACTTAGGTTTTCTATGGTTCCATTTATTCCCTGTTAACATGCTCCATTATGAATTAGACAGATGAATGTAATTAGACAGAATGTGCTAAATGTGTTGTAAATGCAACCTAACCCTACTCGGCCCAGCTCTTACCAGTATTCTTCCTCTGTTCCTGTTTCCCAGGTATGGGCCCAGTCCATATGAATGAGGTGAAGTGCTCTGGGTTTGAGAAGTCCGTCACAGAGTGTTTCTTCAACAAGGAGTCTTTGGGCTGTAGCCATGAGGAAGATGCAGCCGTCACGTGTAACGTCCCAGCCATGGGCTTCCAGGAGAGGGTGAGTGCTCAACTTGATAAACCATAAATCATCAACAATAAACATTATTCTTCTTTTTTTGTCTCAAAGTCATTGGTTGATGAATAATGATGTAGAATCTTATAGTATTCCTATTGCTCCATGTGTGATAGTAGCTAAAGATCTCTCCCGTGTTGTGTCTCTCTCTGTGCAGCTGCGTCTGAGTGGGGGGCGTAACCCATACGAGGGGCGCGTGGAGGCGTTGGTGGAGGGGAACGGCTCCTTGGTGTGGGGCACGGTGTGCAGTGATGGCTGGGGAACCATGGAGGCTATGGTGGTATGCAGACAGCTAGGCCTGGGCTTTGCCAGTAATGCCTTCCAGGTGAGAAACATTTCTTTCTTTATTTAACCGTTATTTATACAGGTAAGGCAATTAAGAACAAATTCCTGCTTTGATGACTTGTCCAAACATGCAGCAGGTCTCTCAGCAGCATTACAGGACAGTTACACATTCATATTTAATTAATGGATGGAATAGGAGGCCTCTCTTACGTGTATGATCTACAGACATACAGGTTGTAGCAGGCAAAACAATGACTGCTGTTTACAGTGCGTAAAAGTTTGGGCCCTAAGGGAAAAAAGGTTAATGTGTTTCTATCCTATTCCAGACTATGACATAACAGAGGTGGAAGTGGTAATTCAGGGGTGAAGTATCTTGGAGTGTTACAGGCAGAGGGTAGATAAGATTACTGTTCTTAGAAGGGCTAGTTCCAGAACTGTGTGTCAAAATAAGATCACTCAACTACCCACCAGACACAGAATCAAATAGAAATCTGCTTTGATTAAGTGCAAAATGTTCCCGTGTTGTTCGTTATAGTCTCGTATAATTAGAGGAATCATTGATACTTTAATGATGTTCCTTGGCTCCTTGATGTTTTATTGACATCACCAACCTCACAAACTGTACCGACTGCTCTGAGCAGAGTCACATCAGACTGGGAAGATATTGAAGTGTGGGTCTTCACTCTGTGAAAGGTGTGTTTTTAGTAGTTTGGTTGGAATTAGATTTTGGAATTTAAAAAATTCTGTGTACTGACAATTATAATCGCCAAGGAGGTCATATTTATGGCTGTTGTGAGTCTAAACTTTTCCATTATCTTTTTTACGTCATTGCCATTCCAAATTAGGGCCTTCAGTCAGTGCTGTAAATCTAAATGTGTTAGTGTGTGTCTGTGTGTGTCTGTAGTTGCCAAGGGTGAAATATACAGTAACTCTCACTGATGTAAGACTGTGAACTCTGTATGTGAACTGTTTCTGTAAACTGTTTCCACCTGCAAAGCAGTAAGGAGACCTTCCAGTCAGACAGAAGAGTATTTGTTGGAGCAAATGGATTTTACAAGACTGCTTGATAACAGTAATAGTTGGTTTGGAAAATATCTGTAAACCTTGGAGTAGTAGAAATTATATCGCTTTCAAACCAGAGATTTATGAGTGGAAATTGCAATGTTGGGATAATGTGTTATTGTAGGCTGTCTAGTTTACCTCGAAGCAGAGGAATGACTACTGAATAACAACATAATAAAACAGCTTGATATGAATACATTTAAAGCTTATCTATTTCATAGACTGTAGGTTGTTTTAATATTTGTGATGGCTACACTACAAGGATATCTATGGGCAGGGGTGTCATGCACCCAAAATATCTGAGGGTGCACAAAGTACGTGAGGATGGCTGGGGGGGTGGTCCGGAGGGGGGCTAGGCCCCCCGTAGGAAAGATGGACAATTTATAATTTTTCAGCTTTAGTCGGCACTTTAGAGCTATAACCATTATGCTTGATTCCAAATATATATATTTCTGCATATCTAAGCTTACATCTTGAGCTGGCTGTATCTTCCTGACTGGTGATTCTTTTTTTTATTAAAGAAACTAAATATGATTCTATGCCTCTGGGAAAAAGATTGAAAGGAATGTGAGTCTTATTCAGTACATTTAATTATTGCTTGCTTTTCTAAAGTCTACCAGCCATGCCAGCAGGCATGCCAGCTAAGATAATTAGACAAGCTAGCTACTCTAACTTGATGATAGTCTGAAATGGCTTCTTGGTAGCTAGTTATGAGGTAGTAGTGACACAGCTGATAGTGACTCTACTACCTCATTGGGAACCTAACTGGGCTAGCTAAAGCCAAATTCATAATTGCTAGGTTGCTAGTAGTATTACAGAGAAACAACATCAACGAAATCTTTTAATATATTCACTACCGTTCAAAAGTTTGGGGTCACTTAGAAATGTTCTTGTTTTTGAAAGAAAAGCACATTTTTTTGTCCATTAAAATAACATAAAATCGATCAGAAATACAGTGTAGACATTGTTAATGTTGTAAATTACTATTGTAGCTGGTTCCGGCATATTATTTAATGGAATATCTACATAGGCGTACAGAGGCCCATTATCAGCAACCATCACTCCTGTGTTTCAATGGCACGTTGTGTTAGCTAATTCAAGTTTATAATTTAAAAGGCTAATTGATCATTAAAAAACCCTTTTGCAATTATGTTAGCATAGCTGAAAACTGTCGATCTGATTAAAGAAGCAATAAAACTGGCCTTCTTTAGACTAGTTGAGTATCTGGAGCATCAGCATTTGTGGGTTCGATTACAGGCTCAAAATGGCCAGAAACAAAGAACTTTCTTCTGAAACTCATCAGTCTATTATTGTACTGAGAAATGAAGGCTATTCCATGCGAGAAATTGCCAAGAAACTGAAGATCTCGTACAACGCTAACCAGAAATAGAAAGATTGGGAGGCCCCGGTGCACAACTGCACAAGAGGACAAGTACATTAGAGTGTCTAGTTTGAGAAACAGACACCTCACAAGTCCTCAACTGGCAGCTTCATTAAATAGTACCTGCAAAACACCAATCTCAACATCAACAGTGAAGAGGCGACTCCGGGATGCTGACCTTCTATATATACAGTACTAGTCAAAAGTTTGGACACACCTACTCATCCCAGAGTTTTTCTTTATTTTTTACTATTTTCTACATTGTAGAATAATAGTGAAGACTACAAAACTATGAAATAACACATGGAATCATGTAGGAACCAAAAAAGTGTTAAACTAATCAAAATATATATTATATTTGAGATTCTTCAAAGTAGCCACCATTTGGCTTGATGGCAGCTTTGCACACTCTTGGTATTCTCTCAACCAGCTTAATGAATTAGTCACCTGGAATGCATTTCAATTAACAGGTGTGCCTTGTTAAAAGTTAATTTGTGGGATTTCTTAACTTCTTAATGTGTTTCAGCCAATCAGTTGTGTTGTGACAAAGTATACAGAAGATAGCCCTATTTGGTAAAAGACCAAGTCCATATTATGGCAAGAACAGCTCAAATTTGTGAAGAGAAACGACACGTCCATCATTACCTGAAGACATGAAGGTCAGTCAATGCTGAACACAAGTACAGTCGCAAAAACCATCAAGTGCTATGATGAAACTGGCTCTCATGAGGACCGCCACAGGAAAGGAAGCCCCAGAGTTACCTCTGCTGCAGAGGATAAGTTCATTAGAGTTAACTGCACCTCAGATTTCAAGCCAAATAAATGCTTCAAGTAACAGACACATTTCAACATCAACTGTTCAGAGGAGACTGTGTGAATCAGGCCTTTGTGGTATAATTGCTGCAAAGAAACCACTACTAAAGGTGACTAATAATAAGAAGAGACTTTCTTGGGCCAAGAAACATGAGCAATGGACATTAGACCGGTGGAAATCTGTCCTTTGGCCTGATGAGTCCAGATCTGCGATTTTTGGTTTCAACCGCTATGTCTTTGTGAGACGCAGAGTAGGTAAACAGATGATATCTGCATGTATGGTTCCAACCGTGAAGCGTGGAGGAGGAGTTGTGATGGTGTGGGTGTGCTTTGCTGGTGACACTGTCTGTGATTTATTTAGAATTCAAGGCACACTTAACCAGCATGGCTACCACAGCATTTTGTAGCGTTATGCCATCCAATCTAGTTTGCGTTTAGTGGGACTATCATTTGTTTTTCAATATTTTTTTATTTACTTTTACCCCTTTTCTCCCCAATTTCGTGGAATCCAATTGGTAGTTACATTCCTGTCTCATCGTGGCAACTCCCGTACGGACTCGGGAGAGGCGAAGGTCGAGAGCCATGCGTCCTCCGAAACACGACCCAACCAAGCCGCACTGCTTCTTGACACAATGCCTGCTTAACCCGGAAGCCAATCACACCAATGTGTCGAAGGAAACACCGTACACCTGGCGACTTTGTCAGAGTGCATGCGCCTGGCCCGCCACAGGAGTTTCTAGAGCGTGATGGGACAAGGACATCCCTGCCGGCCAAACCCTCCCCTAACCCGAACAACACTGGGCCAAATGTGCACCGCCCCATGGGTCTCCCGGTCACGGCCGGCTGCGACAGAGCCTGGACTCGAATCAGGATCTCTAGTGGCACAGCTAGCAACTGCAATCCAGTACCTTAGACCACTGTGCCACTCGGGATGCCCCATAGTTTGTTTTTCAAAAGGACAATGACCCAAAGCACACCTCCAGGCTGTGTAAGAGCTATTTGACCATGAAGGAGAGTGATGGAGTGCTGCCTCCCCAATCACCCGACCTCAACCCAAATGAGCTGGTTTGGTATGAGTTGGACCGCAGAGTGAAGGAAAAGCAGCCAACAAGTGCTCAGCATATGTGAGAACTCCTTCAAGACTGTTGGAAAAGCATTCCAGGTGAAGCTGGTTGAGAGAATGCCAAGAGTGTGCAAAGCTGTCATCAAGGCAAAGGGTGGCAACTTTGAAGAATCAAAATATAAAATATATTTTGGCTTGTTTAACACTTTTTTGGTTTCTACATGATTCCATATGTGTTAGTTCATAGTGTTGATGTCTTCACTGTTATTCTATAATGTAGAAAATAGTAAGAATAAAGCAAAACCATTGAATGAGTAGGTGTGTTCAAACTTTTGACTAGTACTGTATATACTGAACAATGATATAAATGCAACATGCAGCAATTTCAAATATTTGACTGAGTTACAGTTCATATAAGGGAATCCGGTCAATTTAAATACATTCATTAGGCCCTGATCTATTGATTTCACATGATTGGGAATACAGATATGCGTCTGTTGGTCAGAGACACCTTTAGAAATATGGGCCTAACAATGGGCCTCAGGATCTCGTCATAGTATCTCTGTGCATTCAAATTGTCATCAATAAAAGGCAATTGTGTTCGTTGTCCGTAGCTTATGCCTGCCCATACCATAACCCCACCACCACCATGGGGCACTCTTCGCAAATAGCTCACCCACTCGACGCCATACACGTGGTCTGCGGTTGTGAAGCCGGTTGGACGTACTGCCAAATTCTCTGAAACAACACTGGAGGCGGCTTATGGTAGAGAAATGAACATGCAATTATCTGGCAACAGCTCTGGTGGACATTCCTGCAGTCAACATGCCAATTGCACATTCCCTCAAAACTTGAGACTGTCGCATTGTGTTGTGTGACAAAACTGCACATTTGTGCTGGGGCCTTTTATTGTCTCCAGGACAAGGTGCACCTGTGTAATTATCATGCTGTTTAATCAGCTTCTTGATATGCCACACCTGTCAGGTGGATGGATTATCTTGGCAAAGGAGAAATGCTCACTAACCGGGATGTAAACTAATTTGTGCACACAATTTGAGAGAAATACATCTGTTGTGCATATGAACATTTTCTGGGATCTTTCATTTCAGCTCATGAAACATGGGACCAACACATGTTGCGTGTATATTTTTTGTTCAGTGTATAAGGGATCATAGCTTTCACCAGGATTCACCTGGTCAGTCATGGAAGGATCAGGTGTCCTTCATTTTTAGTACACTCAGTATAATAATATATATATAATATAAACAGTATCAATTAAACAGGACATCTGTACCCCCGATGGGCATGACGCCTCTGTCTGAGGGACAAAATAAAGTAATAGTGACACTACTAAATATAGCTAGAGGGATAATGAACAGGCTACCCCCTCTTGTGGTTAGTAGAAAAATAGTTTTGCTTATATTTGTTGCTATTCCCATTGAATCCATTGTGAATGTGAATCCTACCAGTACATTGTTCTAACCCCATTATACAGTGCATTCTGAAAATATTCATACCCCTTCCCTTTTTCCACATTTTGTTACGTTACAGCCTTATTCTAAAATGGATTCAATTGTTTTTCCCCCCTCATCAATCTACACACAATATCCCATAATGACGAAGCAAAAACAGGTTTTTAGAAATGTCTGCAAATGTATATAAAAAATTTGAATTAATTAAATATCACATTTACATAGATATTCAGACTCCTTATTGAAGCACCTTTGGCAGCGATTACAGCTGCGAGACTTCTTGGGTATGGCGCTACAAGCTTGGCACACCTGTATTTGGAGTTTCTCCCATTCTTCTCTGCAGATCCTCTCAAGCTCTGTCAGGTTGGATCGGGAGCGTCGCTGCACAGCTTTTTTCAGGTCTCTCCAGAGATGTTCGATCTGGTTCTAGTCCGGGCTCTGGCTGGGCCACTCAAGGACATTCAGAGATTTGTCCTGAAGTCACTCCTGTGTTGTCTTGGCTGTGTGCTTAGGGTTGTTGTCCTGTTGGAATGTGAACCTTCACCCCAGTCTGAGGTCCTGAGCGCTCTGGAGCAGGTTTTCATCAAGGATCTCTCTGTACTTTGCTCCGTTCATCTTCCCCAGACCCTGCCGCTGAAAAACATCCTCACAGCATGATGTTCACCGTAGGGATGGTCCTTCACCGTAAAGATGGTGCCAGGTTTCTTCCAGACGTGACACTTGGCATTCAGTCCAAAGAGTTCAATCTTGATTTCTGCAGACCAGAGAATCTTGGTCTGAGAGTCCTTTAGGTGCCTTTTGACAAACTCCAAGCGGGCTGTCATGTGCCTTTTACTGAGGAGTGGCTTCTGTCTGGCCACTCTACCATAAAGGCCTGATTGGTGGAGTGCTGCAGGGATAGTTGTCCTTCTGGAAGGTTCTCCCATCTCCACAGAGGAACCCTGGAGCTCTGTCAGGGTGACTATCGGGTTCTTGGTCACCTCCCTGACCAAGGACATTCTCCTCCAATTTTTCAGTTTGGACGGTCGGTCAGTTCTAGGAAGATTCTTGGTGGTTCCATACTTCTTCCATTTAAGAATGATGGATGCCACTGTGTTCTTGGGGACCTTCAATGCTGCAGAAATGTTTTGGTACCCTTCCCCTTTTTCTCTACACGATCCTGTCTACGGAGAATTCCTTCGACCTCATGTCTCGGTTTTTGCTTTGACATGCACTGTCAACTGTGTGACCTTATATAGACAGGTGTGTGCCTTTCCAAATCATGGCCAATCAATTGGATTTACCACAGGTGGACTCCAATCAAGTTGTAGAAACATCTCAAGGATGATCAATGGAAACAGGATGCACCTGAGCTCAATTTTGAGTCTCACAGCAAAGAGTCTGAATACTTACGTAAATAAGGTATTTCTGTTTTTTATACATTTACAAAAATGTCCAAAAACCTGTTTTTCGCTTTCATTAAGTGGTATTGTGTGTAGATTGATAAGAAAAAACATTTAATTTAATACATTTTAGAGTCAGGCTGTAATGTAACAACATTTGGAAAAAGTCAAGGGGTCTGAATACTTTCTGAAGGCACTGTATAATGATAAAATGTAATAATACAATTGCATAACAAACACATAACCTAGGACAAATTCTCTGTCTGATAAAAAACATCCCTGATCTCTGTCATGTTGTGTCCCTGTCCTTTAGGAGACGTGGTACTGGCCTGGAGAGGTGAGTGCTGACCCTGTGGTGATGAGTGGGGTGAGATGTTCTGGCACGGAGATGTCCCTATCCCAATGCCTGCACCACGGAGCTCACGTCACCTGTCCTAAAGGAGGAGGACGCAACGCCGCCGGAGTCTCCTGCTCAGAGAGTAAGGGACTTGTTACACTAACAAAATATGTGAAGTAATACCTACCTTTCTTCAACATCAGATTCACTACTATCTTTATAATTAGCCTTTGATGTGGTGTGGCCAAAACCTCATTCATGCTGCATAAGAGCACTCCTATTGCCTTTCCCTGTCAGTAGTCAACCAGTACTAGATGCCTTGCAGCTTTCCCTCTCAGTAGTCTACCAGTACTAGATGCCTTGCAGCTTTCCCTCTCAGTAGTCTACCAGTACTAGATGCCTTGCAGCTTTCCCTCTCAGTAGTCTACCAGTACTAGATGCCTTGCAGCTTTCCCTCTCAGTAGTCAACCAGTACTAGATGCCTTGCAGCTTTCCCTCTCAGTAGTCTACCAGTACTAGATGCCTTGCAGCTTTCCCTCTCAGTAGTCTACCAGTACTAGATGCCTTGCAGCTTTCCCTCTCAGTAGTCAACCAGTACTAGATGCCTTGCAGCTTTCCCTGTCAGTAGTCTACCAGTACTAGATGCCTTGCAGCTTTCCCTGTCAGTAGTCCACCAGTACTAGATGCCTTGCAGCTTTCCCTCTCAGTAGTCAACCAGTACTAGATGCCTTGCAGCTTTCCCTCTCAGTAGTCAACCAGTACTAGATGCCTTGCAGCTTTCCCTCTCAGTAGTCTACCAGTACTAGATGCCTTGCAGCTTTCCCTGTCAGTAGTCTACCAGTACTAGATGCCTTGCAGCTTTCCCTGTCAGTAGTCTACCAGTACTATATGCCTTGCATTGAATGCTGATAATAATGGTTGAATACCAAAACATGAATTTGTCTGTCCTGGCCTTTTTATAACATAATAACTATAATAACTGTAACATTGTAATGATGAAGTATGCTCACATTTTTAACCACTGTCTCTCTCTCCCTCTTCCCTCCCTGCTCTCCCCCTCAGCGGCCCCTGACCTGGTCCTGAACCCCCAGGTAGTGGAGCAGACCACCTATATGGAGGACAGGCCCATGTTCATGCTGCAGTGTGCTTATGAAGAGAACTGCCTATCCACCACCTCCAGCAAGACCCCTGCCAACTCCTACCGCCGCCTGCTGCGCTTCTCCTCCCAGATCCACAACAACGGACAGTCAGACTTCAGACCCAAGGCTGGACGCCACTCCTGGGTGTGGCATGACTGCCATAGGCAAGTTGCTCCATGGCCCTTCCTGTTTGTTTGTGAAATTGAAAGATATGCTTTGTTCACACAGCATGTTGTTAGCCCAGGGCTATGCGCAATGTTATCCAGGCTAGAATTGTATTATTTGTTTAATATGGTGATATACACTCAGTTTGCAGTTTATTAGGTACACCCATCTAGTACCGGGTCGGACCCCCCTTTTTTCTCCAGAACAGACACAATTCTTTAGGGCATGGACTCTACAAGGTGTCGGAAATGTTTGTTGCTCAATTGGTATCAAGGGACTTAAAGCGTTCCAGGAAAACATTCCCCACACCAGTACCGTGGACTCCAGGTAGGATGGATCCATGGACTCATGCTACTTGCACCAAATCCTGACTCAACAGGAACTGGGATTCATCGGACCAAGCAATGTTTTTCCACTCATCAATTTTCCAGTGTTGGTGATCGCGTGCCCACTTGAGCCGCTTCTTGTTTTTAGCTGATAGGAGTGTAACCCGGTGTGGTCATCTGCTGCAATAGCCCATCTGTGACAAGCATCGACGAGTTGTGCATTCCGAGATGCCGTTCTGCACACCACTGTTGTACTGCGCTGTTATTTGTCTGTTTGTGGCCCGCCTGTTAGCTTGCACGAATCTTGCCATTCTCATTCGACCTCTCTCATGCAACGAGCTGTTGTCTCCCGCAGGACTGCCGCTGACCGGATGTTTTTTGTTTGTTGCACCATTCTCTGTAAACCCTAGACACTGTCCTGTGTGAAAATCCCGGGAGACCACCCGTTTCTGAGATACTGGATCCGGCACGCCTGGCATCAATGATCATACCACTCTTAAAGTCACAGATCACTTGTTTTGCCCGTTCTATCGTTTAATCAAACAGTAACTGAATGCCTCGATGCCTGTCTGCTTGCTTGGCCTCGATGCCTGTCTGCTTGCTTGGCCTCGATGCCTGTCTGCTTGCTTTATAAAGCAAGCCACGGCTACGTGACTCACTGTCTGTAGGAGCGATCCATTTTCGTGAACTGGGTGGTGTACCTAATAAACTGGTCACTGAGTGTATTTTACCTCATAGTTGTGTCGGTCACCATGACTACCTAGTTGTCTTTTTATAGGTGACTGACGTTAAGGGAACGTTCTACTGAACTCTCTAGATAACTCCGTTCTTGAGCCATTTTCCATTTCCATACATTCTCTGCCCTGTAATTGGCCACGGACTGAAACGTCTCAGATGTTTTCTGTCAAGGCATTGGGTGAACTAAGCAAAGTCGGCAGCTTCACACAGTCACCAGTTTTACACAAATAAAACCCTCAGTGCCTGTGGGATTATGCATATAATCTGAATCGCTAAACATATACAATTTTAAAGGCAAATGTTTATTATGGGTTTCTTAGTGTCTGCCTTAGTGCCATATGTTTCAACAGTCTCTAGCTCTGGTATACAAACATATCTGCTTCAGAGAGAATATAATAGACTCTACAGTAGATGGCAGATCTATTTATAAATGAAGTGTCTCTCTCTTTCTCGCTGTGCCCAGGCACTACCACAGCATGGAGGTATTCACCCACTATGACCTGCTCAGCCTCAACGGCACCAAGGTGGCAGAGGGACACAAGGCAAGCTTCTGTCTGGAGGACACTGACTGTGAAGAGGGTAAGAGCCTGGATAAGTAAATGTGTGTCCCAAATGGCACCCTATCCCTTACATAGAGATAGTATACGGTGTTATAAGGCCCTGGTCAAAAGTAGTCCACTCTATAATGAATAGGGTTCCATTTGGGACACAGACAGACTAGCTACGTATACTATCTTGTCTACCTAGTGTTCCTCACTCCTTGCATAGCACATATATAATACAGCCTGAGCAATAGCTCAACATGCTCTTTCACTCACAAAAGATTCTGTGCCAATGTATGTACTTTGATTAACTTTGATTTATTGTCATCTTGACAGGTATTGAGAAAAGATACGAGTGTGCCAACTTTGGAGAGCAAGGCATCACTGTTGGCTGCTGGGATACGTACAGACATGATATTGACTGCCAGTGGATTGACATCACAGACATCAAGCCCGGAGATTACATATTCCAGGTAAATTACCTTTCTTCTTACGTAAGGTCTTTCCAGTGAAGGAGTGCGTCCTAAATGACACCCTATTGCCTATATATCCCAGGGCCCATAAGGCTCTGGTCAAAAGTAGTGCCATTAGGGACGCAACCAAGGTCATTCCTCTACACTATTAGGTCTAATAAAGTGAATTAATTAATTTTATTGGACAAATGTAAAATGCATATAGAGTTTTTTCATTCAACTGAGCAAAAAATACGACCCTAACCCTAACTATGATTATCAATGTTAATTTCCATTCTTTGTGTTGGATAATGATTCACAGCATTTTGCTCTCTCCAACAGGTTTTTATTAACCCTAACTATGAGGTGCCTGAGTCCGACTACTCCAACAACTTAATGAAGTGTAGATGTAGATACGACGGCCACCGTATATGGATGTACAGCTGTCATAATGGTAAGACAATGGAGTGCCACAATTTGTGTGACTGTTTTACCTCAGAAATTCTGTGTTACTGCATTGTTCCGCAACCACTTTCATAAATGAAAGTTGGATGTTTGCAGACCTCACAAGTAGACTAATGTTAAGATGTATAGATCCAGCCATTCATTTGTGCAGGAGGTATATACAGTTGCTGGATGTTAAAGGGCAAGTTCATATTCATTATCTCCAGCACCAAACCAGTGTCTACATATGTGAAAACGGTGTTGTAGAAAAAAATAAGTTCTACCAGATGACATCATCAAAAGTTACAACATTTGAGTGATTTTCAAACACTATGAGATTCGCAGTGACTTGGGGAGCAATAAAATACCCTCCCTCTGGCTAGAAACTTGTTGAAGGTTTTGAAAATCACTGCTTTTCTTACTTTTAATCCTACCCTATGATGTCACAGACAAGCATTTTTTTGGACCAATCTTCTTATAATTTTACTACAGATCATAGAAATACACCCTTTTCACATATTTAGACACTGGTTTGGTACTGGAGATAATTAATGAGGTTGAAAAGTGGCGTAGTTGCCCTTAAAAAACTGATGTCATGGGACTTGGTTTCATCTTGACATTACACTACTTAAGTAATCGAAAAAACGTCTGACAAACTTTGATTTGAAAGTGTAAAGTGTTGAGACGTTTTTAAATGTTGAATTGTAACAATGTGTGACCATTTGTCCCTTTCCTGTGTTCAGGTGGATCATTAAGCACTGAGACTGAGGAGTCCTTCCCTGGGCTACTGAACAACCAGGTGACGCACAGGTAAAAGGATGGAAGAGAAGAACAGAGCAACCATCACCACCACAGAGAAACTGCCAAAATGTCCCCAACCACTAGACTATATGCTATTTGGACAAGCTGCCCACCGGCCGCTGCCCACCTCTTTCAGACATTCCCTCTCCTTCCTAGGCAGATAATTTGATGTATCCTTCTGTCATCTCAAATTTAATCCCCTCTCATTAGTTTATCCCAAAAGCAGGCAGCTTCTCCCAGCTCTCTGGTTGAGATCAAGAAGGGACTGATGCAGTTTCTCACACCCCTGGGTTAGAGACATGAAATATACATTCCCAACTCTCCCCGCTAGAGGTGATGATGAGACTAAATAGCACCTTATTCCCTATATAGTGCACTATTGGGTGCTGTGTAAATTCTCTGATGTATAGTAATGAAAGTGAATCCTGCTGCACTTTCTTATTTTTTTAATGATAAAACATTCAAAGGTCAAAGGTCATTTCTGCAGAGGTTGGATATCTCTGACAAAGAAATCTTTCTTGAACTATGAACAAAGACATATTTGGGAATACTACAGACTTCGTTGATCATTATCTAAAAATAGATTTGTATGGCTTTATAAAGTAAGGGCCTCATATAGGCTACTCTCTAAGTAGCTTAATGAAGATGAGTATTGAGGACACAGTATAGTACAATGCAATACAATAGGATCCAATAACTAACTGCCAGTAAGTGCGTTGTTGTTGTGAAGTGTTTAACAAACAGATGTCCTGTGATGTAGTAATTTCACCTGTCTTCTATTTTCTTTTTCTCTGGAAATTTAGACATTATTTTGAAGTACAAGGTTGTTACCCTCACCAATCTTTCAGTCTGTGGTATAGATTTCTATGGTCAACACGCTCTATCTTTAAGTTATTCTGTCATGTTTCCCATTCTGACATCTGTATTCAACCCCAGTACCCATCCCAAGTGCCTGAGAAGTTCCTTAGACTACTCCACGCCACAACAGTAGTGGCGGTAGTACGGTAGTTAAAATGGAGGGATACAACTAATGCCCCTCAGTGCCTTATATTGAGAGAAATAAAGTCTTTATTTTATTTTCTCATGCATATGTTTCTTTTCAACATTCACGAACAATCTCATATTTTCAAGCAAACATCATATTAGTAACTTATTGTTGTATAAGTCAGGGATTTTAATTGCATTTTTTCCATTTTTCCTTTCAGTTTTTTTGTACAATAATGTGTGTCTCATTATTGTATTGTACTTTAAAAAAATAATGGTGCTACCAAACTGTTATCCTCTGTTTTATGAGGGTACAGTACAGTGACAGCTGAATGGCTACAGTTTGTTATGCTAACTGTATACTTGAATGGAGTGTAAAAATCCATAATGTCCTTTGTTTGATAACTATATTAAAGCAAACAAATCTAAGTTGTTGGTTGGATATTCAGATATTTGGTCATTTAGCAGATGCTGTTATCCAGAGCAATTTACAGGAGCAATGGGGGTTAAGTGCTTTGCTCAAGGGCACATACAGATTTTTTACCTAGTCGGCTCAGGTATTCGAACCAGTTACCTTTCTGTTACTGGCTCAGCGCTCTTAACTGCTATCTGCCACCCAGATATAAATTATGCCTAATGCCACCATCCTCATGATCACACGCTGTGCTGATTTCCTCAGTCCTTGAATTTGCTGCCATCTTTTGGTTGTTTTACTTTAGGGTAGTGATTTGGCAATGTACCGTAAAGCAGTAGTCTACTACAGTTTGGTATATACAGAGATAGAGAGGACTAATGTGGCCTTTTGGCCACTAGAGGCCTCTATCATTCTCAATGATGATATATGATCTCCACCCTCTGGTCATTTATAGTCATTACAGTTTGTTCTTCACTGCTCTGTTGACTTTAATATAATTTCTACAGTATGACCAAGGGATGTCCTTTAACATCTGAATTCTGAATTACTTCAACGGGAGTGACTTTGTTTTAGTGTGGCATCAGCAACATTCTCACAACTATTTTAACTCTTTCATTTATGCTTCCTTGCCATTTGTTAGAGAGTTATGTGCGCATTGTGCCACACCTAAAGAGGAGAGGAATACAGTTATATTACACGCTGTCATAGTCCATAAAGCAAATGACAGAATGAGTTTGACGTACTACAAAAGTTCTGGACTTTCTGCAGCAAGCTACTCCAAATGACAAGCCTTGTAGGAGCATGGTATGCATTTCGTTTGGAGCTGTTCACTGGGTGACTGCTTTCAGGGAAAACTAGAGAGAGATGGACGTCCCGTTGACATTGGTCGGAGTAAATCCAGGCCTCATTACTCTTTGTTAGGACTGTCTCCTGTGCAAATGTAAGCAGCCCTGCATTACTCAGGTCTAGTAAGGTTTATCTCCAGCACCCCCAGGAACAGGGCTGTTAAGAAAACTGTGAAGCAGCTTGTCAGGTTAAGACAAATGCTCCAGGTCTCAAGCATAGGTTTGTGCCCCAAATGGCACCCTATTCCCTATATAATTAACTACTTTTGACTAGAGCTCCATGGGCCCTGGTCAAAAGCCTTGTGCACTAAAAAGGGAATAGGGTGCCATTTGGGACGCAGCTATAGATACAGAATTTAGCCCCAGCCATGCATAGCCTACTACCATGGAAGATGTGATTCATCCAGGACCATAAACTCCACACCTATCACCCTTTGACTGTTTTAGTTTTTAGTATCCAAGTGTTTGTCTAATCCCCTTCCAACTACCAAGACCACCCATTCCCCTGATATACTGTAGTCCACATAGACACACACATGTCCAACAAGACACATAGACTAACCACACTCCTCACACGGCTGAGGGTCTTGTTTTGTGGCCGGGGAGGGAAGACCACCTACTATGCTGTGCCACCAGGAGGGGAATGTCACAGGTAACTTGAGACTGAGTTCAGTGGCTAACAACAGACATTCGTTTGACTAGACATGCTTGGGCAAGAGAAAATCTCCTTCTACTCTATGAGGTAACAAAGAGCTGCATTCATGTGATTAAAGGTTGAAGGGAGATCGAATTATGTTTGAGGCATGGCTGAATAGAGGATGTGCGAGCTAAAACCAGAGGGGATATGGTTCAGCAGTCTCTTTCTCTGGCTCGGCTTGGGAGAGGACAGGGAACCAGAACAGGTGATGGGCTCTTATTTCTCTTAGTCAAGAGTTACCACAGAGCTCATGGGAAAGTTCTGTGTTTGCGTCCCAAATTGCACCCTATTCCCTATGTAGTGCACTACTTTTGACCGTAGCCGTAGCTGTGTCCCTTTGTCAAATCTTACTAGAATTCTCTCTCCACCTCCTTAGTTATACCCAGAAGGACTTTTCTGTGAATGTTTAGTTTAACAGAGAAAAATACTACTGTTTTCAGTGAGATTTATTAGTGCTGGTGCTCTTCCATAACTCTTGTGGACAAGAGAAAATATTCCCTGGAACTGAAAACATCTCTCTGGAAAGTCCTAATGTTTTTCCAACCCTTGGTTGCAACTTTTCCTCTCTAAATTACACTCTGACCAGACATCAGTACACACACAGTCTGTGTGAAACCAGTGTTAGTCCATCTATGCTATTAGTGTATGGATGAAGAGGAGGGCTGATCTCAGACCAATATCCTATCCCAAAATCTATTTAACGACGTGATGTCAATTTACAGATAACATTTCTATTACAGATTACAGTTTGTGTACGGTTTGTTTTCTTTAAGTGAAAAAAGTCCAGATGAACTTCTGCAGCATCCAGGTGTAGAAGATGTACACGTTTGATTTATTGTGATACAATTCACAAGTTAAGAAACAGTTTGCATTTCAACGTAAAAAAAATATCATATAAAAGGTATACTAATTTATAATTTCAAATTTCAAACACAACAGAAAAGTTAAAAAGGACATATTAAATACATTTTCATGTTGGTCAACATTGTCATTTTAAGAATACAATTAAATTATATTTGCAATAAATGAGGATAGTTCATGTGAATGACTTAGTTATATCTTTCTTTCATTATTACCTACCCTCAAAAAATTGCATAAAATCTATTGTAAAGAATTTTGTAGTGTTAGATTATCAATAATATAGCACTAACAGGGAAACGTTGAGATTTCAGTCTGACTAAATAACCTCAGCATTTAACATTCTATAGGAATTGCTATGAAATGGATGTAGTTCCACTGAGCAATGTCATATTCAATCGTCCTACGCTGATTGCATCTCTATATCATTAGCAAAAATATTATCAATCTAATGTCTATCTTTCATACACTTGATCAATACAAGAACAAAGAAATCAAGAAGTTGGGGATGTTAACAATCATCTTAGGTTTTTAACTTGCTTGCTGTCAAGTTTATAGAGTAAAGTGAGCACAAATTAGGATAATCTAAATAAGATGGATGCTAGGATAGTATGCTAAGCACAGGAGGCTGGTGAGGGGAGGATGGCTCATAATAATGGCTGGAATGGAGTGAATGGAATGGTATCAAACACATGGAAACCATGCTTGATACCATTCTATTAATTATGTTCCAGCCATTACTATGAGCCCATCCTCCACAATTAAGGTGCCACCTGTGATGCTAAGATGCACCTGCCCTGAACCCACTGAACTGATTGAGGCAATCTGCACAGCAACTACAGGCATTGGAGACAACACTTCTGAGCCTAACGCTGAGGGAATCAAATGTGCATACATAGCCTACCCACACACAAGTCAATTAATGCATGGCAAACTGAACAGCAGTCACAAAACAAACACTATGCATGGCACAGGTACATTTGACAAAATAACCATCTGAGCATTGACGCAACATGCAAGTAGAATGCATGAATACAGAGAGAGAAAATACCTTTTAGAGGATTAGGAGTCAGGGGACGTATTACAATACTGTCATATTCTAGTTGATCTTATTTCACTTTAGGAAATCATTTAAGATTTTGTTCTGTACTACGGCCCCAGCATAATACAGGATACTGTACATGATAGGAAACCGAGTTTAAAACTAGAGGAGTAGGAGTAAGGGGATGCTTTACAGAAACATCCTAATTGTCAAATCCCATTTTCTCTCACTTTAAGATGAGATTTAAATGTTGTTCTTTACATTTACATTACATTTAAGTCATTTAGCAGACGCTCTTATCCAGAGCGTCTGTACTATGTCCCCAGCATCATTTACTGTAGCTGGGTTAGTAAAGTGGAGTATAGAACAGTGCAAGGGAGAAGAGTACAGGGGAGATTGTAGAGACACAGTAGTCAGAATGGGAGCCAGGAGGGCTGGTATGATGTTCAGCTGGCTGAAGGTTCAGGGGGTCCTCAGTCTGGAGGTGTGGAGGTGGACCCACCCACCCAAGACCAGGTGATGCTGTGACAGAACCAGATGAAACCAGCCCCGGCCTCCTCAGAGCTCCAGCCCAGACAGCCTGGGATCTGCTAAATGTAAGAAAAGCTCAGTGAAACAAAAGCCCCCTAAACAGCAGGTAGTGAAACTTTTCTATCTTTTTGGGGATCTGTCAAACAAATGTCAGTTAGCTAGCTACTCTCATCTCTATGGCTCTAATCACACACTATTGACTTCACCATCACACAACTACACCTCACACATCACCGTGCTCAACCACTATTTATTACCTCACTTATACAATTCTTTTTATGCGACCTGTTCAAGATAAAACAAAGCAGTGCGACAAAAACAACAACACAGAGTTACACATAAACAAACGTACAGTCAATAACACAATAGAAAAAATCTATGTACAGTGTGTGCAAATGTAGAATAGTAGGGAGGTAAGGCAATAAACAGGCCATAGAGGTGAAATAATTTCAATTTAGCATTAACACTGGAGTGATAGATGTGTAGATGATGATGTGCAAGTAGAGATACTGAGGTGCAAAAGGGAAAAATGTATGTTGGTTATATCAAAGCCATTCGGTTATTTTAAAGCTGTTCTGAGAAAAATCCTCAACTATCAAGTATTTCATTACATGTATCTTTATTTTACATACCATATTCACATCTGACAGCTTTCTAAAGCGATCAGCATGTTGGCAGGTTGACACCAGGAAAACACCCAGGGCATTGGTCTTTTTCCTAGACAATACTGTGGTGGAACAGGAGAAGCAGCATGTGGAAATAGACATGGCACGGTCGTCTGTTAATGACACATTTTTCAACCATTAACTGCTCAATGTCTGTTTTCCTACACTGCGGTCTGGAGCAATTACGCCAGAGGACCGTTCATCACACACTTCCCCCCGAACTGTGAAATTCCACGGCAGGTCCACTGAGGGCCTTCTGCTCTGCTAGAGAAGCAGGAACGAGTATGCAGCAGAGCAGCGGGACGACACTATTGCAACACTGTCCAGTGGGCATAAAAGACTGTATGACTGAAACAGCACGAACACATTCCCTTTGCTAAGAGTGGTTTATACTTTCTATGAATTTCTAATGAAAATAATAATCTGTGTATGCACTTTGTTCCACCAGGACCAGGGCTGCACCAGCACCCGATGAACAAATAGGGCTATGTGGCCTTGTATGGCTCAGTTGGTAAGGCATGGTGCTTGAAAAGCCAGGATTGTGGGTTAAATTCCCAGAGCCACCCATACGTATGGATTAAAGCGTCTGCTAAATGGCCTGTTTCCCGTGTGTAACAAAATGTGTAAAAAGTAAAGGGGTCTGAATACTTTCCGAAAACACTGTTTACTGTATGTTCTTCAGCCGATCCATTAAAAACAATTGTTTCTGTATGATAAGTTGGATTAAGGAATAAAGACAGACACCAATGTTAAGTTCAATAGCCTTGTTAAGCATTGTACAAATCCCTACGCCTGGAGTCTGGGGAACAGTCCAACTAGTCGATTACCTATCAACTAGACTCCGTAACATCATCCTTTTCAATAGAAAGTGCAAACATAACGGCATAACATTGAGTTCTTAACAGTCAAGTCATAACAATTGAAAAGCATGACATTTTCTTTTTACTTCAGCTGTCATCTTTTTTAAATTTTTTAAATTTTTGAAATATTTTTTTAAATTAACAGACAACAAGTTAAGTCTCTTGCTTACAGAGTAAGCCTGTCCGGTGGCTTGCACAGCCGACCCACCCGTGAGTAAGTATTGGCTCTGACAGGGGTAGGATTAGGGCCACGAGCTGGAGAGTTTGGTGGGGTAGAAGCTTCACCTTCAGTTGGCTCATGTCTCAATTCTGCACCCCTTACCCTTAGGCCTGGACTGTGATCCAGCTCATCTAGGTGAGTGTATGGCATGTTCTGGTTTGTCTGCTCTGCTACGCACAGATCCACCCGATTGCGACGATAGAGGGAACCACCAACATCCACCAGGTAAGAACGTGGTGCAACTCTCTGTAGGCATGTGCCCAGCCTCCAAAGTCCTGTGTGGTCTCCCGGCAGCGGTTTCATCCTTATAGTTTCACCCACCTCCAGCTCTGGTAGGTCTCGAGCAGTCCGGTCGTAGAAGCACTTAGCGAGCTGCTTTCTGTGACGCAGTTTGTCCGTGACGCCAACCATGACGCAGGGCTCAAGTAGCTTGTTAGCTACGGGGATAGTAGTCTTCAGACGTCTGGACAGAAGGCGTTGTGCTGGGCTGCTGTCCATGTTTTCGGTGGGTGTGTTCCTCCACTGTAAGATCGCTTTCCATGGGTCGTTGCTGTCGCGCAAGGCCCTGCTTAACAGGTTTTTTGCAATCTTGACAGCTGATTCTGCCTTGCCATTTGCTTTTGGGTGTCTTGGAGAGGAGGTCACGTGGTCAAACTCCCATTCTGAGGCGAAACGCTTGAACTGTGCAGTGAATTGTGGGCCATTGTCCGTGATTACCTTGTCAGGCTGACCTTGCCTTGCAAACTGCGCCTTGCAGCGCTTTATGACCGTCTCTGCAGACAAGTCAGGGAGCAGTTCAATTTCCCAAAAGTCAGAGTAATGATCAACGAGGAGAAGATAGTCCTTTTGTCTGTGGCTGAATAAGTCCATGCTGATGATTTGCCAGGCCCTTGTGGGCAGTTCGTGTGACATCATGGTTTCCTTTTGCTGTTCATGAGCGTACTCGTTGCATGTGGTACAGTTGCTGACAAAGTCTTTAATTTCTGCTTGCATGTTTGGCCAGTATAATGTTTCACGAGCCTGACGGTAGCATGCGTCACCTCCAACGTGACTGGAGTGTATGCGGGTAAGCATCTCTGGACGTAGTGATTTGGGAATAATGACCTTCTGACCTCTGAACAAGACGCCATTTTGCACACTGATCTCATCTCGAAAGGTCCAGTATTCTCTCACTGTGAAAGGTGTCTCCTCTTTCAGATATGGCCAACCTGCGAGAGCCATGGACTTCAGTGACTGTAGGTGTTCGTCCTTGTCAGTATGTTGCCTGATCTGGGCTAGGCGGTGATCTGTCACGTTTAAGTAGTCTGCCTGATTGATCTGTTGAACATCTTGTTGTTCCTGCTGTAGCGAACAGATGGCCTGCCGCTGATAGGCAGTGCCTCTACCTGTACATTGTGCTGTTGCCCTGCTCAGTGTGTCGCTGATGTACATCTCAGGTCCCGGCTTGTAAATGACCTTCAGGCTGTAGTTTTGCAGAGTCAGGAGCATACTTTGAAGCCTCTTGGGCGCGTTGAGGAGAGGTTTACTGAATATGGCAATGAGTGGTTTGTGGTCAGTTTCAGCGGTGACCAGCTCTCGACCATATAAGTAGTGATGGAATCGCTGGCAGGAGAAGACGATGCTGAGGCACTCTTTCTCAATTTGTGCATAGTTTTGTTCGGTGGGGGTGAGCGCTCTCGAGGCAAACGCAACGGGCTGGCCTTCCTGCATAAGGCAGCATCCAAGTCCCCTTTGGCTAGAGTCGCTCTGGATTGTGACAGGCTTCGTGACGTCGTAGTAGCGCAACACTGGCATGGATGAAGCCAGAGATTTCATCTCCTGCACTGCGGCCTCGTGCTTGGGTAGCCAGTGCCATGGTGTGTCTTTGTCCAGCAACCGGCGCAGAGGCTCACAGACTGCTGATAGGTGTGGCATGAACTTTGCAAGATAGTTTGCAAAGCCGATGAGACGCTGTACTCCTTTTGCATCAGACGGGTTTGGCATGTCGAGGATCGCTTGGACCTTGTCTGGGTCCGGCTTCAGGCCTTTTGCCGAGAGAATGTGGCCATGGAAGTGGACGTCTTTCACCTTGAACTGCAGCTTCTTCAGGCCAAGACGAAGCTTAACTGATCGGCAGCGCTCCATCAGTGCCAGGAGCTTCACATCGTGGTCGCGTTCTGCTTCTTCGTCTGTTTCACCACAGCCTACGATCAGGATATCATCGGCGATGGGTTCAATGCCCTTGAGCCCAGCCAGTAACTCGTGCTGCTTGCGTTGGTATACCTCAGGCGCCACTGAGACACCAAACGGGAGCTTGAGCCAGCGTTTCCGACCCCAGGGGGTCCAGAAGGTAGTCATGAAGCTGCTTTCTTCGTCCAGCTTGCATTGAAGGAATGCATCTCGGGCATCCACCAAGGTGAAAATCCTGGCCTTGGGAAGCTTATAGAGGACATCCTCTAGTGTCGGCATGATGTAGTGGGATCGTTTCAGTGCTTGGTTCAGATGCTTTGGGTCGATGCAGACCCTCAGCTTCTCTGGTTTTTTCACTATGACCATATTGCTGATCCAGTCAGTTGGTTCAGTCACAGATGTCATGTGGCCATCGGCCTCATACTTGTCCAGCTGGGCCTTCACAGCCACTTTCATTGCAATGGGCACATTGCGAGGAGCACACTGGACTGGAGTAATGCTCTCATCCACTTCAAAGTGTACCTCCCCAGGCACTGATTCAACGGGCATGTTGAATACATCGTCATATCTGCTGAGTAGTTGTTCTTTGGACAGGGGTCCATGCTGGACATGATCCACAATGTGCAGGTCATTTGGTACAGTGAACTGCATCAGTCCCAGGCGTTCGCATGTAGAGCCTGAGAGGAGAGGATTTTGACTGGTTTTCACAATCTCAAACTCCAGCTTGTGTTTGCGTCCCCGAATAACACATTCGGTCTCAAAGGTGCCCATAGAGCTCATTAGTTCTCCTGAGTACAGCTTTAGTCTAGTATCGCTGGGAAATAGATGTGTGTCAGGTGCCAGATTGATTTTGTCTTTGTAGCTCATTACGTTGCATGTAGCACCCGAATCCAGTTGACATTGTTGTTGCTTGTTGTGTAATCGTAGTGTCACAAACCATTTCTTCCCTCTTGAGTGTACAGCCCCAATGGATTCATGCATGTAAATGTAACTTTCACTGTTCAGCTCTGAACATTGAGTAACATCATCAACACAGTGAATCTTGCCCTCACTCACCCTTCTTTTGCTTTTGAGACACACTTTTGCAAAGTGATTATTAGTTCCACAAGCTCTGCATGGTTTTCCGTAGGCCGGGCAGTGCTCTTTGCCACGTGTGTGTGTATTCCCACAGTATTTACATGCTACGGGGCTCTCTGTGTTCACCGTTCGTGGTGAATTACTCTGCCTCGATTGGTTTTGTCTGAATGTCTGCCTAGCAACAGCGTGAACAGTATCAACGTCGGAGCGTGGGGTTTCCGTTTCCATTGCTCTCATTCTCATGTCAGTGACTTCAGCAGTGCGGCACATTTCGATGGCAGTTACTAATGTTAAGCCTCTCTCTCTCAGTAGACGCCGGCGCGTATTCTCATTTGCAATTCCCAGTACTATTTTGTCACGAATCAGTTCATCTTTCAATCCCCCGTATTCACAAGTGGCGGATTTCTCTCTCAAACGGGTTACAAAGTTGTGTACTGACTCACCCTCTTCCTGTTTGCAGCTTCCGAAAACGAACCGCTCGTAAATTACGTTTCTGGCGGGTTTGAAGTAATTCTCCAATGCATCCAATATAGCCTTTGCATCACACTGTTGTCGTGCCGTGAGGGTGAGATTGTGCCGGTAGATATGCCTGCATTCGCTGCCCATTAAACTCCTCAGAGTTGCCGCTTGTACCTCGTTGGGTTTCTCATGTAGACCGGTCGCCAGCGCATAGTCCTCGAATTCATCCCTGAAGTTGTCCCAATTAGTATTCCAGTCCCCTGTGAGAACCATGTGATTTGGTGGCGGAATGTTCGCTGCCATAGCAATGGAATAGGAGATTTCTTTGCCTTCAGTCATGGAGGTAGGTAGTGATGCTAGCTAGCCAGCTAACAACGAGTTGATCAGTGTTGTGAGTAGGAAACGGCTTGTGTTCGCATATGGAACGTAACTGCGCCTATACTGTACTTAGCTACAAAAATAACAAACGTGTGTTTTCCGAGCCACTTCTGATACCATGTTTCTGTATGATAAGTTGGATTAAGGAATAAAGACAGACACCAATGTTAAGTTCAATAGCCTTGTTAAGCATTGTACAAATCCCTACGCCTGGAGTCTGGGGAACAGTCCAACTAGTCGATTACCTATCAACTAGACTCCGTAACAACAATGGCTCTCTCTACAGGCAGAAAATTCACAGAGACAGTTTGGGTTAGGCCTGACTGAGTGTTGAAAAACACTAAGCTGAGACGTTGTCATTAAGAGTTAGTAAACCTTTCACAGCATGACACTTGTTGATGAAAATGGGTTGGGATCTCAATGGAAAAATTATGTTTTTTGTGATATGCAATAACTTACACAAGCTGTAAAGATGTGCTTGAGTGAGGTAAATAGATTCAAGACATGATTTTTAGTGCTCTTGAAAATCTTGGGACAAAAACACTGTGCTGTCAGAGTGGCTGTAATACTGTCATATGATTCCACCAATATAAAACAGAGTAGATGGGAACTGCACAGCAGGAGAGTAAATACTAATTGCTCTGGAGCAATGACATGGTCTCAAAGATTTTCTGGATTTAGTTACAGCATGGGGTGAACGAGGAAAAATATAATGTCAGTCTTGGAAAGCAAGACCAGCCATATTTCAATTCAATAACATGCCACATATTTCTATCCATCATTAGATTACAGAAATTGCTCTCACGCAGTCTCACTACTCACAGATACTTTTAGATTTCTCCCATTGAGCAGTTTTTGATGGTATTCGATTGCTACAGAGTAATTTGGTACGCAGTACAGAAAGACTATGAGGACAGGCATATGGGCAATTCTATGCACAATGAATAATTTTAAGAATTTCCACAGAAAATAGTACAAAAACACATTTACTTGAAGAACAGTGCAGATGCAAAGTTTGGTAACAGAGTGAAGGCACAATTTTCATCTGCACTGTTCTTCAAGTATTGTGTTTTTTATAAAAAAATGTCAGTGTAAATTGTTAAAAGTAGTCCTTGTGCATAGAGTTGTATGGTTTATTTAACTTTGCAATCATTGTTTTTTGTTTGACAAACATTTTAAAGTGAAGAATCTGAGTCTCAGCATCCCTCTATTACCCGTAGAATTGCCCATATGGAATCTGTTGTACACATCCCGTGCGGCATGACTGTGTTTTGAGTGACATAATTCAATCTTAAATTGTAATGGTTAAATGATAAATCAATATCATTTTTGCAATTCCTTTTCCTAAATAGGTGACAAAATTCAAACTGAAATGCCCAAAAATGTCATTTCCATGGTACTATCCAGTACAACACATACATTTCTCATGTTTGCCATTTCATTTCCTTGTTGTGACACCATGAATTGTGACAAAAAGAAAATGAATTCTCAACTGCAATTGAAAATGATTTTCCATACTCTGTGTGGTTTAAGACTGTCCAAATTCGAATGATCAATCAAATTAGATAAATCAATCGCAATGCTTCATTTTGCTATTTAGTTTCCTCATTGCTCCTCTGCGTTTGACCTGTCAATTATACACGGTGGGCTGGGTTTTGGTAACGTGAGGCAGAAGACGTTGCCTGGTCTTGCTAGCTATGCTCAGACAGAAATACTCTTAATTTCTAAAAAATGTATGGATCAGTGACGGAGAAGCGAAGCTGTACTATATACTGAACAACTCACTATACACACTGAGTGTACAAAACATATTTCCATGAGATAGACCGACCAGGTGAATCCAGGTGAAAGCAATGATCCCTTATTGATGTCACTTATTAAATCCACTTCAGTCAGTGTAGATGAAGGGGAGGAGACATGGATTGTGACAATTGAGACATGGATTGTGTGTGTGCCATTCAGAGGGTGAATGGGCAAAACAAAAGATTTAAGTGCCTTTGAACAGGATATTATAGTAGGTGCCAGGCGCACCGGTGTGTGGCAAGAACTGCAACGTTGCTGGGTTTTTCACGCTCAATTGTTTCCCGTGTGTATCAAGAATGGTCAACCACCCAAATGACATCCAGCCAACTTGATAGAACTGTGGGAAGCATTGGGGTCAACATGTGCCAGTATCCCTGTGGAACGCTTTCGACACCTTGTATTGTTCATGCCCCGAGGAATTGAGTGTTTTGAGGGCAAAAAGGGGTGCAACTCAATTTTAGGAAGGCATAATTGAGTCTGTCAAACAAGTAAGCCTACCTCTTATGTCTTAGTGTTCCAACAAAGCCTTGTTAGTAAATTTGCCAATTTAACTTTCAGCACCAGGCGCTGTCCATATTGATTTTAGAAATAGCGATCCACACACGATTGGTGGCTGCAACTCAACTCGTCTTTTTGGTTATTTATCCAATTATATTCCTTTCTCTTTTTTTATCATAGATATATTCCCAATATTATTATCATAATTCTGTTTTCACATGTGTGTTTCACACATTTTATCAAGCTGTTGGTGCTTGCTTCTACTTATAAATAATTTGACCACTGTAGGTTGATATTCTTGTTTCCTAATGTTATTCCTTTACAATTTTCTGAGTCCTCGTGTGTGTAACTCAAATGTGTGTTTTGGTCTGGATTGGGAAGGTGTGAAATCTATCAACGAGAGAATGAAGCCAAATCAATCTTATAAATTCTCTTCAGTATATGTGCTGTCACTCCTCGTATGCAGACCCATGAGCCACCGCAGCCCCTCATGATGAGATCCACTTTTTTTGAGGGTCCAACCCCATCAACGATGCCCATGAAGGGGAGGAGTGTATACTGTAAATACACATCATTTTTATTTAAAAAAACTTGTGGAACAGAACTTGTGGAACTCACGGTCAAGCGAAATTCTACAATATATTACTTGTGCACAGTACGCTCTGAAGAGGAAACAATTATATGCAGCCTAACATCGCTCCCAAATGGCACAGATGTGCAAATGTTTTTATTCACTCAATCTACACACAATACCCCATAATGACAAAGAAAAAAATGATTTAGAAATGTTTACTAATTTATAAAAAATGATATCACATTTACATAAATGTTCAGACCCTTTCCCCAGTACTTTGTTGAAGCACTTTTGGCAGCGATTACATTCGAGTCTTCCTGACGCTACAAGCTTGGCACACCTGTATTTGGGGAGTTTCTCCCATTCTTCTCTGCAGATCCTCTCAAGCTCTGTCAGGTTGGATGGGGAGCGTTGCTGCACAACTTTTTTCAGGTCTCTCCAGAGATGTTTGATCGGGTTCATGTCCGGGCTCTGGCTGGGCCACTCAAGCACATTCAGAGACTTGTACCTGAGCCACTCCTGCGTTGTCTTGGCTGTGTGCTTAGGGTCGTTGTCCTGTTGGAAGGTGAACCTTCACCCCAGTCTGAGGTCCTGAGCGCTCTGGAGCAGGCTTTCATCAAGGATCTCTCTGTACTTTTCTCCGGTCATCTTTGCCTTAATCCTGACTTGTCTCCCAGTCCCTGCCGCTAAAAAACATCCCCACAGCATGATGCTGCCACCACCATGCTTCACCATAGGGATGGTGCCAGGTTTCCTCCAGATGTGATGCTTGGCATTCAGGCCAAATAAATCAATTTTGGTTTCATCAGACAAGAGAATCTCATGGTCTGAGAGTCCTTTAGGTGCCTTTTGGCTAAATCCAAGCGGACTGTCATGTGCCTTTTACAGAGGAGTGGCTTCCGTCTGTCTGGTGGAATGCTGCGAGATGGTTGTCCTTCTGGAAGATTCTCCCATCTCCACAGAGGAACTCTAGAGCTCTGTCAGAGTGACCATCAGGTTCTTGGTTACCTCCCTGACCAAAGCCCTTCTCCCCCGATTGCTCAGTTTGGCAGGGTTAGGAAGAGTATTGGTGGTTCCAAACTTCTTCCATTTCAAAATGATGGAAGCCACTGTGTTCTTGTGGACCTTCAATGCTGCAGAAATGTTTTGGTACCCTTCCCCCGATCTGTGCCTTCGACACAATCCTGTCTCGGCGCTTTACGGACAATTCCTTTGACCTCATGGCGTGGTTTTTGCTCAGACATGCATGGCCAACTGTGGGACCTTATATAGACAGGTGTGTGCCTTTCCAAATCATGTCCAATCAATTTAATTTACCACAGGTGGACTCCAATCAAGTTGTGGACACATCTCAAGGATGATCAATGGAAACAGGATGCATCTGAGCTCAATTTCGAGTCTCATAGCAAAGGGGCTGAATACTTATGTAAATAAGGTATTTCAGTTTTTTATTTTTAGTAAATTTGCTAATATTTCTAAAAACCTGTTTTTGCTTTGTCATTATGGGGTATTGTGTGTAGATTGCTGAGAATGTTTTTTTTATTCCATTTTAGAATAAGGCTGTAACGTAACTTGATTTGGATCTCTTTTAGTCCCCATTTGGACTAATCTTCCAAGAGCCCTTAAACATTAAAATACAATTTATAATACGAACACATTTCCACATATAACACACTATTACAAACATACATAATATACTAACATAATGACCCAATAAATACTCAATCTAAAAAAATATTGATTCTTCATCTACTATAGTCCCACAACATTTCTATGTATTATATTTAAATCATTTTAAAATAATGTTTAAATGTATATAGTGAAAGGTTTCTGGTTTGCTCAGTTAATTTATTCAATTTCTTTATTGCTCTAAATCGAAATGTTCTTTTGCCTATTTCTCTTTTGTGTCTGGACAATGCATAGATGGTGGACAGTCTATTCCTAGTATTTACGGAATGTCTGTCTCTTACCAACTGAATACCGTTGTGAATAGAACTTGGCCGTTTTAAATGATGTAATTATGAAATAAAATAAGCATGTTCCTTTCAATTATCTTATCGATTGATGACCAACCAAGAACATTGTGCATGACTGCAACAGAAGAACCATATCTCCACCTTAAAACAATCCTTGCTGCTTTGTTCTGTGCAATCTGCAGCCTCCTAACTTCACTTGATGATGCATTTCCCCAGACCACAGAACAGTAGTTCACCTGACTCTCAATTAATGCTTGTGTTATTTGCTGAAGAATTTCCCCTTGTAAATATTTAGCTATCCTTCTGATTATGCATGCTGTTTTATTATATATATTTTTACATAGATTAGTTATTTGAGACGACCATGATAAGCAGTTGTCTAGCTGCACTTCCAATATTTTGGGTTCTGCCACTTCTTCAATTTGTACTCCTCCCATACTTAATTGTATCCCATGCTGTTTTGGCCTTTTCCTAGTCTAACAGACCAACATAACTTTGGTTTTCTTGGTGTTTAAAACAAGTTTGTTTTGGCAAACCCACTCCCTAATATACTCCAAATCTCCTTGTAAAGCTTGCTGTACCTGTTGAACCGATTGTCTTGCTGCATAAATTGTAGTATCATCTGCAAATATAGTAGCTTGAGTTTCAGCTAAGGCATAGGGAAGGTCGTTGGTATATATTAAATAGAGAAGTGGCCCAAGGCAGCTGCCCTGCGGTATTCCACAGTTTAACACATGAGGGGAATAAAATGAACCATTGATATAGGTGGACTGTTTCCTGTCAGTTAGATATGACTGTACCCAATTCAATGCTACATCCTTAAACCATAATGGATTCATTTTGTCAAAATTATTTCATGATCCACTAAATCAAATGCTGCACTGAAATCTAAAAATAGTACACCCACAAACTTGCCATTATCCATAGCATTGAGCCACTGGTCAGTCATGTCAACCAATGCAGTGGTAGTGGAATGGTTTTTGCGATAAGCATGCTGATTGGCTGTAATCAGATCATTATTTTCCATGTACTCCCATATTGGTCTACTCACAATACCCTCCAATATCTTACTGAGTGTAGGGAGTAGACTAATTGGTTGACTATTGGTCGACTATTGGTCGACTAATGGGTTCTTTGCAGTCTTTCGGAATAGGACACAGTTTCGCATGCTTCCATACATTTGCAAACATCCCCTTTTCCAGTGACCAATTAAATATGTATCTCAGTGGAACTGCAATCTGGGGAGCAGCACAGCGAAGCAAAAAATTGTCCATAAGATCATCACCTGTAGATTTACCATCAGGTAATGACTTTAATAGGTTTAACATCTCCTCCACTGACACCGTTTGCAGACTAAAAGAGCAGATCTTGTTGCTCATAATATGATCATCAATCCATTGGACAAAAGCTTGTTTGGAAGAATGTATATTTACATTGTTGCTCAGTAAATTAATTTTCTTTGTAAAAAAATCTGCAAAATGATTGGCAATATCAACTGGTTTTGTTATTATTCTCCCGTCAATCTCCACACTAGATGGGCATGATGAGATAGATGTACCAAGTAAGCACTTAACTGTGTTCCATAACTTTTTAGAATCATTTTTACAATCAATAAAAGCATTGTTGTAAAATAACTTTTTTTTCTTTCGATTCAATTTAACTGCATAATTACGTAATGTTCTATAATTCTGGTCATCAATTTCTAATTTTGACTTGGCTGCTAAGACTTTTGCCATATTTATTTGAGAAAAAGCCTCACCCAGTTCATCATCAATCCATGGAGATGGACGAGCACCAACTGTACTCTTTCTTATAGGGGCATGATGGTCCAATACCTCAGTGAGCAAATCAATAAAACATTCTGTAGCATGATTTAAAACATCCTCTAGATAAATCAGCTCCCAGGGTACAGCAGCCAAATCATTGAGAAATAGCTCATGATTAAATGTTTAAAGATTTCTCTTAACCACAATCCTAGGGGGTTTCTTTGGGACCTTGGTGTTCATGGTTATGGTCACAATATTATGGTCTGTCCAGCCCACTGGCATTGATCTGGCTTTTAAGCATTGCAATGGTATATTACAGAAAATCAGATCAATGCATGTGTCTGAATGATGACCCAACTTAATTGATGATCTAGTAGTATAATTAACCATTTGTTTCAAACCACAGTTCTTGGCATATCTCATCAATTTTGTTCTATTCGAATTATTGTGATCCTTCCAATTTATATTAAAATAACCCAAGATAAATACATCTCTGTTACTATCTGTGGCTTGGTCAAACCCAGTACATAAGTTATCCAGATAGGACACCTTAGAGCTAGGAGGTCTATACACACATCCTACCAATATGGCTGCCTGGTGAGGCAGATGTACCTGAGCCCATAGTGCCTCTACTTGACATACATTAAGGTCATCCCTCCTCTTAAAAGGTATATGATTCTGAATGTACAGTGCTACACCCCCACCATTCCTATTCCTCTCCCTTCTCAGTAGACTATATCCTTGAATGTTAATTTGCCCATCATTAACAGATGCATCTAAATGTGTTTTGGTCAAAGCCAAAACATGAATATTATTTATGTTGACCAAGTTAAAAACCTCATGTGTTTTGTTAGGAAGGCTACATACATTAACCTGAGCCATATGCAGCCCTTTCCTTATCAAGTGGAGATCAATAGAGCATGTATTCATTATAGTTGAAGTTGTCATGATACACAACACACAAACTCACATTTGAACATTAAATTAAAATAGCCAGGGAGTTACTCCAGAGTCCCGATACAATTGCCCGTTGATATAAAGTTTATCCATTACCATGGAAACGCGTTGATTCAGGCAACGCTTTTCTTTCATGATGGGATATAGTTTTTTTCTCCTTTCATTGATCTCGGTGGGGAAGTGATCATTCATTCCAAAATCAGTGTTTCTGAGTTCTCTGCCCATGTTCTTCGTCATTTCCTTTTGCTTAAATTTGTCAAAACATCCAATAGCCCGTGGCCTATTTCCAGAGGCCTTACCTATTCTATGGACTCTGGAGAAAGTGACATTACTAAATGTGGAAAAAGTCAAAGGGTCTGAATACTTTCACAAGGCACTGTATATATGTAATGTATTAATTGAATGGTGAGCCCTTCAGAAAAAAATATTTAAATTGTGTTTTCATACAATTTTTTCCACCCTGCTCCATGTATTTCCTTTAAAATGTGGCTCCCAGTGTGCCTTTACTTCCAGGCAATTATGACGCATCTGGTAGCTCCTTCTCTGTATCAAAGATTTGTTTATAACAAACCAAGATAGACAGACCAAAGCCTGACGTTTCCAATGGGAAACATGTGTCACAGTGGGCAGAACAAGCAAGGATGGTGGCAGAGCCAAGCACGAGCTAGAGAGATCCTACTGGCACATTCTATCATGTATTTTCATATTTCTATTATGGAACGCCTACTCTGTGAAGTGAGCATATGCAATAACTAAATTCGCCCTTGCACTCCTTCTAAAGAACGCAATTGTTTTTTACTTTGGAAAGGGTAAAATCCACAAAACTTTGTCCACTCTGTTAGTAACAGATTCTACTTTTGGGAACAGAAAACTGTATTGAGATCAAATGTTTAATTGATGTGAAAATTAGCACGTCTGTCAAAATCCATCTCGCTCCATATTCTCCCACCTCCGGCAACTGGGCTTCCTCTCATCACCATATTTGGTAGAGTAGAAACGCCAACCGGATGCTTCACACTCATACATCTGGTGAAAAATCTGGCTCATTGTTCTGTGTCTGGATGCTCCTTGGCTAATAGCAAGCTATCTAACCTATCGGTAGCTAGCTACCTATAATAGCCAAATTAACTAGCTATTAGTGTCTCCCGTGTCCCCTTCACTGAGCTTTATAGTCTCCTCCCACACAGTCTTTGCACGCACGGTCTGTTCTTCTTCTTCTGTGGGGTTTCACACTGACTGTTGTTGCCGGGACAGCCAAAAAACGCATCACATCGACACAGCTACGACAGAAAGTGACTGTTGCCAGCAACACAGGCAACCTCTTCCGCCTCACGTTACCGAAACGCCACCCAGTGTTCGATTGACAATCAACACAGGTTGAACGAGGAAATTAGGAAACTAAATGGCATATTAAACATTTAATTGATTATTTTAATATTGACAGTCTTAAACCACAGAGTAGGGAAAATATATTATTGGTATAACTATTCATGCAATCACAACAGGGAAATGAAATGGCAAACATGAGAAAGTATTTGTCATTTAAGCATTTACATTTAATTTTTAAATGTGTCAGTGTTGTACTGGATAATACAATTGTAAGGTGCCTCACTAGGACGAGGTAGGTGCAAGAGTCAGGACCAGGAGCGCACTGAGGTCCAAATAGTAAAATGTTTTTTTGGAAGTCCAAAACACAACATAACTGGAAACGGGAAACAAACAGGAAACAAACCCAACAAAGGCGCCCAACAAAACAGGAATTCGAAGTGACAACGGGAGGGAAAAAAACAATCTACTCCTAAACAAATCACAACGGCACAAACGACCATGAGAATAGCCTGTGGCGCAATCTAGCACCAAACAAACACAAAACTGATCCCGCACAAAATAACGGCAGGCAACGAGGTTAATAAACCCACAGAAATGAACTCATTAGAACACAGGTGTAAGAAACAGACAGACACAAACGAAAAAGAGAAATGGATCGGTGGTAGCTAGTAGGCCGGCGACGACGACCACTGAGCACCCCCGAACAGGGAAAGGAGTCACCTTCGGTGGAAGTCGTGACAACCATGGAAATTAAATATCAAACAAAATTAACAGACTCTATGCGTACTCAATCATGAAAATGATCATGCTATTTCTTCTTTTGCATTACAATTACAATTTTGTCACAGAAAATGCATACACATTTAGGAAAAGGAATTGCCAACATGATATTGATTTGTGATTTTCCCATTTAATTTCCAATTGAGATTGGGCAGCTAAATGCTTCCATAGAAACTCACCACAGTACTGTAGATGTTATCTGTCCAGGCTCCTGTCTTCAAAGATGGTTACTTATGTTCAGTTAAAGTACAATGTTTAAAGGCAATGCAAAATTCCTCTATAAATGTACATCAACAGACACATATTGCTATGAGTAAAGCACTTGGGCAGCAATAGTCAAGACTTCATATCAGATATTAGAAAATGCAGACATCTAATTTGTTTGGGTGCATTGAGAGGGCATGGAGGGAAAACAGGGCAGGTGTGACATTTCTGTCTATCTCCACTCTGCTATCCCTGCCGCTCCCAGGCCAAAATCAGACGCTCTGCAGTGCTGGAGAAATAATCCAGGAGGTCTCCATAAAGCCAAGGTCTATTTCAGAAATGACACCCTATCCTATAGTTCACTACTTTCGACCGGATTCTATGGAGCTCTGGTCAAAAGTAGTGCACTATATAGGGATTAGGGTTCCATTTAGGATGCAGATTGAAATCATACAAGAGGAGGTCCTCAGCTGCAAACAATTTCAGTCATATTTCACTGCCTGCCCCAGCCCTCTGTACAAATAATTTGGATGTTGAGTCAGTCACTCAGGCTGCACCTCACACACTTGGAGAACAGAGACGGTTTCTGCACCCTATGATTTAATGCAGATGAAATGGATTAAATATAACTTTTATCTGGTGTTATTACAGGGTACCACTAGGTTTCCTGTGAGCTGTCCAGACTCCTGGTTTCCATTTACAGGCTGGCAGGAAGGGGTTCTGGAGGGGAGCATACCACACAGTGCTCTGGGGATGTATCCCAAATGGCACCCTATTCCTTATGGGGCTCTGGTCAAAAGTAGTGCACTGTAAAGAGAATAGGGTGCTATTTGGGATGCACACGTGGTAATACCACATAACCACTCGGTCGCACATCGGCAGCAGGTCACTGTGAAACTTCATTGTTCTAGCTAGCACTGCACAGCACATCAATATGGAGCTAGCCCAGCCCCGACTTTAATATCTAATATCAGGCTGCGTCACGCAACTCATTGTGCTGTTATTGTAATACAAGCAGCTTGTATTTCTGTGTTTACATCTGCAAGGTAAACCATTTCTGACAGACTTGTGTCTCTCTCAACCTTGACCTAATCCCCTCATGTTCTAAGTGGACTGGAAGGAGGTTCATGGCTAGAAGGTACTGTATCAAGCTTTTGTCAGACTTGACTTTTTGGAGCAGGTTTAGGAGAACTTACGCAGCAGGTTAGGTTAAATATCAGAGCAGGTTAGGAGAATCAAATTAAGGTTAGGAAAAGGGTTAGGGTTAGCTAAAATGCAAAAAATACATAATAATAATCAACTTATGATGTACAATTTGTCAAATTTACTGTAGTTAATCTTTTGGGTATGCTCAGTTGAGAAGTCATTTCAAATCATTAATCTTGACTTCTATCTTTATGAGCCCTCATAAAATATAAAATCAAGCCAATGGTTCAAATCATCCCATATCAAACCTGTCTGGTCGAATAGAAATCCAGATGAGATTGGAACACCAATGACACACTTATTCCTGTACATAGTGTACTATAACTTTTCTATGGTACCAGATTCATATAAATCACTTTGTCAAATGTCGATTTACATCCAAGCCGCATAGATGCTCTCCATTAAGACTCCTTTTCCGTCTATGAAAACAGTGATGGATGATTTCACAAAGTCTGTCACTTTATTTTCATTAAGGGGCGATACAGTCTCTAATATCATGAGCCTTATTGGGCCTTTTTGGGATGTAGGCTGTACTCTGTAGGCCTATGCAACCAGCTATCTGATAGGTCATAAAGGAGTCTTAATGCTGGGACATACATAACAATATATTACCAATATACGAGAGCCCATGGGTTGCTTCCTAATAATCTCACCTTTCTCCCAAAGTGTGCACTTGTTCACTTCATGGATTTGAAAGAAAATGACTGGCATATGGACATTCCCTCTAGCTAGCCCAGGGCTCCAAACTAACATTTTTACCTGGTTTTCAGTTGGTGGCACCAGCCCATGATTTGGTTGCACCAAAAAATAAATGCGGTGTGACAATAGAAAATAATCAGTAGTTCAGTTGGTAGAGCACGGTGCTTGCAACGCCAGGATAGTGGGTTAGATTCCTGGGACCATCCAAACATAAAATGTAGGCACGCAATGACTAAGTCGCTTTGGATAAAAGCATCTGCTAAATGGTATATTATTACTATAGTCTTATAAAGTCATTCACTGTGCTTTATTAAAAAGTGTAATAGACTACCGAGATGGTATTTAATAAATAAGGTATTGTTGTATTTTACTGTTAAAATAGGGCCCTAGAATTTTCCAATTTTAAAAACTATTTTTAATAGAGATGAATTTGCCTGCATCTTTATGTGATCTAATATCATAGGCCAATTTATTTGGGGCTAATTCACCACCTGAGAAAGTGGAAACTTCAAACACAGTAGCTAGATCACTAACTCTAAATGTAATACCCACTGCTAGTAGCCATGGATTACATGTAATGTTCAAAAAAAAACATTGAAGTTGTATCCTACTGCCCAATGCAATGGCCAATGCGTATTTCATGTGCTCGTGCATCTCAACGCCATATCAAATATCTTCTTTGTAAAATAGTTGCTTCTGACCTCAAAATTTAGAGTTGTGAAATACAATGTATACCTACAGAAATCTGAGAACCTCCTCTCTCCAACCGTTGTTATACAATCAGAATACTTTGTTTTTTTCCCGGAGCATTTTTTTTCCCCGGGAAAAGAGAGAGAGAGTGGCTCGCTAGAGGGTCGGTGAGGAGAAGACCTCGTGGGGCAGCAGGCCCCATCGAAACAGGTACAGGGGCAGGCAGGCACACACTTTAATTATACCAATCTAAAACCTTTATATTTGTTGGGTGTAGTAAACGAGTGCACACTTCAGGAGGATGGAGAGATTATTGGGACGTAACACATATCCCTTATTGGGGTCCCATTACATGCGAAGGACTGGCCAAGAGGAATAGCATTTATCCTCCTAAATTACAATGATCTATTTTCCCACTAGGATTTCCTTTAGGCACATGACCAAGTCTCCACATTATTTCCAGGTAGGATGACGTTAACATGTAAGCCCCTTTATGACTCCCACGAGGAGTCTGAATCAATGGATCACAGGAATAAATCAAATCCTATATGGTTGTCTGTGCCAACTGGTAGAGCTGGATCTGAGAAAGGCATTTGTGTAATAATAGTATACTGTAAGTCGCTCTGGATAAGTGTGTCTGCTAAATTACTAAAGAGGTACATTTTAAATCACATTTAAAATTAGATCGTCTATATCTGCTTGTATGGGCTCTACTGTTAGAGCTGCACTGCTCGCTGCATTTTAACTGACTGTACATCATAAAGGTGATTATATTAATATCAATGCCTGACATCTCATTTTCCCTTCACTGTACTGGTTTGGGTTCCTCCCTCCTAATTCAGACTTACTAAATTGCAACATGAAGATAAAACCATTGATCAAATTTCTTGATTGGTTACATGACAGCAATAAAGACCTTCAGTGTGGGAACAAAATACCCTTTAATTTCAAGCAATTTCTATGAGGGGGGCTTTCTTTCCAACTCCAAAATAGGGCTGCTGATTAGCATAACATCTATTAAGTCTGTTTGTCCTCAATCTAAATTTGATAACTTCAAAGCATTTTTTAAAGTACATTGGCTCTACTTGGTGGAGCTTTGTAGTCAGCATACATTAAGTTGCATGCAGGGTTGCAGAATTCTGTTTTGTGTCTCAAAATTCCCAGGTTTTCCAGAAATCCTTGAAGGATTCCACATTTCCTTCTCATTCCCTTCTGATTCATGGAATCTTTTTGTTGTTGTTGTCATTTAGCTGACACTCTTATCCAGACCGACTTACAGTAGTCAGTGCATACATTCATACTTTTTTTTGTACTTCCAATCTCGATATCTGGAAACCTGTGAATCTGGGGAAAGTTACCATATTTTGCAACCCAAGTTGTGTGGATAGGTGAGGGTCTCCCACCCTCTTGTACTGTGTCTCCATACAGAGGAAGATGGTGTAAGCTGTGAAGCAGGCCAGACAGCCCTCCAGATACGACGAGCCTCCCAGCATCTCTGCCAAAGCATACAGGTTGTTCAATGTCCTCACAGTTTCATCAAACACCAACCACAATTGAAAAAAAGTTGTTTCTCAAATAGCACCCTATTCATAATGTAGTGCACTACTTTTGACCAGCTAGTAGTTAGTAGTGCACTGTACTGTACCTTTTGTTACGTTACAGCCTTAATCTAAAATGTATTCAAGTTTTTTTTCCCTCATCAACCTACACACAATACGCCATACCGACAAAGTAAAAACAGGTTTTTAGACATTTTTGCAAAAAAAAGAGAAGGAAATATTATATTTACGTAAGTATTCAGACCCTTTATTCAGTACTTTGTTGAAGCACCTTTGGCAGTGATTAGAGCCTCGAGTCTTCTTGGGTATGACGCTACAAGCTTGGCACACCTGTATTTGGGGAGTTTCTCCCATTCTTCTCTGCAGAGCCTCTCAAGCTCTGTTAGGTTGGATGGGGAGTGTCACTGCACAGCTATTTTCAGGTCTCTCCAGAGATGTTAGACCGGGCTTCAAGTCCGGGATATGGCTGGGCCGCTCAAGGACTTTCAGAGACTTGTCCCGAAGCAACTCCTGCATTGTCTTGGCTGTGTGCTAAGGTTCATGGTGTTGGAGGGTGAACCTTCACCCCAGTCTGAGGTTCTGAGCACTCTGGAGCAGGTTTTCATCAAGGATCTCTCTATACTTTGCGCCGTTCATCCTTCCCTCAATCCTAACTAGTCTCCCAGTCCCTGCCTCTGAAAAACATCTCCACAGCATGATGCTGCCACCACCATGCTTCACAGTAGGGATGGTGCCAGGTTTCCTCCAGACGTGACACTTGGCATTCAGAGCAAAGAGTTCAATCTTGGTTTCATCAGACCAGAGAATGTTGCTTCTCATGGTCTGAGAGTCTTTAGGTGCCTTTTGGCAGACTCCAAGCGGGCTGTCATGTGCCTTTTACTGAGGAGTGGCTTCCGTCTGGCCACTCTACCATAAAGGCCTTATTGGTGGAGTGCTGCAGGGATAGTTGTCCTTCTGGAAGAATCTCCCATCTCCACAGAGGAACTCTGGAGCTCTATCAGAGTGACCATCATGTTCTTGGATACCTCCCTGACCAAGGCCCTTCTCCCCCGATTGCTCAGTTTGGCAGGGAGGCCAGCTCTAGGAAGAGTATTGGCGATTCCATACTTCTTCCTTTTAAGAATGGAGGCCACTGTGTTCTTGGAGAACCTTCAATGCTGCAGAAAGTTTTTAGTACCCTTCCCCAGATCTGTGCTTCGACACAATCTTGTCTCAGAGCTCTACAGGCAATTCCTTTGACCTCATGGCTTAGTTTTTCTCTGATATGCACTGTCAACTGTGGGACCTTATATAGACAGGCGTGTGCCTTTCCAAATCATGTCCAATCGATTGAATTTACCTCAGGTGGACTCCAATCAAGTTGTAGAAACATCTCAATGGAAACAGGATCACCTGATCTCAATTTTGAGTCTCATAGCAAAGGGTTTGAATAATATGTAAATAAGGTATTTCTGTTGTTTCTTGTTAATACAGTTGCAAATTTCTACATTTAAAAAAAATCTAAAAAAAAATGTTTTTGCTTTGTCATTATGAGGTATTCTGTGTAGTTTGGTGAGGGAAAAAAAGTATTTTATCCATTTTACAATAAGGCTGTAACGTAACAACATGTGGAAAAAGTCAAAGGGTCTACTTTCCGAAGGCACTGTATAGGGAGCCATTTGGGAAGCAACCCATCCCATGTTAAATCAAAATCTGTACCCTTGAAGATGATACATATGTTGAGCTCTAAGGGAAGGCAATCAAGCTAGTAACCAAGTGATGTATTTTTCTATTTTAAATGATGAAATGGAGTTTTAGATATCTAACAAATGGCAAGTACAATTTTTCCATTATTTTCATCCTTGGGATAAATGAGTCGCTTGATTCCCAGAATCTATTGAATCAGAGAATTCTGCAATCCCTCTACACTATTGGCCAAGCCTCCCAAAATAATTAGGATGCCTTGGCCTTGTGCTCACCACATGTTTTCACTTCATACCCCTGCAGGACACACCAAAACCTCTAGTGTCGAATCTCTCCTTAGAGACTAGCATTGTAAAAAAAACTTTCCCAAGGTTTCCATCAAACCAGTGATGATAGGTGTTGCTGATATGAGAGATGCAATGTGGCTCTGACAGAGTTCAAGCAATCACACTCCCTAATTACGTACAGAGTGGAAATAAGGGGTGGCTAACATTAACTCATCATGCCAGGTTAGGTCAAGGGGTGTTGGACCACCGGAAGTAGTGAAGACTGTCGGTGCGAGTCTCCAATCTGGTCTCCTGAGCAGGCCCATTGAAGAGACTGAGGTTGCATCCCAAATAGCACCCTATCGCCTATATTGTTGTAACGGCTTTCCTCCTCTTCAGACGAGGAGTATGAAGGATCGGACCAATATGCAGCGTGGTAAGTGTCCATGATATTTTAATATAACTAAACACGACAAAATACAAAAATAACAAAGTGAATGACAACTAAAACCGAAACAGTCCTGAATGGTGAAACAAACACAAAAACAGGAAACAACTACCCACAACCCATAGTGGGAAAACAGGCTACCTAAGTATGATTCTCAATCAGAGACAACGATCGACAGCTGCCTCTGATTGAGAACCATACCAGGCCAAACACAGAAATACAACAACATAGAAAAAGAACATAGACTGCCCACCCCAACTCACGCCCTGACCAAACTAAAATAGAGACATAAAAAAGGAACTAAGGTCAGGACGTGACAATTGTGCACTAGGGCTACAGGATTAATAGAATTCAGATCGAAATTGCTATACTGACATGTGCAATAGCCATTTCGCAAGAGGCTGCGATTTTCTCATTTTTTTGACACACGCCTATCCCTGTTAATTAGGGATATGCGTCCCATCAACGGGACAGTTGTAAATCCTGCAGCGCCGTTTGTCACGATTGCAGATTTTAGAGAAAAAGCAAATGTCGGTTCATATAAGTGTCTCATATCGGCTGAACGCTTAAATTCTTGTTAATGTAACTGCACTGTCCAATTTACAGTAGCTATTACTGAAAACAAATGCCATGCTATTGTTTGAGGAGAGCTCCTAACAACAAAACACTTTTTACACCGCGATAGGTTTGATAAAATCACCTCTGAAGGTGAAATGTATACTTACATTCTGAAATTTTGCTCTGATTTATCATACCAGAGATAACATGAAGACTCGTTTTGTTAGTTAAAATCCTTTTTCATATCCTAAAAAGGTCCATATAGCATGCACGATCGATTTTGCATTTCCACTCATTCAATTTGCAAAGAAAGGAATCTGTGAAAATCTAACCCTAAACGTTGTTTCAACCAGTCAAATCATGTTCGTATTTATATCTCAGAGATCCTAGAACGTAACCAGACTTCACTATATCATTAGGAGTGTAGCATATCCTATAGGACACCAAATTTGGTCAGAGAGCGACGCCTTCATAGCACGCCGATGACGCGGGCGGTCTTCACTTGATTGACTGTAACTTTGTCAAATAAGCACCAATCGGGGTCAAACAATGATAGCTAGATAGCCAAGAGCTGGGCTTTACGGGAACCCTGTATATGTCGTAAAATGTTGTTGCTAACCTTGTGCGACAGTATGCCTTTTCCTTTTGGACAAAAATTATACGAATATGGAGAGTTATGAAGTTATGAAAACTGGGTGTTTTGCAAATGTTGAACTTATAATATGGCTACTAATACTGGAAAGCTAAATCAAAGTCCAAGTATACAGATTTGACAATATTCTTGCAAAAAAATGTAATGTGAATGTAAATGTCTCCTTCACGATTTGCCCAAATGTACCTGGGAGTACCTGGGAGACTAAATGGCATGTAGTTTGCTCATACTTCAAGTTATCCGTCTGACACTTTGGACATACACTGCTGCCATCTTGTGGACACCATCGGACTTACAACCAGAGTGATGGCTAGAGTTGGGGCCTTTCTGTTGCATTTCAAAGATGGTGTAGAAAAATGTTGTGTTGTTTTTTTCTTTGTATTTTCTTCTACCAAATCTATTGTGTTATATTCTACATTCAATTCACATTTCCACAAACTTCAAAGTGTTTCCTTTCAAATGGTACCAAGAATATGCATACCCTTGCTTCAGAGCCTGAGCTTCAGGCAGTTAGATTTGGGTATGTCATTTTAGGCGAAAATTGAAAAAAGGGGGATATTTTTAATTTATACCAGGGTCCAATGTGGCTCAGATGGTAGACCATGGCACTTGCAATGCCAGGGTTGTGGGTTTGATTCCCACAGGGGACCAGTATGAAAAATATGAAAATCTATGTGCTCACTACTGTAAATCACTCAGGATAAGAGTGTCTGATAAATGAAAATACAACAAAAACTGTACGGTACCTCCTCCAATGAGATGTGCTAGACTCTGTTCATTCACTCTTTACATGCACAGAGGAAGCAGACCAATCACAAGCAAGCTCTCTCACTCTTTGCATAGCATGCACATGCTGGTCAATCACAAGCGTCCCTGCTTAGAGCCCGCCGTTAGATGCTGGTGGGGAGAGGCTATACGGACACGCCTGCAGGCGAGTGTAGAAATGAATTCGGTCCTGATAAGCCCTTGTTGCCCTTCCCAGCTAGTTTATGCTGGCTAGCTGGCAACAGCATGGTGCTCGTTGAAACTTGCACAAGAATGTGATGTTTATTTTTCGATGAGGGAGAAATAACTTGTAGTATTGATCACCATCTGGATTTGGTCACCATCTCCAAATTGTTCCATCCCACTTGATTTTATTTTTAGTAGGAAAGCAGCCTTCACGAAAAATAACTTGTAATATTGGTAGTAACCATCTGTTATCACCGTGATACAGTCTACACTGCTCAATGTGGAGAGTTTGCGCTGCAAGCCAACAACACTACAACACTGGGCAGTGTCCTTTGCTCCCACTGGCAGCACTAAGGAAAGGGAAGTAGCAGTGTAGCCAACATCAGGCCAGGGTGACAGCTAAAGAACATTTATTGCAGTGATTTTCACCGAAAATGTACAACTACGACATTGACGTCAAACGTAAAAATGTTGTAACGCGATGAAGATGGAGCTGCAGTGGATAGCTGCCGTCTTATGGGCTACTGGCCATTTTGTGTCTTTTTTTTACACTGATCTTAACTTTTGTTTTACATAATATTTCTACCCTCATTTCCTATAACCAAAAAAACAGCTTCTGAACATCAAAACAGCGATCACTAACCTTGATTTGGATTAAGATTTTGATTTCAACGAGTCGGAAGCTCTGGACGTACTGCTCCATCCGGACCAGGCCTGTCAAGACCAAACCGCAGCTTTGGGTAAGGTTAAGGGGGAGGTTTGTGTCTCTTTGTTATCAGCTTGTGCGCGATTTCTAATGTTAAGGAAGTATTGAGGTTTTGGAATACCACATGATAAGCTGCAGACCATACTATTTATCAAGAGAGTTATCCTTGATTACACTCCTAGTGGCAGGGAAACTGAAATTCGTTTTAGGAGGCGACAAAACTCTAGATCACGATTACTCCACACACAAAAACTCGTAGAAAGCTCTCCCTCGCCCTCCATTTGTCAAATCTGACCATAACTCTATCCTCCCGATTTCTGCTTACAAGCAAAACTCAAACAGGAAGTACCAGTGACGCTCTACACAGAAGTGATCTAATGAAGCCAATGCTAAGCTACAGGACTGTTTTGCTAGTGGACTGGAATATGTTCCGTGATTCATCTGATAGCATTAAGGAGTTTAACACATCAATCACGAGCTTCATTAATAAATGCATGGTGACAGTACGTACATATCCCAACCAGAAGCCATGGATTATAGGCACCATCCACACTGAGCTAAAGGCTAGAGCTGCTGCTTTCAAGGTAGTGGGACACTAATCTGGACACTTATAAGAAATCCCACTACGACCTCCAACGATCCATCAAAAAGTCAAAACAGGACTAAGATTGAATCCTACTATGCTGACTCTGATGCTCAACGGATGTGGCAGGGCATGCAAACTTTCACAAATTACAAAACGAAACCCAGCCGCAAGCTTCCCAGTGACGTGAGCCTACCAGACGAGCTAAATGCCTTCTATGCTCACTTCGAGGAAAGCAACACTGAACCATGCATGAGAGCACCAGCTGTTCCGGATGATTGTTTGATCTCATTCCTCGTAGCCGATGTGAGTAAGGCCTTTAAAAAGGGTTAACATTCACAAGACCGCAGACCACCATAGTCTTTGTGCTCAAGAACGCCAAGGTAACCTGTCTAAATGACTATGACCCTGTAGCACTCAGATCTGTAGCCATGAAATGCTTGGAAAGGCTGGTCATGGCTCACATCAACACCATCATCCCAGGGCCATCCCAATTCGAAATCTGCCCCAACAGATCCACATATGACGCAATCTCTAATGCACTCCACACTGCCCTATCCCATCTGGACAAGAGGAACACCTATGTGAGAATGCTGTTCATTGTTCAACACCATAGTGGCCTCCAAGCTCATCGCTTAGCTCAGGAACCTGGGACTGAACACCTCCTTCTGCAACTGGATCCTGGACTTCCTGACAGGCCACCCCCTGGTGGTAAGGGTAGGCAACAACAGATCCGCCACGCTGATCCTCAACACCGAGGCCCCTCAGGAGTGTGTGCTTAGTCCCCTCCTGTACTCCCTGTTCACACACGACTGCGTGGCTGCAGTCAACTCCAACACCATCATTAAGTTTGCTGATGACACGATGGTAGTTGGCCTGATCACAGACAACGATAGGGAGGAGATCAGTGACCTGGCAATGTGGTGCCAGGAAAACGACTTACCCCTCAATTTCAGCAAGACAAAGGAGATGATCATGGACTACGGGAAACGGAGGGACAAGCACTCCCTCATCCACATCCACGGGGCTGTAGTGGAGCGGGTCGAAGTTCCTAGGTGTCTACATCACTAAGGATTTATCATGGTGCACACACACCAACACAGTCATGTAGAAGGCACGACAACCCCTCTTCCCCCTAAGGAGGCTGAAAAGATTTGTCATGGGCCCTCAGATCCTCAAAAAGTTATACAGCTGCACCATTGAGAGCATCTTAAATGGCTGCATCAAATCAAATCAAATTTTATTTGTCACATGCACCAAATACAACAGGTGTAGACCTTACAGTGAAATGCTTACTTACAAGCCCTTAACCAACAATGCTGTTTTAAGAAAATACTAACAAAAAAAGTAAGAGACAGATACAGAGGGTAGAGGGCTATATACAGAGGGTACCGGTACAGAGCCAATGTGCGGGGGCACCGGTTAGTCGAGGTAATTGAGGTAATATGTACATGTAGGTATAGTTATTAAAGTGACGATGCATAGATACTAACAGAGAGTAGCAGCAGCATAGAAGGGTGGGGGGGGGGGGGGGGGGGGGCAATGCAAATAGTCCGGGTAGCCATTTGATTAGCTGTTCAGGAGTCTTATGGCTTTGGGGTAGAAGCTATTTAGAAGCCTCTTGGACCTAGACTCGGTGCTCCGGTACCGCTTGCCGTGCGGTATCAGAGAGAACAGTCTATGACTAGGGTGGCTGGAGTATTTTACCATTTTTAGAGCCTTCCTCTGACACCGCCTGGTATAGAGGTCCTGGATGGCAGGAAGCTTGGCCCCAGTGATGTACTGGGCCGTACACACTACCCTCTGTAGTCCCTTGCGGTCGGAGGCCGAGCAGTTGCCATACCAGGCAGTGATGCAACCTGTCAGGATGCTCTCGATGGTAACCACTTGGTATCAGATTGCAAGGCGCTACAGAGGGTAGTATGGATGGCCCAGTACATTACTGGAGCCGAGCTCCCTGCCATCCAGGACCTCTATACCAGGCGGTTTCAGAGGAAAGCCCTAAAATGGTCAAAGACTCCAGACTGCTAAATATTCAGTTAAATAGTTAACCAAATAGCTACCCGGACTATCTGCATTGACATTTTTGCACTAACTGCTATTACTTTTTATTATCTATCCTGCTGCCTATCACTTTATCCCTACTGTACCTACATGTACATATCTACTTCAATTACCTCGTACCCCTGCACATCAACTCGGTACTTACCCCATGTATATACAGTAGCCAAGTTATCATTACTCATTGTGTATTTATTCCTCGTGTTATTCTTTTTCAATTATTTATGTATTTTTCTCTTTGCATTGTTGGCATTTCATTGTTAGTCTACACCTATTTTATAATAAAATATTAGTAATACTGAGTTAAAAATGGAATGATTAGGTTTTAGGGTAGGGACATCCCAATGACCCGGATAACAATACACAAGCTAGACAGGAGATACACACATTTCTCCCAAGTCGCCATCCCAACACTGTATAACCAAATCAGAGGGATACTTAGGGATTTTGGCAATGATGCCCTTTATCTACTTCCCCAGAGTCTGATGAAGTCGTGGATACCATTTTTATGTCTCTGTGTGCAGTTTGAAGGAAGTTGCTTACTAGCACGAGAGCAATTGCTAACTATCATTAGCACAAGGAATCCCGAAGTATGCATTTAAGGGAGAAGTTGAAGGAGCTCACATGTTGACTATTACGTGACTACAACGGACATTTGGTCCAGTAGAACAACCGAGCCCTACATTCATTTTACAGTACACTTTATTGATGAGAAGCTTTAGCCGCCTGGGATCTGAATAAGTAGCAGCAAGGGTGCATAACGATATCGGCGCAAATGTGGTAAAGGCCAACGCGTTGAATGACTGGACCAGACTCCAATGTTTTGGACACAGGCTGCACCTTGCAATCGGTATGTGTTACATGTTAAGGCACTTTGGCTTATAATTTATATTATAATAATGATAAAGCCTACTTATACATAATTACAGAATCATAAGCTACCTATTGCATTTGCAGCCTATAGCTGCCTGAATAAATTACTTAGGTTACTTAAGAACTCATAATGGTAAAATAGAAACTCATGTTATTAATTTATGAATTAATGCTGCGCTTATCGTACACTATATTTAGATGATCATGTTAAAAAGTTATGTTTGTTAATAAGTAGGTGTAATAATCCTATTATCATATGTAGAACAATTGTGGAAAATCTGTGTTTTATTTGGTTTTGTATTCAGTTAACACAGTATGTATTAATTCATATGATCTCATTTTAGAAGTGATGTTCTCTACCCTGACACTTATTTTAACCTTGTCTGCTGGAATTACCAAGTTTTCACACAAATGTTTGAAAAATCGCAATTCATAGTCACAATATCTGCCCAATTGTTTTTTTCCCGCTATTAGATATTTTGTCCATATCGTGCAGCCCTGTAGTGCATTCCTTTTGCCCAGAGCTCATAGGTCTCTGGTCAAAAGTAGTGCACTATATAGGGAATAGGGTGCCATTTGGGACATAAATAAGAGAGCGGACTTGCAGTGTCCTGCAAACCAGACCAGATGAGGAGAGCAGCCAGGCCTTTCGGGCCTCTGAACAGCCTCCAAGTTATGTTCCCATGCACCCACTGCCCAAGGAATGTAACAACAAGCGCCAACAGATCAGTTGTCTTAGGCATGTTTGGTGCCCGACGTGAGGAGTCTTTGTTCTCCCTCTAATTTCCCATCTAAAGGCTGGGATTCAAACCACATTTCTCCTTCGTCTGAACATATTTCCATTACGTTGGATGCAGTAATTTGAACATTAAAAAGTGTATGGCACACAGGCTTTAGGATAAGAGTGTGCTACGATAGGAGTTTCTGAGGATAGATACCATCTTAAACAAGTTATTTAGCCTACTTTGTGTCAAGCGATCTACTGTAGATATGTGAATAAGGAAAATAAAAGGGAAAGGGGATGTGGAGAAATTTTGACAGCATTACCAATTTATTTTATTGTCCTTGGCTAGTCTGGCTCGCTACCTGCCAAATACACTGAATGCTTAGTGCTTCGCCAGACATGTTCTTGTACTAAACCTTGGAATAGAAAATAACATTTAATAATAAGTCAATATTCTTCAATAGAGGTGGAAATCATCAACAAAATGTGCTGCCCCATGATCTATTTAGGATAAAAGACCAACATGGATCCAAAGTTAAATAAAATAAAGTATTTTATGAATTTATGCATTTGGTATTTTGTCACTTGGACATCTGGAAAAAAAGGGGAAAAAAGAAAATCTGGTGAAATAAATATGACTGTATAAAAAATTACGCTCACTTAAAAAGTTTGGCAGTACAATTCCTATGTTATACTGTTAGCAAGGGGATGGGAGAAATGTTGGAAAGGTTTTATGATGAGGCACTGTAGCTGTGGATGGACTCCCTGAGGAGTAGCACACTCTATTTCTTCAGCAGTGGTATGTGTAGTGCATCCTACAGGAAAGAAAAGTGTGCTAAAGAGAGACCACCCAATCAAGAGGGAAGTGCCATTAAACCACAAAGCTGTGTTGTAAAGCTACCCTTTTCATGTGGCACATGCATGGCAAAAAAAAAAGTTTTTGTCCTGTGAACTCTGCTCTAACCATTTAGCTAGCTGCACATTCTTTAATGTGGGCATAGAGCAGAAGTGTTTATTCTCATGGACCTGCTTCACTCCATTCCCTGGATTATTACCAAATCCTGTTTTTCAAACCAGTTTCTGCTCTCAAGTGTGACAGTTCAACTGAGGATAAAGACCAGATCAGTGAAGAGTGCATTGGAGTCATCAGCAGCACTTCTTGACGTGTTCGGCGCCTAGCCTACAAAACCCCACAAGGCACTAACTAAAAGCAGGAGAACAGAGGAGCTGGACACGGGACATAAACATGTTATATGTCTCAAAATGATTTATAGAGCAAATGGGTCTGACCAGCAGGAGCCTTAGCAGATCAGGGGCCGTATGTATCAAGCATCTCAGAGTAGGAGTGCTGATCTAGGATCAGGGCCCGTATCCACAAAGCATCTCAGAAAAAAGTCCTAGGAATCCTGTTAAAACCTGTTTTAAGACTACAAAACCTCCCAGCTCAGAGTAGGTTAAAGGATGATGTTAAAATACTGCTCAAACACACTCTGAGCCAGGAGTAAAAGCAACTCATAAAGTTTCTCAGCTGGTAATCACGACAGTTTGAGGTACCGCAAAGGAAAGCTAGTGATGACGCTCATTGACATTTTTGCAAATGGGGAAAAAACCAATGGCGATGAGGCATCACCAGCTGTGAACTTTATAGCACGCTTCAGACGTCCACTGTGTACAGTGCGTTCGGAAAGTATTCAGACCCCTTCCCTTTTTCCACATTTTGTTAGGTTACAGCCTTATTCTAAAATGGATTAAATAAAATGTCCCCATCATCAATCTACACACAATACCCCATGATGACAAAGCAAAAACTGGTTTTTAACATTTCTGTACATTTAGTAAAAAAAAACCTGAAATAACTATTTCAGACCCTTTGCTCAAAATTGAGCTCAGCTGAATCCTGTTTCCATTGATCATCCTTAAGATGTTTTACAACTTGATTGGAGTCCATCTGTGGTAAATTCAATTGATTGGACATGTTTTGGAAAGGTACACACCTGTCTAAGTAAGGTCCCACAGTTGACATTGCATGTCAGGGTCGAAGGAATTGTCTGCAGAGCTCCGAGACAGAGTTGTGTTGAGGCACAGATCTGGGGAAGGGTACCAAAAAATGTCTGCAGCATTGAAGGTCCCCAAGAACACAGTGGCCTCCATCATTATCAAATGGAAGAAGTTTGGAACCACCTAGACTTGGCCAAACTGAGCAATCGGGGGAGAAGGGCCTTGGTCATGGAGGTGACCAAGAACCCGATGGTCACTCTGACAGAGCTACAGAGTTCCTCTGTGGAGATGGGAGAACCTTCCAGAAGGACAACCATCTCTGCAGCACTCCATCAATCAGGCATTTATGTTAGAGTGGCCAGATGGAAGCCACTCCTCAGTAAAAGGCACATCACAGGCCACTTGGAATTTTCCAAAAGACACCTAAAGGACTATCAGACCATGAGAAACAAGATTCTCTGGTCTGATGAAACCAAGTTTTAACTCTTTTGCATGAATGCCAAGGGTCACACCTGGAGGAAACCTGGCACCATCCCTACTGTGAAGCATGGTGGTGGCAGTATCCTGCTGTGGGGAGGTTTTTTAGCGGCAGAGACAGGGTGACTAGTCAGGATCGAGGGAAAGATGAACAGAGCAAAGTACAGAGAGATCCTTGATGAAAACCTGCTCCACTGCACTCAGGACCTCAGACTGGGGCAAAGGTTCACCTTCCAACAGGACAACAACCCTAATTACATAGCCAAGACAACGCAGGAGTGGCTTCAGGACAAGTCTAAGAATGTCCTTGAGTGGCCCAGCCAGTGCCCGGACTTGAATCCGATCGAACATCTCTGGAGAGATCTGAAAATAGCTGTGGAGCGACACTCCACATCCAGCCTGACAGAGCTTGAGAGGATCTTCAGAGTAAAGGGTCTGAATACTTATGTAAATGTGATATCCATATACATTTCTAAAAACCTGTTTTTGATTTGTCATTATGGGGTATTGTGTGTTGACTGACGAGGGAAACTATTTACAGTTTTTTCCAACTGCTTACACACAAAATATTTTCATGTCACACGATTTTTGAAACCTCTCACTCAAAGTGCAAAACTACACACCAAATATTCAAAACCATAAGCTATTTCTCAGCCTTTGACTCAGTTGTCAATTGCATAAAACACTTTTTTCAAAACACTACACACAATTCTCTACCTAAAACACAAAAATCTAACAGGAAGTGACTTGCTTTCCTTTTCCAAACACAACCAATCAAAATGCTACACTTATTCACCAGGTCACACACTCCTCACATGTGCAAACACTAATAGCTTAACTGATCTCTAACCAATCACTGCTTTACTGTAGTATAGGCCTATAAATAGGTCAAAGGTCAGATTACCTGTTTTGAACAATGGATGCCAACAATGGACAGAGAGCAAGAGGAGTAGGAGGGAGAGGAAGAGGAAGAGGATGAGGGCAAAGAAGAGAAGGAAGGAGAGCCATCTCTGATGAGATTAGGGCAACACTTGTTGATCATGTGATCAACCACGGTTTGACCATGAGAGAGGCTGGACTGAGAGTCCAGCCCAACTTGAGTCGATTTACAGTGGCGTCCATAATTCGAACCTTCAGAAATGAGAACAGGTATGCAACTATCTAATGACTATTTTAGCATTACAGTGATGTACTGTAAAATACGTATGACTGCATAGTATTGCATAAACATTTGTAACTCTAAGCCATCCATTTACTGCACTGCATTGAATGAATGAGGTTGGTTCTCATGCTGTACTACATTTTTTTGTGCATTGTTTACAGTTCCTATGCTGAACACATACTGTGTTTGAATTCTGTACAGAGTGGAAAGGCAAAGACATCATGGAGGACGAGGACGCTTGTTTACAGATGTACAAGAGACTGCAATTATAAATATGGTTTTGGCCAACAATGCAATTAGGATTCGAGAGATAAGAGAGCATAGCTTGAATAATGACACCATATTTAACAACATCAATGCTGTAAGCCTGTCGACCATACAACGCATCCTCCTACGGCACCGAGTGACGATGAAACAACTTTACAAGGTGCCATTTGAGAGAAACTCTGACAGAGTCAAGAATATGCGACATGACTTTGTAGAGGTATGTATGCAACACTACTTCCAGTACTTCAGACATACCATATTTACTCATCTGTATATCCTTTTGTCTGTTACAGAGTATTGGAGCTGGATGCCCATGTAATTCGCCATGAATTTATTTATGTGGATGAGGTTGGCTTCAACCTCACCAAAACAAGGCGCCGCGGAAGAAATGTAATAGGACAGAGGGCAATTACCAATGTCCCTGGACAGCGTGGGGGTAATATAACTATGTGTGCTGCCATCACTCAAAACGGGGTCCTCCATCACAATGCCACACTATATGCTCACTTTTCTGGATGCAATTTACACAATGCTTGTCCCTGATCCAGATCAGGAGCCTGCTAGATTTGTGGTTTTATGGGACAATGTTAGTTTTCACCAGGCTGTTCTGGTCCAAAACTGGTTTGCCACCCATCCACAATATGTAGTTTTGTACCTACCCCCATATTCACCTTTTCTAAATCCCATAGAGGAATTCTTCTCAGCCTGGCGCTGGAAAGTGTATGATCGCCAACCAATTCTGACATGTGTTTATGGCATTTTGAATGCAGTGTTACATTTTGAAGGAAATGTGAGGCATTTTGCATTTTGTGTGTGCAGTTTTGGGAATTGTGTGTAGAGTTTTGAAAAAAGGAGACAGTTTTGAAAACGTGTGTAAGCAGTTGGAAAAAACTGTAATACATTTTAAAATAAAGCTATAACGTAACAATGTGGAAAAAGTCAATGGGTCCGAACACTTTCTGAAGGCACTGTATGTGACTGTACATCAAATGTTGCATTTGTAAAATGTTTTACCTAATTTTTCACCTGACACAATGATTTGGCATACTCTTAATCATTCCCAAAAATATTGGCATGCATAACCTTTGTTTTAACCAATTCTGAGGGTTGTTAAAAGCTGAATTTTTACAATAATACATTAGTCAACACACTCCCCTTTAACAACTCTAAATATATTTGGCATAGTACATCAAGTCACTTGCCAATGATGTTGCAGACAACGTTTGGCAGGTCTATTATTTTCATCTAACACAATCAAAGTTAACATACAGTGCATTCAGAAAGTATTCAGACCCCTTGTCATTTTGCACATTTTGTTACGTTACAGCCTTATTCTAAAATTGATTAAATATTTTTTTCCATCATAAATCTACACACAATAGCCCATAATGACGAACCAAAAACATGTTTTAAGAAATGGAAGCAAATCATAAAATAAAAAAAACAGAAATACCTTATTTACATAAGTATTCAGACCCTTTGAATTGTGCTTCAACAAAGTACTAAGGAAAGGGTTTGAATACTTATGTAAACGTGATATCAGTTTTTTTATACATTTGCAAACATTTCTAAAAACCTGTTTTTGCTTTGTCATTATGGGTTATTGTGTGTAGACTGAGGGGGGGGAAAACTATTTTCATCAATTTTAGAATAAGGTTGTAACGTAACAAAATGTGAAAAAAGTCAAGAGGTCTGAATGCTTTCCCGAATGCACTGTAAGCCCCCTAGAAGCCTTTAATTGACCAATTTATAGGCATGCCTAATTTAGGCATCTTTTTTTAACAACGTGATGTTGTGCTCCAAAATGATAACATGAAATAACATGATGTAGGTCATTAAATATTTGAAAAGATGTTTAATTATTAGCCTAGTGGCAAAAAGTATTTAGACATATCATGTGAAATAGGCCTCATATGAAATAATTGTCAAAAGCGCAAGAAATTATGCTGCATGTAACCCTAGATTATTAATGGATTGATCATATAGAAATATCAACATATTATTTGAACAACTCCAAAGCAATTGCATCCACTGACTTCCTGACTGAATTTTTCTATTATCAAGACACATGCTGTTAACTCTTAACCTCATGAGGTCTCCTAAATATCAGCCAACTAGGTTGGACTTATGACTAAAGAGGCTTTATGCATAGCTTTTATTTTTACTCATAAGATTAGGAGTAAAATGGCTATTCTGAGCACTTACGACCAATGTTCTACTCTGAGATGCTTGGATACGGACCCTGGTTCTCCATGTCCATGCAATCTTATTTATTGTGATCACAGTGCTATCAGAGTGCTATAGCGTAGCCTGTTCTCCAGTTCAGAAGGGAACATGTTCTGGAAATGGCAGACAGTGCCGTTGGTGTATTCTCTCTGGATGAACACTTTGGCAGCAGTAGCTGTCTGCTGCCTCATATCCTGCAAGCTATGAGTCTAGAAGGAAGGAAGGAAGGAAGGAAGGAAGGAAGGAAGGAAGGAAGGAAGGAAGGAAGGAAGGAAGGAAGGAAGGAAGGAAGGAAGGAAGGAAGGAAGGAAGGAAGGGCAAACTTGCTTTAGTTGAAGAGCTCAGTGAGGATTTAACACATATGAATACATGTTTAGGCCTAGATCGCACACATAGTTGACAGCCTAGATGTACACACCAGGCAATTTGGATTTATACCACAAACAAATTATTTAGGCCTAATAGTCAAATGTATTTAACATCTATTGCATGACGTAGTAGGAACAACAACTATATCAATAAGCCTCATTTATTTGATTAACTGATTAACCTATTCTGTTTACAAATTAACATGGCTTCCATCTAATAACATAGCTGCCATCTAATAACATGGCTGCCATTTTTGGCAGAATGAAAAACAGATTGCAGTTTCCTGTTGCAAAGATTACAATACAGTGTGGACTTGGTCTGCTATGAAGCTTGTTTTATCTTGCACAGGAACACTGATAAATAATGAATGTTAACAAATGGAGCACAGTTGAAAACAAAATATGTAGCCTATGCATCACGAATAAGACTAGGCTATGCTTAAACAATAGTATGAACAAGGAAAGAAATGACATGGAACACTGATCTATGAAGTGAAGACAATGAATTAGGACGGCTAACGTTAATCATTCATAATCCTATCCTGTTTTATAATGGAAACCACTACCAGACTGGGAGACCATCTACCGCCGTGGAGTAGGAGGGATGGCTTGCTTTTTTTTAACATTCCAGATGGCACCCTATTCCCTTTATAGTGCCCTATTTGGGCCCTGGTAAAAGTTGTGCACTACACTACATAGGGAATGGGGTGCCATTTGGGACACAGTCTCTGATTCATGATTAACCTACAGTGTGCTGTGCTAACAGGATATAATTTGTGATCCTTCATAAACACACAGTAAGTCAGTGTCTTAGACTACTGAAGCATTTGTATTAGGAACAGGATACAGCCTAGATGATCTATTACGCTCATCACAACTTTGTTTGGTTACAGATAAAATGTCCTCAAAATACATAAACTAACTTTGTCTGTCTTCCATTTAAGATTTAGGCCCTACAGCTATTATGTGATAATCCATCACTCTGACAAGCTGTTTTAACACAGGTCTCTGGCTGTTTCTCAGAGAGCAGATAACATCAACTCTAATCTGACATGTTTATCTAGCTAGGTTATCATGATTTATCCAAGCAATTATGTTAATTGCTGGGAGAGTAGGAGTAGCTAGCTATAGCCATTTCAGTGTTCTTTTTTTCTGAAGGAAAAATCAATTTGCTTTAACATGCCTGAGAAGAGGAATAGGCTAATATAGTTTATGAAGTGCTTCCGTGTGTGTGTGTGTGCGTGTGTGTGTGTGTGTGTGTAAAAGTTTGACACACAAGGGTTGGTTAAAACTACAACTTTAAATCAAGCACCAACAGCTTATATGTTTTGTTCTCAACATAGCATTCAGAAAATAGGAATGAGGACCAGAAAATGCTAAACAAAAGCTACCGCTATACTTAATTTTATATAAGCCTCCTTACCCTCATGAAATGCTTCAGCATTCATCATGACTAAAACTAACTAGCTAACGTTATCTAGCTAACTATAGTGTTATTGTAAAGTATGCATAGACAGGCTTAGATAAGGGGCATTTAACTCTGTCCTAAGAGTTTTGATAAGCTAAAGTATGCAAACACAATCAAACCCACAATTAAATATCTACTCTCATATGCTGACTTGTCTAAGTTCTCTACCCTACAATTATCTACAAGGTGGGCCAATGAATCACTGCCATTGCATTGTAGCTAATACGTGAATAGTTATTAGGGTGAAACATTTTCAACTTCAAACTCAAAAGAAGACAGAGGAATAAGGGAATGTATTATTGTTTCATCAGATTTAAAGTGTTACTAGCAAATTTTATTTGCTAACTCAACTTCAAGAACAACAGAAGCATAATTAAGTTATCAATGTGTTGATTAACTAGCTGACTATCTAGCTAGCTAGTTAACATTTGCATTTGTCAAAATGGTTAGCCAGCTAGCTAGCAGCTCATCTTGCAATCTGCCTCACACATTCATTAAGAAAAATAACACCAAGAACAGGTTAGATAATACAATTTAATACAAAACAATTTAAAATTCAAGAATTTCAAAGATAAACAATGCTCCATCTTTAGTGATTAGTAGCTGAGTACTGCTACTAATGTGTCCATATACAAGTTGTCCAATTCACAAGGTTCCTAGCCAGCAAATTGATACATTTTTTGTGGGAATAATAAACCCAAAATATCTCATTTGCCATCAAATTTATAGATAGACTGTATTATTCTTATATTCACAGTGAGCATGATCGGAAAAATGAAACAGAGTTTGAGTGAATTTTCTACATTTTCCAACTAGCTCTGGTCCAGGGCATCACGGCCCTGCACTCGAGCCCCTCTCAGATACTCGCCAACCAGTCCATGCAATCCGGTTTCCTTGGGACGTCTTACCCCTACCCTTACCCTTACCTTCATTTTAGCCTTTACCAAACCCTAACTTTAACCCGTACCTTAACCTCTTTAAATTTCAGCTTCATGTGGTATGGCCTAGTGATTCGCAGATTGACTCATAACCCGCAGTCCCCACGGTTAAGTCCACGGGGCACACGGGTTTAAGGTCATTAAATATTGTGTGGCTAAAGGGCGGGTGGCTGAAGGGCGGGTTGAATAAAGAGAAACAATACCTTAAAAAATCTGTAAATGTATAATTATTGTGCAGTTTATATAGGCTACATTGAGGTTTTTCTTTCATTGTTTTAGGCTATCTTGTATTACTGAATAAGCCTAAACTTATCCTACACAGCCAAATAGCCTCCACAGCCAATCGCCAAATAATGCTTTTCGGATGGGCAGAAAAAAATAACGTCAAGCCACAGAGTTAACATCAATCCACAGAGGAAAAATGACAAAGTTTAACTCAATAAGACAGAAAATAAGCTGCGAAAGGACAGTTGAAAATAAAGAGAAGACAGGGCCAGAAACGGAATGTTTGGAAAATATTTGGTGGAGTGGTAAAAGAGAATTTATCACGCCCTGACCTTAGTTCCTTTTTTATGTCTCTATTTTGGTTGGTCAGGGCGTGAGTTGGGGTGGGCATTCTGTTTTGTTCTATGTTTTCTATTTCTATGTGTTTGGCCGGGTGTGGTTCTCAATCAGAGGCAGCTGTCTATCGTTGTCTCTGTTTGAGAACCATACTTAGGTAGCCTTTTCCCACCTGTGTTTTGTGGGTAGTTGTTTTCTGTCTTTGTGTCTGTACCAGACAGGACTGTTTCATTTCATTCTCTTTGTTATTTTGTTTAGTGTTCTGTTTTAATAAATTAACATGAACACCTACCACGCTGCGCTTTGGTCCGATGATTCCTCATCTTCAGACGAAGAACGTTACAGAACTACTCACCACCAACGGACCAAGCAGCGTGGCAACGAGGAGCAGAGGGTTCAGGACTCCTGGACTTGGGAGGAGATATTGGACGGTAAGGGACCCTGGAGACAGGCTGGGGAATATCGCCGCCCGAAAAAAGAGCTGGATGCAGCTATGGATGAGAGGCGGCGATATGAGGCAAGGTAGCGCAGCAGGCACGAGAGGCAGCCCACCCCAAAAAAATTTGGGGGGGACACGGGGAGATTGGCGGAGTCAGGCGATAGACCTGAGCCAACTCCCCGTGCTTACCGGAGGCAGCGTGGTACTGGTCAGGCACCGTGTTATGCGGTGAAGCGCACGGTGTTGCCAGTGCGCTCTCATAGCCCGGAGCGCTATAGGCCAGCCCCCTGCAAGTGCCATGCGAGAGTGGGCATCCAGCCAGGGCGGATTGTGCCAGCTCAGCGTGTTTGGTCTCCGGGGCGCCGTTTCTGCCCAGGGTATCCTGCGCCGGCTCTGCGTTCTGTGTTTCCGGGGCGCTGGGAGGGTGCTGTTCGTCCTATGCCTGCGCTCCGCCCGTGCCGGGCGAAAGTGGGCATTGAGCCTAATGGAGAGGTGCGAGTGGTAAGCACCAGACCTCCAGTGCTCCCCCACAGCCCGGTTCGACCTGTGCCTGCACTCTGGAGGGGCCGGGCTAAAGTGGGCATTCAGCCTGGAGGAGTGGTGCCAAGGCTGTGCACTAGAGCTCCATTGCTCCCCCACAGCCCGGTTTATCCGGTGCCTCCTCTATGCAACAGGCCTCCTGTAGGTCTCCCCAGCCTGGTGGGCCCTGTGGCAGCCCCATGCACCAGGCTGTCTCTGCGTCTCCTCCCTCCAGAGTCTTCCTCCAGTCCGGACCCTCCAGCGACGCCCTCCTGTCCGGAGCTGCCAGAGTCTCCCTCCTGTCCGGAGCTGCCAGAGTCTCCCTCCTGTCCGGAGCTGCCAGAGTCTCCCTCCTGTCCGGAGCTGCCAGAGTCTCCCTCCTGTCCGGAGCTGCCAGAGTCTCCCTCCTGTCCGGAGCTGCCAGAGTCACCCTCCTGTCCGGAGCTGCCAGAGTCTCCCTCCTGTCCGGAGCTGCCAGAGTCTCCCTCCTGTCCGGAGCTGCTAGAGTCTCCCTCCTGTCCAGAGCTGCCAGAGTCACCCTCCTCATCTTCAGATGACGAACGTTACAGAATTATAGTAGTGCCGGTGTATGTGTGATGATTATACAAATTCGCAATCACAAGACGGGACTTCAAATGGGCCTATGGCATGTCAAGGGAACTGTAACCTACTGTTTAGATGGGTTAAATGGAAACTGAAATCTGGACATTGACTAACCAGAATAACCTACTGTCTTTTGGCAAATTCCAAAGTCCTCTGATAACACTAGTCCTGTGCGAAACGACATCCCTGTGTATCAAGAGAAATGTCTGCGTTTGACAGGTGTTGCTTGCGGTTTGAGCAAGAAAACAAAAACTGATTCGATAAATCGAACGAAGTGCTACACATAGCCTATAGATGAATGGTCTACATGTATCGACTTTCACAGTGAATGCCATTGTTTATACATTTTGTGTGAATGAATTGAACATCGCCAAATGCATCATTAAAAAAATATTGCGACTCTGAAATAACCGACATTCTGGGGTAATACAGTTGAAGTCGGAAGTTTATATACAAATTAGCCGAATACATTTAAACTCAGCTTTCACAATTCCTGACATTTAATCCTAGTAAAAAGTCCCTGTTTCAGGTCAGTTAGGATCACCACTTTATTTTAAGAATGTGATATGTCAGAATAATAGTAGAGAGAATTATTTATTTCAGCTTTTATTTCTTTCATCACATTCCCAGTGGGTCAAAAGTTTACATACACTCAGTTAGTATTTGGTAGCATTGCCTTTAAATTGTTTAACTTGGGTCAAACGTTTCGTGTAGCCGTCCACAAGCTTCCAACAATTAATTGGGTGAATTTTGGCCCATTCCTCCTGACAGAGCTGGTATATCTGAGTCAGATTTGTAGGCCTCCTTGCTCGCACATGCTTTTTCAGTTCTGCCCACACATTTTCTATAGGATTGAGGTCAGGGCTTTGTGATGGCCACTCCAATACCTTGACTTTGTTGTCCTTAAGCCATTTTGCCACAACCTTGGAAGTATGCTTTGGGTCATTGTCCATTTGGAAGACCCATTTCCAACCAAGCTTTAACTTCCCGACTGATGTCTTGAGATGTTGCTTCAATATATCCACATCATTTTCCTACCTCATGATGCCGTCAATTTTGTGAAGTGCACCAGTCCATCCTGCAGCAAAGCACCCCACAGCATTATGCTGCCACCGCCGTGCTTCACGGTTGGGATGGTGTTCTTCGGCTTGCAAGCCTCGTCCTTTTTCCTCCAAACATAACAATGGTCATTATGGCCAAACAGTTCTATTTTTGTTTCATCAGACCAGATGACATTTCTCCAAAAAGTACGAACTTTGTCCCCATGTGCAGTTGCAAACCGTAGTCTGGCTTTTTTATGGCGATTTTGGAGCAGTGGCTTCTTCCTTCCTGAGTGGCCTTTCAGGTTATGTCAATGTAGGACTCGTTTTACTGTGGATATAGATACTTTTGTACCTGTTTCCTCCAGCATCTTCACAAGGTCCTTTGCTGTTGTTCTGGGATTTATTGCACTTTTCGCACCAAAGTATGTTCATCTATAGGAGACAGAACGCTTCTCCTTCCTGAGTGGTGTCGTGTCTTTGGCATCATTAAACTGAAGCCTTATTTATCAAATAACTCTCTGTAATTATTATCACCTGATTAACCTGTTTGGGCTGCAGGGGGAGTATTGAGTAGCCAGATAAAAGGTGCCCATTTCAAACGGCCTCGTACTCAATTCTTGCTCGTACAATATGCATATTATTATTACTATTGGATAGAAAACACTATCTAGTTTCTAAAACCGTTTGAATTATTTCTCTGAGTGAAACAGAACTCATTCTGCAGCACATTTCCTGACCAGGAAGTGGAAAGACTGAAATCGATGCTCTGTTCTACTTCCTGCCTATACATGGGCATGATACGTAAGAGTCTACGTGCACTTCATACACCTTCCCCTGGATGTCAAGAGGCGGTGAGAGAAGAAATTTCGTGTTTATCTTGGTCTGAGGTGGAATAAAAGCTCTTTGTATGACGTGACCGTCCATTTTCTGTTTTCTGGAGCGCGCGAAAGGGGACATGGATTTGCCTTCTGTTTAGCTGTCGTTATAGACGACTAATATCTCCGGCTATGATTTTATTTGATACATGTGACCATATCATCATAAAGTATGTTTTTTCAATATAGTTTCATCAGATTATTGAAAATTTTTCGGGAGTTTTGCCGTGTTCCGTTCTCTTCCGTTTGTTGACTTGGAGAGCTTTGTGCCACTTGGCAAGTGCGCGTGCTAAATCGAGAGGGAAAATGAACGTTCTGAATCCAAACAACGACTGTTCTTGACAAAGGACACCTTCTACAACATTCTGATGAAAGATCACCAAAAGTAAGAAACATTTTATGATGCTAATTCATATATCTGTCGTGCATGTGAATTAGTCGTGGGCGCCCAACTTTGGGGTACTCAGCTATACCGAAGCTGGATGTCGTAATGAAGTTATTTTTTAGAATTCTAACACTGCGATTTCATTAAGAACTAATGGATCTATCATTTCCTATACAACATGTATTTTTTAGTTATGTTTATGAATAGCTATTTGGTCAGAATATGTGTGTCAGAAAACGTGTCAGAAAAATATCGTTGCTGTTTAGACGTTGTGGGAAAAAGATGCTACGTTAGCACAATGTGTAACCACTGATTTCAGCTCTAAATATGCACATTTTTGAACAAAACATAAGTGTATGTATAACCTGATGTTATAGGACTGTCATCTGATGAAGAAAATCAAGGTTAGTCAAAAATTATATATCTTTTGCTTGTTTGTTACGATCGCTAACTTTTGCTACTGGGAAATTGCTTGTGTTTTTGGCTATTGTGGTAAGCTAATATAACGCTCTATTGTGTTTTCGCTGTAAAACACTTGATACATCGGAAATATTGTCTGGAATCACAAGATGCCTGTCTTTCAATTGCTGTACACTATGTATTTTTCAGAAATGTTTTATGATGAGTATTTAGTTATTTGGCGTTGGTGTCTGTAATTATTCTGTCTGCTTTCGGTGCAATTTCTGATTGTAGCTGCAATGTAAACTATGATTTATACCTGAAATATGCACATTTTTCTAATAAAACATATGCTATACAATAAATATGTTATCAGACTGTCATCTGATGAAGTTGTTTCTTGGTTAGTGGCTATTTATATCTTTATTTGGACGAATTTGTGATAGCTACTGATGGAGTAAAAAACTGGTGGAGTAAAAAAGTGGTGTCTTTTGCTAACGTGGTTAGCTAATAGATTTACATATTGTGTCTTCCCTGTAAAACATTTTAAAAATCGGACATGTTGGCTGGATTCACAAGATGTGTACCTTTCATATGCTGTATTGGACTTGTTAATGTGTGAAAGTTAAATATTTAAAAAAAATATCTTTTGAATTTCGCGCCCTGCACTTTGAGCTGGCTGTTGTCATAAGTGTACCGGTGTCGGGCTGCAGCCATAAGAAGTTAAACTGATTAATCATGTAACTGTAATTAACTAGGAAGTCGGGGCACCAAGGAAAATATTCAGATTACAAAGTTATAATTTTCCTAATATAACTTTTCAGATATTTCATATCTGATCAATTAGTCTTCTTAATTAATTAATTATTTACTTTACCTCATGTTAGTCTCATTCCAAAAGTCGTAAATTGTTGGTTATCTGCGCGAACCCAGTCTTCACTATGAGTCATCCATACATCAATTGTCTTAAATCATTTATTTACTAACTAAGTAATTCACAGAAATGCATAAACAAACAGTAGATAGTTACAAGGAAATGATAACGGAGTTTCCCTAGTGGGATAAACCGGTATCACGGCTTGGTGGACAAAAAGGGAAGTGGGGGTCAACTGAGATGAGACACTACAAAGTTGATAATTATAACAATTGAAATGCTAATCCTTTGCACATGAACGCTCACTCATTCGGAAACAATTGCAATCAATATATATATTTATGCTCAGTGTGTCGCCGGGATCTCTGTTGAAAAGTTAGTTTCTGTTGGAGAGTTTTCGTCCTCTCTCTCTCTCTCTCTCTCTCTCTTTCTCTCTCTCTCATGGTTAGGATGGATAGTTCAGAGTGACATTCATTCATTTCGTTATAAATATTTCGGCGGTTGTCGTTCTTTGCGTTCAATGATACCGAATTCCTCGCTGCAGACTAGTAATTAATATCAAAGACTTGTTCTTATTCTGTCGGTATCGATAGTCTAAGAGTTTAACCACGTGGGATGGTTAAAATATTCAGCAATCGTCTCAAACCTTGGCCCTCTTGTTATCGAGGTAAGCTGGTCTGCAACCTTTGTCCTCTTGTAATTGAGAGAAACATGGTCTGTTGAGAAATTCTCAAGGTGGGCTTTTATTCGGAATTACAAAAAGGGCCTGTCCCAGGATGCCCGACCCTAGCTGGGCTCATGGGCGGTCCTCTGATTTAGTTAAGCTAAAAAGGGAATTGGAGTTTCCTTCATTAAAAAGTCAAAAATCACATTACACAATTTTACAAACAGTATCATCGTCACTCATTCATCTTATACAACAATTAGATGTAAACCTCATATCTGAGGCTAATATATAAATAGCGTTATGGTAATGTGGTCGCACCGTCTCCCATGAGCCCCACAAAATTGCACCAAACGGACCAGTTCCTAGCTGGATTCTTCACCGATCTTTTATACCTTCTCCGGAACATAAATGTTGTTTGGACCTCAAGTTCTGTGAGGTGGAAGAAATTCCTTTGTTCTCTATGAAAATTCACTCTGTCTCTATACTGTGGCCATGAGGAGATCATCTCCTCCAGGAATTTATGACCTCTCTGACCACAGCAGTCTAGTTGTAGGAGACAGAGAGAGGGGGATGGTACTCGCTGTACCCAAAGAGGGCAACATCATGACATACCCCCCCTGGTGGTTTGGATCTTATTTGTCCAGCAAGTTACAAATCAACTTAAAATCATGACCACGTGATGTGCTGTTTGTAGATCATCGTTGCAGTCCCCTCTGGTGGTTGAACTTGGTAGGCTTCTCTGAAAGCGGAGCAGTCCACCACAAGGATGGCAGTTGATGTCCGGTTGGTGATCGCCGTTGCGGTCCCCTCTAGTGATGTACCTTGGTAGGTTCCCTGGAAGCTGCAAAGCACCCCAGGAAGGGCCAGGCGATGTCCTGGTTGGTGATCGCTGTTGCGGTCCCCCCCCTCTGGTGGTTTACCTTGGTAGGCTCTCTGACAGCGGGGCATGCCGCCACAAGGATGGGCCGTGGGTGTCCGGATTTGGGGTTGCCGTTCCGGACCCGTCGTCTGGTCGTCGTCCAGACTGGAAGATCTGGGCAGTAACTTAGGCAGATGTTAACGCACACACACTCATGCAATATATATAATTACATTCATTCCCCAATGAGCTACGTTGTGGCACTAAGTGATGGTTGTATGGGGACTTTGTTTATGGCTCTATCACTTCCTAAGTGTCAAAGGAACTGAACCGAAAAGGAATGAAAGCATAAACAAAAGATATACAAAGTATAGTTCTCACACAAAAATAATCTAATTGGACTGTATTCTATATACGTCCAATGTTCTGGCAAAATTACTATCATGGGATTGTCTCTAATGCCATACCTAGGGTTTTCCTACATGGTGTGTTGCTTAGGCACTATCCTAAGTTGATAACTATATGATAAGTCTACAGCTGTAAGGCACTAGTTTTGGGCAGTCTACAGGGATGACCTATGGACTTCTGGGAAGAAAACTGGTGAGTGCTGTAGAGTCAAAGGCCTAGAAGTAAATGTTCAACTTGACTAAGGCTGGTATTTTGCTTGGACCCTTATGTGATCCTAGCATAAATCCTAATTGGATGTTCCGTTGTGCATGTGTGTTTATGCTTACACAGGCGCGCATGTCAAGGGAAGAAAACCAAGTATCCTGGCAGATTACAACTTGTTCAGAATGAGTCTGACGTAGTCAGGTAATTTTCAGGTCAATGCCTGGAGGTCAGTCAGAATTGGTGTCGAGGGAGTCTGTAGTAGTTTTTACTACAAGTCACTGTGTCTTCCACTATTGGTGTTAGGTATGAAGTCTATTTCATAGCTATGTTATCCACGGAGGAGCTAACCTCACGACGGAAGTACTCTTTAGGTATTGGACCAGTCGTACGTGGTGTGATCATGGTTAATGATTCTAATAATTTTCCTCCTGAATGGAGGATTCTATATATTAGTGACATGTGTGTTAACCATTGGAAGAGTGCACTGGAGATTCCCTTTCACGTGTTGCACTCTGAGTGACTTCTATGTCGCTGTTGTCAAGGGTAATTTGATTGGTTAGGTCTCTAACCTGCTTACTGATTGTAGCTGGACTGACTGTCGCTGGTACTGGTACTGGTGCTCAAAAGGACCAGTTATCCTACCGATTTATTCTAAAATATTATACTACCGGAACACATGATTGGAGCATTTTACTAGTTGTATTGTAGTTGAACCTACACATGGCAAGGAATGATTATTGTTGCCATTTGTTTTGAAGGTGGACAAGTCCACTGGACTTCCTTTACGACCAGTGTGGTACACCTCAGTACTATCTTAGATGTGTTCTAAGATAATCCCCGTCTAGGGGTCTGTCTGCTCCTCAATGTTCTCATAGGGGAGTTTACAACTAGATTTGATTTATGCTCTGGCGGCCTCATACGGTGTTGTCCGTAGTCTCGACCCCCCCACCGGCCTCGATGAGGCCCATCATGGGTCTGGGCTACTATTCCCCCCCTTTGTGTCTCGGGACCCCCCCACCAGCGAGTGGTGTTGGTGTCCGAGGCGCAAATGAAAATGTCGGACCCTATGTACGAGTTGTCAGCGGCCGCGTTATGAGAATTGCTGTAACCTTTCAACCAAATCTCCTGGTGTTTGTGCTTCAAAACGCTCAGTAGCTGTCGAGGCATGTCAGTCACCACCGCGTCCTCGTGTGGCAACCTCTTCAGTACCTGCAAACTGAGACGAGGATATCGGTCTGTGATATCATCGGGTCAATTGCTGGACTGACGCCATTAGTGTCATTGTAAGGGGTGACAGTCCCCAACAAAGCGGAAGGTGTATCATCGGAAGCAGAGTATAATCTGCGCATCAATGTTTTTCTTGCTGAGACAGCCGCAGTGCTTGCGGAAGTGTCCGAAGGGCAAGAGGAGTTCATCACAACTACCGTATTGCACGACTGCACGGAGGCGGGAAGTTGCTTATTAACAGAGACAGCTGGCTCGAAATCATGAAAAGAATGGTCAATCAGGTTGGCTGATGGAATGTGTCGAGATATCGTAATATCTTCTTGGATCGGATTCTGCCCCAAGAGGTTTCTAAACGTCTTTTTCCCAAGGGGTGCTTTCGACAGATACCCCTCGTGAATGACTGCATTTCAGCTAGCGTTAGGGGAAGACAGTGTGGTCAGTGGAGAAGGCACCGTGGCCTGTGACCATACCTGGTTGGTTTTCCAATCCATCAATGGGAGTAACCGATCCATCAAGTCTGCTCCAAGTAGCAGGGGTACAGTTTCGAGACTGGTAACATACACATGGTGAACGAGCGATACGTCCTTGAAGTGTAGTTTCAGCATGACTCTCAATGTGAGAGGCGAGGTAGTCTGAGGGACCCCTCGAAGTGTAGTGTCCTATCGTTCCACTTTCAACCAACGTTTAGTTGGCTTCAAAGCCCTTTTGAGATCATCGAACAATGTTTGAGAGATGAGTGATAATGTCGCACCCGAATCAATTAGCGCATGACAAGTTAACCTCTCTGGGATAGCGGGACGCTAGCGTCCCAGCAGCCATGTTAAAATGTAGAGCGCCAGATTCAAAAAAATTATATAAAATTAAACTTTATTAAATCACACATATAAGATACCAAATTAAAGCTACACTCGTTGTGAATCCAGCCAACATGTCAGATTTCAAAAAGGCTTTTCGGCGAAAGCATAAGATGCTATTATCTGATGATAGCAAAATGTCAACAAGAGAGTGTAGCCTATTCAACCATGCCGGCTCTACTCAAAACGCAGATATAAAATATAAAACATGCATTACCTTTGACGAGATTCTTTTGTTGGCACTCCAATATGTCCCATAAACATCACAAATGGTCCTTTTGTTCGATTAATTCCGTCCATATATATCCAAATTGTCAATTTATTTGACGCCGTTGTACCAGAAAAAAACAGCGTTCAATTTGCGCAAAGTCATGACAAAATATCTAAAAGATTACCTCTAAACTTTGCCAAAACATTTCAAAGTACTTTTGTAATACAACTTAAGGTATTTGTAAACGTTAATAATCGATCAAATTGAAGACGGGTCAATCTGTTTTCAATATAGGAGATAAACAAACTCACAGTACTTTTCAAGTCTTGCGCAACAATCAAACAAAAACACCAGACGTCACTCTATTTCCTGATGTTTTTCTTTCAGACTGTTCAAATGATTAACCTTAATCTTTTTCCATACACTGGCGACATTAAAATTCTGGCCTGCCTATAATATCTCCTTGAACAGACAGTGACTTAAAAAAAAAAAAGTTAGTCCTCAGGGTTTTGACTGCTATATAAGTTCTGTTATACTTACAGATATGATTCAAACAGTTTTAGAAACTTCAGAGTGTTTTCTATCCGAATCTATGCATATCTTATATTCTGGGGATGAGTAGAACGAAGTTGAAATTGGGCACGCTATTTTTCCATAAGTGAAAACTCTGCACCCTATCCCTAAGAAGTTTTAAGCAGTCCTCCAGGACTGTTTCCAGGTATGGCTGTTTAGACTCGTGGTTAGTGGACATATTCCCCACAAAGTGGAGTGGTCGCTCGCAACGATGTGATGTGCCATTTCTGTTCAAGGTGGAAGCAGATTGACTTTTCCGATATTGAGTGGGCTTGGCTTTAACGAAGCGTTTGACCTTTTTCTTCGCCACCTTTGTATCAGAGTCTATAGATAAAGCCTGGGGGCTTGTTTCTTGATCAAGCGGGCCCTGGATAGGGTCTTGAATGAGAGCGGGAGAAATTTGAACTTTAACCTCTTGACGCTAGGGGTCAGAATGTTTTTTTTTCTAAAATGTCAGTTCCCAAGGTAAACGGACATTTTCTCTGGCCCAGATCGTAGAATATGCATACAGATTAGGATAGAAAACACTCCAAAGTTTCCAAAACTGTCAAAATATTGTCTGTGAGTATAACAAAACGTATTCTGCAGACGAAAACCTGAGAAAATATAACCGGGAAGTGATATTTTTTTAAAGAAATTTGTGTTGCCTGGACCGTCTTTCTTCCATTTAAAGGGGTATCAACCAGATTCCTTTCCCAATGGCTTCCTCAGGCTGTGACCAGGCTTTAGACATAGTTTCAGGCTTTTATTTTGAAAAATGAACGAGATTTTTTAAAACAAGTCAGGTGTCCTCCGAATAGTTCCTGCGCGCGCGAGAGGAGCTCTCCATTTTCCTTTTGTCTCTTAATGAATAGGTTATGGTCCGGTTGAAATATTATCGATTATGTTTGTTAAAAACAACCTGAGGATTGATTATAAAAAACATTTGACATGTTTCTACGACCATTACGTATACATTTTGGAATTTGTCGAACGGAACAAGGCTTTGGTTTTCTGAACATAACACGCAACCCAAATGGTGTTTTTTTGTGATAAAAGTAATATTTATCAAACAAAAAGAACATTTGTTGTGTAACTGGGAGTCTCGTGAGTGCAAACATCCGAAGATTATCTAAGGTAAGCGATTAATTTGATTGCTTTTCTGACTTTCGTGACCAAGCTAACCAAGCTAATATAAGGCTAACTGTTCTAGCATTGATTGCTACACTCACAAAAGCTTGGATTTCTTCCGCTGTAAAGTATATTTTCAAAATCTGACACGATAGGTGGATTAACAACAAGCTAAACTGTGTTTTGGTATATTTCACTTGTGATTGCATGATTATGAATAGTTTTAGTAATATTTTTTAATCTGATACGTTGGGGAATTTTGTTCTTCCTTTCAGGACCGGAAACAGGGCTATAGTTTTCTCAACATAACGCGCAACCCAAATGGTGTTTTTTTGTTATAAAAGTAATATTTATCGAACAAAAATAACATTTATTGTGTAACTGGGAGTCTCGTGAGTGCAAACATCCGAAGATTATCTAAGGTAAGCGATTAATTTTATTGCTTTTCTGACTTTCGTGACCATGCTAATTTGGGGCTAGCTGTTGTAGCATTGATTGCTACACTCACAAAAGCTTGGATTTTTTTCGCTGTAAAGTATATTTTCAAAATCTGACACGATAGGTGGATTAACAACAAGCTAAGCTGTGTTTTGGTATATTTCACTTGTGATTGCATGATTATAAATATTTTTAGTAATATTTTTGCATTTGGCGCCCTGCAATTCTAGCGGTTGTTTAGGAAAGTGATCCCGCTATACGGGATTCGTAGCGCAGAGAAGTTAACGTCCTTGCTATGGGTGTTAATTCCTGCGGACCTGGTGTCCGGTAATTCCCCGTCTAGTCCTTGTGACTTATATTTTACCCTTTTCTCAAATTGTTCTAGCTTTAGTTCTTCCCGTAGTGGAACTTCTGGAGAACATTAGTCTACGTTTTGATCGTCCTTCAACCCTTTGTTACCCTTGTGCTCTGACACTTTTTGTGGGTTGGGTGCAGGAACGTAGCGAACAGGTCGATTGTAGCGGTAGTCATGTTGATGGCGACGTACTTTACAGTTATTTCGACCGCGGAGGTTATTGGAATCATGGTTTCGTGGTAGAAACTGTTGTTGTGCTTCATCTCTCAACGCTCCAATACCTGATAATGCACCCTCTAACTGGAGTGAGTGCTCCTGGTCAAACTTCAAAACCGAGTGGTCAGAGCTCTTAGCGTTGCGAACTTTTGATGCCTCAAAAGCTGTGCTTGCAAGCTCTCTGAGCTGTAAGATAGGCAAGCCAACGTGGGCGGCAGGGCCCAAGCAGGTAATGAAGGTAGGGTACATGTTCGACAGGAACATTTGTTTAAATGGTAACAGGTATTCCATGCCTGTTTCAGTGAGTAGGCCAAAGTAAGCTGAACGAAGCCTATGATAGTAAGCTTGTGGGTGTTCGTTCCGAGCTTGTTTGACGGTGTTAGCCAGTGAGCTATCGTGTTAGCGAGTCGCAGAACCACTGCATTCTAATTTCAACGCTGTGGCAAGTTTAGCGTAGTCATTTAGCACGTGTTGCTGTTGTAGACGACTGAACCTTGTCACGTGTCTATTCGACGTTCGTTCAACAGGTTAACCCTGTCGGGTAGCCATCCAACGCGTCCTCTATGTCAGCTAGGAACGTCTCAGTATCGTTTGGCTGACCTGGAACGGGGTCAAAGGTGGGGAAATTCTTGATGAGTTTGTCAAGGTATTCCGCGCCAAGCGGGCGGAGAGGGTTGGCTTCATCCTGAGGAGAGATTGGGGCCGAAGGGCCAAAAGAAGAAGCCAAGCCTTGTTGTTGTTGGCCAAGAGGCGCAATATTACTCAGTGCCGAATGGCCAAGAGGAGAAGACTGAGGGACACATGAGGGAGGCAAGGTCTGAAACCTATCGTCTTTACTCCTGTGAGTACAGGACTCCAGTGCTTGGATTGGTAGTCACGCTGTAGAGCGTGACCATTCTGGACTTCCTCCAGATGGTACCTAAGGGTGGTATTCTGCTGATTTGCAGAGTGCACTTGAGCGCTTAGAGTACTGATTTTGGACACGTGAGTGTCACACTTGCTCCTTTCGGTCTCAAACTTATCTGTCATGGTTTGCAGATAGAGGTCTTGAGTACGGAGCGAGAGATTCAGTGATGAGATTTCCTTCGCTTGCTTAGAAATCAATATTTCCATCTTCATCACCTGAGTTCTATGATCATTCATTTGGTCAGCGACTTCAATGAGTTCTGCTGATTTGTCATCCAACTTTGTCATTGTGTTCATTAACCGATCGTCTTTGGTCTGCAGCGTTTTGAGTAGAACCGTGTTACTTTGAGTAACGTTCAACAAAACTGTATGCATGTTATCAAGTTGAGCGCTCCTGTTTGTAGATAACTCTTCAGATTTATCTAGTTTGGCGTGGGCATCATCGTATTTAGTTTTGGCTAAATCGAATTGTTCCTGTAGCATATGATTTTGTTCCTGTAGAAGACGATTTTGTTGAAGAGCTTGTGCTTGTTCATCGTCATATGTTTTTACAATTACATTTAATTGTTCAGTTTTCAAGCGCAGTTCCATAGCTAGCAGAATTTTTCCCTTTTCTGCATTTGTCATTGGTTTCCCGGATCTCTCCACCTGTCCCTTTATGTCTACCATTACCTGCTCGTGCTTCAGCTGTGCACTGCGGTATTGGACAGATGCCAATCTCGGGTGGCAAGACATCAGGGCTAGACTGGAGAGAACCTTTACAAAGCCTGCGCCCGACGGTTGATTTTGGAAAGCGTTGTCTGCTTTTCCACTAATGGCATAATTAGGGTTGGTATCGCTGGTGAGGTCAGAGATCAATCCATTTGCGGGTAGAGGTTCACTAATTAGCGGGCGAGCGGGTACTACCCCCTCTGATAGCTTGCACATTATTAGAACATTTGAAAGGAAAAAATGTTTTCCTAATTTTCCAAAGTTTGGTTTTGGAATATATTGGGAGCTGCAAAGACGATTTTAATCTATTTATAGACGTTAATGAACGATCAGTACTGGACAGTCCTGTGGAAGTTTGACGTGAATGAATTTGCAAAAGCAAATTGAATTAATCAATGATAATGATTAATCATACCTGGATAGGCTATCTGGGAAATAAACTTTAAATGAACCTGGGAAGTTGGTTCATCTAGGTACTATTGCAAAGTTTAAGGTGTCTCATTTAACTGGAAGAACCTAGAAAGGTATGTTCGACAATTTAAATAAAAAAATTGAATGAGACGATGGTACCCAAGCAATTGAGATTGCTGGATTATTATAAAGGTAATGTTAGGTACATTCACCACTATGGTACACTTTCCCCTCAGGCCAAAGCCATATAGGATTCCCGCTGGAGGCGGGACTGATTGATTGTGTCACGTTCCTGACCTGTTTTCTGTTGTTTTTGTATGTGTTTAGTTGGTCAGGGCGGGAGTTGGGGTGGGTAGTCTATGTTATGTGTTTCTATGTTGGGTTAATGTGTTGCCTGATATGGTTCTCAATTAGAGGCAGGTGTTTGACGTTTCCTCTGATTGAGAACCATATTAAGGTAGGCTGTTCTCACTGTTTGTTTGTGGGTGATTGTCGCTGTGTCTGTGTTAGTTGCACCACACGGTACTGTCTCGTCTCGTCTCGTTCGTTCTTTTCCTGTTCATGCGTTCTTCGTTTTATGGAGTTCTCATGTTCAGGTCTGTTTAACGTCGTTTGTTGTTTTGTAAATTATTCAAGTGTTCTTCGTGTTTCGTCCTGTCTATTAAATTCATCATGGAAAATTACCACGCTGCACATTGGTCCTCAGATCCTTCTCGCCTCTCCTCGTCTGAGGAGGAGGAAGAGCTAGACGGCCGTTACAGAATCACCCACCAACAAAGGATCAAGCAGCGGGGTAACGGGCAGCAGCGACAGCAGCGGCCAATTACACAGGACTCCTGGACATGGGAGGAAATTTTGGAGGGAAAAGGACCCTGGGCTAAGGTTGGAGAGAATCGCCGCTCTCGGGAGGAGAAGGAGGCAGCTAAAGCCCAGGAGCGGTGGTATGAGGAGGCAGCACGTAAGCGAGGCTGGAAGCCGGAGAGTCAAGCCCAAAAATTTCTTGGGGGGGGCTAAAAGGGAGTGTGGCGAAGTCAGGTAGGAGACCTGCGCCAACTCCCCGAGCTTACCGTGGAGAGCGAGAGTACGGGCAGACACCGTGTTATGCAGTAGAGCGCACGGTGTCTCCTGTACGTGTGCATAGCCCGGTGCGGGTTATTCCACCTCCCCGCACTGGCAGGGCTAGATTGAGCATTGAGCCAAGTGCCATGAAGCCGGCTCAACATATCTGGCCTCCAGTACGTCTCCTTGGGCCGGTGTACATGGCACCAGCCTTACGCATGGTGTCCCCGGTTCGCCTACACAGCCCAGTGCGGGTTATTCCACCTCCCCGCACTGGTCGGGCTACGGGGAGCATACAACCAGGTAAGGTTGGGCAGGCTCGGTGCTCAAGGGAGCCAGTACGCCTGCATGGTCCGGTATTTCCGGCGCCACCTTCCCGCCCCAGCCCAGTACCACCAGTGCCTACACCACGCACCAGGCTTCCAGTGCATCTCCAGAGCCCTGTTCCTCCTCCACGCACTCTCCCTGTGGTGCGTGTCTCCAGCCCAGTGCCTCCAGTTCCGGCACCACGCACCAAGCCTCCTGTGCGTCGCCAGAGCCCTGTACGCACTGATCCTTCTCCCCGCACTCGCCCTGAGGTGCGTGCCCTCAGCCCGGTACCACCAGTTCCGGTACCACGCACCAGGCCTATAGAGCGCCTCGAGAATTCAGTGTGCCCTGTTCCTGCTCCCCGCACTAGCCTTGAGGTGCGTGTCTCCAGTCCGGTACCACCAGTTCCGGCACCACGCACCAGGCCTACTGTGCGCCTCAGCAGGTCAGAGTCGGCCGTCTGCCCAACGCCGCCTGCACTGCTCGTCTGCCCAGCGCCGTCTGAGCTGCCTGCCTGCCCAGCGCCGTCTGAGCCATCCGTCTGCCCAGCGCCATCTGAGCCATCCGTCTGCCCAGCGCCATCTGAGCCATCCGTCTGCCCAGCGCCATCTGAGCCATCCGTCTGCCCAGCGCCATCTGAGCCATCCGTCTGCCCAGCGACATCTGAGCCATCCGTCTGCCCAGCGCCATCTGAGCCGTCCGTCTGTCCCGAGCCATTAGAGCCGCCCGTCTGTCCCGAGCCGTCAGAGCCGTCCGTCAGTCAGGAGCCGCTAGAGCCGTCCGTCAGTCAGGAGCCGCTAGAGCCGTCCGTCAGTCAGGAGCCGCCAGAGCCGCCAGCCAGTCAGGAGCTGCCAGAGCCGCCAGCCAGTCAGGAGCTGCCAGAGCCGCCAGCCAGTCAGGAGCTGCCAGAGCCGCCAGCCAGTCAGGAGCTGCCAGAGCCGCCAGCCAGTCAGGAGCTGCCAGAGCCGCCAGCCAGTCAGGAGCTGCCAGAGCCGCCAGCCAGTCAGGAGCTGCCAGAGCCGCCAGCCAGTCAGGAGCTGCCAGAGCCGCCAGCCAGTCAGGAGCTGCCAGAGCCGCCAGCCAGTCATGAGCTGCCCTCCAGTCATGAGCTGCCCTTCAGTCATGAGCTGCCCTTCAGTCATGAGCTGCCTTCCAGTCATGAGCTGCCCTTCAGTCATGAGCTGCCCTTCAGTCATGAGCTGCCCTCCAGTCATGAGCTGCCTTCCAGTCATGAGCTGCCTTCCAGTCATGCGCTGCCCTCCAGTCATGAGCTGCCCTCCAGTCATGAGCTGCCATATAGTCCGGAGCTGCATCTAGTCCGAAGCAACCATTCAGTCCAGAGCTGCCTCTCTGTCCGGAGCTGCCCTTCAGTCCGGAGTTGCCCCTCTGTCCTGAGCTACCCCTCTGTCCTGAGCTACCTCTCTGTCCTGAGCTACCTCTCTGTCCTGGGCTACCTCTCTGTGCTGAGCTACCTCTCTGTCCTGAGTTGTCTCCTCTATTTAGGAGGGGCCTTGGTGAAGGTTCCTGGACCAGGGTCGGGGGCGAGGGTCGCCACTCAAGGGACGCTAAGGAGGGGGACAAAGACAATGGTGGAGTGGTGTCCTCGTCCTGCGCCGGAGCCGCCACCGCGGACAGATGCCCACCCAGACCCTCCCCTTGAGTTTTAGGGGTGCACCCGGAGTTCGCACCTTGAGGGGGGGGGGTTCTGTCACGTTCCTGACCTGTTTTCTGTTGTTTTTGTATGTGTTTAGTTGGTCAGGGCGGGAGTTGGGGTGGGTAGTCTATGTTATGTGTTTCTATGTTGGGTTAATGTGTTGCCTGATATGGTTCTCAATTAGAGGCAGGTGTTTGACGTTTCCTCTGATTGAGAACCATATTAAGGTAGGCTGTTCTCACTGTTTGTTTGTGGGTGATTGTCGCTGTGTCTGTGTTAGTTGCACCACACGGTACTGTCTCGTCTCGTTCGTTCTTTTGCTGTTCATGCGTTCTTCGTTTTATGGAGTTCTCATGTTCAGGTCTGTTTAACGTCGTTTGTTGTTTTGTAAATTATTCAAGTGTTCTTCGTGTTTCGTCCTGTCTATTAAATTCATCATGGAAAATTACCACGCTGCACATTGGTCCTCAGATCCTTCTCGCCTCTCCTCGTCTGAGGAGGAGGAAGAGCTAGACGGCCGTTACAGATTGTGCTTTGCAAAAGCAGATTTTACTGATTGATCAGATTTAATGAATAATCAAACCTGTATAGGCTATCTGGGAATTACACTTTAAATTAACCTGAGAGCTTGGTTCATCTAGATTACTATTGCAAAGTTTAAGGTGTCTCATTTAATTGGAAGAACCTAGAAAGGTATGTTCGACAATTTAAATAAATAAATTGAATGAGACGATAATACCCAAGCAATTGAGATTGCTGGATTATTTTAACGTGATCCACGTTTGGATTTCCCCTACTCCTTTTAAGAGATGTACTTGCGATTCTTCACCACCAGTGATGCAGAATGCTGAAATCAAAGGGAAGAACAAAGGGTGGGACTTCCGTCCCGCAAGGCGGAGGAATTTAAACGGAACACAGAAAGTAAAAAATGTTCCCCCTTTGTTAGCTTAGCATCCCGTGCAAGCTAATCCTACATTGTTCAGAAATATCACTTCTAAGTACAAAATAGGGTCCTCTCACCATGGAAAGGGTGGGTTTACTAGTGACGTCACACATTAAACCATTCGGCTAGCGTTATGTTGACCGGAGCGACACGGTACATAAATACAGATATGCCTGTGGTCTGCCCACACTTGCTTAGTGCGGTAGGCGGACAGAATACTTCGGCTCGTCACCGAACTAATATCTTCTAATTTCTAACCTTACTGGCTCTCTGCCCTTGCTCTAGAAGTTAATATTGACCGACAGAAATAGTACCGTTTGGCCTAACGGACTAAATCTGGAATTTATCACTCATTGCTCTGACGCTAACGACACACGACCGAAGGCGCTCTGTAGCCTCTTCAAATGGGAATACACACACAATTTGTATAGATAGCTGTCTGTTTGTACAATTCTGTTTGCACAATTGATATATAGAATTCCACAGCAAAGTCCAATTCTATTTAAGATTCCTCGCACGAGGGCACCAAATATGTCGTGTCTTTGGCATCATTAAACTGAAGACTTATTTATCAAATAACTCTCTGTAATTATTATTACGCGATTAAACTGATTAATCATGTAACTGTAATTAACTAGGAAGTCGGGGCACCAAGGTGTCACGCCCTGACCTTAGAGATCCTTTTTATGTCTCTATTTTTGTTTGGTCAGGGCGTGAATTGGGGTGGGCATTCTATGTTTTGTGTTCTATGTTTTCTATTTCTGTGTGTTTGGCCGGGTGTGGTTCTCAATCAGAGGCAGCTGTCTATCGTTGTCTCTGATTGAGAACCATACTTAGGTAGCCTTTTCCCACCTGTGTTTTGTGGGTAGTTGTTTTCTGTTTTGTGTCTGCACCAGACAGAACTGTTTCGCTTTCGTTCTCCTGTTTGTTGTTTATGTTTGATATGTTTTTTTGGATTTAATCATGAACACTTTAACTTCTTATGGCTGCAAGGGGCAGTATTGAGTAGCCTGATAAAATGTGTCCATTTCAAACGACCTCGTACTCAATTCTTGCTCGTACAATATGCATATTATTATTACTATTGGATAGAAAACACTCTCTAGTTTCTAAAACCGTTTGAATTATTTCTCTGAGTGAAACAGAACTCATTCTGCAGCACTTTTCCTGACCCGGAAGTTCAAAGTCTGAAATCGATGCTCTCTTCCTCTTCCTGCCTATAAATGGGCACAAGAGCTATTAGTATACATGCACGTCATACACCTTCCTCTGGGTGTCAAGAAGGCTGTGAGAGAAGAAATGAGGTGATTATCTCGATCTGGGATGGAATAAATCCTCTTGGAATGACATGTACCCAATTTCCGGTACTCTGAAGAACGCGATTTGGACAGTGGGGTTGCCTTTTGTTTTGCTGACGTTATAGGCGACTATTATTTCCGGCTTTGATTTTATTTGATACATGTCACCATATCATCGTAAAGTATGTTTTTTCAATATAGTTTCATCAGATTATTGAAATTTTTTCGGGAGTTTTGCCGTGTTCCGTTCTCTTCCGTTTGTTTACATGGAGAGATCCGTGCAACCCGGCTAGCGCGCTTGCTAAATGGAGAGAGAAAGTTGCCATTCTGAATCCAAACAACGACTCATCTGGACAAAGGACACCTTGTTCAACATTCTGATGAAAGATCAGCAAAAGTAAGACCCATTTTATGATGTTGTTTCATATATCTGTCGTAGTCGCCGGCGCCCAAGTGTTTCTGGCTATTGTGCTAAGCTAATATAACGCTACATTTTGTTTTCGCTGTAAAACACTTAATAAATCGGAAATATTGTCTGGCATCACAAGATGCCTGTCTTTCATTTGCTGTACACTATGTATTTTTCAGAAATGTTTTATGATGAGTAATTAGGTATTTGACGTTGGTGTCTGTAAATATTATGGCTGCTTTCGGTGCAATTTCTGAATGTAGCTGCAATGTAAACTATGATTTATACCTGAAATATGCACATTTTTCGAAAAAAACATATGCTATACAATAAATATGTTATCAGACTGTCATCTGAGGTTGTTTCTTGGTTAGTGGCTATTTATATCTTTATTTGGCCGAATTTGTGATAGCTACTGATGGAGTCAAAAACTGATGGAGTAATAAAAGTGGAGTCTTTTGCTAACGTGGTTAGCTAATAGATTTACATATTTTGTCTTCCCTGTAAAACATTTTAAAAATCAGACATGTTGGCTGGATTCACGAGATGTGTACCTTTCATATGCTGTATTGGACTTGTTAATGTGTGAAAGTTAAATATTTAAAAAATATATATTTTGAATTTCGCGCCCTGCACTTGAAGTGGCTGTTGTCATAAGTGTACCGACGTCGGGCTTGCACGCCAAACAGGTTAAACGCTGTACCTTGGTCCACTCGTCCTTCAGCCCACGAGAACAGTTACAAAAGGAAAATATTCAGATTACAAAGTTATAATTTTCCTAATATAACTTTTCAGATATTTTCATATCTGATCAATTAGTCTTCTTAATTAATTATTTACTTTACCTCACGTTAGTCTCATTCCAAACGTCGTAAATTGTTGGTTATCTGCACGAACCCAGTCTTCACTATGAGTCATCCATACATCAATTGTCTTAAATCATTTATTTACTAACTAAGTAATTCACAGAAATGCATAAACAAACAATAGATAGTTACAAGGAAATGATAAGGGAGTTTCCCTATTGGGACAAAAAGGGAAGTGGGGGTCAACTGAGTTGAGACACTACAAAGTTGATAATTATAACAATTGAAATGCTAATCCTTTGCACATGAACGCTCACTCATTCGGGAACAATTGCAATCAATATATATATTTACGTTCAGTGTGTCGTCGGGATCTCTGTTGAAAAGTTAGTTTCTGTTGGAGAGTTTTCGTCCTCTCTCTCTCTCTCTCTCTCTCTCTCTGGTTAGAATGGATAGTTCAGAGTGACATTCATTCATTTTGTTATAGATGTTTCGGCGGTTGTCGTTCTTTGCGTTCAATGATACCGAATTCCTCGCTGCAGACTAGTAATTAATATCAAAGACTTGTTCTTATTCTGTCGGTATCGATAGTCTAAGAGTTTAACCACGTGGGATGGTTAAAAGATTCAGCAATCGTCTCAAACCTTGGCCCTCTTGTTATCGAGGTAAGCTGGTCTGCAACCTTTGTCCTCTTGTAATTGAGGGAAGCATGGTCTGTTGAGAAATTCTCAAGGTGGGGTTTTATTCGGAATTGCAAAAAGGGCCTGTCCCAGGATGCCGGACCCTAGCTGGGCTCATGGGCGGTCCTCTGATTTAGTTAAGCTAAAAAGGGAATTGGAGTTTCCTTCATTAAAAAGTCAAAAATCACATTACACAATTTTACAAACAGTATCATCCTCACTCATTCATCTTATACAACAATTAGATGTAAACCTCATATCTGAGGCTATTAAATAAACAGCGTTATGGTAATGTGGCCGCACCGTCTCCCATGAGCCCCACAAAATTGCACCAAACAGACCAGTTTGTAGCTGGATTCTTCACCGATCTTTTATACCTTCTCCGGAACATAAATGTTGTTTGGACCTCAAGTTCTGTGAGGTGGAAGAAATTCCTTTGTTCTCTATGAAAATTCACTCTGTCTCTATACTGTGGCCATGAGGAGATCATCTCCTCCAGGAATTTATGACCTCTCTGACCACAGCAGCCAAGTTGTAGGAGACAGAGAGAGGGGGATGGTACTCGCTGTTGTCACGATCGTCTTGCTGTGAGAGATTGGACCAAGGCGCAGCGTGTGCAAAATACATCTTCTTTATTATAAGAGAGAAAACAAACAAGAAACGAACAACTATACACGAACTAACAAAATAACAAAACTGACGACCGTGAAGCTATAAATACAGATAGTGCTGACACAAACACTACACATAGACAATTACCCACAAACAGCTAAAGCCTATGGCTGCCTTAAATATGGCTCCCAATCAGAGACAACAATAACCAGCTGTCTCTAATTGAGAACCAATTCAGGCAACCATAGACTTTCCTAGACACCTACACTGAACACTAAACCATCTACTCTACTAAACCCCCTAAACCAAACAACACCCTAGACAATACAAAAACACATACTTCACCATGTCACACCCTGACCTAACTAAAATAATAATGAAAACAAAGATAACTAAGGCCAGGGTGTGACATAACCCCCCCCTTAAGGTGCGAACTCCGGGCGCACCAGCATAAAGTCTAGGGGAGGGTCTGGGTGGGCGTCTGTCCACGGTGGCGGCTCTGGCACTGGTCGTGGTCCCCACCCCACCATAGTCACTACCCGCTTTCGTAGCCTCCTCCAAATGACCACCCTCCAACTTAACCCCACTGGATTAAGGGGCAGCACCGGACTAAGTGGCAGCACCGGACTAAGGGGCAGTACCGGACTAAGGGGCAGCACCTGACTGAGGGGCAGCACCAGGATAAGGGGCAGCACCAGGATAAGGGGCAGCACCAGGATAAGGGGCAGCTCCGGACTGAGGGACGGCAGCTCCGGACTGAGGGACGGATCCTGGCTGGATGGCGGATCCTGGCTGGCTGGCTCTGGTGGACCCTGGCTGGCTGGCGGATCCTGGCTGGCTGGCTCTGGCGGATCCTGGCTGGATGACGGCTCTGGCGGATCCTGGCTGGATGACGGCTCTGGCAGATCCTGGCTGGATGACGGCTCTGGCAGATCCTGGCTGGACGGCTCATGGCTGGCTGACGGATCTGGCTGCTCATGGCTGGCTGACGGATCTGGCTGCTCATGGCTGGCTGACGGATCTGGCTGCTCATGGCTGGCTGACGGATCTGGCTGCTCATGGCTGGCTGACGGATCTGGCTGCTCATGGCTGGCTGACGGATCTGGCTGCTCATGGCAGGCTGACGGATCTGGCTGCTCATGGCAGGCTGACGGATCTGGCTGCTCATGGCAGGCTGACGGATCTGGCTGCTCATGGCTGGCTGACGGATCTGGCTGCTCATGGCTGGCTGACGGATCTGGCTGCTCATGGCTGGCTGACGGATCTGGCTGCTCATGGCTGGCTGACGGATCTGGCTGCTCATGGCTGGCTGACGGATCTGGCTGCTCATGGCTGGCGGAAGGCTCTGGCTGATCCGGTCTGGCGGAAGGCTCTGGCTGATCCGGTCTGGCGGAAGGCTCTGGCTGATCCGGTCTGGCGGAAGGCTCTGGCTGATCCGGTCTGGCGGAAGGCTCTAGCGGCTCCTGTCTGGCGGACGGCTCTGTAGGCTCATGGCAGACGGGCGGCTTTGCAGGCTCATGGCAGACGGGCGGCTTTGAAGGCTCAATACAGACGGGCAGTTCATGCGGCGCTTGGCAGACGGACAGTTCAGACGGCGTTGGGCAGACGGGCAGTTCAGGCGCCGCTTGGCAGACGGGCAGTTCAGGCGCCGCTTGGCAGACGGGCAGTTCAGGCGCCGTTGGGCAGACGGGCAGTTCAGACGCCGCTGGGCAGACGGGCAGTTCAGACGCCGCTGGGCAGACGGCAGACTCTGGCCGGCTGAGACGCACTGTAGGCCTGGTGCGTGGTGCCGGAACTGGAGGTACCGGGCTAAGGACACGCACCTTCAGGCTAGTGCGGGGAACAACAACAGGGCACACTGAACTCTCAAAACATACTATAGGCCTGGTGCGTGGTACCGGCACTGGTAGTACCGGGCTGAGGGCACGCACATCAGGGCGAGTACGGGGAGAAGGAACAGTGCATACTGGACCCTGGGAGCGCACATTAGGCCTAGCGCGTGGTGCCGGAACTGGTGGTACCGGACTGGGGACACGCATCTCAGGGCTAGTGCGGGGAGCAGCAACAGGACGCACAGGACTCTGGGGACACACAGGAGGCTTGGTGCGTGGTGTAGGCACCGGTGGTAAAAGGCTGGAGACACGCACCATAGGGCTAGTGCGTGGAGGAGGCACTGGTGGTACTGGGTTGGGGCGGGGAGGTGGCGCCGGAAATACCGGACCGTGCAGGCGTACTGGCTCCCTTGAGCACTGAGCCTGCCCAACCTTACCTGGTTGTATGCTCCCCGTCGCCCGACCAGTGCGGGGAGGTGGAATAACCCGCACCGGGCTATGTAGGCGAACCGGGGACACCATGCGTAAGGCTGGTGCCATGTAAGCCGGCCCGAGGAGACGCACTGGTGACCAGATGCGTTGGGCCGGCTTCATGACATCCGGCTCAACGCTCAATCTAGCCCGGCCGATACGTGGAGCTGGAATGTACCGAACCGGGCTATGCACGCGTACAGGAGACACCATGCGCTCTACTGCGTAACACGGTGTCTGCCCGTACTCTCGCTCTCCACGGTAAGTACAGGGAGTAGGCGCAGGTCTCCTACCTGACTTCGCCACACTCCCTTTAAGGCCCCCCCCAAGAAATTTTTGGGTTGTACTCACGGGCTTCCAGCCTTGCTTCCGTGCTGCCTCTTCATATCGCCTCCTCTCGGCTTTAGCTGCCTCCAGCTCTTCCCGAGGGAGGCGATATTCTCCCGGTTGTGCCCAAGGTCCCTTTCCATCCAGTATCTCCTCCCATGTCCATGAATCCTGTGTAGGTGGGTCCTGTTGCCGCTTGACACGCCGCTTGGTCCTAGATTGGTGGGTAATTCTGTCACGATCGTCTTGCTGTGAGAGATTGGACCAAGGCGCAGCGTGTGCAAAATACATCTTCTTTATTATAAGAAGAGAGAAAACAAACAAGAAACGAACAACTATACACGAACTAACAAAATAACAAAACTGACGACCGTGAAGCTATAAATACAGATAGTGCTGACACAAACACTACACATAGACAATTACCCACAAACAGCTAAAGCCTATGGCTGCCTTAAATATGGCTCCCAATCAGAGACAACAATAACCAGCTGTCTCTAATTGAGAACCAATTCAGGCAACCATAGACTTTCCTAGACACCTACACTGAACACTAAACCATCTACTCTACTAAACCCCCTAAACCAGGGGTGTCAAACTCATTCCACGGAGGGCCTAGTGTCTGCAGGTTTTTGGTTTTTCCTTTCAATAAAGCCCTAGACAACCAGGTGTGGGGAGTTCCTAACTAATTAGTGATGTTAATTCATCAATCAAGTACAAGGGAGGAACGAAAACCCGCAGACACTCGGCCCCCCGTGGAATGAGTTTGACACCTGTGCCCTAAACCAAACAACACCCTAGACAATACAAAAACACATACTTCACCATGTCACACCCTGACCTAACTAAAATAATAATGAAAACAAAGATAACTAAGGCCAGGGTGTGACAGCTGTACCCAAAGAGGGCAACGTCATGACAGTGGTATGACCGCTGCGTGGTCCCATGGTGTTTATACTTGCGTACTATTGTTTGTACAGATGAACGTGGTAACTTCAGGCGTTTGGAAATTGCTCCCAAGGATGAACCAGACTTGTGGAGGTCTACATTTTTTTTTCTGAGGTCTTGACTGATTTCTTTTGATTTCCCCATGATGTCAAGCAAAGAGGCACTGAGTTTGAAGGTAGGCCTTGAAATACATCCATAGGTACACCTCCAATTGACTCAAATTACGTCAATTAGCCTATCAGAAGCTTCTAAAGCCATGACATAATTTTCTGGAATTTTCCAAGCTGTTTAAAGGCACAGTCAATGTAGTGTATGTAAACTTCTGACCCACTGGAACTGTGATACAGTGAATTATAAGTGAAATCATCTGTCTGTAAACAATTGTTGGAAAAATGACTTGTGTCATGCACAAAGTAGATGTCCTAACCAACTGGCCAAAACTATAGTTTGTTAACAAGAAATGTGTGGAGTGGTTGAAAAAACGAGTTAATGACTCCAACATAAGTGTATGTAAACTTCCGACTTCAACTGTAAGTACATAACCAATGTTTTCTATTTATACTAGTCTTGTGCAAATAGGGCTGTAGCCGCAATAATAATTCCTACAGAATTAAACATGTATTGCAGTAAAATTAGGAGTGGAGAATACAATTAATTAATTTATGTGTCTTGAGAGAATGCAATGCTCAGTTAGATGCCATATGTAGAGGTGCTGTCTTCATCATGAAAGCATAAAACAAACTGATAGTATTCAACCACATATAATATGCATCAAAGCCGAACTGAAATCTCATCAGAAACATGTTGGGTCACAGCTTTCTTTTTCCTTCCAATCGGTCAAACTGATGTCATTTGGAAATTTTGCACAGAAAATCTTTTCAGTTTTTTTGTTGTTACTTTATTGTATTTTCTCTCCAGTCCCAAAATGTCTTTGCTCCGCAAAAGATGACAGAGAAAACTTCACCATGTCAACTCGATCTATTACATTATTGTGTTGAGCAAGTGTTTATTTTGTCTTCTAGGGCAACATATATAGACAAAAGAGAAGCTACATGTGACTAACAAATAGTCGACCAAAAAGTCAGAAATTATTAGCGTAAACATATCGAATTCAGGCAACAACCTCAATCCAATTGAGAATCTGTGGTATGACTTAAAGATCCCATCCAACTTGAAGAAGCTGGAGCAGTTATACCTTGAAGAATGTGGCTAGATGTGAAGAATGTGGCTAGATGTGAAGAATTTGGCTAGATGTGAAGAATGTGGCTAGATGTGCCAAGCTTATAGAGACATACCTCAAGAGACTTGCAAAAGGTGGCTCTACAAAGTATTGACTTCGGGGGGGGGGGGGGGGTGGGGGGGGGGGGGGGGGTTGTTTCACACCCAAAAATATTTTGCATCTTCAAAGTGGTAGGCATGTTGTATAAATCAAATGATACAAACCCCCCCCAAAAAATCTATTTTAATTCTAGGTTTTAAGACAACAAAATAGGAAAAATGCCAAGGGGGGTGAATACTTTCGCAAGCCACTGTATATCCCTCCCGTCCGGTCATAAGAGACGGTAGCAGAAACATTATGTACAAAACAAGTTACAAACAACCCGAAAAAACAAACAATAGCATGGTTGGTTGAGAGCCGATAAGACGGCAGCCCTCCCCTCCGGGGCCGTCGTGTTAACAGTCCTCAACCTAGAGGTACGTTCAGTTCGACAGAACGGTGAAAACATTTCATTTTAAGGAAACGGTACTGTACTGTAGTATCAGTATGTTAAGCTACAATTTCGCTCCATGTACTCCATTTCATTTCTAAACATGACAGTTCCTTAAAAGGTGTTGGCAAAAGAGCAGAAACAGACTGGCAACCAGGCTGCTGAACGACCAGTTGAAAAACAGCATGATTATGGCGACCCAGAGAGCGATTAGAGGCCTATGGTGTGTGTGTAGCAGACATGAGTTGGTCATGGTATCTCAATGTCATGTGATGAGCTAGTCTAGCCTACAAAGTAAGTAATGCCCTTCTGCCGTTCCTTTTGGTAAAATGGTTAAGATGTTGGTTTCTCCCGTGGAAGACCTGGGTTCAGATGACCTGGAGTCCCGTAGGGTGGTGCACAATTGGTCCAGCGTATATCCAGGATTGGCTGGTGTAGGCCGTCATTGTAAATAAGAACGTGTTTTTGGCTGCGGGGCAGTATTGAGTAGCTTGGATTAATAAGGTGCCCAGAGGTGCCCAGAGTAATCTGCCTGCTCCTCAGTCCCAGTTGCTAATATATGCATATTATTAGTATATTTGGATAGAAAACACTCTGAAGTTTCTAAAACTGTTTGAATGATGTCTGAGTGTAACAGAACTCATATGGCAGGCAAAAACCTGAGAAAAAATCCAACCAGGAAGTGGGAAATCTGAGGTTTGTAGTTTTTCAACTCATCGCCTATCGAATACACAGTGGGATATGGGTCATTTTGCACTTCCTAAGGCGTCCACTAGATGTCAACAGTCTTTAGAACCTTGTCTGATGCTTCTACTGTGAAATGGGGCCGAATGAGAGGGGATTGAGTAAGGTCTACCATGACCTGAACATGCGCTGACCATGCGCGTTCACGTGAGAGCTCCCTCTCATGTGAACGCGCATGGTCAGAGCATGGCCAGGTCATGGTAGACCTGACTATTTCCTGTCTCCTTCGGCCCCATTTCACAGTAGAGGCATCAAACAAGGTTCTACAGACTGTTGACTTGTAGTGGAAGCCGTAGGAAGTGCAAACTCATCCATATCCCACTGTGTATTCAATAGGGGCTGTGTTGAAAATCAACCAACCTCAGAATTCCCACTTCCTGTTTGGATTTTTTCTCAGGTTTTTGCCTGACATATGAGTTCTGTTATACTCACAGACATAATTCAAACAGTTTTAGAAACTTCAGAGTGTTTTCTATCCAATACGAATAATACTATGCATATATTAGCAACTGGGAATGAGGAGCAGGCAGTTTACTATGGGCACTTCTGTGCACCTTTCATCCAAGCTACTCAATACTGCCCCGGCAGCCATAAGAAGAAGCAGTTTTATTTACATTTAAGTCATTTAGCAGACGCTCTTATCCAGAGCGACTTACAAATTGGAAAGTTCATACATATTCATCCTGGTCCCCCCGTGGGAATTGAACCCTGGTCCCCCCATGGGAATTGAACCCACAACCCTGGCGTTGCAAGCGCCATGCTCTACCAACTGAGCCACACGGGCTCTGAGCCACAACTGAGCCACAACTGAGCCACACGGGCTTTTATCAACTTCCACTGTCCTCCACTGTCCTCCAATAGTTGCTGAATTTCATTCTCACATCAGTTTTCTCCTCAATTTCTGCACCTTGGTTGGAGAGATATCCCCAATACTCCAATAGTTGACTTAATACAGATATTTCTCAGCTAAAATAGACCAGCAGCAGTCAAACCAATCGATTTGGATAAACCTGTTTAAAAGTGAAATCGCTGGGCTATTTGTTTGTGTAACTAAATAGGGATGTCACACAACACTAATCTTATAGATACAATCGAATTTGAGAGATTAGGGGCATGGTATTTTTAGCCTTTGATGACAAAATAAAGGCCTCATTCTAGTCATTAGTTAGCATGAGTTTCATGTTGGATTATGGAACTGCAGTCCAAAACAGCTGTTTTTTTGCCAATACGACCATGAATGTGTGAAAAAGACCACCTTAACATTATCTACCTACCACCACCATTACATTGAACATTTTACTGCACCCTTTACCAGGCTGTGAGCCCTCTTTCTAGGCCTAACACAAGGCCATGTCCAGGTAAATAGTAATTCTAGAAGTCACTTTTACTGAGCGATTCAGCTGCAGCTGACCCATATAATTCCCCAATCCCAGCCCTACAATGGTCAGCCTGTGTGTGAGAAGGAAGTATAGTCTTTCCATTAGAGCCCCACTTCAGCATGAGTGGACTGAGCTGCAGTAAAACCCTCATCGTGGGCTATTAACCAGCATGTGTTGTAAATGATGGGCCCAAATGGTGCTCATTAGTGGGCTCTCCTCCTCTCCCAGACTCCGGCCATCACAGAGGGGAGAGAGCTGGGGCTTTAAAGGCCTGCTGCCTGCCCCATTGCCAAGAGACAAACAAACCCTGTAGAGGAAAAATATAGGGATTTTTACATTTATGCAGATCCACTCTAATTACCCTTGCTCTGAAAGCCAATCTAGGCAGCATCCCAAATGACACCACATTCCCTTTATAGTGCACTGCTTTTAACCATAACCCTAAGGGCTAAATAGGGAATATTGCGCCATTTTGGATGTAAACCTAGTCTCCAGCCCTCGTGATGCATGGGAGGGATGGCTGTGAAAACGCATTCCTCCCTGGCGAGTCACAAAGATCCACCAAGTGAACACCCTTTTATCCTGGGCTGTGAAAAGCTCTGAACTTGGCAAAAACTGTTACTTACTGTAGCCTAGAGCTAATACCCTGTTAAATGAAAATTTTATTGGTAATGTTTACCACTATGTATCATCAGCTATATAAAGGGATATGATTCAGTCAGCCATATTCTGAGGTTCTGGAGTATTCTTGACTAAACAAAAGATCCTAGTGATCCCAAGTGATACTTGTGATGTTATATTAATTTCTAATACATATAGCCAGTTGTTTTGCAATAATTAAGAAAGTAATGTGCCATATAGATGTTTGAAGCTGATAATGTCCTTTGGGTGGTGGACCATTGTTGATATACATGGGAAACCGTTGAGCGTGAAAAAGCCAGCAGCATTGCAGTTCTTGACACAAACCGGTGCACCTGGCACCTACTACCGAACCCTGTTAAAAGGCACTTAAATCTTTTGTCTAGCCCATTCGCCCTCTGAATGGCACACATACACAATACATGTCTCGATTGTCTCAAGGCTTAAAAATCCTTCTTTAACCTGTCTCCTCCCCTTCATCTACACTGATTGAAGTGGCTTTAACAAGTGACATCAATAAGGGATCATAGCTTCACCTGTTCAGTCTATGTCATGGATGTTTTGTACACTCAGTGTAGTTTACCCACAAGATACTTCATAGCATCTCAACTGTCTTTGAGCCTATTCTGCAGTTTCTATAAATCTAGTTATGTAGAAAATGAATGAATTACATTAATTTAGAACTGAAGGGGCCTATACATGGTAGCATTAGGCTAGAATAAAGGATTGTTTGTATGACAGATTTTGGAGTAGATCTACACGTCAGATATTACAAATACATACCATGTCTCTACTCAGATGACATCCCTTAAGAATGTCAACATTTATTTGAGAATGCCTGTTGACACTATTGATGAATTTACTCGATGTTTCTTTACTACAGAGGCATAAACAAGCAAAACAGGCATGGTGTAACGGTTCTCCTCTTCCTCTTCATCCGAAGAGGAGGAGCATGGATTGAACCAAAACGCAGCTTCTGAAGTTGACATATTTATTTACAGAAAAGACGAAAACACGAACTTCACTATAACCTAACAAAACAACAAAACGGAGTAGACAAACCTGGACATGCGAACTTACATAACACGCAGAACTCACGAACAGGAAAATGACTACACAAAAGACCGAACGTACAAACAAACCGAGAACAGTCCCGTGTGGCGTAACATACAAACACTGACACAGGAGACAACCACCCACAAACAAACAGTGTGAAAACACCTACCTTAATATGACTCTCAATCAGAGGAAATGAAAAACGCCTGCCTCTAATTGAGAGCCATATTAGGTCACCCTTTAAACCAACATAGAAACAGAAAACATAGACTGCCCACCCAAACTCACGTCCTGACCAACTAACACATACAAAACTAACAGAAAACAGGTCAGGAACGTGACATAACCCCCCCCTCAAGGTGCGAACTCCGGGCGCACCAGCACAAAGTCTAGGGGAGGGTCTGGGTGGGCATCTGACCACGGTGGTGGCTCAGGCTCTGGGCGAGGTCCCCACCCCACCATAGTCAATCCCAGCTTACTTCTCCCCCTCAGAATGACCACCCTCCTATTCCACCCACCTAATAGAAGAGGCAACACCAAAATAAGGGACAGCTCCGGGACAAGGTAGCTCAGGACAGAGAGGTAGGTCAGGATAGAGAGGTAGCTCAAGATAGAGAGGTAGCTCAGGATAGAGAGGTAGCTCAGGATAGAGGGGCAACTCCGGACTGAAGGGCAGCTCCGGACAGAGAGACAGCTCTGGACTGAGTGGCAGTTCTGGATACATGGCAGCTCTGGACGCTCATGACTAGTTGACGGCTCTGGACGCTCATGGCTGGCTGACGGCTCTGGACGCTCATGGCTGGCTGACGGCTCTGGACGCTCATGGCTGGCTGACGGCTCTGGACGCTCATGGCTGGCTGACGGCTCTGGACGCTCATGGCTCGCTGACGGCTCTGGACGCTCATGGCTCGCTGACGGCTCTGGCAGATCCTGTCTGGTTGGCGGCTCTGGCAGATCCTGTCTGGTTGGCGGCTCTGGCAGATCCTGTCTGGTTGGCGGCTCTGGCAGATCCTGTCTGGTTGGCGGCTCTGGCAGATCCTGTCTGGTTGGCGGCTCTGGCAGATCCTGACTGACGAATGGCTCTAGCGGCTCCTGACTGACTAACGGCTCTGACGGCTCGGGACAGACGGGCGGCTCTAATGGCTCGGGACAGACGGATGGCTCAGACGGCGCTGGGGAGACGGATGGCTCAGACGGCGCTGGGGAGACGGATGGCTCAGACGGCGCTGGGGAGACGGATGGCTCAGATGGCGCTGAGGAGACGGATGGCTCAGATGGCGCTGAGGAGACGGATGGCTCAGATGGCGCTGCGGAGACGGATGGCTCAGACTGATCCTGTCTGGCGGAAGGCTTTGGCTGCTCCTGTCTGGCGGAAGGCTCTAGCGGCTCCTGTCTGGCGGAAGGCTCTAGCGGCTCCAGTCTGGCGGAAGGCTCTGTAGGCTCATGGCAGACGGGCGGCTTTGCAGGCTCATGGCAGACGGGCGGCTTTGAAGGCTCAATACAGACGGGCAGTTCATGCGGCGCTTGGCAGACGGACAGTTCAGGCGCCGTTGGGCAGACGGCAGACTCTGGCCGGCTGAGACGCACTGTAGACCTGGTGTGTGGTGCCGGAACTGGAGGTACCGGGCTAAGGACACGCACCGTCATGCTAGTGCGGGGAGCAGGGACAGGGCACACTGGACTCTCAAAGCGTACTATTTGCCTGGTGCGTGGTACCGGCACTGGTGGCACCGGGCTGAGGGCACGCACATCAGGACGAGTACGGGGAGAAGGAACAGTGTGTACAGGGCTCTGGAGACGCACAGGTGGCTTAGTGCGTGGTGCCGGAACTGGAGGCACTGGGCTGAAGACACACACCATAGGAAAAGTGCGTGGAGGAGGAACAGGGCTCTGAAAACGCACTGGAAGCCTGGTGCGTGGTGTAGGCACTGGTGGTATTGGGCTGGGGCGGGGAGGTAGCGCCGGTAATACCGGACCGTGCAAGCGTACTGGCTCCCTTGAGCATTGAGCCTGCCCAACCTTACCTGGTTGAATGCTCCCCGTCGCCCGACCAGTGCGGGGAGGTGGAATAACCCGCACCGGGCTATGTAGGCGAACCAGGGACACCATGCGTAAGGCTGGTGCCATGTATGCCGGCCCGAGGAGACGCACTGGAGACCAGACGCGTTGAGCCGGCATCATGGCACCTGGCTCAATGCCCAATCTAGCCCTACCAGTGCAGGGAGGTGGAATAACCCGCACCGGGCTATGCACACGTACAGGAGACACCGTGCGCTCTACTGCGTAACACAGCGTCTGCCCGTACTCCCGCTCTCCACGGTTAGCCTGGGAAGTGGGCGCAGGTCTCCTACCTGCCCTTGGCCCACTACCTCTTAGCCCCCCCCCAAGAAATTTTTGGGGTTTCTTCACGGGCTTCCGTGCTAGCCGCTTACCTTCATAAATCCGGTTTTGAGCTTCATTCTCCGGTTTCCAGCCACGTCTCTTTGCTGCCTCCTCATACCACCGCTGTTGGGCTCTCGCTGCCTCCATCTCCTCACGAGCGCGGCGATATTCCCCAATGTGCGCCCAGTGTCCTTTTCCCTCTAATACTTCCTCCCAAGTCCATGAGTCCTGATCTCTTGGCCGCTGCTCGAACTCACGCTGCTTGGTTCTGGATGGGTGGGTGGTTCTGTAACGGTTCTCCTCTTCCTCTTCATCCGAAGAGGAGGAGCATGGATTGAACCAAAACGCAGCTTCTGAAGTTGACATATTTATTTACAGAAAAGACGAAAACACGAACTTCACTATAACCTAACAAAACAACAAAACGGAGTAGACAAACCTGGACATGCGAACTTACATAACACGCAGAACTCACGAACAGGAAAATGACTACACAAAAGACCGAACGTACAAACAAACCGAGAACAGTCCCGTGTGGTGTAACATACAAACACTGACACAGGAGACAACCACCCACAAACAAACAGTGTGAAAACACCTACCTTAATATGACTCTCAATCAGAGGAAATGAAAAACACCTGCCTCTAATTGAGAGCCATATTAGGTCACCCTTTAAACCAACATAGAAACAGAAAACATAGACTGCCCACCCAAACTCACGTCCTGACCAACTAACACATACAAAACTAACAGAAAACAGGTCAGGAACGTGACACATGGAGTGGAACAAGCTGGAACAAAGGAGTCATCGATGGCCTATACTCCCAAAAGAGGGACGGGCCTACGTAAGTAAGTAATGTCAGGCAAACACAGGGAAACGGGGGGAAATGGGGGCCAACAGATATCATCAGTTTAGCATGCAGTAGAAGAAACCGTAGATCCCCTTGAAAGCCTGCACAACCCACCCACAAACCTATTCCATCATTACATGCTCAATTAACAAAAAACTCGGAAACATTAGTGTTGGTTGATGTGATGCATGGAGAAACAAGTCTGATGCTGAATGGGATATAAATGGAGGTTGTCTTGAGGGCTCCAGTGATCCATCCCAAATGGCACCCTATTCCATATATAGGTAGGCTCTGGTCAAAAGCAGTGTACTACAGTATATAGGGAATAGGGTGCTATTTGGGGTGCATATTCAGTCGATGCATACTGTGTATGTCATCTTGTGAGCCAGAGAGTCTCAGTGTTGTCTGCAGCACTCCATACCAGCATGATTCTCAAGGAGACAAGCGTGAAATGGGCCCCCACGCCCACTTGGACTGCTTGGGGTTATTATCATTTTAAAGGCATGCAGATCTTTTCGTGAGGCAGAGGCCGGCCTTTTGCTTTGGCTTGAGATCCTGAAGCCCAGGAGGGGTGATGCAAGCTGGTTCCTTTTAAAACCGATTTACAGCCATGAGACTAATAAGTGAAGACACACAACTGGAAGAGATTTCAATTTCTTTCCTAGAGTAAATATAAAACCTGCTACGTGTGCTGCTAAGCTGAGATCCTTGTGCTTAATATCCCTTAATGTCCACTCTGCCCCAACAGCCTCCCTGTGGACTCGCTGTGGAAGCCAAGATGGAATAGCATAGTGTGCTTTGTGCCAAACTGGAGCAAGTGGAAAATGTGTTTCTTTGCTTGCTAAACGACATGCTAGGGGCGGCAGATAGCCTAGTGGTTAGAGCGTTGGGCCAGCAACCGAAAGGTTTCTGAATCGAATCCCTGAGCTGACAAGGTGAACATTTGTCGTTCTGCCCCTGAACAAGGCAGTTGACCCACTGTTCCCCAGTAGGCCATCATTGTAAGTCAGAATTTGTTCTTAACTGACCTGCCTAGTTAAATAAAGGTTAAATAAAAATATTAAAATGGTTGAGGCAAAATATCAAATATTTCATAAAGCAAGGGACTTTTATACTGAGAAGAGTTCTGCACTTTGTTCCTGCCCGTATTGATGTTGGAAAACTCAACAGCCTTTTTGAATTTATGAATGATTTGTCTGAACTTCAATCATTCCTACTCACGTAATCACAGATGCAGGAGGTTAATGGAAAGTGAAGCGTGCCACCCCAGGAATCCCTTGGTGTACCCCAAATTCCAGACATAATGACGTGATTTCATTATCATCTCACATCCTTGTGATTTACTGCATCAAATGTGGTCGTCAGTTTGAAAATGTAAACAATCACTCTCTTCAAGCTACCACGTAGGCATTTAAGGATAAATTATATTATATGGCTTTAAATGTTTATTAGCTGTTTAATATTCCTGTTTAAAGTGTCTTTTATCAGTTTGCTGCATTTTAGTCTCTTGTTTGAGTCACTTCTTCCCGTGACTACCAAAGCCTCCCCCCTCCCTCTCTCTCCCCTCCTATTTGGACCTACTCAGATATCGCTGTGTTTAAACTGTGCCTCTTATTACAGACATTTTCAAAGATATGCAAAATATCTCAACCCTAGTTTTGGTATAGCGTAATTTATTTATTTACATAGAATAGTTCTTCATTAACAGTCAGACGTTCTACTGTTTTATCGAGGACATTGTTTTAGGGTTCAAAAGATAAAAGAATGACTAAAAATTAATGTCCCCCCCCCCCAAAATTAAAACAATACCCTGACACCAATAGTGATTATGATAGTATTTGTGGTCCAAATATTGAAATGGAGGTATAACCCTAGCCTACATAATCACAAATGTTTACCATTCATTCTTGCAGCCAGGATGTGGGTTACCCTCATAGTAGGCATGTTTTGACTGGGATTGGGGAATCAGATTACCTCATATTTTGCTCAGCAGTCTGAGAGGCGTTAATCATCCCGTTAAATCGAGACAGTTTCATAGCCCCGTGTGTGAGTACCTGCCTATGACCCACATAACTCTACTGCTCTCTTAAATGTCTAATTTAACAAGCAGCAATCTCTTAAATGGCACATTCCTAAAAAGTACCACTGACCAAAACACTTGGACCACCAATACCACTTAAATCTTGTTTCTCTTTTTGTCTAGTAGTGGGTATAGCACAATACAACTGGCATCCAAATATGTTAAAAGGCATCAATATCCGTTACAGTATGTTCCTGGTTTATGTAATGATGATTGAATCTACACCATTTTATTTGCTTTGCCAACCAGAATCATGAGATTAAGGACATTTTTTTAGGTTCAATCTTGCTAATACTTAGATATTGCACAAGTTTTGTAATAGTCAAATTGCTTTGTTTTTTTAACTTAGCTCTTACATCGTCTTCAATTAAACTATCAAATGATTTTTTCTCAGGGCAAATTAGATTGATCAAAGCAAAACCACAGTATTCACTCGAATTTCTCTCTTAAAAATGTTCATACATTTGTGGTTCATGAAGGGCTTGCTCATACCAAATGGGTTAGGGAAAGGATTGTGTTTATCCCTCCAAAAACACTTGAGATTTTTTATTTTATGTAACCTTTATTGAACTAGGCAAGTCAGTTAAAAACAAATTCTTATTTACAGTGACAGCCTAGGAACAGTGGGTTAACTGCCTTGGTCAGGGGCAGAACAACAGATTTTTACCTTGTCAGCTCAGGGATTTGATCTAGTGACCTTTCTCTTACTGGCCCAACACTCTAACCACTAGGCTACCTGCCGCCCCATTACATGGTCCTAAATTGAAATCTCCCCTTTCCTCTGGCTACCTTATCATATAGCGCTGTTGGAACCATTGGAACGTTGTGCTTTCTGTGCTTAGAAGTATTCCATTCCATCTGATTTCACGCAATGATTACCAAACAATAAGAGTCCCAAGGAGCCAATGGTCAGACTAGTCCTCGGGCAGAGTCGTCATCCGTGGCCTCAGAGGCGGTTACAGTATGTTCGCTTTACATGTCAACATTTCCTCTGCTTTGTTTAAAACCTCCCTGAGGTTTTCCATTGTACTTTAAGCTTTCCAAAAGGTGACGGGACCACCACCTTGAGACAATCAAGTCCAAAGGAACATGCTGACAGCAGTTCATGGTTGCTTAAATGGTACCCTATTCCCTATGTAGTGCACTACTTTTGACCATGGCACATTTTGGCTCTAGGAAATAAGGAATAGGGAATAGGGTGCCATTTGGGACACATACCATATCATGCAGGAGTTGTTGCAACATGAAGAGCAATTTCCCACTCAGGAACGTCATCACAAGGATGATTCCAGATTAGATTACATTTTGTTTAATTGATACTGGCATTCCTCTAGTTCAGTGGTTCCCAAACTTTTTATAGTCCCGTACCCCTTCAAACATTCAACCTCCAGCTGCAGACCCCCTCTAGCACCAGGGTCAGCGCACTCTGAAATGTTGTTTTTTGCCATCGTCGTAAGCCTGCCACAAGCACACTATACGATACATTTATTAAACATAAGAATGAGTGTGAGTTTTTGTCACAAACTGGCTGGTGGAAAGTGACAAAGAGCTCTTATAGGACCAGGGCACAAAGAATAATATAATAATAATCAATAATTTTGCTCTTTATTTAACCATCTTACATATAAAACAATATTTGTTCATCGAAAATTGTGAATAACTCACCACAGGTTAATGAGAAGGGTATGCTTGAAAGGATGCCCATAACTCTGTAATGTTGGGTTGTATTGGAGAGAGGCTGTCTTAAATAATTTTCCACACACAGTCTGTGCCTGTATTTAGTTTTCATGCTAGTGAGGGCCGAGAATCCACTCTCACATAGGTACGTGGTTGCAAAGGGCATCAGTGTCTTAACAGCACAATTTGCCAAGGCAGGATACTCTGAGCGCAACCCAATCGAGAAATCTGGCAGTGGCTTCTGATTATATTCAATTTTCACAGAACCGCTTGTTGCAATTTCGATGAGGCTCTCTTGTTCAGATATCAGTAAGTGGACTGGAGGCAGGGCATGAAAGGGATAATGAATCCAGTTGTTACTGACAGGTGCTTCACTATATCACATTTGACATTGTCCATAAGCTTGAGTTCATTTGCACACAAAAATCATACAATGATGGAAAGACCTGTGTGTTGTCCTTGTTAATGCAGATAGAGAAGAGCTCCAACTTCTTATCATAGCCTCAATTTTGTCCCGCTCATTGAATATAGTTGCGGAGAGTCCCTGTAATCCTAGATTCAGATCATTCAGGCGAGAAAAAACATCACCCAGATAGGCCAGTCGTGTGAGAAACTCATCATCATGCAAGCGGTCAGACAAGTGAACATGATGGTCAGTAAAGAAAACTTTAAGCTCGTCTCTGTCACGATCGTCGTAACATTTAAATGAAGAGGACCAAGGCGCAGCGTGAAGTGAATACATAATCTATTTATTTAAGCGACGTACTGAAGAACACTTAAACAAAACTACAAAACAACAAACCGACGAACGTGAAGCTATACAAAACAAAATAAGTGCAGGCACTGGCAACTTACACATAGACAATCACCCACCACCTACCTAATGACTATGGCTGCCTAAATATGGCTCCCAATCAGAGACAATGATAGACAGCTGTCTCTAATTGAGAACCAATCTAGGCAACCATAGACTTACATAAACACCTACAATGAACACAACCCCATGAACTCTACAAACACCCCCTAGACAATACAAACACCCTAGACGAGACAAAAACACACAAACATCCCCCATGTCACACCCTGACCTAACTAAAATAATAAAGAAAACAAAGATAACTAAGGCCAGGGCGTGACAGTCTCTCAACTCAAAAAAATGTGTCAATAGTATGCTCCTTGATAACAGGGCACTTCTGTATGTTGTAAAAGCGTTACATGGTCGCTTCCCATATAATTGCATAGTACAGAAAATACACAAGAGTTCAGGGGCATTGCTTGAACAAAGTGAACCATTTTCACTGTAGTCTCCAAAACGTCTTTCAAGCTGGCAGGCATTCCCTTTGCAGCTAGAGCCTCTCGGTGGATGCTGCAGTGTACCCAAGTGGTATTTTGGAGCAACTGCTTGCACGCACATTACCACTCCACAATGTCTCCCTGTCATGGCTTTTGTGCCATCAGTACAGATACCAACACATCTTGACCACCAAAGTCCATTTGATGTAACAAAGCTGTCCAGTACTTTTAACATCTTCTGTTGTCTTGGTTTCCAGTGGTTTGCAGAAGAGAATGTCTTCCTTAATTGACCCCCCATAAACGTAACGGACATATACCTGGAGCTGTCCCAGGCCCTCCAAGTCTGTTGACTCATCCAGCTGTAACGCATAGAATTCACTGGCTTGTATGCGAAGCAGCAATTGTTTCAAAACATCTCCTGCCATGTCACTGATGCGTCGTGAAACAGTGTTGTTTGATGAAGGCATTGTCTGTATATATTTTTTGGCCTTTTCCCCCAGCATTGTCCCTGCCATATCTGCGGCAGCAGGAAGAATTAAGTCCTCCACAATAGCATGGGGCTTGCCTGTCCTAGCCACTCAGTAGCTCACCATATAAGACGCTTCTAGCCCATTCTTATTAATGGTATCTGTTGCTTTTATACATGACTTACTACTCGAAAGTCGTCTTAATTCTCACTCAAAAAACTCTTGTGGCTTATTTTTCAAATTGGCAGTTTCTAAATGTCTGTGCAAGAGTGAAAGTTTCATTGAGTTGTGAGATAGTAATTTTGCACATATACCACAGTGTGGCTGAGGAAAGGCACTACTCCCAAAATAAATGAACCTCAAATCAATGTAGTTCTAGTCATATTTGTGCCTATTTGATGGTCCAACATCTCTGTCTGTTGTTCGGTGCTTTCCCGGGTAAGGGTCAGTAGCTCTTCGGCTGCATCAGATTCACAACTGTCAGTGTCCATTCTAGCTGGGCTAACAACAAATGTGGAATATCCGATGCTAGCATTTGATGTGCTCGTGGAAGCAGAACAACTTGTACTACCAGTAGAGCTGGTATGTGTCTCTATGGACGCGGGCCTTACTTTTTTTTACCATTTATCAATTTTCAAGCAAACGGAATGAGCAGCAGCTACGTTTGGCTACATAAGTGGATTTCCTGCGAGAGAGTAACGGTTAATGTGATTGGATGTTAATTATTTGACTAGTCTACCTGTATTTGACATTGTGTTGTTATTTCGCTGAACCCTAGATGGTTTAGTTTTATTTTTGGCAGTGAAATGAGGCTACTCAGGTGAGAAAAAAAACTCACCCAAATGTATGGATGTTTTTTTTAAATAAAAAAATAAAAATATGAATCACATTTTTATTTGGCGAACCCACGACAGCAACCCTGGGGGTTTGGGAATATCTTCTCTAGCTGATTGAGATACTGTTACTGAGAATGAGAGTGTCCATTAAATTGATGTGAGTCTGATATTCACTGGTCGCTGTTTCAGGCATTCTGAGCTGGCTGCCAGCAATCTAGAGACTCATACTGTGGGTACCCTCTCATGGCCGAAAACCTCCTGGAACACCACATGAAACATACATGGACAACATCTGCCGAGACCCTGGTCTCAGAACAGAGTACCTACCAGCTATCATGAACAACAGAGAGCTATGGCATGCCGTCATACGGCCATAAGCAAGTATGCAACGTCCTGCCAAATCACAGTTTTTAACTTTAGTGCCTGATAAACAGCATGACAGGCAGCCCGTGTTGATACCCACCATTTTCAATTAGAACATTCACAACTCACATCTTTTTAACTATACTTGTTGTTGTGGGACCTTGGCTGCCAGAGGTTGAGGCTATATTATATATTACAGTATATTGGCTTATCTATACCAGAGTACGGCAAATAGTATGTCAAATAGTGAACTTGAGTGGAGGCCCATCCACCATGAGACATTCGTTGGAAAATGGAGCCCAAAATGAATCAGCATGTGTGTCGTGTGTTCTGTCTATTGTACTGTATTGGATAGAGGAACTGCCAAATGGCTCTGTCTGTAAGGATTGCTTGTAGGGCTTAGATCCGTAAGAAGCCAGAGAACTTACCATGAATTCTGCATCAAAGACTTGGCCTTGGATTGAGCCTGTCCATAAGCCGTATTATAGATGAACAGTACGAAGCCTGTGATCAAGCATTTGGAGATAGAAAGGCTTGGCATACTAAAACCGACCGTCATTTTTATGTTCCTTGTTCAACTCTGAAAAAGTCTGGGAGCAAAGGAGGAGGGAGTGTATAACCTCAGTTTGTTATTATGTTAGGTACAGTTTTTGAGGTCAAACTTTTAGGTGTATATTTTTTAATAGGCCTTCTATGAATGCTACCTATAGAACCTCTATGCTGACTCATAATTTGAAAGTGAGTTGGAAAGGAGAAGGACATCCTTCTTCACACAGCTTACAAATGCATGCCACCCCATGAGTTGCGGGCAAATCAAGAGAAAAGCCTAATTAATTTGTGTATGGTCATGGAAATCCCATGTACAATGACCCTGAGATTAGACTGTTTTAGGCTGTCTCCTAAACAAACCGAGGGAAAAGCCTGAATGTCTAGAGCTGGAGTGAAGGCATGGGTAGAAGAAGAGGGGGCGTATATTCAAGTGAAACCTGCCCAAACAAAGACTCCCTGTTTCTGGGACCAGACATCCCCCACTTCTCCAAGCAAGATAAATAAATAAATACAAATGGAAAAAGAAACCACATACGCCCACTGAAAAGGTTCGTAAGAGAGAGAGTGACAGACAATTGAAAAGACAAATTGTTGCATTGTCTTTTATTGGGGGTTGCAGGAGAGTTGATGCGCAAAGGTAATTAAGAGGAGATGAGAACCAGGGAGCTAAAGGCAGACAATGTGTCTGACCCCAAGTTTTAGGCCATCCAGAGGAAAGAAAGAGAGGGGCTGAATTGAACCAATGTCTGTCTTACCTCTTCACTATAGCTTAGCCTATACTGGTCGCCTGGTGACACAAAATGTCTTAGTCTTTTTTTCCCTGAGGGTTCTCTTTCTCACTTTCAATACTCCTTTTTCTTTCAACACCCCTCCTTCAAAAACCCCACAGGCTTTTCTCTGACCGAGCTGAAAAACGCTGACGAGGTATTTGTCCTGCAGCCACTCACCCATGTTTGATTTAATTGCTTTTCCAGCCCTCGGTGCCATAGCACTCAGCAGCTGTGTCTTAAGGGACCGTGCTGCCTGCCTGAGGGAGAAGTACTGTTATTTTGACAGTCAGGCGAGGAGACAAGGTTGACCTGACCCATACTCAATTGGCTGGCTTTCCCATGGTGCTCAAGGGCTGGGAATGACTACCCTGGTCCTGTTGTCCCCATAGCTCAGCCAGTCAGTCAATGCTGCTTGCATGGTGGAAGCCTCTTGTGTTTGAGAGACACTGCAGAGTGAAATGGAACCAATGCTGTACTTTAGTCATCTCGCTATAGCGCACATGTTGAGCATTTTGACTGTGTGACATTTTATGCGAGACATTACACAGATGCACACAAAGAACTTGTTGATAACATACAGTAGTTACAGGTACAATACGTATCAATGGATTCATCTTTGATCTAAGCAATTGACACAAAAAACTTTAACTGTGAAGTTACAGTATATGAAATGTGATGGTTGCAATGAGCTGCAGTGGAATTTGCATGTCCAAGAAAATGTTTAAGTGTTTCACACTTTCAACACTGTAACATGATTTCTATCAAGTATAGGGTGGGGAGTGGGGTAGGTAGAAACATCCAGTGGTGGGGATGACTAAACTCAAAGCAACATGCTTTCCTTGTTAACTGCAATGGGTTCCTAATGAAACCACATTGGGGTTGCTATGTAAAGGAAAAAATAAAAAAAGTTGGAAGGATGAGACGTTCTCAATTTCCTTTGGTGTTACTTACCAGCATGTGACAAAATGTCCAGTAAAAATCTGCTCTTGATTACTCTTAACTCTGCTCATATGTGATGTTGCTGTAGGATGATGAGGGGAATGATGCTGTTACCAAACTGGCCTATGACATCATTATTTGCTTCATGTCACCAATTACTGATCACAGTCTGCTGTCCTGATAGAGACACTCATTTTTGAGAGGGGCCAATGTGCTATGTAGGTAACAGGGTGCCATTTGGGACGTACTCTTGAAGACTGCTTTTTATAGCACTGGAAATTGAATGTTTTCTATATAAAGCAACAGTACTATATATCACATATACTGTGTACAGTTTGGAGCGAATAGTACAACAATACTAACTCTACCCCCTACCAGCAATGCAATCAGTACAGCAATTAATAAAAGTCAGACATCATTTGTAGTTTTCCATCAGTGAGAAAACATGATGAAACTCTCTCTCTCTTTGTGTGTGTGTGATTGTGCATGTGTGCGCGTGTGTGCATTAGCATATGCCCCAGCTGATCTTAAACAAACAGTGTAATCGGGGAAAATTAGCCAGATCGTGTTAGTAGGGTGCAGACAGGGCTGGTCGACCGACCTGCAGGATTTAACTGCTGTTTTACTGTTCTCAAGTTGGCAGGGCCATTCACTGTGGCCAGTTTCCTCATCCTATGTGTAGGAAAACTAGTAAAGACACCATACAATCACTTATTGGGGGGGAGCTCAAATAGCCTGGGGCTGGGGGTGAGGGTTGGGGGTGGGCTGGGTTTGCTTATAATTTACAGGGCTGTAGTAGTATTAGACTCATGGTGAAGGATGGGGTATAATCGATTGCATGAAAAATGACACTACATTTGTTTTAGGGTGAGAGTTGTGTTAGCCTTACGCTGTCACAAAAGACCCATTCATGTGAATGTTTATGCATGTTAATGTTAACCAGAGTGCCCTGCAAGCACTGCTTTGTGGCAAACAGACAGCGTGCATGTGACAGAGAGGGGAGCCTAGAGACCAGAACTGTGGTCTAATGTCTTTGCAGAATGCACTGGGCCAAGGAGCCATGGCACATATCTCTCTGGCTCTGTCCACACACTCACATCATGATCATGCTCTGTGCATTTTACAAGTGTTCAGCTGCTTTCTACTCTTACATGGGCCTTTACACTCTTTGACAGTGAGTGAGCATTCCCTGAATTCTGATAAAACTACCTCAAACTCAAAACCTGTATATTTTTTATACTGAAGAAAATGTTGTAATCTGTATCATTATAACAGTGAGCTGAGCCTGAATGCAACAAATTATTTACACTGAAATCAGTAGTAAGGAAAGGTACAGGAGCTAGGCAGTAAAAATGTATCTCTTTTATTTATTGGCTGATTTCAACTTAAAGGAATGTAGCAAGATTCATATTACTAAAAAGGCAATAAATGATAAATATAAATATAATAAATATCAGATGAAAATAAATACATCCAAATATGGCCATGAAGAGCAAAAGTAATTACATATTGTCACGTTCTGACCATAGTTCTTGTGTGTTTTGCTTGTTTTAGTGTTGGTCAGGACGTGAGCTGGGTGGGCATTCTATGTTGTGTGTCTAGTTTGTCTGTTTCTATGTTTGGCCTAATATGGTTCTCAATCAGAGGCAGGTGTTTTGTGTTGTCTCTGATTGGGAATCATATATAGGTGGCTTGTTTGTGTTGGGGTTTGTGGGTGGTTGTTTCCTGTCTCTGTGTTTTCGCTGCACCAGCTAGGACTGTATCAGTTTGCCACATTTTTGTTATTTTTGTAATTGTTAAGTGTTCACTGTTTATCATTATTAAATATGTTGAGCACCAACTACGCTGCGTCTTGGTCCGATCCCTGCTACACCTCCTCTTCTCATGAAGAGAAGGAAGGCTGCCGTTACACATATAGATGGATGTCAAAAGGTACAGTCACCCCCCCAAATTACTACCCCCACCACACTGTTCTCTGAGGCAGTTAATGAATCTGTAACTCATCACAACTAGCTGTCAGCCTGTAGAGAACTTGTAAAGAGACATTTCCCAGTCAGGAAATGTTAGTTGCTGTGTGTGAATGATAATATCCAGAACAGCGTAATGTAGCCAGAGAAACAATCTAATATTTTATGTCCGTGCTTTCTAAGTCAAGTCATTCATCGTGCGATTTTGTATCATCGTTAATAGCATATTGATATTCAGCAGTTTGGTAGTCACCACATTTTGAGTCTGCTTACTGTTCGACAACAAACTTCACTTGTAATAAACACCCCACTGTTTAATATTATGTCTAACAAGAGAGCCATTTATTTCAAAACTTTCAAGAAGGTACCTAAAACATCCACTGAAAAAGGTAGAAGAAGAATCCACTAAATGTTTTCCCAGCTAGCACATTTGGCTCTTTGGACGTTGTGGGAAAGTATGTTTTTGTTTTCACATTGGTTGTGGGAACAAAGCCATGCATTTCCTGACCGGTAAAACCCTTTTTTTTTTAACATTCTGAGAACAGAAGTGAATATTTCACCTGTTCTGTGAAATTGTATTTTTAGGTTGCAGGGAGGTTCTAAGAGGGTTTTACTATGGTTCCTTAACACAGCACATTTTTTAATTATCCCTCAGACAGAAATTACATATTGTTATTACATAACAACAAACAAGTCTTTGCTTTTATTTCTTATACACTGGTATAATCTGTTAGCATTGGCTGTCCTGAGATACCACTCAAGTGAGAACATAATCTTTCACCCAGCTAGCCGCACAAGGTGGAAGTGCCCTGAGCAGGTCTCTAGGTCACTGCCCAAGCCTGGACTATCAATGGAGGTACATCCCTTATTGTATACAGCCAGTGGTGGAAAAAGTACTCAATTCTCATACTTGAGTAAAAGTAAAGATACCTTAAATGAAAATGACTCAAGTAAAAGTCACCCAGTAAAATACTATTTGAGTTCAAGTTTAAAAGTATTTGGTTTTAAATATACTTAAGTATCAAAAGTAAATGTAGTTGCTAAAATATACTAAAGTATCAAAAGTAAAAAATTCCTTAAAATAAGCAAACCAGATGGCACAATTGTCTTGTTTTTTTATTTACGGATAGCCAGGGTCACACTCCAACACTCAGACATCATTTAAAAACAAAGCATTTGTGTTTAATGAGTCCGCCAGATCAAAGGTAGTGGGGATGACCAGGGATGTTCTCTTGATAAGTGTGCGATTTGGACCATTTTCTGTCCTGCTAAGCATTCAAAATGTAACAAGTACTTTTGGGTGTCAGGAAAAATGTATGGAGTAAAAAGTACATTATTTTCTTTAGGAATGTAGTAAAGTAAAAGTTATAAATAGTAAAGTACAGATACCCCAAAAAACTACTAAGTAGTTGTCAATAGTCTATGTGATGTGGGTAAGGCGGAGTCAGGCGCAGGACACAGAGGAGTATTAATCGTAACTTTACTCAATAAACAATCTTCCATCAAGGAGAACAAAATTCCAGAGCACATAAACGAGACAACTTGACAACAATAAACACGCACAAAACCATGATGGAACCAGAGGGTTAAATAGGGAAATTACAAAATTTAATTACAACGTAATGGAAACCAGGTGTGTACAATCAAGACCAAACAAAAGGAAAAAGAAATGTAGATCGGTGGAGACTAGAATGCCGGTGACGTCGACCGCCGAATGTCGCCCGAACAAGGAGAGGCACCAACTTCGGCGGAAGTCGTGACAGTAGTACTTTAAAGTATTTTTACACCACTGCATACAGCCTCCCGCAACTTTCTAGAAATGGTGCAGGATAGTTGCTTGGCTTTGTAAAACTCTCACCCATTTAAGGAAATTCACTAAACATTTTGATTTTCTTGGTATTTCATTACTTTAACAATGTTTTTCTGAAAGTTCAAACATGGTTATATTTAATAAACATTTTGATAATTTTCTAGGAACAATTTCCAACTGGTTTGACATTGGGAATGTTTTCAAATTGTTCCAAGAACATTAAGAAACAATGTTGTATTGTGAGAATTTCAGTACTTCAGCATAATGTTTCTTACAGGTTTCTTTATGGTTCTATTTAAAGTCATGATCTCAAATTGTTCCGAAAAAGTTAAGAAACAACTTTCGTCTGTAGGAATTTCAGTACTTTCACAGAACATTCCACACAAGATACCATGTGGTTCTATTTAATGTCATATTTTTACTACATTCTGGGAACATAAAAAAATGGAGTGACTGAAGCAATGTTCTCAGAATGTTCAGAGAATGTAAGGTTCTCTTTTATGTCAGCTCTTGGCAATATTCTGGGAATGAAAAAAAAAAAAAAAGAATTGTACACATTAATGCCACCGCTGTGTCAGATTTCAAAAAACTTTACCGAAAAAGCACACCATGCAATAATCTGAGTACAGCGCTCAGAGCCCAATCGACCCAAAGAGATATCCGCCATGTTGGAGTCAACATAAGTCATAAATAGAATTATAAATATTTACTTACCTTTGATGATCTTCATCAGAATGCACTCCCAGGAATCCCAGTTCCACAATAAATGTTTGATTTGTTCGATAAAGTCCATCATTTATGTCCAAACACCTCCTTTTGTCCGCGCGTTTAGTACACAATCCAAACTGACGACGCGCGGGCAGGTCCAGGAGAAAGTTCAGACGAACAGTCAGTAGAAACATGTCAAACTAAGTATAGAATCAATCTTTAGGATGTTTTTGTCATAAATTTTCAATAATGTACCAACTGGAGAATTCCTTTGTCTTCAGAAATGCAATGGAATGCAAGCTACCTCTCATGTGAATGTGCGTGACCAGGTCGTGGCACTCTGCCAGACCTCTGACTCAATCCCCTCTCATTCCCCCCTCCTTTATAGTAGAAGCATCAAACAAGGTTCCATAGACTGTTGACATCTAGTGGAAGCCTTAGGAAGTGCAACATTACCCCATTTCCACTGTATCTTGGATAGGCAAAGAGTTGAAACACTACAAACCTTAGATTTCCAACTTCCTGGTTGGATTTCTTCTCAGGTTTTTGCCTGCCATATGAGTTCTGTTATACTCACAGACATCATTCAAACAGTTTTAGAAACTTCAGACTGTTTTCTATCCAAATCTACTAATAATATGCATATATTAGCAACTGGGACTGAGTAGCAGGCCGTTTACTCTGGGCACGCTTTTCATCCAAACGTGAAAATGCTGTCCCCTATCCATAAGAAGTTTTAAGCTAACGTTACTGCATAATACCTGCATTGTGGGTGTTTGACTTATCACAAGACGGAGAACAACCTCTTGATAAGACTCTTTGCTTGACATTAGAATAAACAAAGCTTAACAGCTGGAGGTCCATGCTGATGGTCCATTAATGTTAAAGTAAGGCTATTGTAGGAGTAATGATGAAGATCCTTATCAAATTATGCATATCTTCTCGCTAAGAAAACAAAACAATTTATTCTTACCGCAAACAGGATTGACACATAGGAAGCTGGCCCATTGTGAAAGGTCAATTAGGGGGTAAAATGCAGATTGGATCCCTATCTTTACAATGATAAGCTTGTAAAGATAAATATAACCTTTAGCTTGGTATAAGTGAATGGAACTGAAACAGATCACAATCCTATCAAAATATGCATTGACCTTTTTTTTTAAATGTCTGTTTGTGCAGAAGTAGAGGAATACTGAAAACCCCACAAGTTGCCATTGTATTTCCATTCTGCTGCTACTTAAAGGGTTGTGATCGCCAAATCAAAGCACATGTTTCTGTTATACCTTGAGGGAATTTCACAAGACAGTAAGGTAGCATGGCAGCGCGGCCTGTGATGGCTTGTCTGGATTCACTGCCCTGTCCATGACTAATGCAGGTGATTTGAGATTTTTGATTGGATACAAAAAAAGGCTGCTCCAGTTACTCAAGGTTACAGAAGCTTCTGTTCTCCTGAAGATTGGGGCCAAAATACCTCTCACATAACTCCAGGATTACTGCTCAGCAGGGGAGAGCACACTGCTTATCTGGCCCACATTGTATAGAGAGGGCCTGGCCACAACATACAGTATCAGGGCTATCCCAGCTAGCACATTTGGTTCCTTGGAAGTTGTGGGAATGTACGTTTTTGGTTTCCCATTGGTTCTGGGAACAAAGCCACAAGTTTCCTGACCGCAAAAACTTTTCTTTACATTCTGAGAACATTTTGGGTGCTCAGGGAACTGACATTTTTTGGGGGTTCTGAGAACATTTTACTATGATTCCCTGAAAGTTTACCTGGGAGGTTTTTATTGTGTTCTCAGAACATTTTTTTTTTATCTAGGCAAGTCAGTTAAGAACAAACTCTTATTTACAATGACAGTGGGTTAACTGCCTTGTTCAGGGGCAGAACAACAGACTTTTACCTTGTCAGCTCAGGGATTCAATCTAGCAACCTTTCGGATACTGGCCCAACACTCTAACCACTAGGCTACCTGCCACCCATGAAATGCAATGGTAAAATAAATGTAAAGGTTATTTGAATTTGAGGTTTTAGAATTTCTTCCTTAAAACTTATTAAAAGTATTTCAATAAGACTAGCATAGGTTAACTGGTTTGAACTGCAAGCACAGATAGGACAAATGGAAACCACTTTTATTTTTTATTGTGGCACATCATACATACATACATACATCTAACTTGCGATTTACTGTATTCGATCCATGTAATTAGCCCACTGCACCACCAGGATGGAGCTAGCATGCCATGTTTTCTTAACTCACACAAAGCTGTTAATTTTTGTCTATTCAAATAGACCCAATTTCAACGGAAACAAGCACTCATTAAGATCAGGTGTGGCCAATTAGTGGGCATGACCAACACACCTGACCACACCTAATAACATAGAGGATGGAGAGAGTGTTGTTGAAGATGAGAATGGAATGTATGTTTTAAAATAACATTGTTAGAACACTCTTTGAACGTTACTAATGCTTTCTTGTGGTTTTTATAGAACGTTTTCTTAACTAATTATGTGACTTCTGAAGGTAATTGGTTGCACCAGATCTTATTTAGAGGCTTCATAGCAAAGGGGGTGAATACATATGCACGCACCACTTTTCATTTTTTTTTTTTATATAATTTTTTTAAACAAGTCATTTTTTTCATTTCACTTCACCAATTTCGACTATTTTGTGTATGTCCATTAAATTATATCCAAGTAAAAATCAATTTCAATTACAGGTCGGGATGCCACAAAATAGGAAAAACGCCAAGGGGGATGAATACTTTTGCATGGCACTGTATAGATTTCACATGACTGGGAATACAGATATGCATCTGTTGGTCATAGATACCTTTAAAAAAAGGTAGGGGTGTGGATCAGAAACCCAGTCAGTATCTGAAGTGACCACCATTTGCCTCATGCAGCGCAACTCATGATCAGGCTGTTGATTGTGGACTGTGGAATGTTGTCTCACTCCTTTTCAATGGCTGTATGAAGTTGCTTGGTATTGGCGGTAACTGGAAAACGCTGTCGTACACGTTGATGGGTGACATGTCTGGTGAGTATGCAGAAATGGAAGAAATGGGACATTTTCAGCTTTCAAGAATTGTGTACAGACCTTTGCGACATGGGTGTGTGCATTATAATGCTGAAACATAAGGTGATGAAGGCAGATGAATGGCACAACAATGGGCCTCGGGATCTCGTCACGTTATCTCTGTGCATTCAAATTGCCATCGTTAAAATGCAATTGTGTTCATTGTCCATAGCTTATGCCTACTCATACCATAACACCACCACCACCAAGGGGCACTCTGTTCACAACGTTGACATCAGCAAACCGCTCGGCCCCCACAATGCCATACAAGTGGTCTGCGCTTGTGAGGTCGGTTGGATGTACTGCCAAATTCTCTAAAACAACGTTGGAAGTGGCTTATCGTAGAAAGTTAGCATTTAATTATTTGGCCACAGAAATTGTGCACATTCCTGCAGTCAGCATGCCAATTGCAAGCTCCCTCAAAACTTGACATCTGTGGCATTGTGTTGTGTAATGAAACTGCACATTTAGAGTGCCCTTTTATTGTCCACAGCACAAGGTGCACCTATGTAATGATCCTGCTGTTTAATCAGCTTCTGCGTATTAAACATTTCTGGTATCTTTTATTTCAGCTCAATAAACATATATTTTTGTTCAGTGTACATACAACTTGTCACACTTACTAAGACGTTATGGCCTAAAGGAGATCTGGTGTTTAGCTAACAGTCACTACTGACTGATGTTTAGCAACATATATGTTAGCTCTGCTCTACCAAAATGGGTATACTATACATGAACATGTACTGTATGTGAGATTATGTAGTTAAACACTGTTGAATTAAAATGGATGATTGTTAAAGATCTAAAGGCAAACAAATTTTTCTTGGGCCCTGAAAGTTCAAATATTTAGTCTCTCTATTGTTAAAACATATGCAACTCCAATATAAGTGCTCCTTTCGAAGTTCATACAACATGAATATGAATCAGTCTAGCTTTCTAGCTTAACAATGTGTTGCTAACAATGACTTCCACTGGAGAACTAGGCCTATAGTATATTGAATATCCTTTTCTTCTCTGTCAAAAACCAGCATATCTACATCGCAAATGACTGTTGTGGTGTGCCGTAAGATTTTTTTTCTCATAAACGTTGCAAGCCACTTCACAGATGTAATGTCTATTTCTATAATAAAAAAATATACATACAGTACCAGTCAAAAGTTTGCACACACCTACTCATTCAAGGGCTTTTCTTTATTTGTACTCATTTCTAAATTGTAGAGTAATAGGGATGATATTTAAACTACGAAATAACACATATGGAATCATGCAGTAACCAAAAAAGTGTTAACCTGTTTGGGCTGCAGGGGGAGTATTGAGTAGCCAGATAAAAGGTGCCCATTTCAAACGGCCTCGTACTCAATTCTTGCTCGTACAATATGCATATTATTATTACTATTGGATAGAAAACACTATCTAGTTTCTAAAACCGTTTGAATTATTTCTCTGAGTGAAACAGAACTCATTCTGCAGCACATTTCCTGACCAGGAAGTGGAAAGACTGAAATCGATGCTCTGTTCTACTTCCTGCCTATACATGGGCATGATACGTAAGAGTCTACGTGCACTTCATACACCTTCCCCTGGATGTCAAGAGGCGGTGAGAGAAGAAATTTCGTGTTTATCTTGGTCTGAGGTGGAATAAAAGCTCTTTGTATGACGTGACCGTCCATTTTCTGTTTTCTGGAGCGCGCGAAAGAGGACATGGATTTGCCTTCTGTTTAGCTGTCGTTATGGACGACTAATATCTCCGGCTATGATTTTATTTGATACATGTGACCATATCATCGTAAAGTATGTTTTTTCAATATAGTTTCATCAGATTATTGAAAATTTTTCGGGAGTTTTGCCGTGTTCCGTTCTCTTCCGTTTGTTGACTTGGAGAGCTTTGTGCCACTTGGCAAGTGCGCGTGCTAAATCGAGAGGGAAAATGAACGTTCTGAATCCAAACAACGACTGTTCTTGACAAAGGACACCTTCTACAACATTCTGATGAAAGATCACCAAAAGTAAGAAACATTTTATGATGCTAATTCATATATCTGTCGTGCATGTGAATTAGTCGTGGGCGCCCAACTTTGGGGTACTCAGCTATACCGAAGCTGGATGTCGTAATGAAGTTATTTTTTAGAATTCTAACACTGCGATTTCATTAAGAACTAATGGATCTATCATTTCCTATACAACATGTATTTTTTACTTATGTTTATGAATAGCTATTTGGTCAGAATATGTGTGTCAGAAAACGTGTCAGAAAAATATCGTTGCTGTTTAGACGTTGTGGGAAAAAGATGCTACGTTAGCACAATGTGTAACCACTGATTTCAGCTCTAAATATGCACATTTTCGAACAAAACATAAGTGTATGTATAACCTGATGTTATAGGACTGTCATCTGATGAAGAAAATCAAGGTTAGTCAAAAATTATATATCTTTTGCTTGTTTGTTACGATCGCTAACTTTTGCTACTGGGAAATTGCTTGTGTTTTTGGCTATTGTGGTAAGCTAATATAACGCTCTATTGTGTTTTCGCTGTAAAACACTTGATAAATCGGAAATATTGTCTGGAATCACAAGATGCCTGTCTTTCAATTGCTGTACACTATGTATTTTTCAGAAATGTTTTATGATGAGTATTTAGTTATTTGGCGTTGGTGTCTGTAATTATTCTGTCTGCTTTCGGTGCAATTTCTGATTGTAGCTGCAATGTAAACTATGATTTATACCTGAAATATGCACATTTTTCTAACAAAACATATGCTATACAATAAATATGTTATCAGACTGTCATCTGATGAAGTTGTTTCTTGGTTAGTGGCTATTTATATCTTTATTTGGACGAATTTGTGATAGCTACTGATGGAGTAAAAAACTGGTGGAGTAAAAAACTGGTGTCTTTTGCTAACGTGGTTAGCTAATAGATTTACATATTGTGTCTTCCCTGTAAAACATTTTAAAAATCGGACATGTTGGCTGGATTCACAAGATGTGTACCTTTCATATGCTGTATTGGACTTGTTAATGTGTGAAAGTTAAATATTTAAAAAAAATATCTTTTGAATTTCGCGCCCTGCACTTTGAGCTGGCTGTTGTCATAAGTGTACCGGTGTCGGGCTGCAGCCATAAGAAGTTAAACAAATCAAAATATATTTTATATTTGGCAAAAGGTAGCCACCCTTTGCCTTGATGACAGCTTTGCACACTCTTGGCATTCTCTCAACCAGCTTCATGAGGTTGTCACCTGGAATGCATTTCAAATAACAGGTGTTCCTTGTTAAAAGTTAATTTGTGGAATTCCTTTCCTTCTTAAAGCGTTTGAGCCAATCAGTTGTGTTGTGACAAGGTAGGGGTGGTATACAGAAGATAGCCCTATTTGGTAAAAGACCAAGTCCACATTATGGAAATAATAGCTTAAATAGCAAAGAGAAATGACAGTCCATCATTACTTTCAGACATGAAGGTCAATCAATGCGAAAAATTTCAAGAAGTTTCTTCAAGTGCAGTCGCAAAAACCATCAAGCGCTATGATGAAACTGGCTCACATGAGGACCGCCTCAGGAAAGGAAGACCCAGAGTTGCCTCTGCTGCAGAGGATAAGTTCATTAGAGTTACCAGCCTCAGAATTTGCAGCCAAAATAAATGCTTCACAGATTTCAAGTAACAGACACATCTCAACATCAACTGTTTAGAGGAGACTGCGTGAATCAGGCCTTCATGGACGAATTGCAGCAAAGAAACCACTACTAAAGGACACCAATAAGAAGAAGAGACTTGCATGGGCCAAGAAACACAAGCAATGGACATCTGTCCTTTGGTCTGATGAGTCCAAATTTGAGATGTTTGATTCCAACTGCCTTGTCTTTGTGAGATGCAGAGTAAGTGAATGGATGATCTCCGCATGTGTGGTTCCCACCGTGAAGCTTGGGGGAGGAGGTGTGATGGTGTGGGGGTGCTTTGCTAGTGATACTGTCAGTGATTTATTTAGAATTCAAGGCACACTTAACCAGAATGACTACCACAGCATTCTGCAGCAATACGCCATCTCATCTGGTTTGCGCTTAGTGGGAATTTCATTTGTTTTTCAACAGGACAATGACCAAACACACCTTCAGGCTGTGTAAGGGATGTTTGACCAAGAAGGAGAGTGATGGAGCACTGCATCAGATGTCCTGACCACAACCCAATTGAGATGGTTTGGGATGAGTTGGACCGCAGAGTGAAGGAAAAGCAGCCAACAAGTGCTCAGCATATGTGGGAACTCCTTGAAGACTTTTGGAAAAGCATTCCAGGTGAAGCTAGTTGAGAGAATGCCAAGAGTGTGCAAAGCTGTCATCAAAGCAAAGGGTGGCTACGGTTACTACATGATTCTATATGTGTATTTCACAGTTTTGATGTCTTCACTATTATTCAACAATGTAGAAAATAGTAAAAATAAAGAAAAACCCTTGCATGAGAAGGTGTGCCCAAACATTTGACTGGTACTATATGTTTAGACTCAACATGGTATCATTAGAAATTGTCCAGACTCTGACATCCAATGTCACACAAGCTGACATATTGTTCTGTAGTAATTTTTGCGTGTTTAGTCTTGGCTGTACTCTGAGGTGGTTTTAGGTTGCTGCTACCTAGCTCCATGTATGTGGAACATCCCAGTCACAGACTGTTTTCAGCTGCTGGCTTCACAGTTAGGCACATTATTCCTGACAGACATGGTAGGAATCCCAAATGGCACCCTATTCCCTACATATTGCACTTCCTTTAACCAGAGATTTACAGGCCCTGGTCAAAAGTAGTATACTATTTATAGGGAATAGGGTGCCGTTTGCGATTGCAGCCAAGGAATTCAGTTTTCTCATTCATCTGAGTGAAGCCAGGTCTGGAGAGGAGAGAAGAAAATACATTTTAAAAACTCCCCTCACCTCCACCCCAGTCTTAAATACTTGGAGTTTGTCCTAGCAATCCCTACTGTGTGCAAACTGTAGTTAGGTGCCTGAACCTCATTAAGCTGTCTATATAGCAGCACTGCTAAACAGACATAGTGTCAGCATAACCCTTATTACATCCCAGTTTATTGGAAATGTACAATCTCTAAAATGCTTTTGTTAACCTTCCTATCATATGGCCATGGCACTGGCAGTTCTATGATGATCCTGTAGATTGGAATTGCATTATAAATGAAAAAGTACATGTCACCTAAAGTAACCACATGTGGCTATAGTTGAAGACCATGGCCTCTGTGATGTCAAATCTAGTTGCACTTTTATTTTAAAGTTCACAGTATTTCTGCTAAAAGGAAAGACCAAGGCGATTAAATTTTTAGGCTATAGACCTTTGTCTGCTTTGTTTTCTAATGTGGAGTGTTTAATTGGGTTTCGTCATTAACAAGACAATGGCATGGAAATTAATGCACATTTAAATTGGTAGATTTCCCATCTCTTGTCTTAGTCCCGTCTAACCTGGGAAAGCTGTTACGACTTGGAGTGACATGCAGATGGACACTTTTACTTTAACAAAATCGAATTACATCTAAGTAACCTAGACTGAAATAACAATGTATATTTAATTTAACAATATTATCTGTTCTTCACGTCAGGACAATATGACTGTCATTTACATTTAGAATGTGTGACGTTATGTATCTTTCAACACTATTGGTCTGAACTCATTTTGTTTTCAGATATATTTAACATAGTTAAAACTGACTTAAAACTTTTGAAAGTTTTTCGCCTAGTTCCTTATATTTCTTGAGCATACTGTATTTCTGCATATTGACGTTGGATCTAAATACTGTTTCTTGTCAAATATAATTCTCCAAATAACTGTACAAAATCATTAAACAAATGTAGGCTACTGTGCGTAATGGCTGTCAATTGATTGCGCGCGTCCGACCAACTATTACATTTTTTTTTTGTTTGGTGTCAAGGCAAGGTCTTTGTTTTGACAAAGGAAGAGAAAGGCTAATGAAGGGGGTAGGGAAAGTTGAGCTGTGTTCTACGCAGTGGGTAATTGAGCACTTTGATTGACATGTGAGTGCCAAAAGGCGCAGACGCTTTCGGATTGGCCGAAGCACACTTCACAATTTCCTCTTGTTTCCAAGCTGCCATACCCCAGGCAGCTATCTTTACAGGCGGTTGTGTGAGTCAGTCGCAGCAGAAGGGAACAGAACAGCGGGGGTGCAACAAGAGGAGGCAGGAGTGGAGTTATACTGAAACCTGAAACTTTCTATTCAGAGAACATTTATCCACTGGACTCTTGGAGCTTTTCTCCATTTATTTTTTCTCTTGTAGCAGGTCTATTCTATACTGAAAGCTCCAGTGAGTTGCATTTTACTTTTATCCTGTAGACTCTCCTCTGTTGTGAACAATGAGATCCATTGAACCTTTGTGCCGTTGGAGAATCATCCCTCTGGCTTTGACCATGGCAGTGGTGTCTATGAGCAGAGCCTCTGAGTATGAATACCTGAGCTGGAAATCGGACTTGTACAATGGTGGCCGCAGCTATGGCAAGCCTCCTCAGTGTGTGGATATCCCAGAGGACCTGCGGCTGTGCCACAATGTGGGCTACAACCAGATGCTGCTGCCTAACCTACTGGAGCATGAGACTATGGCTGAGGTGAAGCAGCAGGCGGGCAGCTGGGTGCCCCTGGTGCATAAGAGCTGCCACCCGGGTACACAGGTGTTCCTCTGCTCCCTGTTTGCCCCAGTGTGCCTGGAGCGCCCCATATACCCCTGCCGCTGGCTGTGTGAGGCTGTACGGGATGGCTGCACCCCTATCATGGAGTCCTTCGGCTTCCCCTGGCCTGAGATGCTCACCTGTGACAAGTTTCCCCAGGATGACGTGTGCATTGCCATGACTGCACCCAACACCACTGAAGCTACCAAGCCCACAGGTAAGGTTATACCTACTTACCTACCTTCCTACCTACCTATCAGCAGGCATCATGCCTGTCATCATATCTATATACATAATTACATATAAAATCCCTATGTGATTTCTAAGATCTCTCAGCCTGGTACCAGATCTGAAACTGAGCCATTGCTTGGCATAATGCTTAAATAACTGAGGTGTTGGCTAGGAGTTTGTAAGCTGTATTGTTCAATTGACAGTTTTTATTATGATTTATTTTCAATTTTATAAACATTTTTGAATCAATTTTGTGGATAAAACATGATAATATGTAATAATCCTTATCAAATATCTGAATTGGGCAACACAAACTAATGTGAACACCATATTATGCTATAGGGCAGGCTCAACATATTATGCTATAGGGCAGGCTATATAGAGCTGCAGTACTTGACTGAACACTCAGTCACTGCTTTGACATAGTGTGAGAATCAACACCCATGCAGTTCTACAGGCAGCAGAATGTTGTTTCAGGGGTTCAAATCTGTTTGTTGATCTCAAACCTCATGCAAATGATCATTCCCAACCTTTTGGGATCATTTTTCCCATGACTGCTTAGATTATTTCTCGATTAGATTATCTCAAAGAATATAAGAGTGAGATAGTAAAGCATTTATTTCGTTAGTTCATAGCAATATACGCTTCTCTGTCTTTACCAAGAGATAACCTCTCTTCCGAGCAAATGTTAAGTTGCTCGCTATTGACAAACAAGTTGGTAGCAACTTATTTCAAGGTGTTTGTTGAATACTGGGAGTCCAGCCAAATAACTAATACATCTATTAATGACCATTTTGTACTGACCTCTCAACTACTGACCTCTTCCTTTAGAACCCCCAAGAAAGTTGCATAGGGCAATTCCACAGTAACAGAGTGAGTGATGCTGAGACTCCAATTTTTCACTTTATAATGTATGTTAAAACCTCTACCGCTTCTCTCTCCCGGATCCGGGATCCTCCTCATCAAAAAAACTGACTAGCATAGCCTAGCCTAACGGGACAGGGATATAATATAATTTTCATGAAATCACAAGTCCAATACATCAAATGAAAGATAAACATCTTGTGAATCCAGCCATCATTTCCGATTTTTAAAATGTTTTACAGCGAAAACACAATATGTATTTCTATTAGCTAACCACAATAGCCAACACACAACCGCATATTTTCTATTTCACACAACCGCATGTTTCTACCGCATAGGTAGCTTTCACAAAACCGACAAAATAGAGATAGAATTAGTCACTAACCAAGAAACAACTTTCTCAGATGACAGTCTTATAACATGTTATACAATACATTTATGTTTTGTTTGAAAATGTGCATATTTGAGGTATAAATCATAGTTTTACATTGCAGCTACCATCAAAAATATCACCAACGCAGCCAGAATAATTACAGAGAGCAACATAAAATACCTAAATACTCATCATAAAACATTTATGAAAAATACATGGTGTACAGCAAATGAAAGATAAACATCTTGTGAATCCAGCCAATATTTCAGATTTTTTAAGTGTTTTACAGCGAAAACACAATATAGCATTATATTAGCTTACCACAATAGCCAAACACACAAACACATTTATTCACCGCAAAAGGTAGCTTTCGCAAAAACCAGCAAAAGATATAAAATGAATCACTAACCTTGAACAAATTCATCAGATGAGTCTTATAACATCATGTTATACAATACAATTATGTTTTGTTCGAAAATGTGCATATTTAGAGCTACAAATCCTGATTATACATTGTGAATACGAAGCATCGATTCACCAGAATCTCCAGAGATATTTTGGACACTCACCTAATCTGACCAAAGAACTCATCATAAACTTTACATAAAAATACTTGTTGTATGGCAAATGAAAGATACACTGGTTCTTAATGCAACCGCTGTGTTAGATTTTTAAAAATAACTTTACCATAACATACAGCTTGCGTTATTGTGAGACAGCGCTCACCAAAACGGCGGAGAATAGGACTCAACATTTTACACAGAAATACGAAATAACATCAAATGTTTTCTTACTTTTGTTGAGCTTCCATCAGAATGTTGTACAAGGAGTCCTTGGTCCAGAATAAATCGTTGTTTGGTTTTAGAATGTCCATTTCTTCTGTCGAATTAGCAACCTTGGCTAGCCATGTGGCGCGAACATGCCCATCAACTCTTGGCGCAAAGAATGGAAAATTCCAAAAGTCCCAATAAACGTTGAATAAACTGATAAAACTCGGTTGAGAGAACCTACTTTATGATGTTATTATCACATGTATCAAATAAAATCAGAGCCGGAGATATTCGCCGTGTATACGTAACGCTTTTCAGAAGCCAATGTCGAGCTCCGTGGCGCGCCTTGGTAGACAAAGAAAATTCCTGACCTGCCACTCCAAAATCTCTTGTTCGGCCTCAGATCAAGCTAGACACCCCATTCCACCTTCCACTGCCTGTTGACATCTAGTGGAAGGCGTATGAAGTGCATGCATATCGATAAATATAAGGCAATTGAATAGGCAGGCCCTGAAACAGAGCCTCGTTTTCAGATTTTTCACTTCCTACATGGAAGTTTGCTGCAAAATGAGTTCTATTTTACTCACAGACATAATTCAAACAGTTTTAGAAATTTGAGAGTGTTTTCTATCCAATAGTAATAATAATATGCATATTGTATGATCTAGAAAAGAGTACGAGGCCGTTTCATTTGGGCACGATTTTTTCCAAAGTGAAAACAGCGCCCCCCTATTGACAAGAAGTTTTAACCAATGATTGCAAAGTTAAACAAACCTAGGGACGACTTTTAACAATTTCCACAGAACATTTTACAAAAACACATTTATGGCTAAACTCACCAAAGGTGAGTGTGTCATTTATTTTAGAATGCATTGTTTTGAATTGTAATGACCCAGCTGGGCAGGCAGGCGATTGGTGGTCTTTACCATACTGTACATGCTACAGTGCCTTGCAAAAGTATTCATCCCCCTTGGCGTTTTTCCTATTTTGTTGCATTACAACCTGTAATTTAAATTAACTTTTTATTTGGATTGCATGTAATGGACATACACAAAATAGTGCAAATTGGTGATGTGAAATGAAAAAAATATCTTGTTAAAAAAAAAAAAAAAAAAAAAAGCTGAAAAGTGGTGCGTGCGTTTGTATTCATCCCCTTTGCTATGAAGCCCCTAAATAAGATCTGTTGCACCCAATTACCTTCAGAAGTCACATAATTAGTTAGATTGCACACAGGTGGATTTAAGTGTCACATGATCTGTCACATGATCTCAGTGTATATATACACCTGTTCTGAAAGGCCCCAGAGTCTGCAACACCACTAAGCAAGGGGCACCACCAAGCAAGCGGCACCATGAAGACCAAGGAGCTCTCCAAACAGGTCAGGGACAAAGTTGTGGAGAAGTACAGAACAGGGTTGGGTTATAAAAAAGATCAGAAACTTTGAACATCCCACGGAGCACCATTAAATCCATTCTAAAAAAATTGAAAGAATATGGCACCACAACAAACCTGCCAAGAGAGGGCCGCCAACCAAAACTCACAGACCAGGCATGGAGGGCATTAATCAGAGGCAACAAAGAGACCAAAGATAACCCCGAAGGAGCTGCAAAGCTCCACAGCGGAGATTGGAGTATCTATCCATATGACCAGTTTAAGCCGTACACTCCACAGAGCTGGGCTTTACGGAGGAGTGGCCAGAAAAAAGCCATGGCTTAAAGAAAAAAAGTAAGCAAGCGCATTTGGTGTTCACCAAAAGGCATGTGGGAGACTCCCCAAACATATGGAAGAAGGTACTCTGGTCAGATGAGACTAAAATGTAGCTTTTTGTCCAACAAGGAAAACGCTATGTCTGGCGCAAACCCAACACCATATCACCCCGAGAACACCATGCCCACAGTGAAGCATGGTGGTGGCAGCATCATGCTGTGGGGATGTTTTTCATCGGCAGGGACTGGGAAACTGGTCAGAATTGAAGGAATGATGGATGATGCTAAATACAGGGAAATTCTTGAGGGAAACGTGTTTCAGTCTTCCAGAGATTTGAGACTGGAACGGAGGTTCACCTTCCAGCAGGACAATGACCCTAAACATACTGCTAAAGCAACACTCAATTGGTTTTAAGGGGAAACATTTAAATGTCTTGGAAGGGCCTAGTCATAGCCCAGACCTCAATCCAATTGAGAATCTGTGGTATGACTTAAAACTTCTTCTGGCTGCAAGCCCGACGTCGGTACACTTATGACAACAGCCAGCTCAAGTGCAGGGCGCGAAATTCAAAATATATATTTTTTAAATATTTAACTTTCACACATTAACAAGTCCAATACAGCAAATGAAAGGTACACATCTTGTGAATCCAGCCAACATGTCCGATTTTTTAAATGTTTTACAGCGAAAACAGCACGTATATTTATGTTAGCTCACCACCAAATACAAAAAAAGGACAGACATTTTTCACAGCACAGGTAGCATGCACAAAGCCAACCTAACTAACCAAGAACCAACCAACCAAACTAACCAACAAACAACTTCATCAGATGACAGTCTTATAACATGTTATACAATAAATCTATGTTTTGTTCGAAAAATTTGCATATTTCAGGTATAAATCATAGTTTACATTGCAGCTACAATCAGAAATTGCACCGAAAGCAGCCATAATAATTACAGACACCAACGTCAAATACCTAAATACTCATCATAAAACATTTCTGAAAAATACATAGTGTACAGCAAATGAAAGACAGGCATCTTGTGATTCCAGCCAATATTTCCGATTTATTAAGTGTTTTACAGCGAAAACACAATATAGCGTTATATTAGCTTACCACAATAGCCAGAAAGACAAGCCATTTCCCAGCAGTAAAAGTTAGCGATCGTAACAAACCAGTAAAAGATATATATTTTTTGACTAACCTTGATATTCTTCATCAGATGACAGTCCTATAACATCAGGTTATACATACACTTATGTTTTGTTCGAAAATGTGCATATTTAGAGCTGAAATCAGTGGTTACACATTGTGCTAACTTAGCTACTTTTTCCACAACGTCTAAACAGCAACGATATTTTTCTGACACTTTTTCTGACACACATATTCTGACCAAATAGCTATTCATAAACATAACTAAAAAATACATGTTGTATAGGAAATGATAGATCCATTAGTTCTTAATGAAATCGCAGTGTTAGAATTCTAAAAAATAACTTCATTACGATATGCAGCTTCGGTATAGCTAGAGTACCCAAACGTTGGTCGTCGGCGACTAGTTCACATGTACGACAGATATATGAAATAGCATCATAAAATGTTTCTTACTTTTGCTGATCTTTCATCAGAATGTTGGACAAGGTGTCCTTTGTCAAGAACAATCGTTGTTTGGATTTAGAACGTCCATTTTCCCTCTCGATTTAGCAAGCACACTAGCCAAGTGGCTCGAAGCTCTCCATGTCAACAAACGGAAGAGAACGGAACACGGCAAAACTCCCGAAAAATTTTCAATAATCTGATGAAACTATATTGAAAAAACATACTTTACGATGATATGGTCACATGTATCAAATAAAATCAAAGCCGGAGATATTAGTCGCCTATAACGGCAGCTAAACAGAAGGCAAATCCAAGTCCCCCATCGCGCTCTCCAGAAAACAGGAAATGGGCGGACACGTCATACAAAGAGCTTGTATTCCACTTCAGACCAAGATAAACACTAAATTTCTTCTCTCACCACCTCTTGACATCCAGGGGAAGGTCTATGAAGTGCACGTATACTCTTACGTATCATGCCCATTTATAGGCAGGAAGTACAACAGAGCCCCGATTTCAGACTTTCCACTTCCTGGTCAGGAAGTTTGTGCCAAATGAGTTCTGTTTGACTCACAGATATAATTCAAACGGTTTTAGAAACTAGAGAGTGTTTTCTATCCAATAGTAATAATAATATGCATATTGTACGAGCAAGAATTGAGTATGAGGCCGTTTGAAATGGGCACCTTTTATCTGGCTACTCAATACTGCCCCTTCAGCCCAAACAGGTTAAAGATTGCTGTACACCAGCGAAACCCATCCAACTTGAAGGAGCTGGAGCAGTTTTGCCTTGAAGAATGGGCAAAAATCCCAGTGGCTAGATGTGCCAAGCTTATAGAGACATATCCCAAGAGACTTGCAGCTGTAATTGCTGCAAAAGGTGGCTCTACAAAGTATTGACTTTAGGGGGGTGAATAGTTATGCACCCTCAAGTTTTCTAGTTTTTTGTCTTATTTCTTGTTTGTTTCACAACAAAACATATTTTGCATCTTCAAAGTGTGAGGCATGTTGTGTGAATCAAACGATACAACCCCCCGAAAAATCTATTTTAATTCCAGGTTGTAAGGCAACAAAATAGGAAAAATGCCAAGGGTTACTTACTTTCGCAAGCCACTGTAAATTAGACCAATTCATTCACTTATGGAAACACAACATCGCTATAAACAAAGATGATTGGAGATATGGACTATCCATACAGTCACTGCTCTGCCTGTCCCGTCCTTTCCACCGCCTCGCTCTGTTTGCTCTGCCCACCCGCTTCTGGTGAAGAGCAGTGCAGATGCAAAGCTTGGTAACAGAATGACTGTTTGTGCTGTCATTCTGTTACCAAGAATTTGCACTGTTCTTCAAGTAAATGTGTTTTTGTCAAATATTCAGTAGAAATTATTAAAAGTAGTCCTTGTGCATATCGTTGTATTGTTTGTTTAACTTTGCAATCATTGGTTTTTGTTTGACATACATTTTAAAGTGAAGAATCTGAGTCTCAGCATCACGTTGTTCATGTGAAATTACCCTATAGCTTAATTTGAAGAGCAGATACAGTGGTATTTCTAAGAGTGAATACCGGAGGGACAATGATGAGAGATAAAAAATAAAAATACAGGCCATGTCAATTTCGCTAATGTAATAAACGGTGTTTCAAGGTTACAGTGAACTCCAAAAGACCTCAGGCCCGTGCTGCCTTTCTGTCTAGGGCTCTGGTCAAAAGTAGTGCACTATAAAGGGAAATGAGTGCCATTTGGGATGCAGCTTCAGTTTCTGGACTGAGTTATGGTCAAAAGGACAATATTTACCTAACAGCTTGGTAGTAACAATGGTTTAGATATGTTTTGTAAACAAACAAAAATCACGAAATTACAACAGAAATAGATGCTGCAGAAGGCCTTTCACAATGAAAGGACAAGTTTTGTCTAAAATTCTTGTTCCTGCCATGGGTTGTAGTATTTTATTGCCATAGGAATTAGTAGGATGTCTCTTGGAGCGAGTTGGAAATTCAGCTCTGCTCTTTAAGTAGAGGTGTCCCAGAGAAGGGGAAGTACAACCACCTCATCCAGATTTGCTAATAAATTAAAAGGGACTTTCCATCATCAACCTCCTTACGTTTTGATCTACATTGTATAACATATGCATGCTGCAAAACAGTGTTCAAACATTTCCTCCATTCTGAACATGAATGACTCGTCCGACAGCAGGATTACAGGATTGATATGGTGACTGGGGACTTAACAGTCCAGCACCCGATGGAGAGGTCTTTCTCACTCCATGGTGCTGCAGTTACACAGCACTTACTGTATATCTGAGGTAGTCCCTCTGTTACTGGGACGTGTTGGGTTGAGGGGGGGGCCAACATGGTGGTGTTTGTGGAGCCAACATGGTGGTGTGTGTACTGTTTGGGCAGTAGCCCAGCAGCATGAGAAAAGTCAGAGATCCACAATGTGTGCCACAAAGGCTCTCGTCAAAAGCAGTGCACTACATATGGAATAAGGTGCCATTTGGAACGCATGCCCTTACGTTGACGACTTTGTGCAAATCTAATTCGTTTTCCACATTTATTCAACGTCATCCTTGATTTTTTTGTCTTGAAATGATGTGGAAACAACATTGATTCAACCAGGTTTTGCCCAGTGGGTCATGTATTTTTAGAAAGTTATTTAAAGAGCCTCTACCCTGCTGCTGGACATGTATGAAGCAAGCAGTAATTGATTTAGAGTAGAAACAAGATGAAATAGAAAATAGTGACTCTGACTCTGTAAACAGTGCCTGTTTTCACAAGCTCTTTCCACCTGGGTGTAACTTTCACAAGGTTTTGTCAAACACACGTCATGGACAAGTAGCAATCACAACAAAACAGGATAAGTGTGTGTTAATATATATTAATTTATATTTCACCATCTGTTCCATTTGTTTAGAGTTTAGATGTTAAACCTTGCAGCCTTCCAAATGTTGTTCGAGAAAGAACAGAAAAGTTATCAGAAAATTCATGAACATCACTTGACAAAGACACTACCAATAGTTGTTATACTATACAGTCACAATCGTTCATTGTTTAAAATCATAATGTCAAAATATTCTAAACATTTCATGTAACTTGGCTCCTGTAACTGAAAATAAATATCGAACCCTGAGTGGAACATCTGCACAGTCAGTGCTTACAGTGGCAAGAAAAAGTATGTGAAAAAGTATGTGAACCCTTTGGAAATACCTGGATTTCTGCATAAATTGGTCATAAAATTTGATCTGATCTTCACATAGGTCACAACAATAGACAAACACAGTCTACTTAAACTAATAACACACAAACAATGATACGTTTTCATGTCTTTATTGAACACACCATGTAAACATTCACAGTGCAGGGTCGAAAAAGTACGTGAACCCTTGGATTTAATAACTGCTTGACCCTCCTTTGGCGGCAATAACCTCAACCAAGCGTTTTCTGTAGTTGCGGATCAGGCCTTCACAATGGTCAGGAGGAATTTTGGACCATTCCTCCTTTACAAAACTGTTTCAGTTCAGCAATATTCTTAGAATGTCTGGTGTGAACTGCTCTCTTGAGGTCATGCCACAGCATCTCAATTGGGTTGAGGTCAAGACTCTGACTGGGCCACTCGAGAAGGAATATTTTCTTCTGTTGAATCCATTCTGTTGTTGATTTACTTCTGTGTTTTGGGTCGTTGTCCTGTTGCATCACCCAACTTCTGAGCTTCAATTGGCGGATAGATAGCCTAACATTCTCCTGAAAAATGTCTTGATACACTTGGGAATTAATTTTTCCGCCGATGATAGCAAGCTGTCCAGGCCCTGAGGAAGCAAAGCAGCCCCAAACCATGATGCTGTCACGGCCGTCGAAAGAACTGGACCAAGGTGCAGCGTGATGAGCGTACATATTCCTTTTATTTAGAATGACGCCGACAAAACAATAAACAATACCAAAACAACCGTGAAGCTTAAGGGCATATAGTGCCACAAACAAAGACAACTTCCCACACAGAAAGGAGGGAAAAGGGCTACCTAAGTATGGTTCTCAATCAGAGACAGCGATAGACAGCTGTCCCTGATTGAGAACCATACCCGGCCAAAACAAAGAAATACAAAAACTTAGAAAATAGAACAGAATGCCCACCCAAATCACACCCCGACCAAACCCAAAATAGAGACATAAAAGGCTCTCTAAAGTCAGGGCGTGACAGATTCTCCCTCCACCATACTTTACAGTTGGGATGAGGTTTTGATGGTGGTGTGCTGTGCCTTTTTTTCTCCACACATAGTGTTGTGTGTTTCTTCCAAACAACTCAACTGTAGTTTAATCTGTCCACAGAATATTTTGCCAGTAGCGCTGTGGAACATCCAGGTGCACTTTTGCAAACTTCAGATGTGCAGCAATGTTTTTGTTTCATGGGAGGGTCCCATGAACACCATTCTTGTTTAGTGTTTTACGTATCGTAGACTCGTCAACAGAGATGTTAGGATGTTCAAGAGATTTCTGTAAGTCTTTAGCTGACACTCTAGGATTTTTCTTAGCCTCATTGAGCATTCTGCGCTGTGCTCTTGCAGTCATCGTTGCAGGACAGCCACTCCTAGGGAGAATAGCAACAGTGCTGAGCTTTCTCCATTTATAGACAATTTATCTTACTGTGGACTGATGAACATCAAGGCTTTAAGAGATACTTTTGTAACCCTTTCCAGTTTTATGCAGGTCAACAATGCTTAACCTTAGGTCTTCTGAGATTTATTTTGTTCGAGGCATGGTTCACATCAGGCAATGAATATCAAACTCAAATTTTGTGAGTTTTTTTTATAGGGAAAGGCAGCTCTAACCAACATCTCCAATCTCGTCTCATTGATTGGTCTCCAGGTTAGCTGGCTCCTGACTCCAATTAGCTGTTGGAGAAGTCATTAGCCTAGGGGTTCACATACTTTTTCCAACCTACACTGTGAATGTTTAAATTATGTATTCAATATAGACAAGACAAATACAATCATTTGTGTGTAATTAGTTTAAGCACACTATGTTTGTCTATTACTGTGGCTGAGATTCAGATCAGATAAAATTTGATGACATACTTTTTCTTCGGAATCTGTTCTGACAGTGAAGGCCTAATCTTCCTTAAAAGCCTCAAGTAACAGGGAATGTGTATGTACAGTTGAAGTCGGAAGTTTACATACACCTTAGCCAAATACATTTAAACTCAGTTTTTCACAATTCCTGACATTTAATCCTAGTAAAAATTCCCTGTCTTAGGTCAGTTAGGATCACCACTTTATTTTAAGAATGTGAAATGTCAGAATGTTAGTAGAGAGAATTATTTGTTTCAGCTTTAATATCTTTCATCACATTCCCAGTGGGTCAGAAGTTTACATACACTCAATTTGTATTTGGTAGCATTGCTTTAAATTGTTTAACTTGGGTCAAACGTTTCGGGTAGCCTTCCACAAGCTGCCCACACACAATAAGTTGGGTGAATTTTGTCCCACCTCTCCTGACAGAGCTGTTGTAACTGAGTCAGGTTTGTAGGCCTCCTTGCTCTCAAACGCTTTTTCAGTTCTGCGCACACATTTTCTATAGGATTGAGGTCAGGGCTTTGTGATGGCCACTCCAATACCTTGACTTTGTTGTCCTTAAGCGATTTTGCCACAACTTTGGAAGTATGCTTGGGGTCATTGTACATTTGGAAGACCCATTTGCGACCAAGCTTTAACTTCCTGACTGATGTCTTGAGATGTTGCTTCAAAATATCCACATAATTTTCTTTCCTCATGATGCCATCTATTTTGTGAAGTGCACCAGTCCCTCCTGCAGCAAAGCACCCCCACAACATGATGCTGCCACCGCCGTGCTTCACGGTTGGGATGGTGTTCTTCGGCTTGCAAGCTTCCCCCTTTTTCCTCCAAACATAACGATGGTCATTATGACCAAACAGTTCTATTTTTGTTTCATAAGACCAGAGGACATTTCTCCAAAAAGTACGATCTTTGTTCCCGTGTGCAGTTGCAAACCGTAGTCTGTCTTTTTTATGGCGGTTTTGGAGCAGTGGCTTCTTCCTTGCTGAGCGGCCTTTCAGGTTATGTCGATATAGGACTCGTTTTACTGTGTATATATATACTTTTGTACCTGTTTCCTCCAGCATCTTCACAAAGTCCATTGCTGTTGTTCTGGGATTGATTTGCACTTTCCGCACCAAAGTACGTTCATCTCTAGGAGACGCCTGAGCGGTATGACGGCTGCGTGGTCCCATGGTGTTTATACTTGCGTACTATTGTTTGTACAGATTAACGTGGTACTTTCAGGCATTTGGAAATTGCTCCCAAGGATGAAAGAGACTTGTAGAGGTCTACAATTTTTTTTCTGAGGTCTTGGCTGATTTCTTTTGATTTTCCCTTGATGTCAAGCAAAGAGGCACTGAGTTTGAAGGTAGGCCTTGAAATACATCTACAGGTACATCTCCAATAGGCTAATTTACATAATTTGAGTCAATCAGAAGCTTCTAAAGCCATGACATAATTTTCTGCAATTTTCCAAGCTGTTTAAAGGCACAGTCAACTTAGTGAATGTTAACTTCTGATCCTCTGGAATTGTGATATAGTGAATTATAAGTGAAATAATCTGTCTGTAAACAAAAAAAAATGAAAATAATTACCTGTGTCACGCACAAAGTAGATGTCCTAACCGACTTGCCAAATCTTTAGTTTGTTAACAAGAAATTTGTGTAGTGGTTGAAAAATCAATTTTAATGACTCCAACCTAAGTGTATGTAAACTTCCGACTTCAACTGTATGTGTATCTGCGTGTGTGCGTGGCTGTGTGCGCGTTAGGCCTGTGACAGTCATAGAATTTTGGATGATGATAATTGGCCACTCAAATGACCACATTTTCTCCTGTCCTCTGCATGTGCTGCCATAGAAATATAAAGGGGTGGCCCGATTTCAAGTCAATGGTGGCATAATGGGTGGACCATTGCGAGTGTACCCGTAGGAGCAAAGCAGGAAGTAAAAGCAGGAAGTGTACCCATGAATACAGTATGTGCTGTGATTTGTTGATTCAACTCAACTGACATTACAAAAAATACATTATATTGCATGAGCCACATCAGTTAGCATAATTTGAATGAACAGTCTAAATTATCATGTAAATTATTGCATACCACAATACCAGTCTTCAGTCAGCTGTTTTTCCCAAAAAAGAAAGACTGTTGATGATGGTGATTTTATTTTCATGACGGCGGTCTTCATCCATAACCGTAAATTATTATTATGAATTAGCCTTTTAAAATGATAAACTTGGATTAGCTAACACAACATGCCATTGGAACACAGGAGTGATGGTTGCTGATAATGGGCCTCTGTACGCCTATGCAGATATTCCATTAAAAATCAGCCGTTTCCAGCTGCAGTAGTCATTTATAACATTAACAATGTCTACACTGTATTTCTGATCAATTTGATGTTATTTTAATGGACAAAAAAAGTGGTTTTCTTTTAAAACAAGGACATTTCTAAGTGACCCCAAACTTTTGAACTGTACTGTAGGTGTTTACATAAGATTTTGTATGCAAGACTGATGTGAATCACAGGCAGGGAGATAGGTGGTAAAGCAGTGTTACTACCATGGGAAATGAGCTGATGTTGAAGTAAATAGAGGTGTGAACAATGCAAGGGTCTGTTAGGGATTCAGTTGTATTGCCTGACAGCTGTTTGGATTGGTAAGTATTCTAGAATCCTGTTTGGAGGATACTGGATTTCCTGCTTATCCTTTCAGTCTTGTTAAATTTTTGTCAGAGCTATGTTAACTGGTAGATTACTGTATCAGTGCTACATGTCTTACCCTCTAAATAGACTGTCTCTCCTCCCTCCCTTTCACAGGTTATTCCCCCATATGTCCCCCATGTGACAATGAAATGAAAACAGACATCATTCTAGAGCACATGTGTGCCAGCGAGTTTGGTAAGCTTCTCCTAACCGTAACACTACCATTTACATACCGATGATACACATGCACACACACGTTTTGTCATGACATGTTTTCCTATGGGCAACCATACCTGTGGATCATGTTTGCCAACACCACAGGATAGTAGCCTATACACCTGGAACCACATACAGTAGGCTACAGCAGTATGTTTATCCTTACAGCTCTGGAATATATGGCCCAGACAGACCTAATGATCCCTTCCTCCCACCCACCTTATGTCGACAAAGTACATAGTAAAATATTTACATATCAAGCTTAGAGAAGTTAAAGTGACACTCTTGTCACTAGGTTTGCTTACTTACATGCATTCCCGACTCTTGCCATTCTGGTTACAGTAATGAGCTTGGAGCTTTATCCCAGCTATAGATGATGGCCCATAGCACCGCACAGTCATCTCTTTGTATGATCTTAAAAGTGAGGTCTTTAGTGGGGTTAACCAGTCTATTGGAAATAGAAGGGTTCTGAAAGAAAAGCCAGTTAATGTAGATTAACTGTAAGAAAAACAGAAAAAGGGATCAGTTCGACATTAAGTATCATAGAGGCTCATGGATTTAGTTCCAGCTGACTGTACAAGGTGAAGAAAGAAAACAAAACCACCTTCTTCCACTACTCTATAGCATAAAAATGCGTTACTAGCCTAGCGATGAACGAGCATAAACTTGCTTTACTAGCCTAGCGATGAACGAGCATTAACATGCTTTACTAGCATAGTGATGAATGAGCATAAACTTGCTTTACTAGCCTAGTGATGAATGAGCATAAACATGCTTTACTAGCCTAGCGATGAACGAGCATAAACATGCTTTACTAGCATAGTGATGAATGAGCATAAACATGCTTTACTAGCATAGTGATGAATGAGCATAAACATGCTTTACTAGCATAGTGATGAATGAGCTTAAACATGCTTTACTAGCATAGTGATGAATGAGCATAAACATGCTTTACTAGCATAGTGATGAATGAGCATAAACATGCTTTACTAGCATAGTGATGAATGAGCATAAACATGCTTTACTAGCATAGTGATGATTGACCATAAACATGCTTTACTAGCATAGTGATGAATGAGCATAAACATGCTTTACTAGCATAGTGATGAATGAGCATAAACATGCTTTACTAGCATAGTGATGAATGAGCATAAACATGCTTTACTAGCATAGTGATGAATGAGCATAAACATGCTTTACTAGCATAGTGATGATTGACCATAAACATGCTTTACTAGCATAGTGATGAATGAGCATAAACATGCTTTACTAGCATAGTGATGATTGACCATAAACATGCTTTACTAGCATAGTGATGAATGAGCATAAACATGCTTTACTAGCATAGTGATGAATGAGCATAAACATGCTTTACTAGCATAGTGATGAATGAGCATAAACATGCTTTACTAGCATAGTGATGATTGACCATAAACATGCTTTACTAGCATAGTGATGAATGAGCATAAACATGCTTTACGTTTCAAAGGTCCAAGCATATTTTCATCAAAGAATAGTTTAATTTTCAAGAAGATTTGCTCAATTTCATGCTTGTTGGATGGATGGGACATTGTTTAAAACAAACTTTCATTATCGGAGAAATGATGTGGCTTTGACCAACATTTCACAGAGCCTACTCTCAGACAGTGCTCAGGGTAGTTGTTCTGTCTGAGTATTTTATTTATTTCACCTTTATTTAACCAGGTAGGCCAGTTGAGAACAAAGTTCTCATTTACAACTGCGACCTGGCCAAGATAAAGCAAAGCAGAGCGACACAAACAACAACACAGTGTTACACATGGAATAAACAAACGTACAGTCAATAACACAATAGAAAAGTCTATATACAGTGTGTGCAAATGAGGTAAGATTAGGGAGGTAAGGCAATACATAGGCTATAGTGGCGAAATAATTACAATTTAGCAATTAAACACCGGAGTGACAGATGTGCAGAAGATGAATGTGCAAGTAGAGATACTGGGGTGCAAAGGAGCAAAAAAATAAATAACAATATGGGGATGAGGTAGTTGGGCTATGTACAGGTGCAATGATCCTGTAAGCTGCTCTGACAGCTGATGCTTAAAGTTAGTGAGGGAGATATGAGTCTCCAGCTTCAGTGATTTTTGCATTTCGTTCCAGTCATTGGCAGCAGAGAACTGGAAGGAAAGGCGGCTAAAGCAGGAATTGGCTTTGGGGGTGACCAGTGAAATATACCTGCTGGAGCACGTGCTACGGGTGGGTGCTGCTATGGTGACCAGTGAGCTGAGATAAGGTGGGCTTTACCTAGGAAATACTTATAGATGACCTGGAGCCAGTGGGTTTGGTGACGAATATGAAGCAAGGGCCAGCCAACGAGAGCATACAAGTCGCAGTGGTGGGTAGTATATTGGGCTTTGGTGACAAAACGGATGGCACTGTGATAGACTGCATCCAATTTGCTGAGTGGAGTGTTGGAGGCTATTTTGTAAATGACATCGCCGAAGTCAAGGATTGGTAGGATAGTCAGTTTTACGAGGGTAGGTTTGGCAGCATGAGTGAAGGATGCTTTGTTGCGAAATAGGAAGCCGATTCTAGATTTAAGTGAAATTGAAAAGATTGACAATTTGTATACTTCTGGGGATCATTCCTTCGGATGTAACAGATTGAAGCGCTAACTGACCACCAAGTAAACTGATGTGAAAGATTTCTTGAGAAAGTACAGTTAAACTTGTTTTCTTGCTCATACAGCTGATGCTTAATTCTCATAGCTTTACATATGTATTACCACGGATATAACTTGCCTAGTTAAATAAAGGTTAAATAAAAACATTTAAAGGCTAATATTCTGTAACTATTGAATTGGGGCCCTAAAGTCTTTATTTGGCAGATATTTAAAGCTGTAAATCGGTATGTTTGTTTCGCTGTCTGGCATTCTGGAGGTGTCAGTAGGGTTGTGCTTTAAAGCTTAATTCCTATTGGTCCATATCACAGACCGTCTGATGTCACATGGGACTGATGTCACATGTCTTTATGCCATTCTATCCACAGGGTGTCAATGCAGAGTAGCAACAGCTGTTTGAATGTTTTGTTTTTGAATGCAATTAAAATGCATTGATAGTTTCTCGCATGCAGGGACACTGTAAATTCAACCCACCTTGAGACATTGATTGTGTGCAGTGAGAATGTGCACAAGTTTACAGAATGCTGTGCCTTATTTTTTATTGCTTGTAGCTGGCCTCTCACATTTTTAGTGGTTTCCAAATCAATTCCAAGCAGCAGACGTTGGGAAGACAGACTTTGTGCATTAAAAACAAGTTTTCTTTCAGAGTGGTTCTCAGGAACAGCTAATACAAAGTTAGGTCTTTTAAATGAAGTGGCCCATTGTTACACTGTAATGATGGGCCTCCCTTTTCTGTCCTCAGAAACCGTCCCTGGTTTGCCAAGAGAGAGTGGCACATTATTGGTCTGTTTCATCTATGATTAAGATAGATGTTGTTTTGATTTCTTGTCATAATCTCTTTAACGCTTGATGCCTGAGCTTATCCAGGCAGACTGAGCATGGCCGCTGACAATGGCGGTTAAATGAGACTGTTATTGCAGCCATGAGACCTAATCACAGCAGGAGTGGCCCACAAAGGGAGAGTCCCAACTCCCATGAGAAAAAACAGGGCTTATGTCCCAAATGGCTCACTATTCCCTATAAAGTGCACTACTTTTGACCAGGGCACAAAAGGCTCTGTTAAAAAGTAGTGCACTATGTAGGTAATAGGGTGCCATTTGGGACACTGTCAGGAGCTGATGAGCTGATCTTCTTGCAGTGTGGCAATGCCATGGGCTATATGGTGGTTAGTTTCCTTTGCTTTGCTCTACCGGTTGGGCAACATGTAAACAAGCAATGTTTATGCTCCCTAGAGATGTTCTAATTGACTAAAGAAAAGAGAAAGCAGGCTTTTAAGATGGCTGCCACAGGTTAATCAATAATGTAAGCAGTAACCTAGGGTTTAGCTTGATTAAACTTCTGGAGGGACAAACATTAGGTCATGTTTTTTTTAAAGCATTAACATTGTGCAGATTTAGATGATTTTCATTATAATTTGTCTGACGTGATGTTCCTCCGAACTGGCTTGAGCCCTTCTTACTTTGCCCTAAAACTGATGCAAGGATGGGCTTGACTCGAAAACAACTATTATATGGTGTGAAAGATCTGTCATTCATTTTTGTCAGAAGAGGGAGATATGAGTAAAATGTGGAAGCAATTATGACATAATTTGATCTGTTTTGACGTCAACAAAGCATCTGGTCATGTCAGTCGTAACTTGTGAGCTAATCTATTACTACGCTTTCATCAAGCCACTTTTGGTCAGACCAAAATGGATCAGAGGGAGGGATAGTTTATAATAGACACAGATTGATCATTTAAGTGCACTACTCTAGACTTTCACTATGAAATATCCTGCCTGCCTGGCAAGCAAGGGATGCTGAATGTATCACTTTTTATCACTAGTATTCACATAAAGGGTACTTGTATATACACATATATTTACATGTACTGTAGAGACAACAGCGTAACCTTAGGCCTGGTATAGGTACATTTTGACTAACTTCAGACTGTGTAGTTGATAGGTTACCTCAGTCAAGGCAGCAAGCTGGAGGAATCTGAGACTTACATCGAGGTCAGTTTTATTAATCTGCATGGACTAATCATGTCAAAAAAATGCCTCCGCTGGCACAGAATGAGCATTTTTGCTCACTGAAGCACTCAGTTCCTGGAAACATCTCATTGCGAAAGGTCTGTTTTCATTTAACATGAAAGTTAAGTGTGAACGAGAGGCTTATTAATATTGTGTGCCATTGTTTGAAGTCATGAATAATTGCCTCCTTCCAATCTCACAATCAGTTTTGACATTCTCAGGAGAGTTTATCTTGATGAAGTTGGAGTATTTTGAGATGAGGCAAGAGTTGTTTTATGCTTTGTGGTTGGATACAAGACAATCTGGCAGAGGAAGAATACATGTGTTTAAAAAAGTCATGGAGGAATAGATAAAAAAAATATATATATATATAAGTAGAAGGGGATGTTTCTTGAAGGTCTGTGTGACCATGCTGTATGTACTATAATATATGCCATTTAGCAGTGACCTGAGTAGTAACCGCAGTTTGTCTGAGTAACTGAACTTCATTTTCAACTCCAACTGAAGAGTGAAGATGCAAAGACAAACAACAAAATCAACAGTTCAGTTAACCAAATGTTACGTGTTGGTGACCATGATCAACCATGAGGAAATAACAATCTAGCTAGTTAAACCCCTCCCAGTCCCTGGTCCCTGGTCCCTCAGAGATCATGATTCATTTGTTTATTTTTATTGTATGTATGTGTGTATATATATTTTCCTTTATTATTGTCCCCTAACCCTACCACCCCTTCCCTAATTAGAGTAAACTAATGGACGACAACAACACTTAGGCTTCTACTTCCAGCTTATACTTACTATACATTTTATAGACAGTATATTTTACAATAGTTATATTTTGTTTGTTTTTAGTCCCATCCTTCAGCTACCTTCAACCCCTCCCATCTATCTCTGAAGACCATCCAGTTTTGATTTCTATTTGACATATATTTTTCAACTGTGCTGTTTCACAAAAGTTATGAACCTACAGTGCATTCGGAAAGCATTCAGACCCCTTGACTTTTTCCACATTTTGCTAGGTTACAGCCTTATTCTGAAATGGATTAAAGTGTTTTTTCCCTTCATCAATGTACACACAATACCCCATAATGACAAAGCAAAAACGTTTTTTTATACATTTCTGCATATGTATAAAAAACTGAAAAAGCACATTTTACATAAGTACTCAGACCCTTTACTTAGTACTTTATTAAAGCACCTTTGGCAGTGATTACAACCCCGAGTCTTCGTGGGAATGACACTACAAGCTTGCCACACCTGTATTTGGGGAGTTTCTCCCATTCTTCTCTGCAGATCCTCTCAAGCTCTGTCAGGTTGGATGGGGAGCGTCGCTGCACAGCTATTTTCAGGTCTCTCCAGAGATATTTGATCGGGTTTAAGTCCGGGCTCTAGCTGGGCCACTCAAGGACATTCAGAGACTTGTCCCGAAGCCACTCTTGCATTGTCTTGGCTGCGTGCTAAGGGTTGTTGTCCTGTTGGAAGGTGAACCTTTGCCCCCAGTCTGAGGTCCTGAGCGCTCTGGAGCAGGTTTTCATCAAGGATCTCTCTGTACTTTGCTCCGTTCATCTTTCCCTTGATCGTGACTAGTCTCCTAGTCCCTGCCACCGAAAAACATCCCCACGGCATGATGCTGCCACCACCATGCTTCACCGTAGGGATGGTGCCAGGTTTCCTCCAGACGTGATGCTTGGCATTCAGGCCATAGAGTTCAATCTTGGTTTCATCAGACCATAGAATCATGCTTCTCATGGTCTGAGAGTCTTTAGGTGCCTTTTTGGCAAACTCCAAGCAGGCTGTCGTGCCTTTTACTGAGGAGTGGCTTCCGTCTGGCCACTCTACCGTAAAGGCCTGATTGGTGGAGTGCTGCAGAGATGGTTGTCCTTCTGGAAGGTTCTCTGGTTCTCTGTCTCTGTCTTTGTCACCTCCATGACCAAGGCCCTTCTCCCTTGATTGCTCAGTTTGGCCGAGCTGCCAACTCTAGAAAGAGTCTCGGTGGTTCCAAACTTTTTCCATTTAAGAATGATGGAGGCCACTGTGTTCTTGGGGATCTTCAATGCTGCAGACATTTTTTTGGTACCCTTCCCCATATCAGTTTCTCGACACAATCCTGCCTCGGCGCTCTAGGGACAATTCCTTCGACCTCATGGCTTGGTTTTTGCTCTGACATGCACTGTCAACTGTAGCACCTTATATAGACAGGAGTGTGCCTTTCTAAATGATGTCCAATCAATTGAATTTACCACAGGTGGACTCCAATCAAGTTGTAAAAACATCTCAAGGATGATCAATGGAAACAGGATACACCTGAGCTCAATTTAGAGTCTCATAGCAAAGGGTCTGAATACTCATCTAAATAAGGTATTTCAGTTTTAAAAAATATATATATTTGCAAACATTTATAAAAACCTATTTTTCACTGCCATTATGGGGTATTGTGTGTAGATTGATTAAAAACTTTTTTTCATCAATTTTAGAATAAGGCTGTAACACAGGGGTGTCAAACTCCACGGAGGGCCTAGTGTCTGCAGGTTTTTGGTTTTTCCTTTCAATAAAGCCCTAGACAACCAGGTGTGGGGAGTTCCTAACTAATTAGTGATGTTAATTCATCAATCAAGTACAAGGGAGGAGCGAAAACCCGCAGACACTCGGCCCCCCGTGGAATGAGTTTGACACCTGTGCTGTAACATAAGAAAATGCACTGGATATACATTTTACGGACACAGTATATTTTACATGAGTTATCTTGTCATTTTTAGTCCCACCATTCAGCTCCACATAACCCCTCCCATCTATCTCTGAACACCAACCAGTTTTGATTTAATGAATCTGTTTCTTAACAGAGCAATTGGTGCTTTCTGACCTGCTGATGGCTTTATGGTACATCCAACTCAACACTTTTTCCCCACTGTGATTTATCTCCATACTTAAGCTGTTATTACTGCAGCTCTTTGTTACAGTGTCAGAACACTTCAATTCAAACCCACCCTGCTCTACTTCAGACAGATTACTTTCTCTCTGGTGGTATAGGCAATTGCACCATCCATCCCTCCCCATTCTAATGTGTTAAATAAAAGTGCAGCAGCCCTGGCCCTGCTATAAACTGATTACATAGATTGCTTCCCAAATGGCACCCTGTTCCCTATATAGTGCACTACTTTTGACCAGGGAACATAGTGCACTACTTTTTACCAGGCTTCTATGTAGGGAATAGGTTGCCATTTGGGACGCAGACATTGGGTCATGGGGGCAGACAGGTTCCATGGTTGTGAATGGGCCAGAGCGGTGTTATTCCATGGTTGTTTTCCTGCTGGGTTTATGACACCATCTGAGCTGGCTGAAAGCCTGTCTTGCTTTCTAAACCAGGAGAGGAAATCAGGTTGAGATTCGGAGACAAAGGTTGCTGCCTAGATGTCCACAAAATGTACAGCATTGCCGATTGATGGAGAGAGTTTGAGTGCTCTGAATTTGTCCAAACCTGAGACCTCTGACAGATGGAGATTTTGAATATATAATGACAGTTGAAGCTTGCTGTTTTTGCATTATTTCCTATTTTCGCTCTGGTAACGTTGAAAGGAAAATTGTGAAATTATTATAACTCTAGTGTCAGATGATAGTTTGGGGAGAATAGTTTTCCAAAACACATGCCCAGAATGTGTTAGATTAACTTTGTTCTGAAGTGTCTGTGCTATATCTGAGAGATTTAAGATCAATAAGTTATTTTTTCCCCCCACATATATTTAACCCCTTATGTCTGGCACTAAACATCTCGATATACAGTGTACTTCTATACATTTTTTCAACTGGTACTGGGGGACCTTCAAACGTGTCTTGTGAGGCCCGTGGGCAACACAACCGACATGTACATGTTCGTAAGTCTCACCTTTCATATTAGTGTGTAGCCCGAACTGTTTGAACGCTACAGACAGAAGTTGTCAAATTGGCTATACTGACTTCAGATGAGTCCCAAGACGCTTGTAGGGGTCGTAGAGCAAAACAGAGAACACCATCATGTTCGTGAGAGTCATCTTTCCATAATAGTTTGTAGGCCTAACCGTTCAGATGCTACAGACGATTTTGTGAGAACACCAATTTTCGGGATGTATCATGGTCTGACAAGCACCACTCTATCTCTGTCACCTTTCACCGTATCCTCCCCTTCCTCTACACTGATTGAAGTGGATTTATCAAGTGACATCAATAAGGGATCATAGTCTGACGAGGTGAATCTAGGTGAAGACTATGTCATGGAAAGAGCAGGTGTTCTTAGTGTTTTGTACACTTTAGAAAAACTAAAAACTGCTATGAGCCCGTACAAACACATTGAATAACATTCACTACATGGAACAACAGATAGTCCTCCCCCAGATGCGGAAGTGCGACATCGGTGGATGCGGTGGATTGAGACACATCCAATGCAAGAAAACATATCTCTAGCTTAAACTGACAGATTTTTATGAGGCCTCGGAAATTGACTCTTAAAATTTAGCTAGCAATTATAAAGCTAGTTCTTTTATAGAAACCAACTGCAGTCCACTTAGCTAGCTAAGGTGAACTTAACGCCGACTGATGGTGGAAATTAACGTTGGCTAGCATTCCCTCAGCAGTTTCAATCTAGTGAACTAGTTAAGTGCATTTTCTCAACTTCATCTATCAGATGGATAGTTGGCAAATATATTTGTTTTCCCTCACATCTAAAGCTGCCTGATACAGCTGGCCAGTTGATGGTGAAGTAGGATGAATGATAGAGGTAGCTAGCTGAAATGGCAATGGCTAGCCAGGAGTTTGTCTGAAATGTGGACTTACCAGTGATAGCCGGTTGGCAAGCATTCTAAAACATACCCTTTGTTAGTCGAAATGTTTAAGCACAACTGTTACAGTGGATAAGATTGGAAATAGCTGTGTTGAAAACATCCTCACTCACTTCTTCCATGTTTACTGTCCACACGGATCAAAAACACGGGTGAAAATAGCAGAAGGGACGGATTTGGCCGAGAGTTTCCTTTTGCAAGGGAGGAGACTTCGCTTCCTTCCTTCACACAACAGAAATCACAATTGTGAGAGTCATTCCCCCCAGAAGTTAAATGCAAAGTGACAACTTTTGCAATAATTTTACTTCTGGGCAACCGAGATTACCACTACTATAACGTTTTTCAAAACCATAAATAATTGAAAACTGCTTTGATTTAAATAGTAAAGTAAAAAAACTACTACCACAAAAATACTTTTAAAGAGTTAAAGAAAGTCCCATCAATTGTATTTAATTTACAATTATAATTTAGTCATTATTATTATTCTTGAGCATGCTACTCAACTTTCAAACGTGCAGACTGGTCTCACTTGAGTTGTTTGTATACAACTTCTGATATATTTTATGCTTTTTAAAGCTAAGACACACTGGAAGGATTGTCAAACGTTTGCCTGACAGTGCTTAGCACCTCTGAACAGAGTGTCAGCAGTTAATCTCTTTTGTGTTCACTCAGCCACTCAGGGTTGTTAAAATACTCCAAACCAGATGGTGGCAGTAGCATTGTTTGCCAAGTGTTAATTATGGTCTAGATTCAAAGCTACATATTCATTCGCTAGCATAACATAGCTAGCTTGCAAAGGTCACTGCACTAACTCGATAACTAACACAGGCAGATGTTTCATGGAAGCTAGCTAATACGTTGTAATTTAGTTATAATGTCAATACTAGCTACAGTGGTTAGCTAGCTTGGAGGAAGTATTTAGTGTTGTGTGCATTGTGTCTGTGCACTTGGCTAGAAAATGCAATTTTTTTAATCAATTTTTGATTAAAAGTTCTTCACTACCGAGTCGGCACGGAGCAGGTACCGCTTTTTTTCTTGCAAGAGAAGGAACGGCCTCCCACTGTGATAGGTATCTATCGGCAGTCTATTGGCAGTGAGATGCTCGGTGTGTTTCATGCTTTAGCTATTCAAGTCTTTATAGAGAACCATGTTGCATTTTAAGTAGGGGCCTATTTAGTTCAGATATAGTAGCCTATATTTCTTGTACCAGTCTTTACCCCTACCTGTTAGCTACACTGATAATGCAATTTATTTTAGTTACATGTAAGCCTATGAATATATTTTTTTTTAATCAGATATTCAAAGACAGATCAGTCAGAACTAAAATCTCAAGCAGCAGTCATTTTACCAAGTGCAGGTACAAATTTCTGTATTAATAGATCACAAGGTGGTCACTAATCTGGTCATCACAGCAACCTACCAAATGTTTTCCTTGTATTACCGTTTATCACGTTCACCTTCACTCGTGTAGTAGTCTACTTTACTACCACGCAGTAGCCTACATTACATTTCCGTGGGGAGATGAAGAGGTTGGCCTATACCCATAATGGCTGTGTCTGCATCTCAAAATTCATTTTATGCTCGCTTCGAGGCAAGCAACACTGCATGCATGAGAGCCGTTCTGGACGGCTGTGTGATCACGGTATCGGTAGCCGATGTGAGCAAGACTTTTAAACAGGTCAACATTCACAAAGCCGCAGGGCCAGACGAATTACCAGGACGTGTACTCAGAGCATGCACTGACCAACTGGCAAGTGTCTTCACTGACATTTTCAACCTCTCCCTGACCGAGTCTGAATATCTACATGTTTCAAGCAGACCACCTTAGTCCCTGTGCCTAAGGAAGCGAAGGTAACCTGCCCAAATGATTACCGTCCCGTAGCACTCACGTCGGTAGCCATGAAGTGCTTTGAAAGGCTGGTCGTCATCCCGGAAACCCTCGACCCACTCCAATTCACATTCCACCCCAACAGATCCACAGATGACACAATCTCAATCATGCTACTGGATAAAAGGAACACCTTTGTGAGAATGCTGTTCATTGACTACAGCTCAACGTTCAACACCATAGTGCCCACAAAGCTCATCACTAAGCTAAGGACTTATGGGACTAAACACCTCCCTCTGCAACTGGATCCTGGACTTCATGACGGGCCGCACCCAGGTGGTAAGGGTAGGTTACAACACATCCGCCACGCTGATCCTCAACACTGGGGCCCCTCGGGTGCATGCTTAGTCCCCTCCTGTACTCCCAGTTCACCGACAACTGCGTGGCCAAACACGACTCCAACACCATCAAGTTTCCTGATGACACAACAGTGGTAGGCCCGATCATCGACAACGATGAGACAGCCTATAGGGAGGAGGTCAGAGACCTGGCAGTGTGGTGCCAGGACAACAACCTCTCCCTCAATGTAGGCAAGACAAAGGATCTGATCGTGGACTACAGGAAAAAGCGGGCCGAACAGGCCCCCATTAACCTCTCTGGGATCGTTCGGGACGCTAGCGTCCCACCTCGCCAACAGCCAGTGAAATTGCAGGGCGCCAAATTCAAACAACAGAAATCTCATAATTGAAATTCCTCAAACATACAAGTATTTTACACCATTTTAAAGATACACTTCTCGTTAATCCAACCACCGTGTACGATTTCAAAAAGGCTTTACGGCTAAAGCACAACATATCATTATGTTCGGACAGCGCCTAGTCACAGAAAGCATTCAGCCATTTTCCAACCAAAGAGAGGTGTCACAAAAAGCAGAAATATAGATAAAATTAATCCCTAACCTTTGAACGATCTTCATCAGATGACACTCCCAGGACTCAATGTTACACAATACATGTATGTTTTGTTCGATGAAGTTCATATTTATATCCAAAAACCTCAGTTTACATTGGCGCCATGTTCAGAAATGCCTCCAAAACATCCGGAGAAATTGCAGAGAGCCACATCAAATAACAGAAATACTCATCATAAACTTTGATGAAAGATACATGTTTTACATAGAATTAAAGATAAACTTGTTCTTAATGCAACCGCTGTGTCAGATTTCAAAAAAGCTTTACGGCAAAAGCACAATATTCAATAATCTGAGTACTGTCACACCCTGGGCTTTGTTATATTGATTTTCTTTATTAGTTTAGTTAGGTCAGGGTGTGACATGGGGGATGTTTGTGTGTTTTGTCTAGTTTAGGGTGTGTGTATTGTTTAGGGGGTTTTGTAGAGTGTATGGGGTTGTGTTCAGTGTAGAGGTTTAGGAAAGTCTATGGTTGCCTGGTTTGGTTCTCAATCAGAGACAGCTGTTTATTGTTGTCTCTGATTGGGAGCCATATTTAAGGCAGCCATAGGCTTTAGGTGATTGTGGGTAATTGTCTATGTTCTATGTTGCATGTGTGCACTTAGTTCGTTTTAGCTTCACGATCGTTTGTTTTTGTTCGTTTAGTAAGTGTTTGTTTTTCTTCATTAAAAGAAGATGTCTTTTTTCCACGCTGCGCCTTGGTCCACTCATTCGTCTCATAACGATCGTGACAGAATTACCCACCACAAAAGGACCAAGCAGTGTGTAAAGCAGCAGCAGGAGCTATATACACAGGATTCTTGGACTTGGGAGGAGATACTGGATGGTAAGGGACCTTGGGCACAACCGGGAGAATATCGCCTCCCTCGTGAAGAGCTGGAGGCAGCTAAAGCCGAGAGGAGGCGATATGAGGAGGCAGCACGGAAGCAAGGCTGGAAGCCCGTGAGTAAAACCCAAACATTTATTTTTTGGGGGGGGCTACAAGGGAGTGTGGCGAAGTCAGGTAGGAGACCTGCGCCAACTCCGTATGCTTACCATGGAGTGCGAGAGTACGGGCAGACACCGTGTTATGCGGTAGAGCGCATGGTGTCTCCTGTACGTGTGCATAGTCCGGTGCGGGTTATTCCACCTCCCCGCACTGGCAGGGCTAGATTGAGTATTGAGCCAGGTGCCATGAAGCCGGCTCAACGCGTCTGGTCTCCAGTGCGTCTCCTCGGGCCGGCATACATGGCACCAGCCTTACGCATGGTGTCCCCGGTTCGCCTACACAGCCCAGTGCGGGTTATTCCACCTCCCCGCATTGGTCGGGCGACGGGGAGCATACAACCAGGTAAGGTTGGGCAGGCTCAGTGCTCAAGGGAGCCAGTACGCCTGCATGGTCCGGTATATCCGGCGCCACCTCCCCGCCCCAGCCCAGTACCACCAGTGCCAACACCATGCACCAGGCTTCCAGTGTGTCTCCAGAGCCCTGTTCCTCCTCCACGCACTCGCCCTATGGTGCGTGTCTCCAGCCCGGTACCACCAGTTCCGGCACCACGCACCAAGCCTCCTGTGCGTCTCCAGAGTCCTGTGCGTCCTGTTGCTGCTCCCCGCACTAGCCTTGAGGTGCTTGTCCTCAGCCCGGTACCTCCAGTTCCGGTACCACGCATCAGGCCTACTGTGCGCCTCAGCCGGCCAGAGTCTGCCGTCTGCCCATTGCCGCCTGCACTGTCCGTCTGCCCAGAGCCGTCAGAGCTGCCCGTCTGCCCAGAGCCGTCAAAGCTGCCCGTCTGTCCCGAGCCGTCAGAGCTGCCCGTCTGTCCCGAGCCGTCAGAGCTGCCCGTCTGTCCCGAGCCGTCAGAGCTGCCCGTCTGTCCCGAGCCGTCAGAGCTGCCCGTCTGTCCCGAGCCGTCAGAGCTGCCCGTCTGTCCCGAGCCGTCAGAGCTGCCCGTCTGTCCCGAGCCGTCAGAGCTGCCCGTCTGTCCCGAGCCGCTAGAGCCGTCCGCCAGACAGGATCAGCCAGAGCCGTCCGCCAGACAGGATCAGCCAGAGCCGTCCGCCAGACAGGATCAGCCAGAGCCGTCCGCCAGACAGGATCAGCCAGAGCCGTCCGCCAGACAGGATCAGCCAGAGCCGTCCGCCAGACAGGATCAGCCAGAGCCGTCCGCCAGCCATGACCAGCCAGAGCCGTCCGCCAGCCATGACCAGCCAGAGCCGTCCGCCAGCCATGACCAGCCAGAGCCGTCAGCCAGCCATGACCAGCCAGAGCCGTCAGCCAGCCATGACCAGCCAGAGCCGTCAGCCAGCCATGACCAGCCAGAGCCGTCAGCCAGCCATGACCAGCCAGAGCCGTCAGCCAGCCATGACCAGCCAGAGCCGTCAGCCAGCCATGACCAGCCAGAGCCGTCAGCCAGCCAGCATCTGCCAGAGCCGTCCGCCAGCCAGCATCTGCCAGAGCCGCCCGCCAGCCAGCATCTGCCAGAGCCGCCCGCCAGCCAGCATCCGCCAGAGCCGCCCGCCAGCCAGCATCCGCCAGAGCCGCCCGCCAGCCAGCATCCGCCAGAGCCGCCAGCCAGCCAGCATCCGCCAGAGCCGCCAGCCAGCCAGGATCCGCCAGAGCCAGCCAGCCAGGATCCGCCAGAGCCGTCAGTCAGCCAGGATCCGCCAGAGCCGTCAGTCAGCCAGGATCCGCCAGAGCCATCTGCCAGTCCGGAGCTGCCCCTCAGTCCGGAGCTGCCCCTCAGTCCGGAGCTGCCCCTCAGTCCGGAGCTGCCCCTCAGTCCAGTGGCGCCCTCTGGGACGGTATTCAGTCCGGGACTCGCTCTTCCAGAGGCGCCACCAAAGCGGGTTGTGACTATGGTGGAGGGGGGTCCACGTCCCGCACCCGAGCCGCCGCCATAGGAAGGCCAAGGGCAAGTACAGCGTTCAGCCACCAAAGCAAGTCATACAGTTACCCGCCAAATTGTGGAGTCAACAAAAGTCAGAAATAGCATTATAAATCTTCACTTACCTTTGCTGATCTTCCTTGGAATGCACACCCAGGACTCCCACTTCCACAATAAATGTTTGTTTTGTTTGATTACGTCCATATTTATGTCCAAATACCTCAGTTTTGTCCGCGCGTTTAGTTCACTATTCCAAAGGCACAATGCGCGAGCGCAAAATCCAGACGAAAGGTCAAAAGAGTTCCATTACAGTTTGTAGAAACATGTCAAACGATGTTTACAATCAATCCTTAGGGTCTTTTATAATAAATCTTCAATAATATTCCAACCGGACAATAGCGTATTCATTACAGAGGAAAAAGAAGGAACGGCACGCCCGCGTGACCGCGCAGTAAACAACTCATTGGCCTCAGCCTAGTCCACTTGTTGAAACAGCTCTTATTCAACCCCCTTCCACAATAGAAGCCTCAAACAACTTTCTAAAGACTGTTGACATCTGCTGGAAGCCTTGGATAGTGCAATCTGGTCCCAAAGACACGGCATATTGGATAGGCAATCACTTAAATGAAACTACAAACCTCAGATTTCCCACTTCCTGGTTGGATTTGTCTCAGGTTTTCGCCTGCCATATGAGTTCTGTTATACTTACAGACATTATTTTAACAGTTTTGGAAACTTTAGAGTGTTTTCTATCCAAATCTACTACTTATATGCATATCATAGCTTCTGGGCCTGGGTAACAAGCAGTTTACTCTGGGCACCTTATTCATCGAAGCTACTCAATACTGCCCCCCTTTCCCAAAGAAGTTTTAACATCGACGGGGCTGTAGTGGAGCGGGTCGAGAGTTTCAAGGTTCTTTGGTGTTCACATCACCAACAAACTAACATGATCCAAACACACCAAGACAGTCGTGAAGAGGGCACGAAAGCACCTTTTCCCCCACAGGAGACTGAAAATATCCTCAAAAAGTTCTACAGCTGCACCATCGAGAGCATCCTGACCGGTTACATCACCGCCTGGTATGGCAACTGCTTGGCCTCCAACCGCAAGGCACTACAGAGGGTAGTGCTCACGGCCCAGTACATCACTGGGACCAAGCTTCCTACACTCCATAACCTATATAATAGGAGGTGTCAGAGGAAGGCCCAAAAAATTGTCAAAGACTCCCGAGTCATACACTGTTCTCTCTGCTACCGCACAGCAAGCTGTACCGGAGCGACAAGTCTAGGACCAAAAGGATCCTTAACAGCTTCTACCCCCAAGCCATTTGACTGCTGAACAATTCATCAAATGGCCACCCGGACTATTTACATTGACACGCCTTTGACACGCCTTTGTTTCTACACTGCTGCTACTCGCTGTTTATTATCTACCTACATGTTCAAAATAACTCAACTAACCTGTTCCCCCGCACATTGACTCGGTACCGATACCCCCTGTATATACCCTCGTTATTGTTATTTTGTATTGTATTACTTTCTATTTTTACTTTAGTTTATTTAGTAAATATTTTCATAACTCTTTCTTGAACTGCATTGTTGGTTAAGGGCTTGTAGGTAAGCATTTCACGGTAAGGTCTACTACACCTGTTGTATTCAGAGCATGTGACAAATACATTTTGATTTGAAATGACACCCTATTCCCTATAGTGTAAACTACTTTTGACTTGGGCCCTGGTCAAGAGTAGTGCAATATGTAGGGAATAGGGTGTCATTTGGGACTCATCCATGGAGGCTGAGATTTGGACCACCATGGAGTTGACTCGTGTACCATTTCAAGAGGTGAGGTGGAGGAACCAAGGAGATTAGGAGGTTAAATTGAGTTTAGTGAAAGATCAGACTGATTTAAGACAATTCAGAGGCTGGTGTAAGATTTGGAGAGATATAAGTGAATAAAAACAGATTTATTATTCAGACATTTGGTGGGTTTAAAATTGTGGCAATACTTGGCCTTATAATCAAGGGACAATGAGAGTCAGCGTTATAATGTACTGTAGCATCAAAGGTTCCACTTTCTTTCAGTAACCAATCAGTGGTGGTATTGAAGTAGTAGTAGTGGTATAGACGGGTGGCAGTGGAGGCTGCTGAGGGGAGGACCGCTCATAATAATGGCTGGAATGAAGTGTAATGGCTGGAATGGAGTGAATGGTATCAAACACAACCATGCATTTGATTCCATTTACTCCATTCCGACCATTATTATGAGCCATCCTCCCCTCAGCAGCCTCCACTGACGGGTGGGTTGTTTGCCAATTAGCGAATTTTAGCCATATTGTGACCGTTCAGAATCCTAACAACACACAGCCTTCAGCCTCCAAGATGTGTGCGCATAATTTTTGTTGCCATCCCACCCATCCATTGAACTTAAAGGTACGGTATGGTTGCAAAATGGTAACTTTCCCAACATGTCCAGGTCTTCCAGAAAGCCTGGTTGGAAGATTCCCGGAACCAGAAGAGATAAGCAGGAAATCCGGAATCCTCCAACCAGGATTTGTGGAAAACCCTAGGAATTTGGGGGAAGTTACCAGAATTTTCCAACTCTAGGTGGTGCATTTCACAAATAGATCATTAATCTCACTCAATATATTTGCAGTCTAGCTCACTGAGGTACAGGGCCACTTCCCTAAAAGCCTATGAGACAGAGAGAGGAGGTACTCAAGGGGGGAAAAAACAAGTCCTGTTACAGCTGGAGGGGCACAGGGTAGACAGGCAGTAATTTGAACATTCCTGTCCATGGAAAAGGACAGCAAATGTAAACTGATCAGTTTCCCATAGAGATGAATACGTCTGGATGCTGTCTCTTAGTCATCATATCCATGAAACACATAAATACTTTTCATATCATAACTACCCCCATGTCACGTCCTGACCATAGAAAGCCTATATGTTCTATGGTAGAGTAGGTCACGGCGTGATTAGGGGTTTTAGTCTAGTTTATTATTTCTATGTGGGGTTCTAGGTTTAATTTTCTATGTTGGGGTTTGTGTATGATTCCCAATTAGAGGGAGCTGATAATCTTTGTCTCTAATTGGAGATCATACTTACGTTGCATTTTTCCACCTGTAGGTTATGGGATATTGTTTGAATGCATTTGTATTGAGTAGTGCACGTTGCACCTCTGTAGTCACAGTTTGTTGTTTGTTTATTGTTTTGCTAAGTTTCACTTTCTAATAAATTATATGGAACTCTACATTCGCTGCGCCTTGGTACATCTCTACAAACGAACGTGACAGAATATCCCATCAAAACAGGACCAAGCAACGTGTCCAGGAGGAGAAGATATTCTGGACTTGGGAAGAGAAATGGCAGGAGACGAAAGCCTTCTATGGAAGAAGACGCAAGCGGTGAAGGAAGGACAGCGACGACAGGGTTCGTGGCCACAACACAAGCCCAAGAAGCAACCTCAAAATATTTTTTGGGGGGGCCACAGGGGGTGGTCGGCGAAGTTGAGGGGTGAGTCAGACACCGAGGAGGAATATTGGGATAGATTGAGCGAGGAGTGGTTGGTAAAGTTAAGGTAAGTCCTGTGCCGGTTCTACGCACCGTGTCTCCACAGCCTCCACTTTCCCTGAAGTGCGTGTCCCCAGTCCAGAGCGTCCTGTTTCTTCTCCCCGCACTCGCTCTGAAGTGCGTGTCACCAGCCCGGTACCACCAGTGCCGGCCCCATGCACCAGGCTTCCGGCGACGGTTCCCGGTCCGGGGCTTCCGGTCCGGAGACTCCGGCGACGGTTCCCGGTCCGGAGACTCCGGCGACGGTTCCCGGTCCGGAGACTCCGGCGACGGTTCCCGGTCCGGAGACTCCGGCGACGGTTCCCGGTCCGGAGACTCCGGCTCCAAGGCCGGAGACTTCCCCTGTGCCGATGCCCAGTCTAAGCACGGCGTCCAGTTCAGCTCCAAGGCCAGAGTCTTCTTCTGCGTTGGTGCCCAGTCCAGGCACAGCATCCAGTCCCGCTCCATGGCGGGAGCCTTCCCCTGCGCCGATGTCCAGTCCAGGCACAGCATCCAGTCCCGCTCCATGGCGGGAGCCTTCCCCTGCGCCGATGTCCAGTCCAAACACGGCATCCAGTCCCGCTCCATGGCAGGAGTCTTCCTCTGCGCCGATGTCCAGTCTGAACACGGCGTCCAGTCCCGCTCCATGGCAGGAGTCTTCTCCTGCACCTAGGTCCAGTCCAGGCACAGTGTTCAGCCTGGGTCCATGGCTGGATCCGCAGGATGAGCGGGTACTTCGTCCCGCACCAGAGCCGACACTAGACACCCCCCCTAACCCTCCCTTTTTGTTTCAGGTTTTGCGGTCGGAGTCCGCACCTTTGGGGGGGTACTGTCACGTCCTGACCATAGAAAGCCTATATTTTCTATGGTAGAGTAGGTCAGGGCTTGACTAGGGGTTTTAGTCTAGTTTATTATTTCTATGTGGGTTTCTAGGTTTAATTTTCTATGTTGGGGTTTGTGTATGATTCCCAATTAGAGGCAGCTGGTAATCGTTGTCTCGAATTGTAGAGATGGTCCATCTCTACAAACGAACGTGACACCCCAAGACCTTGCAGGGTGAGGTTGATATAGAATAGCCATACCTCTGGCAATGTCACCCTATTTCCTTTATAGTGCACTACTTTTGACCAGGACCTATAAGGCTTAGATTAAAAGTAGTGCCATATATAGGGAATAGGGTTCCATTTGAGATGCAGATGCAGTCACTGTGTAATCCCTCTTATCTTTCCTTAATGGTCCTGGGCATCTGGGGCCTAGCTATCTAACCACTGATACCCTCTGCAACCCAACCCTTCTGCCTGCCATCTTTCCTCAAAACCCCAGGCTCTGGCACAATGCATACACAATGTTTATATGACTGTCATTCTGTTCTGACATGAAATATTAACACAGCTAAAAGGAAAAGTGGCTAACCACAGTCTTCAGGCTAACCATAGTCCTCAGTAGGGGTGTGCCGACATGGCCATACTCGTATTCTTAATCGTATCCGTAAGTAGACAGTCGGATCGGATGATACTCCACTACAAATACCTAGGTGTCTGGTTAGACTGTAAACTCTCCTTCCAAACTCACATTAAGCATCTCCAATCCAAAATTAAATCTAGAATCGGCTTCCTATATCGCAACAAAGCATCCTTCACTCATGCTGCCAAACATACCCTCGTAAAACTGACCATCCTACCGATCCTCGACTTCGATGATGTCATCTATAAAATAGCCTCCAACACTCTACTCAACAAACTGGATGCAGTCTATCACAGTGCCATCCATTTTGTCACCAAAGCCCCATACACTACCCGCCATTCCGACCTGTACGCTCTCGTTGGTTGGCCGTCGCTTCATACTCGTCGCCAAACCCACTGGCTAAAGGTTATCTACAAGTCTCTGCTAGGTAAAGCCCCGCCTTATCTCAGCTCACTGGTCACCATAGCAGCACCCACTCGTAGCACTCGCTTCAGCAGGTATATCTCACTGGTCACCCCCAAAGCCAATTCCTCCTTTGGTCGTCTTTCCTTCCAGTTCTCTGCTGCCAATAACTGGAACGAACTGCAAAAATCTCTGAAGCTGGAAACACTTATCTCCCTCACTAGCTTTAAGCACCAGCTGTCAGAGCAGCTCATAGATTACTGCACCTGTACATAGCCCATCTATAATTTAGCCCAAACAACTACCTCTTCCACTACTGTATTTATTTATTTATTTTGCTCCTTTGCACCCCATTATTTCTATTTCTACTTTGTACATTCTTCCACTGCAAATCTACCATTCCAGTGTTTTACTTGCTATATTGTATTTACCTCACCACCATGGCCTTTTTTTGCCTTTACCTCCCTTATCTCACCTCATTTGCTCACATTGTATATAGACTTATTTTTCTACTGTATTATTGACTTTATGTTTTTTTTATTCCATGTGTAACTTTGTGTTGTTGTATGTGTCGAATTGCTATGCCTTTTCTTGGCCAGGTTGCAGTTGCAAATGAGATCTTGTTCTCAACTAGCCTACCTGGTTAAATAAAGGTTAAATAAAAACTCGTGATCAGAAAAAAACGGAAGTGTTTTAATATGGCTAAATAGATTTTGGCAAAATACCTCCCTGCATGTTCTCACTGCAAAAATCAACAGATTAGGAGCAGCGTGGGGAGGGGTGTGTGGTGTGTGTATGTATTTATGTATGACTGTGTCCTCAACTTGCAGCGGACAGCCAAATTTCCTGTCACTAAGTCAGATTGCACATCAGCATTTCATCCGTTTTCCCTGCCCTTGCCCCGCTAGTTAGATATTATGCACATTGATCGCTTGATAACAATTGTCCTCGCCATGTGATTCATATAGCAGCAGCAATCTAAATGATCAGACCGAAAACATGCAGGAAAAGGTGATTGGGTGAAATTATGAAGCGAGTGGATGGAGAAATACAGCATCACTATCCAATCAGAGCAGCGTACAGTGTACAGCCCACCCTTCTCTTTACAGACCGGCAAACTAGCCATTTTTTCCCCCGATCAAGGATAATAAAAAAATACTCGGATCATAATCGCATCCAGAAAATTGCCCAAATTCGTTAAGATGCTTGTGTTGTCCGACTATTCCGCACACTCCTAGTCCTCAGGCTAACCATAGATATGATTCAACATGCTGAACTTGCCCACAAGCTACATATTTACCGCAACACACAGTGTCTTCATAAAGTATTCATACCCCTTGACTTATTCCACATTTTGTAGTGTTAAAGCCTGATTTCAAAATGGATTACATTTATGTTTTTCTCACCCATCTACAGTACACACAATACCCAATGATGACAAAGTTAAATAATGGGTGTTTCTCAATATGCATACTACCGTGCTCCACAATCTCATGCTCCCCCTAATGTATTACATCACGCTTCACCTCCCCATTCACTGAAATAATTTCTAGAGTGTTGAAAGAGAACAGTGGTCTCCATCATTTGGAAATTGAAGAAAATATGGAACTATCCAGACTCTCCCTAGTTCTGCCCATCCAACCAAACTGAGCATCTGGCAAGAAGGACCTTGGTCAGGGAGGTGACCAACAACCCAATGACCATTCTGACAGAACTACAGAGTTCCTTGGCTGAGATGGGAGAACCTGCCAGAAGGAGAAGTCTCTACAGCACTTCACCAATTTGGGCTTTATGGGAGAGTGGCCAGACGGAAGCCACTCCTGAGAAAAAGGCACATGACTCTGAGATCGTAAGGCAAAATATTATGTTGTCTGATGAGACAAAAATGTAACTCTTTGGCTGAATGCAAATCACTATGTCTGGAGAAAACCAGGCACAGCTCATCACCCATTTAACACCATCCCAATGGTGGAGGCAGCATCCTATGGGGAGGCTTTTCAGCGGCAGGGACTGGGACACTGGTAAGGATAGAGGGAACAATGAATGGAGCAAAATACAAGCAAATTCTTGACGAGAATCTGCTTCAGAGTGCAAATGACCTCCAACAGGACAATGACCCTGAGCATAGAGCCAATGCAACACTGAAATGGCTTCAGATCAAGAATGTGAAAGTCCTTGAGTGGCCCAGCCAAAGCTCAGAATTGTATCCCATTGAAAATCTGTAGAAAGACTTGAAGACTGCTGTTGACCGCCGCTCCCCATCTAACTTAACAGTGCTTGAGAAAATCTGCGAGGAAGAATGGGAGAAAATCACCAAATCCAGATGTGCAAAGCTGATACAGACGACTCAAAGCAGTAATCAAAGCTAAAGGTGCTTCTACAAAGTATTGAGTCAGGGGTGTGAATACTTACGTAAATTAGATATTTCTGTATTTCGTTTTCAATACATTTGCTAAAATGTCTAAAAGCACGTTTTCATTTTGTCATGATGGGTTATTGTGTTAGATGGGTGAGAAAATATATTTAATCAATGTTGAATTCAGGCTTTAACACAAGAAAATGTGAAATAAGGGGTATGAATACTTTCTAAAGGTGCCTCCCACTAGGCAAGAACTGGTTGAATCAGCATTGTCATTTCAATAACAAAAAAAATCTGAGATAATGTTGAATCAACGTGAAAAATTGATTGGATTTGTAAAAAGTCATCAACGTAAGGGAATTTTGTCTTTCACGGTACTTTTAACCTAAATCCAATGTCATGGTGTTCTTTTTTGTTGAATTCACGTTACTTGACAACTCAACCAATTGTAAATTAAAATAGACGTTGAACTGATGTCTGTGCCCATATATTATTGTTTTTAACAACCACCTTCTTTCTTTTGATGTCTCTTTGATCTTAGCTATCAGGACCAAGATCAAGGAGGTAAGACGGGAAGGCATGGACCGCAAGGTAATTCTGCAGAAGAGGAAGAAGCCATTGAAACTGGGCAACCTAAAGAAGAATGACCTAAAAAAGCTGGTTCTGTACCTGAAGAACGGAGCCGACTGCCCCTGCCAGCAGCTGGATAACTTGGGCAGCACTTACCTGATCATGGGGCGCAAGGTGGACACGCAGTTCCTCCTGACAGGCATCCACAAGTGGGACAAGTCCAGCAAAGAGTTCAAAAAGGCCATCAAGAAACTCAAGACCCACAAGTGTCCAGCTTTTGAGAATGTCTTTAAATAATCAGACCCAAATTTTTTAGAAGCATCTCATCATCATGATACACAAGAACTTGCACAACCAACAATCCACATGTTGTTTTTGTTCATATATCTATATAAACTGTATATCTTTCTATATTTACAGTCCTGCTTTAAATTTTTCCATCATCCATTTTGCAGTGGAGCGTTGTGATCATTGAGACCTCCTGCTATAGTGGTTTCCAGTTATCTGAAAAAGTTAATGACACTGCACCCTCTTCCTCCTCTATTGAAACCATTTCCACTTCGTGTATGTAGATACTTGTGTTACACACTCCCTGAATGTGCAGTAAAAATACCACAATTCAGTGAGTTCTGCTGAAGTGGATGGACTTGCTTCTCTTGCTCTGAACATGAATAAGTAGATCATAGAATCATCAATTAGATCATATTGAATAGATTATACAGAATCAATAATAACGTGTATTTTAGCTTTAAAAGGCACGGATAGGGTCATTGAATAACTTATTGACGATATTATGATAGCGTGCCTTCACCTGATTGTCTCATCAAAATAATGACTGCACTACAGTTGATATTAAGAATGTCGTCCTCTTTTCAGTTGCCTCATTTGTTTGACATTTTCTTTGACTTTAAAAAATATATACAAATGTCAATCCTATCAATTCCAGTACATCAACTGCATCATCTGAGTGAAAATACCTTTTGCCTAATGGTACAGTATATGAAATATACTGTGTGCCAAACACTGTATGTTATAATGCATGCATTGTTTGGTGTTTCAATTCAATTGCACAACAGCCTCTTGAGTGGCCACTGGTATAGAATAATTAAATACATCCCTTGCATTTGTATATGATGTCAGATAATATTTTACCAAAAGTTTTCTTAATTTTTTTGTTAATGCAGATTTCAATTGCTGTCCATCCAGATTGATGTTTATTAAGTTTGTGACAACTTTGAAAGTGCAAATCTGTATTTTTAATTGTTTTGTTCAGTATTGCTGGTACATCTTAGCACTATCACGTTAAATTACAGATTTTTTTATGGCTGCAGTGCATTGCTGCCCGTTATGTACATACACATTTTACATAAATATAGAAAACAATGACATGTTGTCTGGAATGTTCTTTCCATTTCAGATTGTGTAACCTATACCATTTCTGTAGAGATATTACTCCCAGTACTGCTTGCTCTCAAGCAGTTAAAGCTGTAATGAAATATCAAGTGTGGCTTGTATTTCAATGATACCCACAGCTTATACTCATACAACACAGTAATAAAATGGGAAACCACATACATGGCACAGTACTATACAGTTTATTTTATGGAATATCAGCTTCCTGCGTGTAATGTCCATAATGATTTTCAAACCTCCAAACTATTTGCACATGTTGAGAATTCTTGGCTATGCTTGTACGGCTTGAGATTTTTTCAGTTCTAAGATTTAAGAATACAGTGGATATCACCCATCTTGGATCTTTTTCACATTGTTGCGTTACAAAGTGGGATTGAAATAGATTTAATTGTGATATATTTTGTCATTGATCTACACAAAATACTCCATAATGTCAAAGTGAAAAGGAAATTCAAAAAAAATTTACAAAACAAATTATAAATAAAATATAGTCATTGCATAAATATTCACCCCCTTTGCTTAGGCAAGCCTAAATTAGTTCAGGAGTAAAATTTGACTTAACAAATCACATAATTTACATGGACTCCCTCACTCTGTGTGAAATAATATGGGTTGGCATAATTTTTGAATGACTACCCCTTCCTCTGTCCCCCATACATACAGCATATATAAGGTCCTTCAGTCAAGTATTGCATTTCAAGCAAAGATTCAACTACAAAGACCAGGGAGCTTTTCGAAAGCCTCATAAAAAGGGCAGTGATTGGTAGATGGTTAACAATAACAAATCAGACATTGAATATCTCTTTAGCATGTTCAAGTTAAGAATTATGCTGTGGATTATGTATTAAAACACACAGACACATCATTTCAGCAGGACAATAACGTATATCACAAGGCCAAATCTACACTGGTTGCTTACCAAGAAGACAGTGAACGTTCCAGTGAGTGGCCAAGTTACAATTTTGACTTAAATGTGCTTGAAAATCTATGGCAATACTTGGAAATTGCTGTCTTGCCATGATCCCCAACACCATGACAGAGCTTGAAGAATTTTGAAAAAAATAAAGGGCAAATATTGCACAGTCCAGGTGTGCAAAGCTCTTAGAAACTTACCTAATAAGACTTGCAGCTGTAATCGCTGCTAAAGGTGTTTCTAACATGTATTGACTCTAACATGTATTGGTGAATTCTTATCTAATGAAGGTACTGTATATTAGTGTTTTATTTGTCATTAATCTTTCACGTTGACAAATGAAATACATTTTCATCCCACTTTGTAACACAATAAAATGTGAAGAAATCCAAGTGGGGTGAATACTTCTGATAGGTACTGTATATGTAGACCATGGTACAATCTAGACCTTCCAAAGGGCTCTGCTCCGTGGCGACCTGAGGCTTGTGTGTGCCGTTTTGTTAAAGTATTCACCGAGCCATAAACAAAATTTCCCCATGGGATGGTAAAGTCATTATCTTATCTTAAAGAACTGACACGCTGACACAAACCTGAGCCCTCACACATACTGTATGCATCATGTACGCAATGGGTTAACATACTGAACTAATGCTGACCTATGCTGACCTAATTGTCAGGGATTTACAGCTTCCGTATAATTAGTTCCACTTCATGAGGAGGACCTCAGTTGTAGCTTGCAGCTATGTATGAAGAGACTTTTGGCATTGACACTGCTGTTAAGAGTAGCCTAGCAGTATATCTTAAAATAACAGTGTGAAGTCTTAACGTTCAGTAAACTTTAATTTTCCGCTTTGCTAATGATGTGATGCACATTATCTGATGCTGTAAAGACAGAAACAGGAGATCCTGTGACAGACAGAATAACTTGTGGGAGTTGAAAGTCAGTCTTCATCATGGCATGCAGGACTGTCATGGCTGTCAAACAGATTGGAGTTGTTCTTGGTGAAGTCGTTTTTACATCTCCATATTTATAGAAAGAGTTGATCTCTCATGCGTGCTGTTTTGATTTATTTTCTTCAGACCTTGTTTTTCAAAGTATACAGATTCTTGTCTCTTCCACTAACATTCAGTGTGGTTTCACAAGCTGTTGGTTGCCTGGTATGTTGTGTATATTATACAAAATTAATTGAGATATACATCATTAACAACTCATGTTGACAGTGAAATGCTGAGGGAATAAGGCAACACTGTCTAATCAAATGTCAAAATGAAATTATTTGTTGGTGCACATGGTTTTAAAATGGGCGAGATCATTCCACTCAACACTGGAACAATAATATAACATCTTTACACATACACACTACACTGTTAATATAAAAATAAGACAGGTGAAAAAAAAGTATGGAAATGAATGCGCTCTATTGTAAGTCGCTCTGGATAAGGGCGTCTGCTAAATGACTAAAATGTAAATGTTATCTTCACGCTAAGACGTGACATGGGTTAGATGAGTCTTACAGATACATCCACTGTGAATTAAATAAAAGGCTGGGGAAGAATGTATTTTTCATGGTATGGAATTGTTCTGTTTATAGAGGTGCCCAGGCTGCACATTTGGGAGACAATCTGCCCTCCTCGCCACATCTGTACCCTTATGGTAATTACTATCTGTTGTTTTCAGGATGCAACTCCACTCCCTTACATTAACTGGAGGAAACCGTAAAGTGTTATTTAGACTTTTTTTGGCAGCAAATGGGTCGTTGTAACCTAAGAGTGTTTTCTCTTTTCTTTACCAGGGCTGAGCCTGCAGGTTTTTAAAAGTAAGGCAGTTAGTTCTCTGTTCTTAATCCACGTAAGGGCCTTCAAAGACATCAAAACCATTCCTCGAACTCCAGTAAAAAACATTCTTTGTGTTTAATGGTATAGCTGTATTCTCTTGTTTTATGGAGCCCCATCAGTAACCAACAACATAAAAGGGTCATTTTAGGTGTTTGGAGTAGGCACCCATCCATGATATAAGCAGCCGTAAAATAAACTACACCAAGACATGTGAGACGAGAGGGAATCATGCTGAACGGTAAATCATGCACATGACTTCCACAGTACTTCCATTTCAAATAAATGTTGGTTAGTAGTATTAATTTGGTGCTCATATATGTCTTTTTTTCACAAATGTTCAAGTGTGTATTAATACACATACTGTCACGTTCCTGACCTTATTTCCTTTGTTTAGTCTTTGTTTATTTGGTCAGGACGTGAGCTGGGTGGGCATTCTATGTTTTGTGTTTCTATGTTGGGTTTGTTGTTTGGCCTAATATGGTTCTCAATCAGAGGCAGGTGTTTGTCATTGTCTCTGATTGGGAACCATATTAAGGTAGCCTGTTTTCACTGTTGGTTTGTGGGTGATTGTCTATGTCTAAGTTGCCTGTGTCTGCACTTATTGTTTATATAGCTTCACGTTCGTCGGTTTGTTGTTTTGTTTCGTTTCGTTTTCGTCTTCAATAAAGGAAGATGTATTGTTATCACGCTGTGCCTTGGTCCTCCTCTCTTCCACAATACGACGATCGTGACAGAATCACCCACCAACAAAGGACCAAGCAGCGTGATAAAAGGCAGCAGCGATCGCAGGACTCATGGAATTGGGAGGAAATTCTGGACGGCGGAGGACCCTGGGCACAAGCTGGAGAATATCGCCGCCCTCGTGAAGAGCTGGAGGCAGCTAAAGCCGAGAGGCGGTGGTATGAGGAGGCAGCACGGAAGCGTGGCTGGAAGCCAGAGAGGCAGCCCCAAAAAATTCTTGGGAGGAGGCTAAAGGGGAGTGTGGCGAAGTCAGGTAGGAAACCTGCGCCAACTCCCCGTGCTTACCGTGGAGAGCGAGAGTACGGGCAGACACCGTGTTATGGGGAAGAGCGCACGGTGTCTCCTGTACGTGTGCATAGCCCGGTGCGGTACATCCCAGCTCCTCGTATCGGCCGGGCTAGAGTGGGCATCGAGCCAGGTGCCATGAAGCCGGCTCAACGCATCTGGTCTCCAGTGCGTCTCCTCGGGCCGATGTACATGGCACCAGCCTTACGCATGGTGTCCCCGGTTCGCCAGCACAGCCCAGTGTGGGTTATTCCACCTCCCAGCACTGGCCTGGCTACGGGGAGCATTCAACCAGGTAAGGTTGGGCAGGCTCGGTGCTCAAGAGCTCCAGTACGCCTTCACTGTCCGGTCTATCCGGTGCCACCTCCTCGCCCCAGCCCAGCCCATTACCACCAGTGCCAACACCACGCACCAGGCTTCCAGTGCGTCTCCAGAGCCCTGTTCCTCCTCCACGCACTCGCCCTGTGGTGCGTGTCTCCAGCCCGGTACCACCAGTTCCGGCACCACGCACCAAGCCTCCTGTGCGTCTCCAGAGCCCTGTACGTCCTGTTGCTGCTCCCCGCACTAGCCTTGAGGTGCGTGTCCTTAGCCCGGTACCACCAGTTCCGGCACCACGCACCAGGCCTACTGTGCGCCTCAGCAGGCCAGAATCTGCTGTCTGCCCAGCGCCGCCTGCGCTGCCCGTCTGCCCAGCGCCGCCTGCGCTGCCCGTCTGCCCAGCGCCACCTGCGCTGCCCGTCTGCCCAGCGCCGTCTGAGCTGTCCGTCTGCCCAGCGCCGCCTGCGCCGCCCGTCTGCCCAGCGCCGTCAGAGCCGCCGTCTGTCCGGAGCCGCCAGAGCCGCCCGTCTGTCCTGAGCCGTCAAAGCCGCCCGTCTGTCCTGAGCCATCCGTCAGTCAGGAGCCGCTAGAGCCGTCCGTCAGTCAGGAGCCGCCAGAGCCGCCCGCCAGTCAGGAGCTGCCAGAGCCGCCCGCCAGTCAGGAGCTTCCAGAGCCGCCCGCCAGTCAGGAGCTTCCAGAGCCGCCCGCCAGTCAGGAGCTGCCAGAGCCGCCCGCCAGTCAGGAGCTGCCAGAGCCGCCCGCCAGTCAGGAGCTGCCAGAGCCGCCCGCCAGTCAGGAGCTTCCAGAGCCGCCCGCCAGTCAGGAGCTGCCAGAGCCGCCCGCCAGTCAGGAGCTGCCAGAGCCGCCCGCCAGTCAAGAGCTGCCAGAGCCGCCCGCCAGTCAGGAGCTGCCAGAGCCGCCCGCCAGTCAGGAGCTTCCAGAGCCGCCCGCCAGTCAGGAGCTGCCAGAGCCGCCCGCCAGTCAGGAGCTGCCAGAGCCGCCCGCCAGTCAGGAGCTGCCAGAGCCGCCCGCCAGTCAGGAGCTGCCAGAGCCGCCCGCCAGTCAGGAGCTGCCCCTCAGTCCGGAGCTGCCCCTCAGTCCGGAGCTGCCCCTCAGTCCGGAGCTGCCCCTCAGTCCGGAGCTGCCCCTCCGTCCAGAGGCGCCCATCAGTCCAGTGGGGTTAATTTGGAGGGTCGCCGTTAAGAGGAGGCCATGGAAGCGGGGATTAACTATGGTGGGGTGGGGGCCACGTCCAGCGCCAGAGCCGCCACCGTGGACAGATGCCCACCCAGACCCTCCCCTATAGGTTCAGGTTTTGCGGCCGGAGTCCGCACCTTGGGGGGGGGGGGGTACTGTCACGTTCCTGACCTTATTTCCTTTGTTTAGTCTTTGTTTAGTTGGTCAGGACGTGAGGTGGGTGGGCATTCTATGTTTTGTGTTTCTATGTTGGGTTTGTTGTTTGGCCTAATATGGTTCTCAATCAGAGGCAGGTGTTTGTCATTGTCTCTGATTGGGAACCATATTAAGGTAGCCTGTTTTCACTGTTGGTTTGTGGGTGATTGTCTATGTCTAAGTTGCCTGTGTCTGCACTTATTGTTTATATAGCTTCACGTTCGTCGGTTTGTTGTTTTGTTTCGTTTCGTTTCGTTTTCGTCTTCAAAAAAGGAAGATGTATTGTTATCACGCTGCGCCTTGGTCCTCCTCTCTTCCACAATATGACGATAGTGACACATACAGTTGAAGTCGGAAGTTTACATACACCTTAGCCAAATACATTTAAACTCAGTTTTTCACAATTCCTGACATTTAATCCTAGTAAAAATTCCCTGTCTTAGGTCAGTTAGGATCACCACTTCATTCTAAGAATGTGAAATGTCAGAATAATAGTAGAGAAAATGATTTATTTCAGCTTTTATTTCTTTCAACACATTCCCAGTGGGTCAGAAGTTTACATACACTCAATCCCATAGACATTTTGTGGGCAGAACTGAAAAAGCGTGTGCGAGCAAGGAGGCCTACAGACCTGACTCAGTTACACCAGCTCTGTCAGGAGGAATGGGACAAAATTCACCCAACTTTTAGTTTTAATGACTCCAACCTAAGTGTATTTAATCTTCCGACTTCAACTGTATGTGAATTGAGTTTGTTTGTATATCCCAACTCTTCCTGAGACACCCTCAGAGAGTGGGGTCACAGCCAGCTATTTTAAATGGCAACCTTGGAGCAATTAGGATTAAGTGTCTTGCTCTAAGGGAAATAGACACATTTTTCACCTTGTCAGCTCGAGGATTCGAACTAGCAACCTTTGGGTTACTGGCCCAATACTCTAACCGCTAGTCTACCTGCCGCCCAGTAAGCTTTTGGTGTTCTTTTCTTGCAGTTGAACAACACCTTTTTACAGCCATGAACCGACCGTATACAATATACATGTTCCAATGAACAATGAAGCTTCAATAGAGGTGGTCTGCTCTCCGCTGTGTACTCTGCTTTGCCCATCTGGCATGCAAACCTCTCACGAGAACCATGTTGCACAATCCAAAACATTGTCATACAAACACAATGTAATAGATATGTAATAGGTAGTATCTGTATCCTAGTTTCAAACAGCTATTTTGATGTTGTTTTCCTGGGATTGTCTACAGCATTCTAACATGGGAGGAATGGGTTAATACAGGCTACATTTGGGTCCAGTCGTAGAATTCTTGGAATGGAGTAAATTTGGCAGATCATTCATATTAATCTCACTACTTTTGACCAACTCAGGCCTCCAAGGCACTTTCTTTTCTGGACTTGTAATAGTTTTAAATGTTTCCTTGTTGTTCTCAGAAGCATCTAATCATGCCTTTAAACTTCTGCATTTGCTCAAGCAGACAGCAACGAATGGCCCTCTGTTAAAACACGGGAGGTGTTTTTCTCAAACATGAGGCTAGTATTTGAGATGGTTCACAGCGAGAAGGGGGATGTTGAAGCACACTCACTGCACCAACTGCCATGTGTTTTTCAGTAATAGCCGTTCAGTTTAAGAGTATGATGTCATGGTAGGTTTGCTGTTCCAGTAACTATATTCCTTCATTCCATCCTGTTTCTGCTCTCTCATTTGATAGGATTCCCGACATACATGAAAGATTGTTACATTGCCATGTCATTTACAGGGAAGGAAATATTAGCAGTACAAATATAAAACATTAGGTCAGTGTAAGCTACACACTCCACCACTCCAGTTGAAGTTAAAATGGTTGGCTCTGAAGAATCTGTATCCTCGTGAAGTAAAACATTAGCACCTCATTTCGACACTGTGAAGTTTGATTAATTTATAGAACTCCTATTTGTCAGCTTTCAACATGAAGTTACCCGTAACAATCTCTCAGTGATTATTTTCCTCACTGTCACTGAGCACTGGGCAAGGCAAATGCAAATAAGCACCTCTGAGTAAAGTGCGGTGATGCCAATGTCAACCCAGTCATTTTATTTTTGGAAGCTCTTCTATATTTGTCACCAGTGTGACCAACCACCCCCAAAATTCCAGACTGACTTGTTCAAATATTTGGGTAAAAATATGAGACTGAATAATTTGTCAGTGAAAAATGCATCAAACCGGTCTAAACTACAGCAATGAAAATCTGAATAATTCCTTTGCAGCTGCAGTGTCAGATGGTATGATATTGGTGGGAGATTCTATTTATGTAATTGTGTGCAAATGTAATAGCCTGGTCCCAGATCTGTTTACGCAATTTTATTCTTCTTCTTCTTCTATTTCTTCTCCATTGTCACTCCTTGTCACTCCTTGTCACTCCTTGTCATGCGTTTGGCGTGACAATTCCACTAGGAGTTTGCAAGAGAGCAGAAACAGACTGGTATCCAGGCTTCAAATGTAAACATTGCTGCAGCCAACGTGACTCAAGACCTAGACTTGAGTCTAGCACACCTGAGTGCGTGTTGTCTTCAATGACCACTGATCTGAAAAGGACTGGGTAGGTTGAGGCATTGTAGGCAAAACTAAATTCTGATAGCTGTAGCATATTACATAGCAGGTGATAGAATTCAAGGATCACTTTTGTATTCTGGAATCTGAAATCTTTTATTTTTTAATAAGTACTGTATTCCGAGTAGGCATGTTCATTTTACACACTAGATAAATTAATTCCTTCACATTTTGCAATATGACTTTTTGTGTTCAGGGACACAGCAGACACTTTGACCACACCACGCTATTGCCGTACATATAGCCAGTTATTTGAGATTACATTAGACCATGCAGCCCACATGAAGTTGATGAATGCAGCTACATGTAGAAGACATGTTTATAATCTCCTATAAGTCTTCTATGTTTTGTCCAGAGAGCACAGTAGCCACATGAGGAAATGCATTACTTTCAAGCAGCCTACCCCATGTTGACATCATAAAGTTCAGTTATTGCTCAAATGTGTTCCGCAGCTTTGCATGTCAACAATTTTAAGGGAATTTCCTAAACAATCTTCCAACAGAGAAACCACCAACAGCTGTTGCATTATGGGGAGAGCAGAGCCATCTTACATCTTTATTGATACTAAACCTAATACTCATACTAAAAGTGAAGATAAAAAAGGGCATTTTTATGGGAGTAGTTCGATGTGCAGTCTCATTCATCCGTAAATTACTTTGCATATATTTCCTGTTTCCATAAACAGTGCTGATTTAGATCCATGGATGTGTCTCAAATTGCACCCTATTACATATTTAGTGCACTACTTTTAACCAGGGCGGTTGTGCACTAAATAGAGAATAGGATGCAATTTGGGACGCATCCCATGTTTTCTCTTGTTTCAGATTTCTATCCCTGAGAGGTAGCTACACTGAGAGGTCTACTTCTCCTCACATCACATCTGCAGGGCTGCTCTGCTCTGCACAGTGATTAGTCTCCATGTCTACTCTACCTTCCCCTTCCAAAACAGCTTTGATCTCCAGCCGCCTGGTTGCTTTGTTATCTTGATATATTTATGAAAAAAAGAGAGCTTTATAGTTTTTTCCATCTGAAATGAACATTCAGCACATTACATATTTACTTTTCCATCTTGCCAGCGTCTCTTTGGAACAGGACAAAGTTATAGGTGGTCTTTAAAAACATTAACAGAATCAGTAGCTGTAATCATGAAAGGGCATGATGTAGAATTTCCATAGGCAGCAGTGAAGAGTGCACATGACACAGAGATGATTTGCAGGTACCCCAAATGAAAAATGACCTTACTGTATGTAGGCTAAACCATATCCCAGTCATAAACTATATGTAGGCTATACCATATCCCAGTCATAAACTATATGTAGGCTATACCATAGACCAGTCATTAACTATATCTAGGCTATACCATATCCCAGTCATTAACTATATGTAGGCTATACAATAGACCAGTCATTAACTATATGTAGACTATACCATATCCCAGTCATTAACTATATGTAGGCTATACCATATCCCAGTCATTAACTATATGTAGACTATACCATATCCCAGTCATTAACTATATGTAGGCTATACCATATCCCAGTCATTAACTATATGTAGGCTATACCATAGACCAGTCATTAACTATATGTAGGCTATACCATATACCAGTCATGAACTATATGTAGGCTATACCATATCCCAGTCATAAACTATATGTAGGCTATACCATATCCCAGTCATAAACTATATGTAGGCTATACCATATCCCAGTCATTAACTATATGTAGTCTATACCATAGACCAGTCATTAACTATATGTAGGCTATACCATAGACCAGTCATTAACTATATGTAGGCTATGCCATAGACCAGTCATGAACTATATGTAGGCTATACCATATCCCAGTCATAAACTATATGTAGGCTATGCCATAGACCAGTCATTAACTATATGTAGGCTATACCATATCCCAGTCATTAACTATATGTAGGCTATACCATATCCCAGTCATAAACTATATGTAGGCTATACCATAGACCAGTCATGAACTATATGTAGGCTATGCCATAGACCAGTCATGAACTATATGTAGGCTATGCCATAGACCAGTCATTAACTATATGTAGGCTATACCATAGACCAGTCATGAACTATATGTAGGCTATACCATAGACCAGTCATTAACTATATGTAGGCTATACCATAGACCAGTCATGAACTATATGTAGGCTATACCATAGACCAGTCATGAACTATATGTAGGCTATACCATAGACCAGTCAGGAACTATATGTAGGCTATACCATATCCCAGTCATAAACTATATGTAGGCTATACCATAGACCAGTCATGAACTATATGTAGGCTATACCATAGACCAGTCATGAACTATATGTAGGCTATACCATAGACCAGTCATGAACTATATGTAGACTATACCATAGACCAGTCATGAAATGAAGTTTAAATTCAAAACACTTCACCATTTCATCACAAATGTATACTTCAACTTGAAATGTTGCCCTGTACCATACTGTAGCATAGTTTATGGTCAAATTGATCATTGACTTAATCTTATTTGGATTATTTCCTGTTATGTGTCAATTATGTTTATACATTATTTCAGAAAGTTAACATTCACTAGTATGTTTTTGTGTTTTATTATCAGTGTTGGGGAGTAGTGAACTAGATGTAGTTTAACTACATTCTACAGTAGCTTGGTGGTAGTTGAGCAACATTCAGATCTAGGTAGTGTTTTCACTAGTTAATTACCTGTTTAGCCTTGTAGCGGTCTAGCTAACTACTGGAACTACACGCTGCTTTTATGGCAAAATAACATTTTGTTGAAGAAGGCATCAGACCTGTCTAATTCTCACTTGATACGTGTGTTTAATAGGCGATATTATACATTCTGTTAACATATGACACCAAAGGGATTTGTTGTAGCCATTTGTAATCTGTTGGCAGATTAGCACAGGACAAAAATGATGTACACTAACGTTCAAATATGTGGGGTCACTTCGAAATGTCCTTGTTTTTGAAAGAAAAGCAAATTTTTTGTCCATTAAAATAACATCAAATTGATCAGAAATACAGTGTAGACATGGTTAATGTTGTAAATGACTATTGTAGCTGGAAACGGCTGATTTTTAATGGAGTATCTACATAGGCGTTGTGGTATCCCAGAAGGTCTACCCCGGGGGATGGTAATAGAGGGGAGGCACGTGAGGCAACGTTGGCTCCCTCTGCTGGGAATACGGGAGCTGGGCACACCAACACCGACAGTTCTACATGGAGGTAATTAGAGGAAAGTGCCAACCAGCCGTGGAGGCCAAATGAAAGGAGCACGGTGGCACCAAGCGAAAGGAGAGAAGAAGGACCGAGCCAAACCTCAGTGATTTTCTTTGTTATGTTTATTTTCTGTCTTAGTAAAGTTGTTTTTGTGGACTGAAGCCTCCCTGTCTCTGTGTCAATCGCTGCACGCTCAACCCAACACCCCACGGTTTACCACATATGGTGGAATGTGGGCATCTCAGTAGCTTTGGGTGCCGTGGGGTCGAGCGTACAGAGATTACCATGGAGGAGCTGGTGGCTCAGTTCCTTCTCAGCCAGCAGAAGCAACAGGCTCTCCAGGAGCAAGCACTGGAGGAGCAGCACCAACAAAACCACAGACTGGTAGCGGAGGTAGCCCAGTTGAAGGTTGGGAAGGCTCAGGAGTCTGGCACGAATCAGTTCCTGGTTCAGTTAAGGGAGGAAGATGACGTGGAGTCGTATTCGTGCACCTTCGAGAGGACGGCACAGAGGGAAGGATGGCCCAAGCCCAAGTGGGCCAGCCTGTTGGCACCCTAACTCTCTGGGAAGGCCCAGAAGGCCTACTTTGATTTGAACACTGACCAGGCCGCAAATTATGAGGGACTCTAACGGGAGATTCTGAGCCGTTATGGGTTCAATCTCGCACGCTGTGCACAACTGATCCACGACGGGCCTTTGATCCCACCCTTTCCCCCCCGTGCTCAGATGAGCGACCTGGTGCGCCTGACCAAGGGCTGACTACTGACGGAAATACCGTCCCTCCCAATGCTTGACAAGCTCGTAATGGATAAATACCTTCGGGCCCTGCCGTATGAGATTAAGAAGATGGTGAGCATGCAGAACCCCCAGAGCCTGGAGGAATTGCTGACTGCGGTGGAAATTCACCAGAACACCCAGGACCTGCTGAGAGGGGCCCGAGCGGAGAGAGGAGACACGGCGAGGGGGACGAACAACACAAAGAGAGGCGAGGAGCTGAAGGGGGCCCGGATGGAACCAGCCAAAGCTGTGAAGGAGGAGGGTGACCCAAACCGATGACGTCGGTGGCTGCTGGACCCAGATCAGAGACGCCGCTCGCTATGAGTGCACCTTCACGCGAGGTGTCCCGTCCGGGAGGAGGCCATGCCCTCCGCATCCCCCAGCTCTGGGGTAACCCGGATGGTGAATTACGTCACCTCCTGTTGGGCGCACACTGAGAAGGCCCCTCTGTGGTTCCTGTACGAATCGATGGCATCGACACCAGCGCTCTGCTGGACTCCGGCAGCATGGTGACCCTGGCCCACCCGCAGTGGCTCACACGAGAGAGCAAGGAGGAACCAGGGCATGAGGAGGTGACAGTGTCCTGTGTACACGGGGACACGAAGAGGTACCCAACGGTGCCAGTGAGGATAACCACCCCAAAGGGGGAGTGCCAGATGTGCGTGGGAGCTGTTCCTAACCTACCTGTGTCCATTCTCCTCGGTCGAGACTGCCCTCTCTTCCAGGCACTGTGGAGGAGGGACCTGGGGAGGCGAGCACGGGAGGTAGGAAGAAAAGGAAAAAGGACGGTGGCCTGTGCAACCCAACCCCCGCCACGAGAGGTGTCCACTGGGCCCAAGTCAGACCCGGAGGAGGGAGGCGATCCCGCTCCGCCACCGGGCACTCCCCTTTATGGGGGTGGAGGCCCTAGACGGACCTCCCGACACGGGAATCCTCACGGGTCAGTTCAGGACGGCCCAGTTAGAAGACCTCAATCTCCAGAAGGCTAGGGGCCATTCACCATGATTGCGGTGAATGCGTACTGTTACCTGGGGTAAGTGATTGGCGCTACCCCCACTTCGCAATCAAGCTGAATTTATTGTATCAGGTAGTAAAGCATAATGGGGAGACAAAAGACTTGTTACTCATACCCAGCCAGTATGTTAGGACTGTTGCAGCTTGCCCACACCCACCTGCTTGGGGCACACCTGGGGATGGAGAAAACCAGGGAGAGGATCGGGAATTGGTTCCACTGGCCAGGAGTCAAGCGCGCCGTAGAGGACTACTGCCATAGTTGCCCAGAATTCCAGATCACAGCTCCGAGGGTGCATTATTGAAACCCTTTGGTTCCCTTGCCCATTATAGGAGTGTCATTCGAGCGGGTTGCAATGGATCTGGTGGGTCCGTTGGTGAAGACCGCGAGGGGACACCAATACATCCTGGTAATCGTGGATTACGCCACCTGGTATCCTGAGGCAATCCCGCTATGCACGGCGGCAGCAAAAGGTATCGCACGGGAGCTCTTCCATTTATTTAGCTGGGTGGGTATTCCGCGGGAAATCCTGACGGACCAGGGCACCGCGTTCATGTCTTGTGTGATGAAAGATGTCTGCAATCTGTTACGAATAAAACAAGTGAGGACCAGTGTGTACCATCCACAAACGGACGGGCTGGTGGACCCTAAAACAGATGCTGAAGAAGGTCATCGAGAGAGACGGGAGGAACTGGGACCAGCTGCTGCCCCACCTGATGTTTTCAGTGCGTGAGGTACCCCAAGCATCCACGGGGTTCTCCCCCTTTGAGCTCCTGTATGGCCGTTGGCCCCGCGGGCCGCTGGACCTTGCCCTCAGTCGAAGTTGCAATGGGGGTAGACCTCAGCCCGACCCAACGACAAGAGCTCAGAGAGTTGGTCCAGCGGAATACGTCCGTGTTCTCTGAGGTGCCGGGATCTCGTGGAACATCATATCTACACCCGTCCGGGAGAAAAAGTGCATAAACAGCCATACCGGATACTAGAAGCCCGGAGGATGGCGGTCCAGCGGGAAGTGACGACAATGCTAGAAATGGGGGTACTGGAGGAGTCATACAATGAGTGGTCTAGCCCCATAGTGCTGGTCCCGAAACTGGATGGAACCGTCCGCTTCTGTAATGACTTCCGGGGCCTGAACGAGGTCAGTAAGTTCAATGCCTACCCAATGCCCCGGGTGGACGAACTGATCGACCGCTTGGGATGGCGAGATACGTCAGCACCTTGGACCTGACTAAGGGGTACTGGCAGGTGCCACTGGCAGCGGCCGCCCAGGAGAAGACTGCCTTCTCCACCCCTGGGGGGCTATACCACTACCGGGTTCTGCCTTTCGGGCTCCACGGGGCACCAGCAACCTTTCAGCGACTCATGGACCGCGTCCTGCGGCTGTACAGTGAGTACGCAGCTGCTTATCTGGATGACATAATTGTGCACAGTGACAGTTGGGAGTCACATCTGGGTAGGTTACAGGCCGTGGTTGATGCGCTAAGGGATGCAGGTCTGACCGCGAACCCCCACAAGTGCAAGCTGGGCTACGCTGAGGTGTAGTACCTGGGCTATCGGATCGGGAGGGGAAATGTCAAACCCCAAGAAAAAAAAAACGCTTCCATTAGGGGATGGCCGGTCCCCCGAACCAAGAGGCAGGTGAAGTCATTCCTGGGGTTAGCAGGTTACTACAGTAGATTTGTACCTAACTTTGCCGCAATAGCTTCTCCCCTCACAGACTTAACAAAGGCATGACTACCCCAGATGGTGCGATGGACGGAGGACACAGAGGCGACGTTCCAGGCCCTGAAGGATGCGCTATGTTCGCACCCGATACTCGTCACACCGGACTTCTCAAAAAAACTCCTGGTCCAGACAGACGTGTCTGACACAGGGGTAGGGGCAGTTTTGTCCCAAGAGCAGGAAGGCGAGGAGCACCCCATCATGTATGTCAGCAGGAAGCTCCTCCCGAGGAAGAAGAAATACTCGATTGTCGAGAAGGAGTCCCTCGCCGTGAAGTGGGCACTGCACATCCTCAAGTATTACCTCCTCGGGAGGAAGTTCCCCCTGATCACTAACCATGCCCCCTTGTGTGGATGGCAAGAGGTAAGGACACGAATGACCATGTCACTCCCTGGTTCCTGTCCTTATAGCGACTCTCTTTCTCTGTCATCCACAGGTCGGGGGCCCAGCACGGCAATGCGGACACCCTATCCAGGAGGGATGCAAGCCCTGAGCATGCCTCCCTGCCAGTCAGGGCTAAGGGGGGGTGGTATCCCAGGAGGTCTACCCCGGGGGATGGTAATAGAGGGGAGGTGACGTTGGCTCCCTCTGCTGGGAATATGGGAGCTGGGCACCCCGACACCGACAGCTCTAAGTGGAGGTAATTAGAGGATGGTGCCAACCAGCCGTGGACGCCAAATGAAAGGAGCACGGTGGCACACTGTGAGGGAGAACGGGGAGAGACTGACACCAAGCGAAAGGAGAGAAGAAGGACCGAGCCAAACCTCAGTGATTTTCTTTGTTATGTTTATTTTCTGTCTTAGTAAAGTTGTTTTTGCCTCCCTGTTTCTGTGTCAATCTCTGCACGCTCAACCCAACACCCCACGGTTTACCACAGCGTACAGAGGCACGTTTTCAGCAACCATTGCTCCTGTGTTCCAATGGCACGTTGTGTTAGCTAATCCAAGTTTATAATTTTAAAAGGCTTATTGATCATTAGAAAACCCTTTTGCAATTATGTTAGCACAGTGGTTGTCCTGATTAAAGAAGCAATACAACTGGCTTTCTTTAGACTAGTTGAGTATCTGGAGCATCAGCATTTGCGGGTTCAATTAGAGGCTCAAAATGGCCAGAAACAAAGAACTTTCTTCTGAAACTTGTCAGTCTATTCTTGTTCTGAGAAATGAAGGCTATTCCATGCGAGAAATTGCCAAGAAACTGAAGATCTCATACAACGCTGTGTTCTACTCCCTTCACAGAACAGCGCAAACTGGCTCTAACCAGAATAGAAAGAGGAGTGGAAGGCCCCAGTGCACCACTGAGCAAGAGGACAAGTACATTAGAGTGTCCGGTTTGAGAAACAGACGCCTCACAAGTCCTCAACTGGCAGCTTCATTAAATAGTACCCACAAAACACCAGTCTCAACGTCAACAGTGAAGAGGCGACTCTGGGATGCTGGCCTTCTAGGCAGAGTTCCTCTGTCCAGTGTCCGTGTTCTTATGCCCATCTTAATATATTTTTTTATTGGCCAGTCTGAGATATGGCCTTTTCACTGTTGATGTTGAGACTGGTGTTTTGCGGGTACTATTTAATGAAGCTGACAGTTGAGGACTCATTTACAACATTAACAATGTCTGCACTGTATTTCTGATCAATTTGTTGTTATTTTAATGGACAAAAAATGTGCTTTTATTTCAAAAACAAGGACATTTCTAAGTGACTCCAAACTTTTGAACGGTAGTGTATGTGATGTGTTGTGCCTCTGCTCGTGCTCATAATTACATTTCAGATATACATATGATAGTTTTTCACAAAGTAGTTTGGATGTAGTGAATTACTTTTTAAAATAACTTTAGTTAAACTATATTTTTCTTCAGGGTAGCTTTAGTGTAACTTAACTTCTTCCAGTGTGAAGTAATTGGTAGCTTGGTGAACTATCATTTCAGAGTATCTTCCCCAACACTGGTTATTATACCATGTAGTTCAATTAAAGAGAAAATAAGTACATTTTCTCTCTAAATTGTATTCTCAGCCTGAGGGGTGGTGGGCTCCACAAGAGGAACATGCACGTTTTGATCATTTACAACATGACACTTTTCCCCATGCCAGATGGAGCAGGGAAGTGAAATAGTTAGCTTTCTAGAAATACGCCATAAACATTACATATGGTAATGGGGTGTTTAGTGTGTGAGAGGAAATTAGAATGGTAGCTTAGCCCTTACGTAAACAATTATTTTAGCTGGCTCTAACATATATTGACTGTCTGCGTGGCTTGGTTGGTTGAATAACCTAGCATGTTGGAGAAATTGGTGTCATAGTTTGAGTGAATGTCTGTGTAATAAAAAAGAATGGGCTAACATGTAGTTTGAGGTATGAGCATATGTCAACAGATATCACTGTAATAAATGGTTATGTTGTTTAACCTTTTGTGCTTTGCTTAATAGTTTAATCTAGAATCATGCCTCAGGCAAAACTGATATCACAATTGCCTCCCAGAATGCTATCTGCGATGGGAATATCAAGCCTGAGCACAGCTTTCCGACATCCAGATGCTTTGTTAGCAATATGTCAGTTGATTCTACACTTCTTGTTTCTTCTGATTAAGTAAACAAGAAATCATAAACAATTACCAAAATGCACATAAATTAAATGTCAGAATGATATTTAATTGGAAGAAGTTTCCAGCACACTTAAAATAAAAATCCCTTGAGGCCTCTTTCACACACACACACACACACACACACACGCACACGCACACGCACACACACACACGCAATCACGTACACACGCACGCACACCCAACACACAGACACACCTCTACACACGCACACATGCATTCGTCCGTTTTTATAGTAAGGGCGGCAGGTAACCTAGTGGTTAGAGCGTTTGGCCAGTAACTGAAAGGTTGGTGGATTGAATCCCCGAGCTGCCATGGTCAAAATCTGTCATTCTGCCCCTGAACAAGGCAGTTAACCTACTGTTACTAGGCTGTCATTGCAAATAAGAATTTGTTCTTAACAGACTTGCCTAGTTAAATAAAGGTTAAATAAAAATAGTGGACCTGCTTTATGAATATGGCTGTGTGTGCCCGCTCTCTCTGTCAGTAGGCAGACTAATGAAGTGGCAGATCAGTCCCATGGTCATAACAATATATTTTACAGTGTGGGTGTTCTCTACGTACAGTTACTATGTATAGGTCTATGAAGGGATGTTGCTAAGCACAAGGGATGTGTCCAAAATATAGGGAATAGGGTGCGATTTGGGACACAGTCAAAGTCTCCGTCAGCCATTGGTGTAGCACCTGGCTGTGACTCATAGTGATTTACAATGTGCTGAAGATCTGCCAAGAGCTCTCACATACAAAGCAATTAGACTCATAATGCTTGTTATTCTGAATCCATTTAGTTAGCTTAGTTCAAACAAGTTCTGGAAAAAAGAGTCCCAGACCCCCTCATTCATTCATGAGTAGCCTAGTTTGTGTCAAATTATCTACAAAATAGATAGTGTCCAAGGATCTTTTAATGTTATGCTTCTCTGACTGACAAGAAATGTTCTGATGTAATACATGCCCAGTACTGTAGACCTAATCATGTACATGTTCATTACCATATGTTTTAGTATGCTCCCTTTTAAATGGGGTTGAATATCAGCATGAACCCTTGAGGAACATAAATAGCCCTCTTTTGCTACAAATATATCCTGTCCCATGATGTAAACCACATTATGATCTCAGTTACAATAAAAATAGAGGAATGTCTGCCTGAACCTTCGTAGGTACCCCGCTCCCAGGGGGTCGCTGTAGACTGAGGGACAATCCCAAGTGTGTCTAGAAAAAAGCCTGCTCATATTTCAGCCTGCTGAATGGAAGATTGAACTCTTATTTGTCCAAGCCTGCAGGCTGCATAATGAACTACATCATGTTTCTGTTAGACCAGCAGTGCCAGGTAATAGATCGGCTGTGTCAGCAAAACATTCAAGACATTTGGAGGGTAGAGTAGGAGTCAGAACAGTACTGCTGTGATCCTAATATATACACGTATGGATCTTGTGTCCCCTCGGAGCAGAGTACTAAACCTCTCTGTAACAGCAAGCCACAGGAGGAATATTCGACCTGACAGTTGAGAAATAACTTACCACCTTCAGGTAATCTTGAGTTCCCTCCCACAAATTAATGGACGGGACAATTATGACAAATAATCACTAGTCATTCCTGTCTTTCATCTCACTCTTGCCCTCTCCCCTCTTTCTCTCTCTCTCTCCCTCTCTCCCACTCTCTCCCTCTCTCCCTCTCTCTTTCTCCCTCTCCCTCTCTCCCTCTCTCCCCCTCTCTCTCTCTCTCTCTCTCTCTCTCTCTCTCTCTCTCAGCGATAATTCCTCATTGTAATGGTCAGTAGAAGAATTAGGAAACACTATCTTGCAGAAACTTGAGGCCTGTGTTTATGGAATGGAAACTCAGTGCCAGTAAAAGAATGTTAAACTGTATAAATAAAATGGACAGAGGGACACTGAACTGATGGTGATTCAGTTATCGTTGTCCAAGCAGTCAACAGGATCCAGTTAGTTCTTAAGCCCTTATATGGAGCTAATGTGTGGCTTCAGATCTCCCTCTGTTGGTAGCTGTAGGTCATTATTACTGGGATAGTTTAATTATCTTATTGTATAAAGGGAAAGGGGAATCAGAGAGGTGCGGGGGGCTGCCTTAATATGAAATGTGGATCAGAGAACCAGGGAGGTGTGGGGGGCTGCCTTAATCTGAAATGTGAATCAGAGAGGTGTGGGGGGCTGCCTTAATCTGAAATGTGAATCAGAGAGGTGCGGGGGGCTGCCTTAATCTGAAATGTGAATCAGATAATCAGAGAGGTGCGGGGGGCTGCATTAATCTGAAATGTGAATCAGAGAGGTGTGGGGGGCTGCCTTAATCTGAAATGTGAATCAGAGAGGTGCGGGGGGCTGCCTTAATCTGAAATGTGAATCAGATCATCAGAGAGGTGCGGGGGGCTGCATTAATCTGAAATGTGAATCAGAGAGGTGCGGGGGGCTGCCTTAATCTGAAATGTGAATCAGAGAGGTGCGGGGGGCTGCCTTAATCTGAAATGTGAATCAGAGAATCAGAGAGGTGCGGGGGGCTGCCTTAATCTGAAATGTGAATCAGAGAATCAGAGAGGTGCGGGGGGCTGCCTTAATCTGAAATGTGAATCAGATAATCAGGGAGGTGCGGGGGGCTGCATTAATCTGAAATGTGAATCAGAGAATCAGAGAGGTGCGGGGGGCTGTGTTTAATTGCTAAATTGTAATATTTTTGCCACTATGGCCTATTTATTGCCTTACCTCCCTATTCTTACTACATTTGCACCCACTGTATATAGACTTTTCTATTGTGTTATTGACTGTACGTTTGTTTATCCCATGTGTAACTCTGTGTTGTTTGTGTCGCATTGCTTTGCTCTATCTTGGCCAGGTCGCAGTTGTAAATGACAACTTGTTCTCAACTCGCCTACCTGGTTAAATAAAGGTGAAATAAAATAAAAACATCGACATGCCACGTCATCAGCGCCTAGAGAACAGTGGGTTAACATACTGTAGGATATGCTGCTTAGCATATGCTTTTACCCACAGCGACATACAGTACAGTGGGTGGTCCCGTGTGGCTCAGTTGGTAGAGCATGGCGCTTGCAACGCCAGGGTTGTGGGTTCATTCCCCACGGGGGGACCAGGATGATTATGTATGAACTTTCCAATTTGTAAGTCGCTCTGGATAAGAGCGTCTGCTAAATGACTTAAATGTAAATGTACAGTGAGTGAAGAAATTGTAGTAGTTTTGGTATGTGATCCCTACATGAATTGGAATCACAATCTGCCAAAGCTATACAACTTAGTTTAGCTCTTAACCAACTGAGCCACACAGGATCACTACATCATGGACAAAGCATTGAGCAACCTCTTCTAGGGCTGAGAAGGTGACATCCACAGAGAATGAAACCCAAAGATACAATCTGCCAAATGTAATAGGCCTCGATGTTTTATGAATCGAAACACTACTGCCTGCAGGGGTCGAATGGTAATTAAACCTTTCCAAAAATCCATTCTATTGTGGGGAGGGACAGAGCAGAATCAGACATTTTATGCCTCCCAAATAGTATCCTATTCCCTATATAGTGCACTACTTTTGACCAGGGCCCATAGGGAACGCAGCCAGTCATCTCTCAGGCCATTGCGCCTTCATCCAGGTCAGGGCAGGAGTCAAGAGACGTGAGATGTTGTCGGACATTTACACATTTGTCAGACCACACATTTGATCCTCCGGTTGGAAGCAGATTGAGGGGATTCTCGTTTTCTTTAGAACTCCAGAGTGAGTGTGGTATTCCAAGACAAACAGGCTGCCGCTGCTATGGCTCCCCTCCATCCCTGTGGGCAAGCCTGGCGCTGGTCCCATACTCCTCTGCCCACACTCATGCTCCTGCTCCAGCCTTCTCTCTCTCTCTCTCTCTCTCTCTTAGGTGAGAGCCATGCCCATTCACGGAAAGCTTCATTTTGTATTTTAGCCCAGATTTTTCTGAAAACCCCCAATGCTTAAATAGAAACAGTCCTCCTGAGTTGAGTGGGGTTTTGGAGTGTTGGCTCGGCTGTGGTCAGAATTGAAATGCTATCAAATGAGGTGTGGAGGGGTGACCCTGATAAATATTCCCCTTAAGTACTTTCTTCCTCATAGATTTCAACCACTTTGAGAATTGCTTTACAGTGACATTTTTCTACAGCACTGTAAGGTATGCTACAGTGGGTTTGTATCTGTAGCATATAAGAACTACCTTTTTCAATGAAATGCCATGTGTGTTAGTGTTACACTAGACAGATGCTATTAACTCACTTTCATTCAATTGTTTCATTTGGATGATTGACACATTTACAGATTAAAAGTTTATACAATGTAGAAAGGCTGCAGAAAGTATTTGCTTTGCACAGCAAGGAAATATAAAATAAAATATGGTAGTTGATGTAATAAATAATTAATAGTTTCTGTCTCTGATTATTGCTAATACGGCAGGTAGCCTAGTGGTTAGACCGTTGGACTAGTAACCAGAAGGTTGCAAAATCAAATCCCTGAGCTGACAAGGTAAAAATCTGTCGTTCTGCCCCTGAACAAGGCAGTAACCCACTGTTCCTAGGCTGTCATTGAAAATAAGAATGTGTTCTTAACTGACTTGCCTAGTTCAATAAAAAATGCAGGGGAATGTATGTGACAACTACAGTAATACTAGTCAAATACTTTGCTTCTGTCCCTTTATAAAAGGGATGCGCTCAATGAAGCAAATGACAAGCACTCTCCACAAGAGGGAGCCATCTTACAATTTTACAAAGATTAAAATGCAACCTTTTGCACAATACTGTAATGCAGTTATTTAGCAGATTTAGCATACACATATTTAGCAGATGTTATTGCAGGTGTAGCGAAATGCTTGTGTCCCTAGCTCCAACAGTGCAGTAGTATCTAACAATTTACAACAATACACAAATCTTAAATCAAAAGAATGGAATTAAGAAATATATAAAAATATTAGGACAAGCAATATCAGTGGCATTAACTAAAATACAGTATAATAGAATACAGTATATACAGTGCATTCGGAAAATAGTCGGACCCATTGACATTTTGTTACGTTACAGCCATCAATCTACACACAAAACCCCATAATGACAAAGCAAAACAGTTTTTTAGACATTTTTGCAAAGTTATTACGAATAAAAAAATTGAAATAACCATTTACATAAGTATTCAGACCTTTTACTCAGTACTTTGTTGAAACACCTTTGGCAGCGATTAAGGCCATGAGTCTACTTGGGTATGAAGATACAACCTAGGCACAGCTGATTTGGGGAGTTTCTTCCATTCTTCTCTGTAGATCCTCTCAAGCTCTGTCAGGTTGGATGGGGTGCGTTGCTGCACAGCTATTGTCAGGTCTCTCCAGAGATGTTTGATCGGGTATAAGTCCGGGCTCTGGCTGGGCCACTCAAGGACATTCAGAGACTTGTCCCGAAGACATTCCTGCATTGTTTTCAATGTGTGCTTTGGGTCGTTGTCCTGTTGGAAGGTGAAGCTTCGCCCCAGTCTGAGGTACTGAACTAGTCTCATCAAGGATCTCTCTGTACTTTGCTCTGTTCATCTTTCCCTCAATCCTGACTAGTCTCCCAGTCCCTGCCACTGAAAACATCCCCACAGCATGATGCTGCCACCACCATACTTCACTGTAGGGATGGTGCCAGGTTTCCTCCAGACGTGAAGCATGGCATTCAGACCAAAGAGTTTAATCTTGGTTTCATCAGACCAGAGAATCTTGTTTCTCATGGTTTGAGAGTCTTTAGCTGCCTTTTGGCAAATACAAAGCGCACTGTCATGTGCTTTTTACTGAGGAGTGGCTTCCGTCTGGCCACTCTACCGTAAAGACCTGATTGGTGGAGTGCTGCAGAGATGGTTATCCTGATGAGGACAGAGGGCGCTGTTGTCACTTTGGGGGAAAAACGTGCCCAATTTAAATGGCCTCGTACTCAATTCTTGCTCGTACAATATGCATATTATTATTACTATTGGATAGAAAACACTCTCTAGTTTCTAAAACCGTTTTAATTATATCTGTGAGTGAAACAGAACTCATTTGGCACAAACTTCCTGACCAGGAAGTGGAAAATCTGAAATCGATGCTCTCTTCTGGGTCCTGCCTATAAATGGGCATGAGACCTATTAGTATACATGCACGTCATACACCTTCCCCTTGATGTCAAGATGCAGTGAGAGAAGAAATTGAGTGTTTATCTTGGTCTGAGATGGAATACGTCCTCTTGGAATGACGTGTCACCGATTTCTGGTTTTCAGGAAGGCGCGAGGAGGACAGTGGGATTGCCTTTTGAAAAGCTGTCGTTATAGGCGACTACTATCTCCGGCTTTGATTTTATTTGATACATGTGACCATATCATCGTAAAGTATGTTTTTTCAATATAGTTTTATTAGATTTTTGAAATTTATTCGGGACGTTAGGCGTGTTGCGTTGTGTGCCTTTGTTCAGAAAGGAGAGCTTCGCGCCACTTGGCCAGTGTGCTTGCTAATTCAAGAGGGAAAAACGATGTTCTAAATCCAAACAACGACTGTTCTGGACAAAGGACCCCTTGTCCAACATTCTGATGGAAGATCACCAAAAGTAGGACCCATTTATGATGTTATTTCATATATCTGTCGAACTGTGTACTAGTAGTTTTGCGCCCAGGTTTTGGCCACTCTCTCGCTATAACATAAGCCTTATGTCGTAATGAAGATATTTTTAGAATTCTAACACTGCGATTGCATTAAGAACTAGTGTATCTATCATTTCCTATACAACATGTATTTTTTTGTAATGTTTATGAATAGCTATTTGGTCAGAATAGGTGAGAGTCTAATAGAAATATCCGCACATTCTGGGAAAAAGAAGCTACGTTAGCATAATGGATAACCACTGATTTCAGCTCTAAATATGCACATTTTCGAACAAAACATAAGTGTATGTATAACCTGATGTTATAGGACTGTCATCTGAGGAAGGTTTATGAAGGTTAGTGAAAATTAATATCTTTTGCTGGTTTATTCGCTAACGCTAACGTGCCTATTGCTATCGCTAACGTGCCTTGATGAATGAATGCGGTAGTGTGGTAGGCTATTGTAGTAAGCTAATATAATGCTATATTGTGTTTTCGCTGTAAAACACTTAAAAAATCTGAAATATTGGCTGGATTCACAAGATGCTTGTCTTTCATTTGCTGTACACAATGCATTTTTCAGAAATGTTTTATGATGAGTATTTAGGTATTCCACGTTGGTCTCTATAATTACTCTGGCTGCTTCGGTGCTATTTTTGACGGTAGCTGTGATGGTAGCTGCAATGTAAAACTGATTTATACCTCAAATATGCACATTTTTCGAACAAAACATAGATTTATTGTATAACATGTTATAAGACTGTCATCTGATGAAGTTGTTTGTTGGTTAGTTTGGTTGGTTCTTGGGAAGCCGTGGGAAGAGCCAGAGCACATGGAGCAGGCGATAGAGAAGTGGTCAGTCGACCCAAGGAGAGCGCCAGAGCCCGCATGGGAGTTGATGGAACAGTGTGAGGAAGGATACCGGAGAATGGAGTTGGCTAGGAGTATGCGACAGCGCAAGCGTGCTGAAGAGCGGGTCATCAGTCCGGTGCCATATGTGACGGCTCCACGCACCAGATCTCCAGTGCGCCTCCTCAGCCCGGTATGTCCTGTGCCGGTTCCTCGCACTCGCCATGAGGAGCGTGTAGTCAGTCTGCTGCCAAAGAAACCCCAAGATTCTTTTGGGGGGAGGCATATGGAGCTGGCGGTCGAGCAGCGGAGAGTGCCAGAGCCTGTGTGGGAGTCGGAGGAGGAATTCCATGAAAGATTCTGGGGAGAGGTGGTAGCGATGAGAATGCTGCAGCACACTCGTCCTGAAGTGCGTGTCCCCAGTCCGGTACGTCCTGTGCCAGCTCCCTGCACTCTCCCTGAAGAGCCAGAGGCCGTCAGAGAGGCGATGGAGAAGTTGGGAGAGAGAGAGGAGAGAGATGTTGTACAAGTGTGTTCTGCTCAACATTCGACCAGAGGATCCGGTTAGCAGTCTGGTGAAAACTGTACCGGCTCCACACATCTGGACTCCAGTGCGCCTCCCCAGTCTGGTACGTCCTGTGCCTTCTCCCAGCACTCGCCCGGAAGTGCGTGTCACCAGTCCAGTGCCATCTGTACCGGCTCCACGCACTAGGCCTCCAGTGCGCATTCACAGTCCAGAGCTTCCGGCGATGGTTCCCAGTCCAGAGCTTCCGGTGAAGGTTCCCAGTCCAGAGATTCCGGCGACGGTTCCCAGTCCAGAGCTTCCGGCGACGGTTCCCAGTCCAGAGCTTCCGGCGAAGGTTCCCAGTCCAGAGCTTCCGGCGACGGTTCCCAGTCCAGAGCTTCCGGCGACGGTTCCCAGTCCAGAGCTTCCGGCGACGGTTCCCAGTCCAGAGCTTCCGGCGACGGTCCACAGTCCAGAGCTTCCGGCGACGGTTCACAGTCCGGAACCTCCAGCGACGGTCAACGCTCCGGAACCTCCAGCAAGGGTCAACGGTCCAGAGCTTCCAGGAAAGGCGTCCAGTCCAGCTCCAGGGCAGGAGCCTTCCTCTGCGCCGGTGCCCAGTCCGGGTATGGTGTCCAGTCCAGCTCCATGGCCGGAGCCTTCCTCAGCGCCGGTATCCAGTCCGGGCACGGCGACCAGCACAGCTCCAAGGCGGGAACCTTCTTCTGCGCCGGTGCCCAGTCCAGGCATGGCGGCCAGCCCAGCTCCATGGCCGGAGCCTTCTTCTGCACCGATGCCCAGTCCAGGCACGGCGTCCAACCCAGCTCCAGGGCCGGAGCCCTCCTCTGCGCCGGTGCCCAGTCCAGGCACAGCGTTCTGCCCGGCGCCATGGTTGGATCCGGGGTCTGGGGGGGGGGGGGCTACGACCCGCACCGGAGCCGCCACCGACACTAGTCAACCCCCCTAAACCCCCCCAGACCCCGGATCAGGTTTCAGGTTTTGCGGCCGGGGTCCGCACCTTTGGGTGGGGGGTACTGTCACGCCCTGACCATAGAGAGCCCTTGTTTCTCTATGGTGTAGTAGATCAGGGCGTGACTAGTGGGTATTCTAGTTTATAATTTCAATGTTGTGTTCTAGTTTATATTTTCTATGTTGGTGTTTTGTATGATTCCCAATTAGAGGCAGTTGGTAATCATATTTAAGTAGCTATTTTTCCCACCTGTGTTTGTGGGATATTGTTTTGTGTTTGTGCATGTGCACCACGTAGTCACGTTTAGTTGTTCGTTTATTGATGTTTTGTTTTGTTTAAGTTTCTCTTTGAATTAAATATGTGGAACTCAACATCCGCTGCGCCTTGGTCCCGTTCTTACGACATCCGTGACAATTTTAGAATAAGGCTGTAACGTAATACAATGTGGAAAAAATGAAGGGGTCTGAATACTTTCCGAATGCACATATGAGATGAGTAAAGTAGTGTGTAAGCATTATTAAAGTGACTAGTGTTCCATTATTAAAGTGACCAGTGATTCCATGTCTATGTTCATAGGGCAACAGCCTCTAAGGTGCAGGGTTGAATAACCGGGTGGTAGCCGGTTAGTGATGGCTATTTAACAGTCTGATGGCCTTGAGATGGAAGCTGTTTTTCAGTCTCTGGTTCCCAGCTTTGATGCACCTGTACTGACCTCGACTTCTGGATGATAGCAGAGTGAACAGGGTGTGGCTCGGGTGGTTGATGTCCTTCATAATCTTTTTGGCCTTACTGTGACATTGGGTGCTGTAGGTGTCCTGGAGGGCAGTGTGCGTTGGGCATACCGCATGCTGGGCAGACTGCACCACCCTGAGGGTCTTAGGGGCCAAGCCAAATTTCTTCAGTTGAAGAGGCGCTGTTGCACCTTCTTCACCACACTGTCTATGTGGGTGGATCATTTCAGTTAGAAAGAATATAACAGATTTATAGTACAAAGACATCTCCCAGACGAATCCCCACAGTCATTGTTTATTCATCATTATGGATCAACATGTAGATGGACCTGTTCCTAGTTGCATACTGTCCCAATTGTTCTTTCAATAGGCGGTATGTTTAAGTGAACCTCATTCACAGGAGGTTGGTGGCACCTTAATTGTGGAGGACGGGCTTGTGGTATTGGCTGGAGCGGAAAGAGTGGAATGGTATCAAATACATCAAACACATGGTCTTCCCCTCAGCAGCATCCACTGACCTCATTGATCTGTTGAGGCCTGTAGACATTGTGGTTCCCTTATGTCCTGCCTGTCTTCTACTGTATGCTTCAGCTGGCTCAAGCAGTTCTGTATGGGGCCTGTGAGAAGAGACCAAGGTTATTATAGTAAACTAAAAGTGAAATTAAAATGAAAACGAATCATCAAAGAACAATTGAGTAAACTGAAATAAAATAATTAACAAACCCGTTTGAAAAACTAAAACTATACTGAAACTATTATCTCCAAAACGTACTAAAATAAAAACAGTCATGAATTATGTTTAGTTTTAGATTTTTTGGGGGGGGAGAAATCGAATTGTGTTTTCAATGGGGTTTTCAAGCTTTTGAATCTGGAGGGTCACATTGAGATTGACTTTATAATTTAAAGGTAGACACAGACAGATGACGTTGCCACGAGCAGCACCGCAGATGTTGGGCGCGTTTGAAAAATGAATATAAAGCACAAAAACTATACAACACATAAATGGCTGCTAGCCTCCCACCCATAGGCTACTTTCTGTCCCTAACACCAAAACTAACACTGAAACTAAATCATCTAAAAACAAAATCTATATATATTTTTAAAAAAAATTAAACTAAATAAAAACTAAACTGAGTTTCAAATAAACATCTTAAAACTAATAGAAATGTAAATATAAATAAACAAAACTCCACTGAGTGTACCAAACATTAAGAACACCTGCTCTTTCCATGGCAGAGACTGACCAGGTGAAAGCTGTGATCCCTTATTGATGTCACCTGCTACATCCACTTCAATCAGTGTAGAGGAAGGGGAGGAGACAGGTTAAAAGAAGGATTTTTAAGCCTTGAGACAATTGAGACATGGATTGTTTGTGTGCCATTCAGAGGGTGAATGGGAAAGACAAAATATTTAAGTGCCTTTGAATGGGGTATTGTAGTAGGTGCCAGGCACACCGGTTTGTGTTTGTGTCAAGCAGGCACACTGGTTTGTTTCACGCTTAACAGTTTCCCGTGTGTATCAAGAATGGTTCACTACCCAAAGGACACCCAGCCAAACTTGACACAACTGTGGGAAGCTTTGGAGTCAACATGGGCCAGCATCCCTGTGGAACGCTTTCCACACCTTATAGAGTCACATTTGTTCCTAATGTTTGGTATACTCAGTGTATAATGACCTTGGAAGAGACAATGGTACCCATTTATTCATTTAATGGCCTTCTAGTCACACTTCATGGCCTGCACTTTGTCAGGGTTCACAGGGACAATAAAGTCCAACATGGATCTTAGAATGGTGATTCATTTAGTCAATAATTTTTCAACATTGAGAGCTGTTATTGGAATTTGAAAACATAATCCAGTTGGCACCAAAAATCACAGGGAAGGACACAAGAAGGATCTGATCATTTATCATAATTTGAGTTCAACCGAATGAAGCAGCTCTTTTATGCATTCGAAAGTGTGCTATTTAAATCAAATATATTCATTGCGTAGCATGACATATGTCTTTGCATTGCATTGCATCTTCCTGGTATTCTTTTCAAGTTCCTCTTGCAGTAAGACGCTCTTGTGTATTGTGGCTTTAGCTCGGCCTAACCTTTCATTCAGCAATAATCTCTGTATTTTAAGGTATACACTGTTGATTGGGAATAAGCACCCACTGTCACGCTGGAGAGCCGGGGATTTCCCCGTCTGCTTCAGGATGCATCCCAAATGGCACCCTATTCTCTATATATTGTAGTGCACTACTTTTGACCAGGATGCATCTGCTCTGATTCTCCGCACCTTAGCACTCATCACAGCTGCTACCAGACTCTTATTATACTGTTCAATTTATACACTTGCCCCCACCCCACCCCACCCCCTTTCCCTGATACATGTGTAAATATTGGACTATAAAGTATGCCTTCCTGTATTATAATTATTCTATAATGTTTATTCTATTCTACGGCCATTAACGTTATGTTCGTATTCATATTTTCTTTTACAATTTCTTATTGTTGTTGCATTGTCGAGAAGGAACCAGCAAGTAAGCATTTCGTTTGATGATGTATACCATGCGTATCCTGTACATACAACTAATAAAACTTGAAACTTGGTCTGGCAAGGTGAAGATAATAGCTAGGTAACATCCAGGAGGCATCCTGAAGGAAAATCATGACCTCACCTCATCATCATCAGCAGCAGCAGCATCATCATCATCCTCCCTTATTGTCATCATTTGGACTAAATATCTACAGTAGTTGATTAGTCTTCTCTAAACAGACAACAAAGCACAAACATTGACGGTAGGCAGCCAGCAGGTGAGTTTAGAGTGCCACTGTGATCTAACATGGCCAGAGGGATTGTGTACTAATTGACCTTGTGTCCCCTCTGCTCTCCAACCCATCAACACGGGGAGGCAGGAAAATATCTATCTTGCCTGCTCCCAATTTCACAGGGGCCTGGCTACTTACCACCCTGGGGAATGTCCAGCTGAGAGACAGAAAGCCGCTGAGAAAAGGCACTGGGGTAAGTCTACATTGATCACATCATTTCTGCTGATGGAAACATATCATGGCCTAACCACCTGGAGAAAACTTACCCAACTCGAAGCACTAATCGATCCTTTTACATGACCTATCGTAAAAACTTTTAATTGAGAAATAATCAACCTAAAATTGTTGTTCTGCACTGTAAAAGTGCCCTTTACCAATATTGTTGAAGTCAACAGGGAGATGAGGACAAACTTGTTTGACCTCCTACTGATTGTTCCCTTAACCCACCATAGCATGCTTATTAACCAAAACAGAACAATTATAACCCATACAGCTTCTAGCACAATACATTTGTCCACTGATGCCTGTCGGTGTCTAACCTGAGCTTTGAACCATGAATTTCACACCCACGCACGCAAATACCCATACACACACCCACACACACACACACACACACCCACACACACGCATGCACACACCCACATACGCATGCACACACCAACACACACAAGCACACACCCACACCCCCACACACACACACAAGCACACACCCACACCCCTACGCACACACCAACACACACACGCATGCACACATCACACACACACACATGCAAGGCAGGACAGCAGCATCATGCATCATGGTCGGCCAGAGTTAGAATCCTACAGGCCTGATTATAACGGTAGACCACTGTTCTGTTTAGCCCTGTGTTCTGTGGTAACAGAGAGGCTTGTACTGTAACATGATGAATGAGCCTCCACAGACAGAACCACGGTCCAGTTAGACAGGTCCGTGTAGTGCAGGGTGGAGCTGATCTGGCATGTCTTTTCTAATCAATCAAGATGCTGACGTGTACTCCATCTGCATCTACTCTGAGGGTGTCCTAAATGGCACCCTTTTCCCTACATAGTGCACTACTTTTGACCAGAGCCTAGCCCTATGGGCCCTGGTGAAAGCTAGTGCACTATATAAGGAATAGGGTGTCATTTGGGACTCAGTCTTTGTCTGTGGCAGGGGCTTGGTGGGATGCATAGGGGTGCGCATAGAATGCAAAGTGAAGAAAACACAAAGGCAATAATTTGACAGCACTTTATTATATTATGGTTACATCAATCAGTTTACCATCAATTGCAGAATAAAGTGTGCCTTCATATTTCAGTATTTGGTTCTCATAAATATGCTGATTATTCCATACAAACATATACAATTCTCTAAAGTACTGAATCACAGAGTCCTCAATGAGCAAGACAGTCTCCACAAAAACCTTCTGTTGGTGGACCACAATGGCAATGATAACATTATCTGCCTCCCAAATGACACCCTATTCCCTTTATAGTGCACTACTTTTGACCAAGAGTACTTTCTGGTCAAAAGTATTGCATTATAGAATATGGTGCCATTTGGGACGCATCCATTTAGTTAAAGTTTGTATAGATACAAGTCTCCTACAGCATTTAGTCATAACTCCACCAATAACATGTATGACTTCCAGGCAGAATGGGATGTTCTGGTGACATGCATGAGATGGGATGGAAAGGTGAAAGAGATGACATAAGCCACATACCCTCAAATTTTATCACCCTCAATTCTTTCTTGCCTATTCAAAGAGGTTTCCCAGAATATGGGGAACAGGGAGAGAGGTGGAAGATAGAGTACCACCTTTCCCAGATTGCATTGTATTAAAAAATGCCTGCATGCGGGTGATTTCTACAGCGAATGAAAGGCAATTAATCTTGTTTTTATTCTCCTCCTGTGTGTGTCCCTGTGTGCGTCTTTGAATGGACTGTACCACCAAATCCATGAGGACCTTTCACAATGCTAAGGTTGACCTTGTGGGGCTCTCAGCTGCTGCTGTTGCTGCTTACAGTAAGATGTGGGGGCTGGTAGAAGTGTGTGTGTGTGTGTGTGTGTGTGTGTGTGTGTGTGTGTGTGTGTGTGTGTGTGTGTGTGTGTGTGTGTGTGTGTGTGTGTGTGTGTGTGTGTGTGTGTGTGTGTGTGTAGAGGTGGGTCTGTGTGTTGGAGGTGCGTGCGTGTGTACGTGATTACATGTGTATGTGTGTATCTACACGTGTGTGTGTGTCTACATATGTATCTGTGTGTGTGTGTGTGTGTGTGTGTGTGTGTGTGTGTGTGTGTGTGTGTGTGTGTGTGTGTGTGTGTGTGTGTGTGTGTGTGTGTGTGTGTGTGTGTGTGTGTGTGTGTGTGTTTGTTTGCACATGCTGGCAGCTGCTCAGTCAATGTACAGTTTAACTCAAAGTGTCCTAAAGCAGAGGACAGGACTGAAAATGTACCAGTGTTTATGTTCCAGGTGTGTTTATGTACCAGGTGTGTTTATGTACCAGGTGTGTTTATGCATCAGATGTGTTTATATGCCAGGTTTGTTTATGTACCAGGTGTGTTTATGTACCAGGTGTGTTTATGTACCAAGTGTGTTTATGTGCGTGTACACATATTTCTGTGTGAGTACCTACTGTAAGGTGCTGAATTGTGCTCTAGGATGGTTGTAATTCAATGTACTAAATGACAGGCAGCACTACTGGCTCCTTAGCAAAGTAGCCAATGCTAATCCTGATTAATGTGCAACATTAACACTATGATAACACTGTAATAATGGTGCCGGAGGGGATGGCTTCCGTTTTATAGGCTCTTATTAACCAACAATGTTATTTTGTTTGGATTTTTCGCAATGTTTGTAACTTATTTTGTACATAATGTTGCTGCTACGGCCTCTTATGACCGAAAAGAGCTTCTGGAAATCAGAACAGTGATTAGTCACCTTGAACTGGACAAATAATTTTTATTTAATGAGTAGGACAAGAGGGATTTACTTCAGACACCCGACGAGGCTCTCTTCCTCGTCATTCGCAGGAGAAAAAGACGGAGATATTGCGGAAGGAGATTGGGGTGCCTTGTAAGGATCCGGTGACAAGTGGCTAATCTGCCTTTGCCATCGGTACTATTGGCCAATGTACAATCACTGGATAATAAAGTGGACGATCTGCAAGCACGTATATCCTACCAACCGGACATTAAAAACTGTAATATCTTATGTTTCACCGAGTCGTGGCTGAACGATTACATGAATAACATACAGCTGGCGGGTTACACACTGTATCTGCAGGATAGAACAGCAGCCTCTGGTAAGACAAGGGGTGGCAGTCTATGTATATTTGTAAACAACAGCTAGTGCACAATATCTAAGGAGGTCTCGAGGTTTTGCTTGCCTGAGGTGGAGTATCTCATGATAAGCTGTAGACCACACTATCTTCCAAGAGAGTTTTCATCTATATTTTTCATAGCTGTCTATTTACCACCACAAACCGATGATGGCACTAAGACCACACTCAGTGGGCTGTATATGGCCATAAGCAAACAGGAAAACGCTCATCCAGAGCTCCTAGTGGCCGGGGACTTTAATGCAGGGAAACTTAAATCCATTTGACCTAATTTCTACCAGCATGTTAAATGTGCAACCAGTGGGCAAAAAACTCCAGACCACCTTTACTCCACACTACAGAGACAAAGCTCTCCCTCGTCCTCCATTTGGCAAATCTGTCCAAAGTTCTATCCTCCTGGTTCCTGCTTACAAGCAAAAACTAATTCAGGAAGCCCCAATGACTCGGTCAACACAAAAGTGGTCAGATGAAGCAGATGCTAAGCTACAGGACTGTTTGGCTAGCGGAGTCTTCCAATGGCATTGAGGAGTACCAGATGAGCTGAATTACTTCTATGCTCGCTTCGAGGCAAGTAACACTGAAACATGCATGAGAGCATCAGCTGTTCCAGACTGTGTGATCACACTCTCCGTAGCCAATGTGAGTAAGACGTTTAACCTCTAACACCTCCCAAACCCGGATCCGGGAGCACCCCCATCAGTAGAAAAGCTACTAGCATAGCCTAGCATAGCGTCACAAGTAAATACTAGCATCTAAATATCATTAAATCACAAGTCCAAGACACCAGATGAAAGATACACTTCTTGTGAATCCAGCCACCATTTCTGATTTTTAAAATGTTTTACAGGGAAGACACAATATGTAAATCTATTAGCTAACCACGTTAGCAAAAGACACCGTTTTTCTTACTCCACCATTTTTTCACTCCATCAGTAGCTATCACCAATTCGACCAAATAAAGATATAAATAGCCACTAACCAAGAAAAAACTTCATCAGATGACAGTCTGATAACATATTTATTGTATAGCATATGTTTTGTTAGAAAAATGTGCATATTTCAGGTATAAATCATAGTTTACCATTGCAGCCACCATCACAACTCGACTAGAATAACTACAGAGAGCAACGTGTATTACCTAATTACTCATCATAAAACATTTCTTAAAAATACACAGCGTACAGCAATTGAAAGACACAGATCTTGTGAATCCAGACAATAATTCAGATTTTCTAAGTGTTTTACAGCGAAAACACAATATATCGTTATATTAGCATACCACATGTGCTAACATCACCCCAGCATTGATTCAAGGCAAAAAGAGCGATAACGTTATCACCACCAAAATATATTAATTTTTTCACTAACCTTCTCAGAATTCTTCAGATGACAGTCCTGTAACATCATATTACACAAGGCATATAGAGTTTGTTCGAAAATGTGCATATTTAGCGGCACAAATCGTGCTTATACAATGAGAAAAGTTGCCAAGCTGCCCAGAAAAATGTCGGGCGCCATCTTGGAGAGTCACCTAGTCTAATCAATAAATAATCATAAACTTGACTAAAAAATACAGGGTGGACAGCAATTGAAAGACAAATTAGTTCTTAATGCAATCGCTGAATTACATTTTTAAAATTAACGTTGCTGCGCAATACAGGGTCCGATAACGCAAGGCTACATTGCAAGTAATGGCGTTTTATGCATTTGACTATTTTCAACAGAACAACGATTTATCAGCATAAATAGTTCTTACTATTAGCTGAGCTTCCATCAGAATCTTGGGCAAGGTGTCCTTTCTCCGGTCTAATCGTCTTTTGGTCGAAAGATGTCCTCTTGTCCTGTCGAAATGGCCACTAACGTTCGGCATGTACCGGAAAAGTGTCCAACTCTTGAAAGTGCGTCACAAAGAAATGCCAGAAAATCGCAATAAACTGCTATAAACTGCTATAAGTCGGTTTAAATTAACTACCTTATGATGTCTTTAACAACTATAACGAATAAAAACATGACCGGAGATATAGAACAGGCTAAACCAAAGCTTGGAAGGAGGCCAGTCCGACGTCCATTGTGCGTCAGGCGCACCGTTGAAAAGAAAGGTACTTCCGCTCCAGGATCTTATATAAGGTCCCAGATTGCGCAATCGACTCCATTCAAATTGTCACCACTTACTGACATCTAGAGGAAGGCGTATGCAGTGTTTGTAGCCCCACAGCGTTCACAGGGACTTATAAACTGACCTGGGAACAGGGACCACGATTTCAGAAATCTCACTCCCTGGCAGGAAAAGTGCTGCAGAATGAGTTCTGTTTCACTCAGAGACATAATTCAAACGGTTTTAGAAACTAGAGAGTGTTTTCTATCCAATAGTAATAATAATATGCATATTGTACGAGCAAGAATTGAGTACGAGGCAGTTTAATTTGGGGACCAATTTTTCCAAGATCGAAATAGCACCCCCCATAGGCTCAAGAAGTTAACCTGTTAGGCTGGCTGGCCCGACACCGGTACACTTATGACAACATCCAGCTCAAGTGCAGGGCGCGAAATTCAAAAGATATTTTTTAAAAATATTTAACTTTCACACATTAACAAGTCCAATACAGCATATGAAAGGTACACATCTTGTGAATCAAGCCAACATGTCCGATTTTTAAAATGTTTTACAGGGAAGACAAAATATGTAAATCTATTAGCTAACCACGTTAGCAAAAGACACCACTTTTCTAACTCCATCAGTTTCTTACTCCATCACTAGCTATCACAAATTCGACCAAATAAAGAAATAAATAGCCACTAACCAAGAAAAAACTTCATCAGATGACAGTCTGATAACATATTTATTGTATAGCATATGTTTTGTTCGAAAAATTTGCATATTTCAGGTATAAATCATAGTTTACATTTCAGCTACAATCAGAAATTGCACCGAAAGCAGCCATAATATTTACAGACACCAACGTCAAATACCTAATTACTCATCATAAAACATTTCTGAAAAATACATAGTGTGCAGCAATTGAAAGACAGGCATCTTGTGATTCCAGACAATATTTCCGATTTATTAAATGTTTTACAGCGAAAACAAAATGTAGCGCTATATTAGCGTAGCCACAATAGCCAGAAACACTTGGGCGCCCACGACCAGTTCACATGCACGACAGATATATGAAATAACATCATAAATTGGGTCTTACTTTTGCTGATCTTTCATCAGAATGTTGAACAAGGTGTCCTTTGTCCAGATGAGTCGTTGTTTGGATTCAGAATGGCAACTTTCCCTCTTCATTTAGCATGGGCACTAGCCGAGTGGCACGGATCTCTCCAACGTAAACACAGTCAGAGAACGGAACACGGCAAAACTCCCGAAAAAATTTCAATAATCTGATTAAACTATATTGAAAAAACATACATTACGATGATATGGTCACATGTATCAAAAAGAATCCGAGCCGGAGATAGTTGTCGTCCATTACGGCAGCAAAACAGAAGGCAATCCCACTTCCAAGTCGCGCGCTTCAGAGTACCGGAAGTGGACGGTCACGTCAAAGAAATAGCTTTTATTCCACCTCAGACCAAGATGAACACAAAATTTCTTCTCTCACATCCTCTTGACACCCAGAGGAAGGCGTATGGAGTGTACGTAGACTCCTACGTGTCATGACCATGTATAGGCAGGAAGTTGAACAGAGCATATATTTCTGACATTCCACTTCCTGGTCAGGGAAAGTGCTGCCAAATGAGTTCTGTTTCACTCAGAGAAATAATTCCAACGGTTTTAGAAACTAGAGAGTGTTTTCTATCCAATAGTAATAATAATATCCATATTGTACAAGCAAGAATTGAGTACGAGGCCATTTGAAATGGGCACGATTTCACTGGCTACTCAATACTTTCCCTTGCAGCCATAAGAAGTTTTAAACAGGTCAACATTCACAAGGCCGCAGGGCCAGACAGATTACCGGGACGTGTACTCTGAGCATGCGCTGACCAACTGGCAAGTGTCTTCACTGACATTTTCAATCTCTCCCTGTCTGAGTCTGTAATATCAACATGTTTCAAGCAGACCACCATAGTCCCTGTGCCCAATAACACTAAGGTAACCTGTCTAATTGACTACTGACCTGTTGCACTCACGTCTATAGCAATGAAGTGGTTTGAAAGGCTCACATCAACACCATTATGCCAGAAACCCTAGACCCCCTCCAATTTGCATACCGCCCCAACAGATCCACAGATGATGTAATCTCTATTGCACTCCACACTGCCCTTTCACACTTGGACAAAAGGAACACCTATGTGAGAATGCTATGCTTTGACTACAGCTCAACGTTCAACACCATGTGCCCTCAAAGCTCATCACTAAGCTAAGGACAACGACGAGACTATAGGGAGGAGGTCAAAGACCTGGCCATGTGGTGCCAGGACAACAACCTCTCCCTCAACATGATCAAGACAAAGGAGATGCTTGTGGACAACAGGAAAAGGAGGACCGAGCGCGCCCCATTCTCATCAATGGGGCTGTAGTGGAGCAGGTTGAGAGTTTCATGTTCCTTGGTGTCCAAATCACCAACAAACTAACATGGTCCAAGCACACCAAGACAGTCGTGAAGATTGCAGGACAAAACCTATTCCCCCTGAGGAGACTGAAAAGATTTGGCATGTGTCCTCAGATCCTCAAAAGATTCTAAAGCTGCACCATCGAGAGCATCCTGACTGGTTGCGTCACTGCATGGTATGGCAACTGCTCAGCCTCCAACCTCAAGGCACTACAAAGGGTTGTGCGTACGGCCTAGTACATCACTGGGGCCAAGCTTCCTGCCATCCAAGACCTCTATACCAGGCTGTGTCAGAGGAAGGCCCAAAAAATTGGCAGACTCCAGCCACCCTAGTCATAGTCTGTTCTCTCTGCTACCGCACGGCAAGCAGTACCGGAGCACCAAGTCTGTACATATTACCTCAATTACCTCGACTAACCTGTGCCCCCACATTGACTCGGTACCTATACCCCCCGTATAAAGCCTCGCTATTGTTATTTTACAGCTGCTCTTTAATTATTTGTTACTTTTATTTTTATTTTTTGTATTTTTATTAAAACTTCATTGTTGGTTAAGGGCTTGTAAGTAAGTATTTCACTGTAAGGTCTACACCTGTTGTATTCGGCGCATGTGACAAATACAATTTGATTTGATTTGAATTGAATTGTGAATTGTGCTTTGACATGGTTGTAATTCAATGTACTAAATGACAGGCAGCATTACTGGCTCCTTATCAAAGTGCCCAATGCTAATCCTGATTAATATGCAACATTAACACTATGCACTGCTCAATTCATTCTCATCCATTACATAATCATTAGTTTCTGTCTGTGGAATTTGCTAAACTTGTAAGGGCAATTTCCCGGACACAGATTAAGCCTATGTCCCGGACTATAAAGCATGCTCAATGGAGATTCTCTTTGAAAATGCTTTTTAGTCCAGGACTAGGCTTATTCTGTGTCTGGGAAACTGTCCCGTAATGCTCTCACACGTCCCTCAGCAAATCCAAACTGAGTACAGCCCTTGACCTTATAAAACACATGGCTTTTGTCTGACCCAGCATGGGGAGAATGTAAAGTTATGTAGACAGAGGTTACAGTAGTGGTCTTGAGTACACAACCTGTGCTGAACTGCACTGTAGCTAGCCAAGGCCAGCTGTATATCGCCTACATGCTGTAGCCTACATTACACAGGACTGGCAGCAGCACACAGTCACAAAGCCATGGTTACGCAGAGGCTTGGAGCTTCATATTGTACAGAGCTACCCCCAATGACTCTGGGTACACAGACAGATCCCATGGGAGCAGGGAGCACTCACTTCTGTCATCATGATGTGCTTTGAGAGGCTATTTAAGGATTATATCACCTCCACCTCCACCTTACCCAACACCCTTGACCCACTGCAATTTGCATACTGCCCCAATAGATCCACGGATGATGCAATCGCCATCACACTGCACCCTGTCTTATCCCATCTGGACAAGAGGAATACCTATGTAAAAATACAGTTAATTGACTACAGCTCAGCCTTCAACACCATAGTACCCTCCAAGATCATCATTAAGCTCGTGGCCTTGGGTCTGAACACCCCCATGTGCAACTGGGTCCTGGACTTCCTGACGAGCTGCCCCCAGGTGGTGAAGGTAGGCAACAACACCTCCACTACGCTGATCCTCAACACAGGGGTGCGTGCGAAGCCCACTCCAGTAATTCCTGTTCACCCATGACTGCATAGCCACGCACGCCTCCAACTCAATCATCAAGTTTCCAGATGACACAACAGTGGTAGGCCTGATTACCAACAACGACAAGACAACCTACATGGAGGAGGTGAGGGACCTGGCGAAGTGGGGCCAAGAAAATAACTACTCCCTCAACGTCAACAAAATAAAGAAGCTGATTGTGGCTTCAGGAGACAGGGAGCACACCCCATCCACATCGACGGGGCCGCAGTGGAGAAGGTGAAAAGCTTCAAGTTCTTCAGCGTACACATCACTGACAATCTGCAACGGTCCAACCACGTAGACAGTGTGGAGAAGAAGGCGCAACAGTGCCTCTTCAACTTCAGGAGGCTGAAGAAATTCAGCTTGGACCCTAAAACCCTCACAAACCTTTTTCAGATGCACCATTGAGAGCATTCTGTCGGACTGTATCACCACCTGGTACGGCAACTACACCGTCCGCAATGCAGTGCTCTCCAGAGAGTGGTGCGGCCCGTCCAACGCATCGCCCTCCAGGACATCTACAGCACCCGGTGTCACAGGAAGGCCAAGAAGATCATCAAGTACATCAGCCACCCAAGCCACCCAAGCCACGGCCTGTTCACCCGCTATCATGGGACAGAGAGACAGAAAAACAGCTTCCATCTCAAGGCCATCAGACTGTTAAATAGCCATCACAGGGCGGCCTCCACCCAGTACCCTGCCTTGAACTTAGACACTGTCTCTAGCCGGCTACCACCCGGTTACTCAACCTTTCACCTTAGAGGCTGCTGCCCTATGTACATAGACATGGAACACTAGTCACTTTAACCTGTTTGGGCTCAAGGGGCAGTATTGAGTAGCCAGATAAAAGGTGCCCATTTCAAAAAGGCCTCGTACTCAATTCTTGCTCGTACAATATGCATATTATTATTACTATTGGATAGAAAATACTCTCTAGTTTCTAAAACCGTTTGAATTATATCTGTGGGTGAAACAGAACTGGACTTAGAGCAATTTTCCTATGTGTATGTCAGAATGCAGAATTTTGCTGGCTGTTCTGAGACCTGTGTATTAATTTGCCTGTCCTCTATTGGTTGAGATGCACTGCATACGCCTTCCCCTGGGTGTCAGCGAATAGGGAGACTTGAAATGGAGTTTCTACGTAGTTCCCAAAGGTTGTAAATTGCTTGGAACCGAAGCGTCCCATCTTTCCACTCTTCGCTCTGACGCAGGGAGGGTCTTGGCATGTCATGTTAGAAGCTCCTGTTTTAGCTCCTAGATATATCCGGCTCTGTTTTTATTCGATATAGGTGTTAAAGACATCGTAATGTTGTTATTTTAAACCGAATTATATCAGTTTATGTCAGTATATTGCGATTTTCGGGTATTTATTTTCGTGACGTTGTAGGAAGTTGGGTATCTCTGGCCCACATGGCTATTGTTTACTGCTAATTGCAACGTTGAAGACGACGTTCTCCAACCTAGCAACGATTCTTTTGGACAAAGGACACCTTTCCCAAGATTCTGATGGGAGTTCATCAAAAAGTAAGAACTATTTATGCTGATAATTCATTGTTCTGTTGGAAAAAGTCAAATGCATAAGACGCCATTACTTGCAGTGTAGCCTTGCTTTATCGCACCCTGTATTGTGCAGTAACGTTAATTTTAAAAATGTAATTCAGCGATTGCATTAAGAACTAATTTGTCTTTCAATTGCTGTCCAACCTGTATTTTTTTAGTCAAGTTTATGAATAGTTTTCGATAAGAATAGGTGCCTTTCCAAGATGGCGCCGGACAGATTGCTTGAGATTTTGGACACTATTCTTATTGTATAAGCACGATTTGTGCCGCTAAATATGCACATTTTCGAACAAACTCTATATGCATTGTGTAATATGATGTTACAGGACTGTCATCTGAAGAATTCTGAGAAGGTTAGTGAAAAAATGTATCTATTTTGGTGGTTTATACGTTATCGCTATTTTTGCCTTGAATCAATGCTGTTGTTATGTTTGCTATTGTGGTAAGCTAATATAACGCTATATTGTGTTTTCGCTGTAAAACACTTGATAAATCGGAAATATTGTCTGGAATCACAAGATGCCTGTCTTTCAATTGCTGTACACTATGTCTTTTTCAGAAATGTTTTATGATTGTCAGGGTTGTGTGCGGCGAAGTAGCAGAGTCAAATGCAGGACACAGGTGTTGAGCGAAACACAAAACGTTTACTCAAAAATGACAGCAAAATTCCACAAAGGGAATAATTACAAAACATCATATGAAATAACCACAACCACTAACGTAACAAACAATCACGGACAAAACAGAAATGAAAGCCAGAGGGTTAAATAGGGAACATAATAGGGGAATTGAAACCAGGTGTGTAATTATGCAGACAAAACAAAACGAAACAGAAAAATGGATCGGTGGTGACTAGAAAGCCGGTGACGTCGACCGCCGAACACCACCCGAACAAGGAGAAGGGCCGACTTCGGCGGAAGTCGTGACAGTACCCCCCCCTTGACGCGCGGCTCCAGCAGCGCGACGACACCGGCCTCGAGGACGACCCGGAGGGCGAGGTGCAGGGCGATCCGGGTGGAGACGGTGAAACTCTTGTAACATAGATGGATCTAGAATGTCCTCCACCGGTACCCAGCATCTCTCCTCCGGACCGTACCCCTCCCACTCCACGAGGTACTGAAGGCCCCTCGCCCGACGCCTAGAATCCATGATGGCTCTTACGCTATACGCCGGGACCCCCTCGATGTCAAGAGGGGGCGGAGGACCCTCCCGCACCTCAGACTGCTGGAACGGACCAGCCACCACCGGCCTGAGGAGAGACACATGGAACGAGGGGTTAATACGGTAATCAGGGGGGAGTTGTAACCTATAACAAACCTCGTTCAATCTCCTCAGGACTTTAAATGGCCCCACAAACCGCGGACCCAGTTTCCGGCAGGGCAGGTGAAGGGGTAGGTTTCGGGTCGAGAGCCAGACCCGATCCCCCGGTGCATACACCGGGGCCTCACTGCGGTGGCGGTCGGCACTCGCTTTTTGTCTCCTGATTGCACGTTGTAGCCGTACGTGGGCAGCATTCCAAGTCTCCTCTGAGTGCCGAAACCATTCATCCACCGCAGGAGCCTCAATCTGGCTCTGATGCCATGGTGCCAGGACCGGCTGGTAACCTAGCACACACTGAAAAGGTGATAGGTTGGTAGAGGAGTGGCGGAGGGAGTTTTGGGCCATCTCGGCCCAGGGGATGTAAGCTGCCCACTCCCCCGGCCGGTCCTGGCAATAGGACCTCAGAAACCTACCCACATCCTGGTTTACTCTTTCCACCTGCCCGTTGCTCTCGGGGTGGAAACCTGAGGTAAGGCTGACCGAGATCCCCAGGCGTTCCATAAACGCCCTCCAGACTCTAGACGTAAATTGGGGACCCCGATCAGAAACTATATCCTCAGGCACCCCGTAGTGCCGGAATACATGGGTGAACAGAGCCTCCGCAGTTTGTAGAGCCGTAGGGAGACCGGGCAAAGGAAGGAGACGGCAGGACTTAGAAAACCGATCCACAACGACCAGGATCGTGGTGTTACCCCGCGACGGGGGAAGATCCGTCATGAAATCCACCGATAGGTGTGACCATGGTCGCTGTGGAACGGGAAGGGGTTGTAATTTCCCTCTGGGCAGATGTCTAGGTGCCTTGCACTGTGCACATACCGAACAGGAGGAAACATAAACCCGCACGTCCTTAGCTAAAGTGGGCCACCAGTACTTCCCAGAAAGGTAGCGCACCGTCCGACCGATACCAGGATGACCAGAGGAGGGTGACGTATGAGCCCAACAGATCAAACGATCGCGGACATCAAACGGAACGTACAGACGCCCAGCTGGACAGTCAGGTGGAATGGACTCTGTACGTGACGCCCGTTCGATGTCCGCGTCCACCTCCCACACCACCGGTGCCACCAGGCGAGAGGCTGTAATTATGGGAGTGGGATCTGTGGACCTCTCCTCTGTATCATACAGCCGGGACAGTGCATCTGCCTTAACGTTCTGGGAACCTGGTTTGTAGGTAAGGGTGAAATCAAAACGGGTGAAAAACATGGCCCACCTTGCCTGGCGAGGGTTCATTCTCCTCGCTGCCCGTATGTACTCCAGATTGCGGTGGTCAGTCCAAATGAGAAAAGGGTGTCTAGCCCCCTCAAGCCAGTGTCTCCACGCTTTCAGAGCCATGACAACAGCCAGCAACTCCCGGTCCCCCACATCATAGTTTCGCTCCGCCGGGCTGAGCTTCTTCGAAAAGAATGCACAGGGGCGGAGCTTTAGTGGCATACCCGAACGCTGAGACAGCACAGCCCCTATCCCCGCCTCGGACGCGTCCACCTCAACTATGAATGCTAAGGAAGGATCAGGATGAGCCAGAACTGGAGCCGAGGTAAACAGAGCCTTCAGGTGACCAAAAGCCCTGTCCGCCCCAGCTGTCCACTGCAGTCGCACCGGTCCTCCCTTCAGCAGTGAGGTAATGGGAGCCGCTACCTGACCAAAACCCCGGATAAATCTCCGGTAGTAGTTGGCAAACCCTAAAAACCGCTGCACCTCCTTTACCGTGGTTGGAGTCGGCCAATTACACACGGCTGAAATGCGGTCATTCTCCATCTCTACCCCTGACGCTGAAAAGCGGTACCCTAGGAAGGAGATGGATCGTTGGAAGAACAGACATTTCTCAGCCTTGACGTACAGGTCATGCTCCAACAGTCTACCAAGCACCCTACGCACCAGGGACACATGCTCGGCGCGTGTAGCGGAGTATATTAGAATGTCATCTATATACACCACTACACCCTGCCCGTGCAGGTCCCTGAAGATCTCATCCACAAATGATTGGAAGACTGATGGAGCATTCATTAACCCGTACGGCATGACGAGGTACTCATAATGCCCAGAAGTGGTGCTAAATGCTGTCTTCCACTCATCTCCCCCCTTAATACGCACCAGGTTGTAAGCGCTCCTGAGGTCCAATTTTGTGAAGAAGCGCGCCCCGTGTAATGATTCGGTCATACTGGCTATGAGTGGTAGCGGGTAACTGTATTTTACCGTGATCTTATTTAATCCTCGATAATCAATACACGGGCGCAAACCTCCATCCTTCTTCTTCACAAAAAAGAAACTCGAGGAGACAGGTGAGATGGAAGGCCGAATGTATCCCTGTCCCAGAGATTCGGTGACATATGTCTCCATAGCCACCGTCTCCTCCTGTGACAGAGGATACACATGACTCCTGGGAAGTTTAGCGTCTACCAAGAGATCTATCGCACAATCCCCCGGTCGATGGGGTGGTAATTGAGTCGCCTTCTTCTTACAGAAGGCGAGTGCCAAATCGGCATATTCGGGAGGAATGTGCATGTTGGAAACCTGGTTTGGACTTTCCACCGTAGTGGCACCTAAGGAAACACCTACACATCTACCTGAACACTGACAGGACCATCCCTTGAGAGTCCTCTGTTGCCACGAAATAATCGGATCATGAGAGGCCAACCAGGGAAGACCCAACACAACAGGAAACGCAGGAGAGTCGATCAAAAAGAGACTAATTCTCTCCTCGTGATCCCCCTGCGTTCTCATAGCGATGGGCGCTGTGACCTCCCCAATCAGCCCCGACCCCAAAGGACGACTATCTAAGGCATGTACAGGGAAGGGAACATCAACAGGAATAATAGGGATCCCTAATCTATGTGCTAAAGAGCGATCAATAAAGTTCCCAGCTGCGCCTGAATCTACTAGCGCCTTATGCTGAGGATGCGAGGAAAACTCAGGAAATTCTATATGTAACCACATGTGCGCAACAGAAGACTCTGGGTGAGTTATGTGCCTACTCACCGGAGATGACCCATCAGTGCTCCGCCTGCTACCTCGACTTCCAGGAGAAACACCCCAGCACCGGACAGCAGTGTGTCCTCTGCGTCCACAGTTGGTGCATGGAGTGGTCCTCCCTCCGGTCTCCCTTCTAGCAGCCCCTCCTAACTCCATCGGTGTAGGATCCAAGGGGCTGGGTAATGGAACGGGCGGACCCCGATCTAGACGTCCGCGGGAGGCCAACAGGTTATCCAGCCGGATAGATAAATCCACCAGCTGGTCCAGGTTAAGAGTGGTGTCCCTGCAGGCTAACTCCCTACGAACGTCCTCTCGTAGACTACACCTGTAGTGATCGATCAGGGCCCGCTCATTCCATCCCGCACCAGCGGCCAGAGTACGGAAGTCCAGGGCGAAATCTTGAGCGCTCCTCATCCCCTGTCTGAGATGGAACAAACGCTCTCCCGCCGCTCTCTCTTCAGGTGGATGATCAAAGACCGCCCGGAAGCAGCGAGAGAAGTCATCATAGTCATCCAGGGTTTGGCCCTCTCTTCCCCTTATGGCGTTGGCCCACTCCAGGGCCTTTCCAGTCAGACAGGAGATGAGGGCGCCCACTCTCTCTCGTCCTGAAGGGGTCGGATGAACAGTTGCCAGGTATAACTCCAACTGTAGGAGGAACCCCTGACACCCGGCTGCTGTACCATCATACGCTCCTGGGAGCGAGAGCCGAATCCCACTGGGTCCTGACGATGGAGGGATGACCGGTGGAGTAGGGAGAGGCGCGGGTGGGGGTGATGGGGTATGATTTACCGGGAGACTTCCTCTCTCCCATCGGTCCATTGTCTGCAGCACGCGATCCATGGCAGTCCCTAAACTGTGTAACATGGTCGCGTGCTGTTGAACTTGCTCCCCGACTGGGAGAGAGGGGCTGGCTGTGCCTGCTGACTCCATTTGAAGTAGTGTCCGTGATTCTGTCAGGGTTGTGTGCGGCGAAGTAGCAGAGTCAAATGCAGGACACAGGTGTTGAGCGAAACACAAAACGTTTACTCAAAAATGACAGCAAAATTCCACAAAGGGAATAATTACAAAACATCATATGAAATAACCACAACCACTAACGTAACAAACAATCACGGACAAAACAGAAATGAAAGCCAGAGGGTTAAATAGGGAACATAATAGGGGAATTGAAACCAGGTGTGTAATTATGCAGACAAAACAAAACGAAACAGAAAAATGGATCGGTGGTGACTAGAAAGCCGGTGACGTCGACCGCCGAACACCACCCGAACAAGGAGAAGGGCCGACTTCGGCGGAAGTCGTGACAATGATGAGTATTTAGTTATTTGGCGTTGGTGTCTGTAATTTTTCTGTCTGCTTTCGGCGCAATTTCTGACTGTAGCTGAAATGTAAACTATGATTTATACCTGAAATATGCACATTTTTCTAACAAAACATAAGCTATACAATAAATATGTTATCAGACTGTCATCTGATGAAGTTGTTTCTTGGTTAGTGGCTATTTATATCTTTATTTGGTCGAATTTGTGATAGCTACTGATGGAGTAAAAAACTGATGGAGTAAAAAAAGTGGTGTCTTTTGCTAACGTGGTTAGCTAATAGATTTACATATTGTGTCTTCCCTGTAAAACATTTTAAAAATCGGACATGTTGGCTTGATTCACAAGATGTGTACCTTTCATATGCTGTATTGGACTTGTTAATGTGTGAAAGTTAAATATTTAAAAAATATATATATTTTGAATTTCGCGCCCTGCACTTGAGCTGGCTGTTGTCATAAGTGTACCGACGTCGGGCTTGCAGCCAGAAGAAGTTAATAAATGGAACACTGGTCACTTTACCAGTTTACATACTGTTTTACCCATTTCATATGTATATACTGTCACACCCTGATCTGTTTCACCTGTCCTTGTGATTGTCTCCACCCTCCTCCAGGTGTCACCCATCTTCCCTATTATCCCCTGTGTATTTATACCTGTATCTCTGTTTGTCCGTTGCCAGTTCGTGTTGTTTGTCAAGTCAACCAGCATTTTTTGTTCTCAGCTCCTGCTCTTCCCAGTCTCTCTTTTTCTCGCCCTCCTGGTTTTGACCTTTGCCTGTCCTGACTCTGAGCTCGCCTGCCTGACCACTCTGCCTGCCTCTGACCCTGAGCCTGCCTGCCAACCTATACCTTTGCCCACCCCTGGATTGTTGACCTCTGCCTAGCCTGACCCTGAGCCTGCCTGTCGTCCGATACCGTTGCCCCACCTCTGGTTTACTGACCCCTGACTGCCTTGACCTGTCTATTGCCTGCCCCTGTTGGAATATTAAACCATTGTCAAATCAACGTGTCTGCATCTGGGTCTTACCTTAATTCTTGATAGTACGAACTGGCCATGACTGACCCAGCAGACCCGGGCCAGCTGCGCAATGCCATCTCCACCCAGGGAGCCACCATCGGTAGGCATAAGGAATTGCTTTGTGGCCTTGTGGAGGGGGTCCAAACGTTAGCTGAACGCCATGACCGGGCATTGGACAGTTTGCTGGAGCAATTCCACAGGTTTTATGGGAGGCCGCCTACCATGGTGGTAACCCCACAGCTCCTCAGCGACTCTGCTGCTAGCAGAGTCCAGCTTCTCGGGAGCCCCCCTTACCTCCTCCAGAACGCTTCAATGGAGAGCCGAGCACCTGTCGGGCGTTCCTAGCTCAGTGTGCCCTCGTTTTCGAGCTTCAGCCCTTCTCCTTCCCCTCGGATTGCTCCAAAATAGTCTACCTCATCACGCTAATGTCCGGGAGGTCTCTCACCTGGGCTACTGCCGTGTGGGAACAACAGCCGGCCATATGCTCTAGTCTGGAGCGGTTCATGGGAGAAGTGAGGAAGGTTTTTGATGCCCCGTCCTCCAGGCATGAGTCCGACCGGAAGCTAATCCAGATTTGGAAGCACTCCTGTATTGTAGCTGATTATGCAGAGGATTTCCACACGTTGGCAGCGGAGAGTGCTTGGAATCAAGTGGCACTGTTCGATATGTTCCTGCACGGCGTCTCGAGGAGGTCAAGCACAAGCTTGCAGCCTGTGAGTTACCTACGGAGCTCGACTCCCTCATTGCTTTGACCATCCGTATCGATGGGCAAATACGGGAACGGCGGAGGGAGAGGAAATTGGATTTCACTCGCACGCCCAGACATCCCACCTTGCCTCTGAATCATCCCAGAAGCTCCCGGCGGTCTCGTTGCTGAGAGAACCCGAGGCTTCCGAACGTGCTCCAATGGCTGCTGAAGACGGCTGAGTCACCGCTTCCTGAGCCTATGCCACTAGGCAGAGCTGGGCTGTCGCCAACGGAATGGCAATACAGGATCGACACGAAGAGTTGTCTGTATTGCGGGACTCTTGGTAATTTCGTGTCCTCTTGTCCTTTAAAAAAATCAGGCTCACTGGTAGGAGCGAGTGCTCTGGTGGGCCATATGGAGAACGTTCCTGCTTCCCTTGCTCGCACCCCTTTTCATGCCGTTCTGCTGTGGGGAGACCAGTCCAAATCTCTCCAGGTTCTCATTGACTCTGTGGACGACGAGAGCTTTTTGGACACTACCCTGGCGTCCGAGCTGAACATCCCCACTCAGCCCCTCTCCATTCCCATGGACGTTAGAGCCCTGGACAGGTGCTCTATAGGCCAAGTCACCCACAACACCACTCCCATCAACCTACGTATGTAAGGGAACCACAGCGAGGCTATCCAGTTCCTGCTCATCAAGTCCCCTCTGATTCCCATGGTACTGGGATTCTCTTGGCTCCAGCGAAACAATCCCCTTATCAACTGGTCTACTGGTGCCATCATGGGCTGGAGCTCGTTCTGCCACGCCCTTTGCCTGAAGTCAGCTCAACCTGCCCCAGGACGTCTTCCTGGGGGCTCGGAAGGTGCCCCAGACCTCTCTGCCAGTTCCGCGTTGTACCAGGATCTCCGGGAGGCCCAATCCACTTCGCTATTGCCACACCAACCTTATGACTGCAGGATTGACCTTCTCCCTAGCATGACTCCTCCCCGGGGATGACTCTACTCTCTGTCGGGACCGGAGACCAAGGTGATGTAGACCTACATTGGGTACTCCCTTGCTGCAGGATTCATCCGTCCTTCTTCTTCTCCCCCTGCACCCGTGCATTGACTACCAGGGTCTCAACTACATAACGGTGAAGAACCGCTACCCGCTACCACTCATCTCCTCGGCCTTCGAGCCGCTTCAGGGGGCCACCGTGTTTTCCAAGCTGGATCTATGGAATGCCTACCACCTGGTGCGGATACGGGAAGGGGATGAGTGGAAGACCGCCTTCAACACGGCCAGAGGTCACTATGAGTATCTGGTCATGCCATTTGGCCTTACCAACGCCCCTACTACGTTCCAGGCTCTGGTCAATGTTCTCCGCAACATGTTGAACCGGTTCGTCTTTGTCTACCTTTATGACATCCTCATCTTCTCCCGTTCCACCCAAGAACATGTGCTCCACGTCCGACAGGTTCTCCAACGCCTCCTGGAGACCAGCTGTTTGTAAAAGCAGAGAAGTGTGAGCTCCATCTTTCCACCATCCCTTTTTTGGGTTTCATCATCGCTGCAGAGAGTGTGCAAATGGATCCTGGGAAGGTGAGATCGGTGGTGGATTGGCCCCAGCCTACTTCCAGGGTGAAGCTGCAACGCTTCCTGGGGTTCACCAACTTCTATCGCCGCTTTATCCTGGGTTACAACACCCTGGCTTCCGCCCTGTCTGCACTCACCTCACCCAAGGTTACGTTTATGTGGTCTCCAGCTGCTGACCTGGCGTTCCGGAACCGCAAACATTTCTTCACCACAGCTCCCATCTTGGTTGATCCGCACCTTTCCCTTCAGTTCATGGTGGAGACCGATGCTTCTGATGTAGGAATGGGGGCAGTCCTGTCACAGCGTTCTGCCCTGGATCTCAAGCTACATCCCTGCGTCTTCTTCTCCCACCGCCTCAACGTCCCGGAAAATAATTACGATGTGGGGAATCGTGAGCTTCTCGCGGTGAAGATGGCGTTGGAAGAATGGAGGCACTGGCTGGAGGGGGCGGAACACCCGTCCATCGTGTGAACCGACCACAAGAACCTGGAGTATCTCTGCACCGCCAAGCGCCTCAACTCCAGGCAAGCCAGATGGGTCCTGCTGTTCACACGGTTCAACTTCTCCCTGTCGTACCGGCCGGGATCCAAGAATGTCAAGCCGAATGCACTGTCCTGCCGCTATAGCCCCACGGGTACCAACCCGGAGCCCGAGAACATCCTTCCCACCTCGTGCCTGGTGACGGCATTCAACTGGGGTAATCTTGAGATTACTCTGCGCTGCCTGGTCTCCGTCAACCCCACCTCTTGGAGCCAGCAGCTGGTGTGGGTTGAGTACGCCCGCAACACCCTTCCCTACTCTGCCATGGGCCTATCTCCGTTTGAGTGTTCCCTGGGGTATCAGCCCCTGCTCTTCCCCGAGCAGGAGGAAGAGGTCGGCGTACCTTCTGCCCAGATGTTTGTCTGTCTCTGTCGCCGTACCTGGAGGAGAGCCCGGTCGGCCATCCTCAAGACCACCTCCAGGTATCAACAACAAGCGGATTGCCATCAGACCCCGGCTCCCCTGTATCCTCTCGGGCAGAAGGTATGGCTATCCACCCTGGATCTGCCCCTCTGGGTGTTATCCCGCAAACACTCCCCCCGGTTTATTGGCCCATTTCCCATCTCTAAGATTTTTAGCCCCTCTGCTTTTCATTTTCTGTTGCCTCGTACCCTTAGTTTACATTCCACCTTTCATGTGTCCAGAGTCAAACCCATGTCTCACAGCCCTTTGTCTCCTGTTTCCCCACCCCTGAATTGTTGACCTCTGCCTACCCTGACAATGAGCCTGCCTACCATCCGGTACCATTGCCCCACCTCTGGTTTACTGACCCCTGCCTGCCTTGACCTGTCCATTACCTGCCCGTGTTGGGAAATTAAACCATTGTCAATTCAATGTATCTGCATCTAGGTCTTATCTTGATTCTTGATATATACTGTATTCTAGTCAAGGCCATACTATTGCACTATTGCTGCATATATACTATTCTACCCCACATATTCTTCAGATATAGTACATATTCTATCCGCATACTGCCCATAATGTCTATACATCCCATCACATAGAGTGTATTCTGAAAGAATTCAGACACCTTCCCTTTTTCCACATTTTGTTACGTTACTGCCTTATTCAAAAATTGATAAAATATTTTTTCCTCATCAATCTACAAGCAATACCCCATAATGACAAAGTGAAAACAGGTTTTAGAAATTTTTGCAAATGTATTTGAAATTAAAACAGGAATACCTTATTTACATAAGTATTCAGACCCTTTGCTATGAGACTCGAAATTGAGCTCATGTGTATCCTGTTTCCATTGATCATCCTTGAGATGTTTCTACAACTCGATTGTAGTCCACCTGTGGTAAATTCAATTGAGTGACATGATTTGGAAAGGCACACACCTGTCTGTATAAGGTCCCACAGTTGACAGTGCATGTCAAAGCAAAAAAAAAGCCAGAGATGTTGAAGAAATTGTCCGCAAAGCTCAGAAACAGGATTGTGTCACAGCACAGATCTGGGGAAGGGTACCAAAAAATGTCTGCAGGATTGAAGGTCCCCAAGAACACAATGGCCTCCATCATTCTTAAATGGAAGAAGTCTGGAACCACCAAGACTCCTCCTAGAGCTGGCCGCTCAGCCAAACTGAGCAATCAAGGGAGAAGGGCCTTGGTCAGGGAGGTGACCAAGAACCCAATGGTCACTCTAACAGAGCTCCAGAGTTCCTTTGGAGAACCTTCCAGAAGGACAACCATCTCTGCAGCGCTCCACCAATCTGGCATTTATGGTAGAGTGTCCAGATGGAAGCCACTCCTCAGTAAAATGCAAATGAAAGCCCCCTTGGAGTTTCCAAAAAGCAACTAAAGGCTCTCAGACCATGAGAAACAAGATCCTCTGGTCTGTTGAAACCAAGATTGAACTCTTTGGCCTGAATACCAATACTGGAGGAAACCTGGCACCATCCCTACGGTGAAGCATGGTGGTGGCAGCATCGTGCTGTGGAGATGTTTTTCAGTGGCACGGACTGGGAGACTAGTCAGGATCAAGGGAAAGATGAATGGAGCGAAGTGCAGAGAGATCCTTGATTAAAAAAACTGCTTCAGAGCGTTCAGGACTTGAACCCGATCAAATATCTCTGGAGAGACCTGAAAATAGCTGTGCAGCGACGCTCCCCATCCAACCTGACAGAGTTTGAGAGGATCTGCAGAGAATGGGAGAAACTCCCCAAATACAGGTGTGCCAAGCTTGTAGTGTCATACCCAAGAAGACATAAGGCTGTAATAGCTGCCAAAGGTGCTGAGTAAAGAGTCTGAATACTTACTTAAATATGATATTTCCGTTTTGCGTCAGGGAGGGGGTACTGTCACGTATACTCTCTCTCTGGCGCTCGAGGTCATCAGGCTACTCATTATTACGCACACCTGTAACCATCGTTAAGCCCATCAGCGCCTCATCAGACTCACCTGGACTCAATCATCTGCCTGATTACCTTCCCTATATACAGTTGAAGTCGGAAGTTTGCATACACTTAGGTTGGAGTCATTAAAACTCGTTTTTCAACCACTCCACACATTTCTTGTTAACAAACTATAGTTTTGGCAAGTTGGTTAGGACATCTACTTTGTGCATGACACAAGTCATTTTTCCAACAATTGTTTACAGACAGATTATTTCAGTTATCATTCACTATATCACAATTCCAGTGGGTCAGAAGTTTACATTCACTAAGTTGACTGTGCCTTTAAACAGCTTGGAAAATTCAAGAAAATTATGTTATAGCTTTAGAAGCTTCTGATAGGCTAATTGATATCATTTGAGTCAATTGGAGGTGTACCTGTGGATGCATTTCACGGCCTACCTTCAAACTCAGTGCCTCTTTGCTTGACATCTTGGGAAAATCAAAAGAAATCAGCCAAGACCTCAGAAAAAAAAGTCTGGTTCATCCTTGGGAGCAATTTCCAAACGCCTGAAGGTACCACGTTCATCTGTACAAACAATAGTACGCAAGTATAAACACCATGGGACCACGCAGCCGTCATACCACTCAGGAAGGAGACGCGTTCTGTCTCCTAGAGATGAACCTACTTTGGTGCGAAAAGTGCAAATCAATACCAGAACAACAGCAAAGGACCTTGTGAAGATGCTGGAGGAAACAGGTTCAAAAGTATCTATATCCACAGTGAAACGAGTCCTATATCGGCATAACCTGAAATGCCGCTCAGCAAGGAAGAAGCCACTGCTCCAAAACCGCCATAAAAAAAGCCAGACTACGGTTTGCAACTGCACATGGGGACAAAGATCGTACATTTTGGAGAAATGTCTTCTGGTCTGATTAAACAAAAATAGAACTGTTTGGCCATAATGACCATCGTTATGTTTGGAGGAAAAAGGGGGAAGCTTGCAAGCCGAAGGACACCATCCCAACCGTGAAGCACGGTGGTGGCAGCATCATGTTGTGGGGGTGCTTTGCTGCAGGAGGAACTGTGGATGGCATCATGAAATGGATGTTATCAAGAGAAAGGAAAATGATGTGGATATATTGAAGCAACGTCTCAAGACATCAGTCAGGAAGTTAAAGCTTGGTCGCAATTGGGTCTTCCAAATGGACAATGACCCCAAGCATACTTCCAAAGTTGTGGCAAAATGACTTAAGGACAACAAAGTCAAGGTATTGGAGTGGCCATCACAAAGCCCTGACCTCAATCATATAGAACATTTGTGGGCAGAACTGAAAAAGTGTGTGCGAGCAAGGAGGCCTACAAACGTGACTCAGTTACACCAGCTCCGCCAAGCTCCCCGTGTGCCCCCCCCAAAAAAAATTGGGGGCTGCCTCTCGTGCTTCCGTCGTTGCCTTGACTCCTCGTATCATTGCCGTTCCTCTTTCGCTGCCTCCGCCTGCTTCCATGGCAGGGTCTTGTCCCCTGACATTACCTCCTCCCAGGTCCAGGATGTCCTCCACTCCCTTTTCTCCCGGGCCCAGGATCCCTGCTCCTCCTGGCCAAGCTACTTGGTCCTTTTTTGGTGGGGTGTTCTGTAACGGCTGTCGTCGGAATGAGACCAAAGCGCAGCGTGGAAAGTGTTCATGATCTTTATTGTCAAGAATCACTCAAACAAAAATAATGAATACAAAAACGAAAGCGAACAGTTCCGGCAGGCACAGGTACTAAACGGAAAACAACACCCCACAAAACCCAAACGGAAAATGACAACTATTATATGAACCCCAATCAGAGACAACGATAGACAGCTGCCTCTGATTGGGAACCACACTAGGCTTAAACAACAAAGAAATAGAAAACATGTATTCTCCCACCCGAGTCACAACAAAGAAATAGAAAACATGTATTCTCCCACCCGAGTCACACCCTGACCTAACCAAACATAAAGAATAAATAAGGATCTCTAAGGTCAGGGCGTGACACTTGCAGAAAGATTGATACGTGTTTGATAGTGTATTGTTTGTCCTTCATGTTCTAATACTTTAATTTGACCCCTTCCTTGTGTTTTTTGTAGTAAATAATAAAAAATAAACACATTTTTTTTTTTATACCCGACTCCTGTTACAATACATTTGCAAATATTTATAAAAACCTGTTTTTGCTCCGTCATTATGTGTTATTGTGTGTAGATTGATGAGGAAAAAACGATTTAATCAATTTTAGAATAGGCTGTAATATAACAAAATGTGGAAAAAGTCAAGGGGTCTGAATACTTTCCGAATTCACTGTATATATTTATATTCCGGACTCCGACATTGCTCGCCCTAATATTTCTATATTTCTTAATTATATTATTTTACTTTTAGATTTGTGTGTATTGTTGTATATTGTTAGATATTACTGCACTGTTGGAGCTAGGAAGACAAGCATTTTGCTGAACCCACAATAACAATCTGCTAAACCAATACAATTTGATTTGATTTGAGAAGAGAGAAGCAGTGCACGGAAGCATCTAAGACAGGCAGAGCCATAGCTGGGTTAGGTCAGACCGGCTTATCTACCAGTGGGCTGCGGAGGCAGAGGCTCCTGCATCACCACTGACTACACAAAGACAGTGGTCTGGGGACCTCACGGCTGTAGATTGTATAGGGAATAAATGACATGCTGCAGCCCTCTCCATTTCATCCAGAAACAGTCTGGTCATTGCGCAGTCCCAGTCCAATTTTAATCTCATCACCCCGTTTCCCCTGTTCAGAGACGTGGTGCTTTATATAAAGCAAATAAAGCTAATAAAGCATGTATTACATGCCCAGGGTGTTAATCCCTGCACTATTCTGTAGTAGGAGATTGAGTGGACCTAATAATACAATAAAACATTCATAAATTACATAATACGGCATAGAAAGCTATTGTATTTTGTGCAGCAGCACATTGTCATACACTATATTTACAGAAGTATGTGGACACCCCTTCAAATTAGTGGATTCGGCTTTTTCAGCCACACCCGTTGCTGACAGGTGTATAAAATCGAGCACACACCCATGCAATCTCCAAAGACAAACATTGGCAGGAGAATGGCTTAACTGAAGAGCTTAGTGAATTTCAACATGACACCGTCATAGGATGCCACTTTTCCAACAAGTCAGTTCGTCAAATTTCTACCCTGCTATAACTGTACCGGTCAACTATAAGTGCTGTTATTGTGAAGTGGAAACGTCTAGGAGCAACAACGGCTCAGCCGTGAAGTGACAAGCCATGCAAGCTCACAGAATGGATCGTCTGAATGCTGAAGTGCGTAGCACGTAAAAATTGTCTGTCCTCTGTTGTTACTTTAACTATCGAGTTCCAAACTATGTCTGGAAGCACTGTCAACACAATAACTGCTCTTCGGGAGCTTTTCAATGCAAAGCGTCGGCTGGAGTAGTGTAAAGCTTGCCGCCATTGGACTCTGGAGCAGTGGAAATGTGTTCTCTGGAGTGATCACGCTTCACTATCTGACAGATGGACGAATCTGGGTTTGGCGGATGCCTGGAGAACGCTACCTGCGCCAATTCATAGTGTCAACTGTACAGTTTAGTGGAGGAGGAATAATGGTTTGGGGCTGTCTGTCTTTCATGGTTTGAGTGAAGGGAAATCTTATTAACTCTACAGTATACAATGACATTCTAGATGATTCTGTGCTTCCAACTTTGTGGCAAGTGGAGAGAAATTGCAATACTGTATGTGCTACTTTGATAATCCATACAATTGAAATCAAGAGAACTCTCAAGAAAGGGCTTAACAATAAATCAAACAGGCGGGCGCAAGAGAGTGAGAGTGTCCAGCCATCTTTCATCTGCCTCCCACTAGGTTAATCTGTCCTGTGTGGAATATAAATCAGTTGTCCTACATTGATTTAGTAATCTAATGGAAAAGACCCAGAGAGAGGAACTGTGCTGGGAACTGAGGCTGGAATCGGGATGTGATTATCCTCGCTGGTCAACACTGGTGACCTGTTGTGCTCTTGGGACAAGCCATCCATATCTGAGAGTCACTGGTCTGAAGGAGACATGGCACACATCACTATCAGACCTCAGATCCCCTCATTCCCTGGCAAAGACAACATCATCTACAGTAGGGTGCATCCCAAATTGCACCCATTCCCTGTCTAGTGCACTACTTTTGACCAGAGCCCTATGGGGGATTATTACTATTTGGAATGACATCCTAGTATCTAAAACCCCCTCCGCTGGATATGTATTGTGGAAGGGCTGTGAATTTACTTTCACGTTCACTCAATCTTCTCATAATGTTGGTGGGTTGATCAATTAAATAACCTACAATATGGCTGCATCCAGCCAGGAAACACTACCTAAAAACATACCCAGAAGACTTACATAAAAGGAGTGAATTTACCTCTGTAGGTAAATGCTTCAAGGTCGAATGCAAAGCGAGTCATTCGCCTATGTATGAGATGTGATTTTGCCTGAATCCAGGCAGACCTGTACTTGAAGGAATAAGGGCAAAAGTCTCTAAATCCCACTGGCTATATTCCCCTGTTGCTGCATCAGTGGAACTCATATTTCACCTGCCATACACTGCAATTTCTCTCACTGTCAAGCTATTCCCAAAGTCCTGCCTCCCCCTTCTCTTTCTCACTCACACTTTTTCTCTCTGTTCTTTCTCTCTTTTAGAGAAGGAGGTGGGGAAGGGAATTCACCTGCCTCCTGTAATTGAATTAGAATGTCACTTTGTTATGGTTCTGTCAACACCCTCAGATCCTCAAAAAGTTATACAGCTGCACCATTGAGAGCATCTTGACTGGCTGCATCACCGCTTGGTATGCAACTGCTTTGTATCCGACCGCAAAGCGCTACAGAGGGTAGTGTGTAAGGCCCAGTACAAAACTGGGGCAGAGTTCCCTGCCATCCAGGACCTCTATACCAGGCAGTGCCAGAGGAATGCCCTAAAACTTGTGACTCCAGCCACCATAGTCAAAGACTGTTCTCTCTGCTACCGCACGGCAAGCGGTACCGATGCACCAAGTCTGGAACCAACAGGACCCTGAACAGCTTCTACCCCCAAGCCATAATTAGACTAAATAGTTATTTAAATAGTTAACCAATAGCTACCCGGACTATCTGCAATGACCCTTATTCCACGTACTTTTTTGACTCATCACATACGCTGCTGCTACTGTTTATTATCTATCCTGTTGCCTAGTCACTTTACCCTTTTCTAAATGTACATATTTAGCTCAATTACCTCGTACCCCTTCACATCGCCTCAGTACTGGTACCCTATGTATATCTCCAAGTTATTGTTACTAATTGTGTATTTATTCTGCATGTTATTATTTTTCTATTATTTGTCTTTTTTTCCCTCTGCATTGTTGTGAAGGGCCCATAAGTAAGCATTTCACTGTTAGTCTACACCTTTTGTTTACGAAGTATGTGAGAATGTCACGATCGTCGAAGGGAGAGAGATTGGACCAAGGCGCAGCGCGTGAAAAATACATCTTCTCTTTATTAACAGAAGGAAAACGAAACAAAACAACAAACAGACGACCGTGAAGCTATAAATCTAGATAGTGCTGACACAAACACTACACATAGACACAGACAATTACCCACAAAAACCTAGTGCCTATGGCTGCCTTAAATATGGCTCCCAATCAGAGACAATTAATGACATCTGTCTCTGATTGAGAACCCTTCAGGCAACCATAGACACAGCTAGACATCTATACTAAACATAAACCCAACTACTCTAATAAACCCCCTAACCTTACAACCACCCTAGACACTACAAAAACACATACATTCACCATGTCACACCCTGACCTAACTAAAATAATAATGAAAACAAAAATAACTAAGGCCAGGGTGTGACATAACCCCCCCCTTAAGGTGCGAACTCCGGGCGCACCAGCATAAAGTCTAGGGGAGGGTCTGGGTGGGCGTCTGTCCACGGTGGCGGCTCTGGTACTGGTCGTGGTCCCCACCCCACCATAGTCACTACCCGCTTTCGTAGCCTCCTCCAACTGACCACCCGCCAACTTAACCCCACTGGATTAAGGGGCAGCACCGGACTAAGGGGCAGCACCGGACTAAGGGGCAGCACCGGACTAAGGGGCAGCACCGGACTAAGGGGCAGCACCGGACTAAGGGGCAGCACCGGACTAAGGGGCAGCACCGGACTAAGGGGCAGCACCAGGATAAGGGGCAGCACCAGGATAAGGGGCAGCACCAGGATAAGGGGCAGCACCAGGATAAGGGGCAGCACCAGGATAAGGGGCAGCACCAGGATAAGGGACAGCACCAGGATAAGGGACAGCACCAGGATAAGGGACAGCACCAGGATAAGGGACAGCACCAGGATAAGGGACAGCACCAGGATAAGGGGCAGCTCCGGACTGAGGGACGGCAGCTCCGGACTGAGGAACGGATCCTGGCTGGATGACGGCTCTGGCGGATCCTGGCTGGACGGCTCTGGCGGATCCTGGCTGTACGGCTCATGGCTGGCTGACGGATCTGGCTGCTCATGGCTGGCTGACGGATCTGGCTGCTCATGGCTGGCTGACGGATCTGGCTGCTCATGGCTGGCTGACGGATCTGGCTGCTCATGGCTGGCTGACGGATCTGGCTGCTCATGGCTGGCTGACGGATCTGGCTGCTCATGGCTGGCTGACGGATCTGGCTGCTCATGGCTGGCTGACGGATCTGGCTGCTCATGTCTGGTTGGCGGCTCTGGCAGATCCTGTCTGGTTGGCGGCTCTGGCAGATCCTGTCTGGTTGGCGGCTCTGGCAGATCCTGTCTGGTTGGCGGCTCTGGCAGATCCTGTCTGGTTGGCGGCTCTGGCAGATCCTGTCTGGTTGGCGGCTCTGGCAGATCCTGACTGACGAATGGCTCTAGCGGCTCCTGACTGACTAACGGCTCTGACGGCTCGGGACAGACGGGCGGCTCTAATGGCTCGGGGCAGACGGATGGCTCAGACGGCGCTGGGGAGACGGATGGCTCAGATGGCGCTGGGGAGACGGATGGCTCAGATGGCGCTGGGGAGACGGATGGCTCAGATGGCGCTGGGGAGATGGATGGCTCAGATGGCACTGGGCAGACGGATGGCTCTGGCCGGATGAGGCGCACTGTAGGCCTGGTGCGTGGTGCCGGAACTGGAGGCACCGGGCTAAGGACACGCACCTTCAGGCTAGTGCGGGGAGAAGGAACAGGGCATACTGGACCCTGGGGACGCACATTAGGCCTAGTGCGTGGTGCCGGAACTGGTGGTACCGGGCTGGGGACACGCATCTCAGGGCTAGTGCGGGGAGCAGCAACAGGATGCACAGGACTCTGGAGACGCACAGGAGGCTTAGTGCGTGGTGCCGGAATTGGTGGTACCGGGCTAAGGACACGCACCTTCAGGCTAGTGCGTGGAGGAGGAACAGGGCTCTGGAGACACACTGGAAGCCTGTTACGTGGTGTAGGCACTGGTGGAACTGGACTGGGGCGGGGAGGTGGCGCCGGAAATACCGGACCGTGCAGGCGTACTGGTTCCCTTGAACACCGAGCCTGCCCAACCTTACCTGGTTGAATGCTCCCCGTCGCCCGACCAGTGCGAGGAGGTGGAATAACCCGCACCGGGCTATGTAGGCGAACCGGGGACACCATGCGTAAGGCTGGTGCCATGTATGCCGGCCCGAGGAGACGCACTGGAGACCAGACGCGTTGAGCTGGCATCATGGCACCTGGCTCAATGCCCAATCTAGCCCTACCAGTGCGGGGAGGTGGAATAACCCGCACCGGGCTATGAACACGTACAGGAGACACCGTGCGCTCTACTGCGTAACACGGTGTTCGCCCGTACTCCCGCTCTCCACGGTTAGCCTGTGAAGTGGGCGCAGGTCTCCTACCTGCCCTCGGCCCACTACCTCTAAGCCCCCCCCAATAAATTTTTTGGGCTGACTCACAGGCTTCCTACCGCGTCGTCGTGCTGCCTCCATTCGCCGGTATCCCTCCTCGCACTGCGCCAGAGAATCCCATGCGGCAGAGAATCCCATGCGGGCTCCGGCACTCGCCCTGGGTCGATCGCCCACCTGTCGATCTCCTCCCACGTTGTGTAGTCCAGATTACGCTCCCATTGCCATTCCTCCTTGCGCTGCTCCTGTTGCCGCTTATCACGCTGCTTGATCCTGGATTGGTGGGTAATTCTGTCACGATCGTCGAAGGGAGAGAGATTGGACCAAGGCGCAGCGCGTGAAAAATACATCTTCTCTTTATTAACAGAAGGAAAACGAAACAAAACAACAAACAGACGACCGTGAAGCTATAAATCTGGATAGTGCTGACACAAACACTACACATAGACACAGACAATTACCCACAAAAACCTAGTGCCTATGGCTGCCTTAAATATGGCTCCCAATCAGAGACAATTAATGACATCTGTCTCTGATTGAGAACCCTTCAGGCAACCATAGACACAGCTAGACATCTATACTAAACATAAACCCAACTACTCTAATAAACCCCCTAACCTTACAACCACCCTAGACACTACAAAAACACATACATTCACCATGTCACACCCTGACCTAACTAAAATAATAATGAAAACAAAAATAACTAAGGCCAGGGTGTGACAGAGAAATCCATTTGATTTGATATAAAAAATAAATAATTCAGCTGACATTCAATCAGACGTAACACAATTTTCCAAGGCAGATGGAAAAATGTTTTTTATTGTTATTTGTTGGTTTTTATTGTTATTTGTTGGTACGCTATTTGTTGGTATGAAGCTGAATATTTTATTTGACCTGTACTCCCTTCTGAGGATGTAGGGCTGCTTGTGCTGAAGGGAGTGTCACAAACAAATATGACCACGGCTGCTTGTGCTAAGGGGAGTGGCATAAAGGGAAGGGAAAGGGGATACCTAGTCAGTTGCACAACTTACTGCATTCAGCTGAAAGGTGTCTTCCACATCAGAAAGGTGCTTTAATCGACATCTTTGTTATCGGTGCCCGGGGAGCAGTTGTTGTGGGGGTTAACTGCCTTGCTCAAGGGCAGAACGGCAGATTGGTGCTAAAGGGGATGTCACAAACAAACATGATGTCTGCTCTGATATAATGAGTGTTGGCACTCCCCTGGGCTACAGTTTTATGGGTAAAGGTCTAGGTGGAGAAAGAGGATAATATGCACATCCTAAACTTGAGAATATCCGTGCTTGGCAAAAAACAACAACCACAGAGATAAAGGAATGAGAGGCCTGCACATAGAATATTGCTGCTCCCCAGTGCTTGATTCCTGCACACAAATGCACAGTGCACACAAGGTGTAGGTCCTCCTCTTGCACAGAGTCTCTCCTCAACATAAAACAAACAGAATTAATGAAAAAATGGAGGCTAAACTTGTAGGATGTAAACCATCCAAAAACGCCTGGAAAACCAGAGTACACCTTACCATATGAACTGCTATTACTATCCGAGAGAAGCACAGATTCATTATTTTTCATGTAAAACACAGTGTTGGAAGACAAATTTCCTCCCCCATTCTGTCCAGGCAGAGACTTACAGTTGGGATTCTTGCCCCTCCTCTCAGTGTTACAGTGAGTTGGGTGGTGGTGGTTGCCACGGGCTACTGGGCAGGGATTGAGTGATGATGACATTCACTCCTTTGTGTGGCCGCTCATGCAAAAATGGCATAAGCCAAAACAGTGTGTCAGACTCAGCCACAGAGAGCAACAGGGGATGCAGAGTGACATGGCAGCTTGTGACAACAAAGTGGCCCATTTGAAATGTTCTTGCTGTTGATGTGTGTGTTTCTTTTGTGTTTACCTGAACAAAATTCTGACATACACCCAGCTGCTTCTTCCTCTCTGTAGCTAAGTGCTTCTTAATGATGATCTAGTGGAAATCTCGACTATAACCGGAATTGTATCCCAATGGCCCCATATTCCTTAAAGACATCCTCCAGTGATTATTGGGCTTTTCTGATTGAAAAGCGATATCCCAAGTATCAATACAGTAAAGTACACACACTAAAGGGTAAAGAGATAACTTTTGTTTTTTAGACCCAACTGCAAAATTCAGGGAGTAGGGCATTCCAGGAGATGGTATGATGTTGACTTTGTGATGCTATTGGCCTCCGCTGTCACAATTCCAATGGTGAAATGAAGGAGTCAGATGCAGAGAGCAGGGTAGTTCCGAGCAAGTGGAATTTATTATTTCAACCAGAAATAATCTGAGACGGCTACGCCACACAACAAAGGGCGCGTCAAAAATTACAGTCCAACATAAATTAGGACAGAATCCACTATATAAATCACCACCACAAAAAACAGAATAACAAGCCCGCACAAAAGTCGGCGGGCCAACTGGGTTTAAATAACACCCTAACCCTAAACCCAAAACAGGTGTAACCAATTAGACAAACCTAAATGAAAACAGAAAAGGGGATCGGTGGCAGCTAGTAGGCCGGAGACGACGACCGCCGAGCGCCGCCCGAACGGGAAGAGGCACCATCCTCGGCGGGATTCGTAACATCCGCGCTTGCTTGAGGAACAATAGAGGAGCAAAAGAGAACAAAAGAGGAAAGGTCCGCCATGTCATGAGGATACTTGGACCACTTATTGAGATCTGCCGTTTGTTAAGTAAATCAGGTGTTAAATGAGGTGAAAAGGAGACTGGAATAGGACTTGAAATAGTGCACTACTTTAAACCAGAGCCCTGTAATGCACTATGAAGGGAATAGGGTACCATTTGGGATTTAATCATGGATTCAGGGATCACCTTTGTGTGTTCTGTATTGTAGTTTCCTCAAGGAACCCCACAATGGTTTTATTCCATGAAAGCTAGTTACCACGGCTGTCCCCAATTGTATGACACTTTAACCTTTAAGAACAATATTTATTATGCTAGAGATGCCTCATACAATGTCTGGATGTGAATGTATTGGTAATCTATGCACATAAGCAACAAGAGGACACCGCTCAAACTGGCTTGATTGTGACAAATGCAGACATTCCCCACTTATTATGAAAAATGTGTAAGCTCTCAATCACAGCTGAACCAAACCTTTTATTTCAAGAATAGCCAAAAGTGACATCAATTATAGTAACATGAAAATAAATTGTTCCGTTAATCTTTTATTTCTGACTTTCAGAGGGCACCTATAAGATTGCAATACATCCTGTAATGCATCGACAGTGCATTTATTGTTTTCATATGAGAGGCAGTGGCCCATGGGAATGTGGGAGTGTTCAGTGACAGAGATGAAGGAAACACCAACATCAGTAGAATGCCACACACCTCCATACTTCAGTTAGCTGTAATGTATAATTATGTGAATATATTGTAGTCAACGTGCTAGAGTGTGAACACTCAAAACAGAACATCTGGCCCTGACACATTTTCCCTGGCCATCCACAAGAGATGCAGCCTACTCTAGTGCTATTGAGAGCCATCTTGTGAGGTGTGTGTATGTGTGTGCCACCCATGGTTCCCGTTGCAAATATTGCTTGGTATCTTCAGCTGCCTATCTGTACTTTCAGCACATTGACTGAGCTCAATGACATGGCAAGGACATTTCTCCAGTAAAATGAAAGTCCCCTCGGTGACATTGATGTATTGACCTACTTAAAATGATCAGCACTGTCGACATTTGGAAATTAAATCCCCCTTCACCGTAATAAAACCTTCCCCTTTCAGAACACACACAGCACATACGCGAGCGCACAAACACACACGCACACACAAACACATGCACACACACAAACAGACACACAAACACAGGGCCCGCTCTAGCCTTTTTGGAGCCCTAAGCGAGATTTGGTTGGGGTCCCCTCCCCCACCTCATGGGCAAAATATTTTAGTGGCCCCCTCCAGACAGTGTAGAGAAACATTTACTTTTTAAAGTGTAAGTTTTCTGCAGTTCTACACATTTTGTCATGGGGTGAAGAGGAAATGTTGGAGTTTAAAGCAGGTTTTCTGCAGTTCTACACATTTTGCCAGGGGGTGAAGAGGAAATGTTGCAGTTTAAAGCAAGTTTTCTGCAGTTCTACACATTTTGCCAGGGGGCGAAGAGGAAATGTTGCAGTTTAAAGCAAGTTTTCTGCAGTTCTACACATTTTGCCAGGGGGCGATGCTGAAATGTTGCAGTTTAAAGCAAGTTTTCTGCAGTTCTACACATTTTGCCAGGGGGCGAAGAGGAAATGTTGCAGTTTAAAGCAAGTTTTCTGCAGTTCTACACATTTTGCCAGGGGGCGAAGAGGAAATGTTGCAGTTTAAAGCAAGTTTTCTGCAGTTCTACACATTTTGCCAGCGGCGAAGCGGAAATGTTGCAGTTTAAAGCAAGTTTTCTGCAGTTCTACACATTTTGCCAGGGGGCGAAAAGGAAATGTTGCAGTTTAAAGCAAGTTTTCTGCAGTTCTACACATTTTGCCAGGGGGCGAAGAGGAAATGTTGCAGTTTAAAGCAAGTTTTCTGCAGTTCTACACATTTTGCCAGGGGGCGAAGAGGAAATGTTGCAGTTTAAAGCAAGTTTTCTGCAGTTCTACACATTTTGCCAGGGGGCGAAGAGGAAATGTTGCAGTTTAAAGCAAGTTTTCTGCAGTTCTACACATTTTGCCAGCGGCGAAGCGGAAATGTTGCAGTTTAAAGCAAGTTTTCTGCAGTTCTACACATTTTGCCAGGGGGCGAAGAGGAAATGTTGCAGTTTAAAGCAAGTTTTCTGCAGTTCTACACATTTTGCCAGGGGGTGAAGAGGGAATGTTGCAGTTTAAAGCAAGTTTTCTGCAGTTCTACACATTTTGCCAGGGGGCGAAGAGGAAATGTTGCAGTTTAAAGCAAGTTTTCTGCAGTTCTACACATTTTGCCAGCGGCGAAGCGGAAATGTTGCAGTTTAAAGCAAGTTTTCTGCAGTTCTACACATTTTGCCAGGGGGTGAAGAGGAAATGTTGCAGTTTAAAGCAAGTTTTCTGCAGTTCTACACATTTTGCCAGGGGGCGAAGAGGAAATGTTGCAGTTTAAAGCAAGTTTTTTGCAGTTCTACACATTTTGCCACGGGGCGAAGAGGAAATGTTGCAGTTTAAAGCAAGTTTTCTGCAGTTCTACACATTTTGCCAGGGGGCGAAGAGGAAATGTTGCAGTTTAAAGCAAGTTTTCTGCAGTTCTACACATTTTGCCAGGGGGCGAAGAGGAAATGTTGCAGTTTAAAGCAAGTTTTCTGCAGTTCTACACATTTTGCCAGCGGCGAAGCGGAAATGTTGCAGTTTAAAGCAAGTTTTCTGCAGTTCTACACATTTTGCCAGGGGGCGAAGAGGAAATGTTGCAGTTTAAAGCAAGTTTTCTGCAGTTCTACACATTTTGCCAGGGGGCGAAGAGGAAATGTTGCAGTTTAAAGCAAGTTTTCTGCAGTTCTACACATTTTGCCAGGGGGCGAAGAGGAAATGTTGCAGTTTAAAGCAAGTTTTCTGCAGTTCTACACATTTTGCCAGCGGCGAAGCGGAAATGTTGCAGTTTAAAGCAAGTTTTCTGCAGTTCTACACATTTTGCCAGGGGGCGAAGAGGAAATGTTGCAGTTTAAAGCAAGTTTTCTGCAGTTCTACACATTTTGCCAGGGGGCGAAGAGGAAATGTTGCAGTTTAAAGCAAGTTTTCTGCAGTTCTACACATTTTGCCAGGGGGCGAAGAGGAAATGTTGCAGTTTAAAGCAAGTTTTCTGCAGTTCTACACATTTTGCCAGGGGGCGAAGAGGAAATGTTGCAGTTTAAAGCAAGTTTTCTGCAGTTCTACACATTTTGCCAGCGGCGAAGCGGAAATGTTGCAGTTTAAAGCAAGTTTTCTGCAGTTCTACACATTTTGTCAGGGGGCGAAGAGGAAATGTTGCAGTTTAAAGCAAGTTTTCTGCAGTTCTACACATTTTGCCAGCGGCGAAGCGGAAATGTTGCAGTTTAAAGCAAGTTTTCTGCAGTTCTACACATTTTGCCAGGGGGCGAAGAGGAAATGTTGCAGTTTAAAGCAAGTTTTCTGCAGTTCTACACATTTTGCCAGGGGGTGAAGAGGGAATGTTGCAGTTTAAAGCAAGTTTTCTGCAGTTCTACACATTTTGCAAGGGGGCGAAGAGGAAATGTTGTAGTTCAAAGCAAGTTTTCTGCAGTTCTACACATTTTGCCAGGGGGCGATGCTGAAATGTTGCAGTTTAAAGCAAGTTTTCTGCAGTTCTACACATTTTGCCAGGGGGCGATGCTGAAATGTTGCAGTTTAAAGCAAGTTTTCTGCAGTTCTACACATTTTGCCAGGGGGCGAAGAGGAAATGTTGCAGTTTAAAGCAAGTTTTCTGCAGTTCTACACATTTTGCCAGGGGGCGAAGAGGAAATGTTGCAGTTTAAAGCAAGTTTTCTGCAGTTCTACACATTTTGCCAGCGGCGAAGCGGAAATGTTGCAGTTTAAAGCAAGTTTTCTGCAGTTCTACACATTTTGCCAGGGGGCGAAGAGGAAATGTTGCAGTTTAAAGCAAGTTTTCTGCAGTTCTACACATTTTGCCAGGGGGCGAAGAGGAAATGTTGCAGTTTAAAGCAAGTTTTCTGCAGTTCTACACATTTTGCCAGGGGGCGAAGAGGAAATGTTGCAGTTTAAAGCAAGTTTTCTGCAGTTCTACACATTTTGCCAGGGGGCGAAGAGGAAATGTTGCAGTTTAAAGCAAGTTTTCTGCAGTTATACACATTTTGCCAGGGGGCGAAGAGGAAATGTTGCAGTTTAAAGCAAGTTTTCTGCAGTTCTACACATTTTACCAGGGGGCGAAGAGGAAATGTTGCAGTTTAAAGCAAGTTTTCTGCAGTTCTACACATTTTGCCAGGGGGCGAAGAGGAAATGTTGCAGTTTAAAGCAAGTTTTCTGCAGTTCTACACATTTTGCCAGCGGCGAAGCGGAAATGTTGCAGTTTAAAGCAAGTTTTCTGCAGTTCTACACATTTTGCCAGGGGGCGAAGAGGAAATGTTGCAGTTTAAAGCAAGTTTTCTGCAGTTCTACACATTTTGCCAGGGGGCGAAGAGGAAATGTTGCAGTTTAAAGCAAGTTTTCTGCAGTTCTACACATTTTGCCAGGGGGCGATGCTGAAATGTTGCAGTTTAAAGCAAGTTTTCTGCAGTTCTACACATTTTGCCAGGGGGCGAAGAGGAAATGTTGCAGTTTAAAGCAAGTTTTCTGCAGTTCTACACATTTTGCCAGGGGGCGAAGAGGAAATGTTGCAGTTTAAAGCAAGTTTTCTGCAGTTCTACACATTTTGCCAGCGGCGAAGCGGAAATGTTGCAGTTTAAAGCAAGTTTTCTGCAGTTCTACACATTTTGCCAGGGGGCGAAGAGGAAATGTTGCAGTTTAAAGCAAGTTTTCTGCAGTTCTACACATTTTGCCAGCGGCGAAGCGGAAATGTTGCAGTTTAAAGCAAGTTTTCTGCAGTTCTACACATTTTGCCAGGGGGTGAAGAGGGAATGTTGCAGTTTAAAGCAAGTTTTCTGCAGTTCTACACATTTTGCAAGGGGGCGAAGAGGAAATGTTGTAGTTCAAAGCAAGTTTTCTGCAGTTCTACACATTTTGCCAGGGGGCGATGCTGAAATGTTGCAGTTTAAAGCAAGTTTTCTGCAGTTCTACACATTTTGCCAGGGGGCGATGCTGAAATGTTGCAGTTTAAAGCAAGTTTTCTGCAGTTCTACACATTTTGCCAGGGGGCGAAGAGGAAATGTTGCAGTTTAAAGCAAGTTTTCTGCAGTTCTACACATTTTGCCAGGGGGCGAAGAGGAAATGTTGCAGTTTAAAGCAAGTTTTCTGCAGTTCTACACATTTTGCCAGCGGCGAAGCGGAAATGTTGCAGTTTAAAGCAAGTTTTCTGCAGTTCTACACATTTTGCCAGGGGGCGAAGAGGAAATGTTGCAGTTTAAAGCAAGTTTTCTGCAGTTCTACACATTTTGCCAGGGGGCGAAGAGGAAATGTTGCAGTTTATAGCAAGTTTTCTGCAGTTCTACACATTTTGCCAGGGGGCGAAGAGGAAATGTTGCAGTTTAAAGCAAGTTTTCTGCAGTTCTACACATTTTGCCAGGGGGCGAAGAGGAAATGTTGCAGTTTAAAGCAAGTTTTCTGCAGTTCTACACATTTTGCCAGGGGGCGAAGAGGAAATGTTGCAGTTTAAAGCAAGTTTTCTGCAGTTCTACACATTTTGCCAGGGGGCGAAGAGGAAATGTTGCAGTTTAAAGCAAGTTTTCTGCAGTTCTACACATTTTGCCAGGGGGCGAAGAGGAAATGTTGCAGTTTAAAGCAAGTTTTCTGCAGTTCTACACATTTTGCCAGCGGCGAAGCGGAAATGTTGCAGTTTAAAGCAAGTTTTCTGCAGTTCTACACATTTTGCCAGGGGGCGAAGAGGAAATGTTGCAGTTTAAAGCAAGTTTTCTGCAGTTCTACACATTTTGCCAGGGGGCGAAGAGGAAATGTTGCAGTTTAAAGCAAGTTTTCTGCAGTTCTACACATTTTGCCAGGGGGCGATGCTGAAATGTTGCAGTTTAAAGCAAGTTTTCTGCAGTTCTACACATTTTGCCAGGGGGCGAAGAGGAAATGTTGCAGTTTAAAGCAAGTTTTCTGCAGTTCTACACATTTTGCCAGGGGGCGAAGAGGAAATGTTGCAGTTTAAAGCAAGTTTTCTGCAGTTCTACACATTTTGCCAGCGGCGAAGCGGAAATGTTGCAGTTTAAAGCAAGTTTTCTGCAGTTCTACACATTTTGCCAGGGGGCGAAGAGGAAATGTTGCAGTTTAAAGCAAGTTTTCTGCAGTTCTACACATTTTGCCAGCGGCGAAGCGGAAATGTTGCAGTTTAAAGCAAGTTTTCTGCAGTTCTACACATTTTGCCAGGGGGCGAAGAGGAAATGTTGCAGTTTAAAGCAAGTTTTCTGCAGTTCTACACATTTTGCCAGGGGGCGAAGAGGGAATGTTGCAGTTTAAAGCAAGTTTTCTGCAGTTCTACACATTTTGCCAGGGGGCGAAGAGGAAATGTTGTAGTTTAAAGCAAGTTTTCTGCAGTTCTACACATTTTGCCAGGGGGCGATGCTGAAATGTTGCAGTTTAAAGCAAGTTTTCTGCAGTTCTACACATTTTGTCAGGGGGCGATGCTGAAATGTTGCAGTTTAAAGCAAGTTTTCTGCAGTTCTACACATTTTGCCAGGGGGCGAAGAGGAAATGTTGCAGTTTAAAGCAAGTTTTCTGCAGTTCTACACATTTTGCCAGCGGCGAAGCGGAAATGTTGCAGTTTAAAGCAAGTTTTCTGCAGTTCTACACATTTTGCCAGGGGGTGAAGAGGAAATGTTGCAGTTTAAAGCAAGTTTTCTGCAGTTCTACACATTTTGCCAGGGGGCGAAGAGGAAATGTTGCAGTTTAAAGCAAGTTTTCTGCAGTTCTACACATTTTGCCAGGGGGCGAAGAGGAAATGTTGCAGTTTAAAGCAAGTTTTCTGCAGTTCTACACATTTTGCCAGGGGGCGAAGAGGAAATGTTGCAGTTTAAAGCAAGTTTTCTGCAGTTCTACACATTTTGCCAGGGGGCGAAGAGGAAATGTTGCAGTTTAAAGCAAGTTTTCTGCAGTTCTACACATTTTGCCAGCGGCGAAGCGGAAATGTTGCAGTTTAAAGCAAGTTTTCTGCAGTTCTACACATTTTGCCAGGGGGCGAAGAGGAAATGTTGCAGTTTAAAGCAAGTTTTCTGCAGTTCTACACATTTTGCCAGGGGGCGAAGAGGAAATGTTGCAGTTTAAAGCAAGTTTTCTGCAGTTCTACACATTTTGCCAGCGGCGAAGCGGAAATGTTGCAGTTTAAAGCATTTTTTTTGCAGTTCTACACATTTTGCCAGGGGGCGAAGAGGAAATGTTGCAGTTTAAAGCAAGTTTTCTGCAGTTCTACACATTTTGCCAGCGGCGAAGCGGAAATGTTGCAGTTTAAAGCAAGTTTTCTGCAGTTCTACACATTTTGCCAGGGGGCGAAGAGGAAATGTTGCAGTTTAAAGCAAGTTTTCTGCAGTTCTACACATTTTGCCAGGGGGCGAAGCGGAAATGTTGCAGTTTAAAGCAAGTTTTCTGCAGTTCTACACATTTTGCCAGGGGGTGAAGAGGAAATGTTGCAGTTTTATAAAACATTTAATGCAATTCTACTCATTTTGCCATGACTTATGGCATGTTAATGATATCTGAGTGAGAGTGACTAACAAAATCAATGGAGGCTCTCTGGAGGTTAGGGGCCCTGTGCACGTGCTCTGCGCGGTCAGTATTCGGTCATGATTACTACAAGTTTAGACTTACCAATCAAACAATTGTTAGTTGACATGGTTAATTGAGTGATTTTCAGTGACTGACATTACAATAGAACAATTGCTGAATTTGCACCATGTGTATTCTACTATCCTAAATTGAGACCCCACTGAGTTTTTTGGGAGTATTGTCTCTTATGTCGCTTATGCCTGCAGCTGGCCCTGAACACACACACTTTACATGTCAATTATATAATATGCATACATCTTTACTAAGATTATTATAGGAAATATAATTTTAACCATACATTATCATGATAGGACCCCATATGAATAAGACAAATTTTCAGCAAACGTAGCTTACAATTTATTTCATACAATTATGCACGCTGCGTATTTGGCGTCCTAGGTGACAGGTGCTGTGCGATACCACCTCTAATGGATTGGACCGGTTGATCACTCTAAAGTTGGTGGTTTACTGTATCGCTGGAGAAAATCGTGTCGGAGCTCCGCACAGCTAGGCTACTATTGTCAAACGGCCAATGAGGTAAAAGCGGGGCGGAGAACAGTCGACGATTGTACTACGGGCAGTAGAGTAGCCTACTGCAAACAGCTGTGGAAGAGTCTGCTTTGTACACGCGTTTCGCTGATCTGGTCAATGGATTACACAGTTTCCTTACAAGTGCAACATCAACTGACTGTCTTCCCGACACACTTGTACCAGGGTTACAGTTTGGAGTTACAGGTAGGCTACATCTCAGACATGCATTAGCCTATACTTATGTGTGATATGTTTTCCGTTTTGTTTTACAACGGGTACCAATCACCATTGACGGAGAAAGAGACTATACATCTCAGACTGTCTAATGCTTTCAGCTCCATCATAAATCGTGTCCGCTGCGCTGCGTGGAATATCAGCATCCTTTTTGACATTATGAGCCACGAGAAACAGTGAAATCCTCTCCTCCATCTAGGCTACGTGATGTTGAATTCATGACACCGTGTTTGGAAATACCGGGTAGCCTGATGCGGAGGTCCTCAAGCTGAAATGCGAGCTTAAATTGCGAATCTCATTGAGGTTTCATAAACACTCCATGTGATTTGATGCAGACCTATTTGAGTTTGAAAATAAAATCAACCGGTCATACTGTTCAGGATTATCATTTTGCATCTCGCTGTGTTTAGAAAGTGGAATGGCATCAGAGGCCAAACAATTCCTCATATATTTTATTAGGCTATCCATTCCATGGCTATTTTACACACACTGACCTTTTTACATCGTTATTTGTTTTGCCACGTGATATAATGTCATTTATGGGATTCCAATAGTTCAACCAGTTGGAGTGAGTTGAACTCGCCTGTCATTCTACAACTGTAATATCGGCTATCTAGTATTAGATCCATTGACCATATCGTGTGTTTGGTTTTAAATTTGCCCACTGTTCAGCACAATGCATGGGATTTCAGAAGTTGGCATGTCTGTACCTTGACTATTCAAGTGTATCCAGTCATTGGATTGTGACTACATCCATTGAGGATTCGTTACCATGCATCTTCCAATGACATTCTCCCGTTCCCATGCATCTTCCAATGACATTATCATCATAATCTTCTGCACTAATATTAGCCCAAGTGTGAAAACATAGGTGAACATCCCCATGATACTATTTTCGTTTAGTCAGAAAATGACAGCACACCAAATCCTGAATGTAATTTACCTAATGTAGCTAGCTATCTATCTCCCACATGACTGGCAACCATGCTTATGGATAGATGCAGCTCTCTGCCTCTGACTGTGGCATGACAAATTCACCTCCAAACCTTGTTCTTTTTGTTATGTTTTCTTAAACACGTATTTCCTTTATTGAACAATCGTGACTTTCCCCCCAAGTGAGGTGTCTTGTTATAGGTACCCTAGCAAGGGCTTTGACAGGCTATGCGAATCCTAGTGTGTTTATTTAGAAATATTGTTGCATCTTAAATCCCTTTGCATACCTTTTGAAGTGTGTTCACCAGGTGGTGTCTAGATTATTTTTTATCTTTAATATTATCTTTGCTTTATCCACTTCCCCCAGAGCGCAAGCAGCAACTTCATTGTCTTGTTTGAGAGAACTTTACTCTCCTTCTGTTGCATTGTTTTTTTAACTGCTGTGTCTCTGTGCTGCTGTGTCTCTCTCTCTGTGCTGCTGTGTCTCTCTCTCTCTGTGCTGCTGTGTCTCTCTCTCTCTGTGCTGCTGTGTCTCTCTCTCTCTGTGCTGCTGTCTCTCTCTCTCTCTCTGTGCTGCTGTCTCTCTCTCTCTCTCTGTGCTGCTGTCTCTCTCTCTCTCTCTGTGCTGCTGTCTCTCTCTCTCTCTCTGTGCTGCTGTCTCTCTCTCTCTCTCTGTGCTGCTGTCTCTCTCTCTCTCTCTGTGCTGCTGTCTCTCTCTCTCTCTCTGTGCTGCTGTCTCTCTCTCTCTCTCTGTGCTGCTGTCTCTCTCTCTCTCTCTGTGCTGCTGTGTCTCTCTCTCTCTCTGTGCTGCTGTATGTCTCTGTCTCTCAATTCAATTCAATTCAAGGGGCTTTATTGGCATGGGAAACATGTGTTAACATTGCCAAAGCAAGTGAGGTAGATAACATACAAAAGTGAAATAAACAATAAAAATGAACAGTAAACATTACACATTACACATACAGAAGTTTCAAAACAATAAAGACATTACAAATGGCCGATGACCTCAGGCCTTGGATATTCCAGGATGATATAGTGAAGGCTTTTTGTTCCATAAAGTGTCCAATGTTGGTCGTGGTTTGGCCTCAGGCCAGTAAGTGTGAGCAGAGCCTGCTGAGCATCTGGTACATGCCGTTGGCTTGGGCGAGTGTAAGAGTGGGGGTTGGGCCTGTTTGCCCACTCACTACCTGGGCGTATGTGTGACTTCCATGTTGATGCCCTCTTTGCGGGGGTGGGGTGCATGGGGTGGGCAGGAGTGGCATAGGTCTGATCTGAGGGGGCCTAAATGGGGTGTTGATTGGTTGGGGTGGGGGTGTGAATGTGTCTGGGGGTGCTGTGGTCTGGATGTAAGTCCTCTTGGCGTGGGTCCTCTATGTGTAGGTCCAGGGGGGGGTCCTGCAGGTCTTGGAGGGTGTCTCGCTGGTCTGGGTGGGGTGTCTCTTGATCTGTTGCTCCTTTGTGAAGTGTTGGGGCTGCGTTTGAGAGCGATGTCCTTTAGAGTCCGGGCAAAGGTGGGCACTGCTGCCTTGTAGAGGTGGACCTGGTCATAGAGGCTGTTCAAGTCCAGGGTGAAGTGGTGGGCCAGGAAAACATTTGGTTTTGAGGCACAGTCACGGGAAATGCTTGCGTTTACCCGCTGTATTGTAGCAGGGTGGAAGTCTTTTCGTGGTAGCAGGGTGGAGATAACCACTTGTGCGTTGGGGAAAGTAGAAGAAGCTTTTTCAATCACTCCCTTCAGTGCTGTGGCCACCCTTTCCTGCTGTGCTCTCAGGTCGTTTGTGCCTGTGTGTATTATTATGTGGCTAGGTGAGCCTAGTTTGTCCTCAGACAGAAGGTCTAGGGCGCACTGGGTGTTTGGACACCAGAGTTTAGACACACTGTGTTTGGGAAAAAGTTTTTTTTCTTCTATATATTTCCCATTTGAGTCCATAAGGAGAACAATCTGTGCCTTGTGTTTGTCCTCAGTGGGTGTGGGGGGGTTGTCAGGAGGGCTATCAGGGTGGCTGACAGGGGGGGGTGCTCAGAGGGGGTGAGAGCTGCTGGGCTTGGGGTTTTTCTTTTGTCTGTTCTGCTGTGATGTCGACTCTATGGTCAGGGTCTGGTGTGGACTGTTCTGCTGTGGTGTTGAGACTTTTGTCGGGTGCTGAGGTGGGCTGTTCTGCTGGCTTCTCTGTGGGGATGGCCAGCTCTCTAGTGGGTTGTTCTCTGTCGCACGCCGTCCCCCTCAACCTCTCCTCCAGCAGTCTGATCCTCTCCTCCATCCCCCTCTCCCTCTCCTCCAGCAGTCTGATCCTCTTCTCTAGTGCTCTGTTCTGCTCCTGCTCTTTCTCCTGTTGAAGTTGTCTCACCACTGTCCAGAGTGCAGATATGTCTCTCTCCACTTCCAGCACTCCGGGTCTGGTTAAGGGTTTTTTGTTGTGCTGGACTGTTGTCTGGGTCTGTGCTGACTGGAGTGTAATCACCTGCTGTTCCAGCTCAACCTGCCTTACCTCCAGCTGGGTAAATGTATCCTTCATTTCAATGAGGAAGAAGTACTCTGTACTGGGAGGTTGACTGTCTGCTGAGGGTTGCTCGTCTGTGGGGTTATATGATGAAGAGGTCTGGTCTGACCCGCTTGGGGTGGGGGTATCTTTATCAAGGGAGAGCTTCTCCTGCTGGGCTAATTCTTTGATTAGGTGAAAGTCCAGCTGAAACTGTTTGGGGTTGCCCTGTACAATTACTGTTCCAGACTTATATAGATTTATATTAGCTGACTCAGAGTCCTCGTTGTCAAGTATCCTGAGTTTCCACCCCTCGTTAACCCCCCCTCTCTTAACAAAGGGGTAGTGTGCTAATATAGCACTGTGCCATGCCAGGGGATGGTTTGTGTGGAAGATAAGGTTGCTGATGTTCCCATTTTTGTAATAGTCAGCAAAAAGTGTCTCTTGATTTTCCATAAGGAGCTTCATTTTGTGATCTTTTCTTGCCTTATCATTCTTTACATACACAGGGTACTGTATTTTAATTACCTCTGAACAGCGGGAGGCAGCTTCTAAGGCCTCTCCATTTGGTTGGGGTAGACTATTCGACTCTCCTGCCATTGTTGGGCTAATGGGCTTTGACACCTCTCACTTGACACGTAAGTGCTAGTTGAAGCTGTATCAAGCTTGGCAGAATTATGTTACCATTCAGTCCTTATCTCTCTCTCTCTCTGTGCTGCTGTGTCTCTCTCTCTCTGTGCTGCTGTGTCTCTGTCTCTGTGCTGCTGTGTGTCTCTCTCTCTCTGTGCTGCTGTGTCTGTCTCTGTGCTGCTGTGTCTCTCTCTCTCTGTGCTGCTGTGTGTCTCTGTCTCTGTGCTGCTGTCTCTCTCTCTCTGTGCTGCTGTGTCTCTCCCTGTGCTGCTGTGTCTCTCTCTCTCTCTCTGTGCTGCTGTGTCTCTCTCTCTCTGTGCTGCTGTGTCTCTCTCTCTCTGTGCTGCTGTGTCTCTCTCTCTCTGTGCTGCTGTGTCTCTCTCTCTCTGTGCTGCTGTGTCTCTCTCTCTCTGTGCTGCTGTGTGTCTCTCTCTCTCTGTGCTGCTGTGTGTCTCTCTCTCTCTGTGCTGCTGTGTGTCTCTCTCTCTGTGCTGCTGTGTGTCTCTCTCTCTGTGCTGCTGTGTGTCTCTCTCTCTCTGTGCTGCTGTGTGTCTCTCTCTCTCTGTGCTGCTGTGTCTCTCTCTCTCTGTGCTGCTGTGTCTCTCTCTCTCTGTGCTGTTGTGTGTCTCTCTCTCTGTGCTGCTGTGTCTCACTCTCTGGTTTTCAATTTGTTTATCAAATACTATATTTTAATTGGGTTTTCTAAAAGGATCAGAGATACAGAAAAACAGAGCCCATTGGTAACTTTTAAACTGATACAGTTGCTTCGGGTATCTCTCAGTATATCAAATGTCTCTTTTGTAGTGCACTTACATAACTCTGAGCGGCATGCAACAGCACCCATATCACCCTAGAATCCTCTTAGCTGAGGCAGAAAAACACAATTCTGATGTTATATCTTTATAACTGGCCAAGGTTAGAATTATTGGGGTCCTGGGCAAACCCTCAAACCCATAACAAATCATGGCACTCCCGTTAGCCGTACAATATTTTAACTATACAGAAGACATTTAAAATATAATGCGTTGCTCCTGCCTACAGTTTATGGGCACCCTGAAGAGTCATTGTGTGATTCAAACCCCCAGATATATTTGTTCAGTCTCCCTATTTCATATCGTTTCGTTTTTGGAAAAGGCTTGAAGTGGTAAATCGTGTGATCTCTCTCTACCGTCAGTAATATGTGAGGTCTAAAAATAAAATGAAATAAAGCGCTTTGAAGCTCTGCTTCAGTGTCATCAATAAGTGATTGTTTTTTGTTTAAGTACAAATGTCCCTCCCTTTTTAGTTGGTTATTCAAAATCCTCCTTTCAGTCTGTGTATTTCACTGCTGTCTTCAAGATGTGTAAAAAAAAAAAAAGGAGAGGAGAAGGAGAAGGTCAAAGTGCATTGAATCGAAGAAGATGAATGTGTCATGAGATACTCCCTGAAGTACTCTTAGATTGCAGTGGTGTATAAAAAAACAAAACAATAAAAGTGATATTGTTAGCAGGCTAATTATACTGTATCACACCTGAGAGAGAGGGGGGAGAAAGAAAGCGAGATTGTCCTTGTATTCCATGTTAACACCTCCAAATCACCCTGTCCTCTGCCCCTTGATGGTACCCACAGGTAAAGAACTGGGATTTAATAATCCATCCAGGTGTTACAACTGTATACTCTGAATTTTCACTCCAAATATAAATGATAAACAGCATCCTGTTTAGGCTGGATGTACTTTGAAATCCCTAAAAGCATCAGACTTCCGGAACCCAAGCCCTTTGCAACAGGTTTATGGACAGTGTTTTTACAGCATTGACCCTTTCTGAGGATTAAAATCCTACAGACTTAATCTTACCTCCAGAGGTAATCTAACTGGGGAAAATTAAAGGGATTAAATAGACCAGAGTCATAATTGAATGGGTTACGTGCGTGCGTGCGTGCGCGCACGTAACCCATTCATACTCACTCACTCATGCATACTCACTCACTCACTCAAGTGACTTAACACTTGACCTATGCACGCATGCATACTCACTCACTCACTCACTCACTCACTCACTCACTCACTCACTCACTCACTCACTCACTCACTCACTCACTCACTCACTCACTCACTCACTCACTCACTCACTCACTCACTCACTCACTCAAGTGACTTAACACTTGACCTAAATGTCTCTGTCAGTGGCTCAACACCAGTCTGATGATTGTGCTGGTGTAGTCTACTGTCGGCACTCTGCCCAGACTGCACTGTAATGTTTTCACCCAGCTGCTCTGTTGTCAGTAGGCAGGCTACACCAGAGTCTAATATTGAGATAAATGTGGCTCTGGGGTTACACCTCAGGGGAACTGGTAATAATTTAACAGGTGCTGCATCCCCTCTATCAGTTAAGGCTGACATTAGATCATATTCAATACAGTAAGTAGAAGTTTTCTGTAAAACAGAGTTGCCAGTATACAGACCTTGGCCATTGTCTTCCGACAGGTGGTATCACTCCTATGTGATGCTCGTCCCTCAACCGTACAGACGGAATCATCATGTTTTCTGGCATAAGACAATGTACCTTGGCCTAAAGAAAATCTGCCTGACTGCCTAACTAAAGGACAGGACAAACTACAGTGAATGTCAGCCGTGCGCAGTAGATCACCTGCTGGGTGACAATTGAATCGGTGGCGATTTAAGATTTATAATCGTCTGGAAATTAACAGAAAAAGATGGCAGGTGTTCAGTGCGATAGAAGGAGCACCCACTTCTTTTACCTGTTTGTCGACGTGGTCTGTTTTGTTCTTAAAGCAAACACTACTTTTGACCAGGTTTCATAGGGCACAACAGGGAATAGGGTGCCATTTGGGACGCAGACTAAACCACTCAGTGGTCCTGGTCTGGAGAGTCAGCTGGAAAAATGCTGCTGTCTGCTGCTAAGGAGGTTAATAACAATGCTGATGATGGTACTGGAGAGGGATGCAACAATTCACAGATACACATCAGTCAAATGTTTAAGATGCACTACGTGACCAAAAGTATGTGGACACGTCTTCTTCGAACATCTCATTCCAAAGTCATGGGCATTAATTAGAGGTCGACCGATTTATGATTTTTCAACACCGATACCGATTATTGGAGGACCGAAGAAAGCCTATTTTATTTTTATTTATTTATTTCACCTTTATTTAACCAGGTAGGAAAGTTGAGAACACGTTCTCATTTACAATTGCGACCTGGCCAAGATAAAGCAAAGCAGTTCGACACATACAACAACACATAGTTACACATGGAGTAAAACAAACATACAGTCAATAATACAGTGAAAAATAAGTCTATATACAATGTGAGCAAGTGAGGTGAGATAAGGGAGGTGAAGGCAAACAAAATATATATATATAAATAAATAAAAATATTTAAAAAAGGCCATGGTGGCGAAGTAAATACAATATAGCAAGTAAAAACACTGGAATGGTTGGTTTGCAGTGGAAGAATGTGCAAAGTAGAGATAGAAATAATGGGGTGCAAAGGAGCAAAATAAATAAATAAATACAGTAGGTAAAGAGGTAGTTGTTTGGGCTAAATTATAGATGGGCTATGTACAGGTGCAGTAATCTATGAGCTGCTCTGACAGCTGGTGCTTAAAGCTAGTGAGGGAGATAAGTGTTTCCAGTTTCAGAGATTTTTGTAGTTCGTTCCAGTCATTAGCAGCAGAGAACTGGAAGGAGAGGCGGCCAAAGGAAGAATTGGTTTTGGGGGTGACCAGAGAGATATACCTGCTGGAGCGCGTGCTACAGGTAGGTGCTGCTATGGTGACCAGCGAGCTGAGATAAGGGGGGGACTTTACCTAGCAGGGTCTTGTAGATGACCTGGAGCCAGTGGGTTTGGCGACGAGTATGAAGCGAGGGCCAGCCAACGAGAGTGTACAGGTCGCAGTGGTGGGTAGTATATGGGGCTTTGGTGACAAAACGGATGGCACTGTGATAGACTGCATCCAATTTATTGAGTAGGGTTTTGGAGGCTATTTTGTAAATGACATCACCGAAGTCGAGGATTGGTAGGATGGTCAGTTTTACAAGGGTATGTTTGGCAGCATGAGTGAAGGATGCTTTGTTGCGGAATAGGAAGGCAATTCTAGATTTAACTTTGGATTGGAGATGTTTGATGTGAGTCTGGAAGGAGAGTTTACAGTCTAACCAGACACCTAGGTATTTGTAGTTGTCCACATATTCTAAGTCAGAGCCGTCCAGAGTAGTGATGTTGGACAGGCGGGCAGGTGCAGGCAGCGATCGGTTGAAGAGCATGCATTTAGTTTTACTTGTATTTAAGAGCAATTGGAGGCCACGGAAGGAGAGTTGTATGGCATTGAAGCTCGCCTGGAGGGTTGTTAACAGTGTCAAAAGAAGGGCCAGAAGTATACAGAATAGTGTCGTCTGCGTAGAGGTGGATCAGAGACTCACCAGCTGCAAGAGCGACATCATTGATGTATACAGAGAAGAGAGTAGGTCCAAGAATTGAACCCTGTGGCACCCCCATAGAGACTGCCAGAGGCCCGGACAACAGACCCTCCAATTTGACACACTGAACTTGATCAGAGAAGTAGTTGGTGAACCAGGCGAGGCAATCATTAGAGAAACCGATACTGATTAATAGGCCTTTTTTATATATATATTTGAAATGATGACAATTGCAACAATACTGAATGAACAATGAAAACTTATATTTTAACTTAATATAATACGTAAATAAAATCTATTTAATCTCAAATAAATAATGAAACATGTTCAATTTGTTAAATAATGCAAAAACAGTGTTGGAGAAAAAAGTAAAATTGCCATATGTGTCATGTAAAAAAGCAAACGTTTTAGTTCCTTGCTCAGAACATGAGAACATATGAAAGCTGGTGGTTCAATATTCCCAGTTTTAGGTTGTAGTTATTATAGGAATTATGACGCGTCAACTATTTCTCTCTATACCATCTGTATTTCATATACCTTTGACTATTGGATGTTCTTATAGGCACTTTAGTATTGCCAGCCTAATCTCGGAGAGTTGACAGGCTTGAAGACATTAACAGCGCTGTGAATACAGAACTATTCCGTATTTTGTCGAACGCGTGGCAACCTTAAGTGTATATATTGCTGTTACATTGCACAACCTTCAATGTTATGTCATAATTATTTAAAATTCTGGCAAATTACTTACGGTCTTTGTTAGGAAAAAACACAGTTCGCAACGAGCCAGGCGACCCAAACTGCATATACCCTGACTCTGCTTGCACTGAACGCAAGAGAAGTGACACAATTTCCCTAGTTAATATTGCCTGCTAACATGCATTTATTTTATCTAAATATGCAGGTTTAAAAAATATACTGTTGTGTTTTGATTTTAAGAAAAGCATTGATGTTTATGGTTAGGTACGTTTGTGCAAGAATGTGCTTTTTTTTGCTTTTGTTAAATCATCACCGGTTTGGTGAAGTTGAAGTAGGCTGTAATTCGATGATAAATTAACAGGCGCCGCATTGATTATATGCAACGCAGGACAAGCTGGTTAACCTAGTAATATCATCAACCATGTGTAGTTAACTAGTGACTAACTAGCTAGCATTCAAATCAAATCAAGTTTATTTTATATAGCCCTTCGTACATCAGCTGATATATCAAAGTGCTGTACAGAAACCCAGCCTAAAACCCCAAACAGCAAGCAATGCAGGTGTAGAAGCACGGCGGCTAGGAAAAACTCCCTAGAAAGGCCAAAACCTAGGAAGAAACCTAGAGAGGAACCAGGCTATGAGGGGTGGCCAGTCCTCTTCTGGCTGTGCCGGGTGGAGATTATAACAGAACATGGCCAAGATGTTCATAAATGACCAGCATGGTCAAATAATAATCAGGAGTTAATCAGGCTTTTCATAGCCGATCATTAAGAGTATCTCTACCGCTCCTGCGGTCTCTAGAGAGTTGAAAACAGCAGGTCTGGGACAGGTAGCACGTCCGGTGGACAGGTCAGGGTTCCATAGCCGCAGGCAGAACAGTTGAAACTGGAACAGCAGCAAGGCCAGGTGGACTGGGGACAGCAAGGAGTCATCATGCCCGGTAGTCCTGACGCATGGTCCTAGGGCTCAGGTCCTCCGAGAGAGAGAAAGAAAGAGAGAAGGAGAGAATTAGAGAGAGCATACTTAAATTCACACAGGACACCGGATAAGACAGGAGAAGTACTCCAGATATAACCAACTGACCCTAGCCCCCCGACACATAAACTACTGCAGCATAAATACTGGAGGCTGAGACAGGAGGGGTCAGGAGACACTGTGGCCCCATCCGATGATACCCCCGGACAGGGCCAAACATAAAGGATATATAACCCCACCCACTTCGCCAAAGCACAGCCCCCACACCACTAGAGGGATATCTTCAACCACCAACTTACCATCCTGAGACAAGGCCGAGTATAGCCCACAAGGATCTCCACCACAGCACAAACCAAGGGGGGGCGCCAACCCAGACAGGAAGATCACGTTAAACTTATCTTCACATAATCACTAGTTAACTACACATGGTTGATGATATTACTAGGTTAACTAGCTTGTCCTGCGTTGCAAATAATCAATGCGGTGCCTGTTAATTTATCATTGAATCACAGCCTACTTCGCCAAACGGGTGATGATTTAACGAAGGCGCATTCGCGAAAAAAGCACAATCATTGCACGAATGTACCTAACCATAAACATCTTTTGCCCTTCTTAAAATCAATACACAGAAGTATATTTTTTAAACCTACATATTTAGTTAAAAGAAATTAATGTAAGCAGGCAATATTAACTAGGGAAATTGTGTCACTTCTCTTGCGTTCAGTGCAAGCAGAGTCGGGGTTTATGCAAAAGTTTAGGCCACTTGGCTCGTTGCGAACTAATTTGCCCGAATTTTACATAATTATGACATAAGATTGAAGGTTGTGCAATGTAACAGCAATATTTAGACTTATACCTTGACTACACCGGTCGCGTCGTGTGCACGAGCATTAGCTAAATACATTTTGAAATCTATGTTATTCAATAATTGCACCCACACTGCTCGCGCACGTCAACGAGCGTCTGCGTTGCCAAGGGCTAAAATAGAAGTCTCCTCATTGGTTTATAGAAGCAGGTACCCACGTGCCATCTCCTCATTGGTTATACCCACGTGGGTGATTGAAAGATGAACTGTGTTGCCGGTCGTCGTGGTAATACTATGAAAGTTTAGAAGCCAATCACCATATAAGTTCAAAGATGAAAAAGCCTGGAAGGAGGAGAGATGACTAGAAGCGATTCGGTTGACCGTTTTATGTGTGGATTAATTGGCGGAGTAGAGGACCTTGTGCATTTTAGGTAAAATAGCAACTCAATGTTTATATCCCAGGACAAATTAGCTAGCAACAGCAAGCTAGCTAAATAGGACAAATTAGCTAGCAAGTGCAAGCTAACTAGCTAAATTGTCATAAATGTTTAATGCTTTTCGACCTGTCCCCAAATTAATGTAATTGGTTCAGAGTTTGTTTTAATATTTTAACCTGCGTGTCGTGATCGCGTTTGGTGTAGGGGGACAAAATAAATGTATGCACGATGGCACACGATGGCGGACGCGCGCAGCCGGTTAGGGTTGCCACCCGTCCGACAAAATACGGAATGGTTCCGTATTTCACTGAAAGAATAAACGTTTTATTTTTGAAATTATAGTTTCCGGATTTGACCATATTAATGACCAAAGGCTCATATTTCTGTGTTTATTATAATGTGTATATTATAATTAAGTCTATGATTTGATATTTGCTAGAGCAGTCTGACTGAGCGGTGGTAGGCAGCAGCAGGCTCGTAAGCATTCATTCAAAATTTACTGCGTTTGCGAGCAGCTCTTAGCAATGCTTGATCTCAGCGCTGTTTATGACTTTAAGCCTATCAACTCCTGAGATTAGGCTGGCAATACTAAAGTGCCTATAAGAACATCCAATAGTCAAAGGTATATGAAATACAAATGGTAAAGAGAGAAATAGTTGACGTGTCATAATTCCTATAATAACTGCAACGTAATATTTCTTTACTGGGAATATTGAAAAACTGGGAATATTGAACCACCAGCTTTCATATGTTCTGAGCAAGGAACTTAAACGTTAGCTTTTTTACATGGCACATATTGCACTTTTACTTTCTTCTCCAACACTGTTTTTGCATTATTTAAACCAAATTGAGCATTTTTTGGTCCTCCAATAATCAGTATCGGCCTTGAAAAATGATAATCGGTCGACCTCATGTCCACATACAATTTGTGTATGTATAGTGTATGTCTGCATCGTTCCGCAGACCCCAAAGGGGTGCAAATGTAGCATGCATCAGTCCAAAAATCGATTCAAAGTTATGAATCTCTGATTCACTAACATTTTTTGCTCCTATTACTGTCTTTCTACTTTCCAAAAATATCTAATATTTTGTGACTACTGATGCGTTGTCTCCTGCATGTAACTGTGTTGACAGTCATTGATCTACTAGTCATTTTTCATTCTGAACAGCACCAGGGAATATCAGTAGCCTAGTCAAACTGCACACAGACCCCAGGTTCACACGCTGACCAATGCGAGGTAGGCGGCCTGTTCCTGATCTTCCACATCTGCACAGCACCTTCAGCATTCAAATGCTAAAATGGCTTGCACGATAGTCTGCTTTATTAGCTGAGTGACACCCTATGTAATTTGCTAGGTTATTGCTGTCTATGCTCTGTTGAAAAATTGTGTTTTACTGGAATAAAAGTAAACTACTGGAGACACAACTGTCATCTGGCTATACCTGCTGAACGGGGCTTACAATAGATTTTATTTTAAGTTTTTCGATTCAGGTTCCCCGTCAGCAACAGCTTTGGTACTTTTGCTTTAAAAAAATCAGTGTATATGGTCATTTTTAGATATACAGGGTAAAGTTGATAATTTCATAACGAGGACAGCAATCACTTGCGAGGCGCACAAGGCTCTCAGTCTCACGTCAGAATTAGACATTCATCCATGTTTCTCAAACGTCACATTTTTAAGGTTAGGGTTAAGTTTAGGCATTAACTCGGAAATCTTAAGGTTAGGCATTAACTCTGAATGGTTAAGGTTTGGGATAGGCTTAAAACTAAAATATGAAAAACAACTTTCTAGCTAACAAAAACTTCCAAAAACTATTTAAACCATTTGATTTTGAAATGGGGGTGGAATCCAAAGTTGTGCTATATATTCATTACTTATGTCATAGCTAATTGTCAAACGATAAATATTTATACATTACTAGCTCAAACTATCTGTGAAGATGGGGGGTACCCCCCCAGTCTAATAATGGTACTGGGGTGGAAGATGCCTAGTCTCCCTTATGGCTCAGATCAGATGACACATTAATACATACTGTACACCATAGACATGCATCATACACACAGATACAGCTTAGAAAGGCCCAGGGTCATGAGCTCCACCAGCAGCAGATTTTAATTTAGAATGGAAAATGAATGTGTTTATGCAAAACATGTTAGTGCATCAATTCATTCTGGAGTTGCACCGAATCGTTTCAAACTACAACAGTCCTGTATCGTGTCAGAGCTCATGTATCTAGATACGTATGGAATTGTCTTGAAATGGAAAGATGTACATCCTTAGTACTGGACAAACGGCCTCATGATCCTCACAGATCAACTCGGGTGAGGAGAGGCCAAGCGGCTATAGCTTCAGTTAAACTGTCTGGCACGTCCCCCTGCTTTCATTTCAACTGTCAATTTCCTTGGCCAGTTGTATTTTATTAGCTACTGAGGGAGGTTGCAGATGTAGTTATCAATTTGTGTTTCCCCTTTTGGTGGAAATCAAGAGAAACTCTAGCCCCTTGTGTAGTTTATTTTGCAGAGTTAGTATTTTTTCTATGTTGTAATTGGATAGATAAAACACAGTGGTAGTGTTATAGTATTGCTCATGAACTAAGCTCTTGTTAGTCAGGTTTATAGAGGATTGTATTCATAATTGCTTATAATGTAAACACTGATTTATATGCATGCTCACAATGCACTCTATTAGGCTGATAAAGCCAGGCCGTTGTCTGACCTTCGCTAAGCTCTTGGGATGGAGAGGTGAGCGCTATTTACTGAGCTAAAATAATTTAAGTCCTTCAGACTAAAGTGCATATTTTTTTACAGAATCCGGATGAAGTAGATCATTTATATATAGTGGCGGAGTGGATAAAGAAATCGTAGTACACATGTAATTAGCCTCCTTTTAATTGTTTGTTTTACATGCTGTTTTTTAAACTCTGACTTAAGTATAGCTGTATGATAATCAATCCCTTCTACCACTCCAGTATGTGCTAATCTCTGATGTGGTTCCCTATCTGTATCAGGCTTTTTTAGTATTTTAGCCTCAGTCCAGGAGCTCTAATAATCAAATCTCTGAATTAATTCAGTTGCTAAAGTGAGCTTGTATGACATGCTAAGGCACTGTTTTTCTCTATCTCGCTCTCTCTCTATCACACTCTCTCTCCAGTCACAACCACTCTACTATAGTCAGCTACATCAAGATGTTATTGGTCTCAATTTGTAGAAAGAGTGAACAAGTATTGGACAGATAGCTAAAGGGCATTGCTGATTTATCCATAGCAACAGTTAGCCAAAGGCAACCTTTCTTCATTTGCAAACTAAGATTACTTCTGTTTTGGGGCTTTAGAATGAATCTTGTTGCGTTGGGAGATGCTTGAATACATAATCTTTCAGCATTCTGTTTACTCCTAAATACAGCTAAGATATTTACCTCCAAGTTGAGGACTTTTGAGGGAATATGGTGGAATAAAATACATGATCAACTGTGAGAACCTTTGAGAAATAACTTAATGAGGACCTGCTGGAATTGATGTGCAAAGCTGGAAAGTTTGGTTATTTGCTTGATTTATTACCCTGTCTAACTCTGAGATGTGTTGTTTCCGCAGTTGTTAGTTATAACTAATATCTGATCCATTATTTGTGTTGTGGTGCATCTGGATGACTGCGTGCTTTGCCTTTACTGAATGAAAGAGAAAAGTATCATGTTTTTTCGTCTGTTCACACTAAATATGCTGTCCTAGTCGGGAGGTTATGTAAATGCAAACTAAAGTTTATCAAGTATCTCTTAACTTTCCATTCAGTAGACATTTTATGATAGTTCATTCTCAAAGACAATGACAGGAGGAGTCCACAGGAGGCTGCTGAGGGGAAAACGGCTCATAATAATGGCCGGAAGGGAGCAAATGGAGTGGCATCAAACACCTGAAAACAATGTGTTTGCTAATTCCACTGATTCCACTCCATTCATTACCACAAGCCAGTTCTCCCCAGTTAAGGTGCCACCAACCTCCTTAATTATGGCTGCAGTCCCGGTAACGGGACCGATATGACAACAGCCAGTCCAAGTGCAGGGCGCCAAGTTCAAAAACCAGAAATCTCATAATTGAAATTCCTCAGACATGCATGTGTTTTATGTCATTTTAAAGGTAATCTTGTTGTTAATCCCACCAAAGTGTCCGATTTCAAATAGGCTTTTCAGCGAAAGCACTACAAACGATTATGTTAGGTCACCACAATAAGCATACCATTTTTCCCAGCTTAAATATAGCTTCACAAAAACCAGAATAGAGATCAAATGAATCACTAACCTTCGATTATTTTCATCAGATGACACTCATAGGACTTCATGTTACACAATACATGCATGTTTTGTTTGATTAAATTCATATTTATATCAAAAAATCTGAGTTTACATTGAGGCGACAAGATTCACTAAATGCAAAAACATCAAGTGACTTTGCATAGCCCATCGTTTCAACAGAAATACTCATCATAAATATAGATGATAATACAAGTTATACACATTGAATTATAGATATACCTCTCCTTAATGCAACCGCTATGTCAGATTTCAAAAAAACTTTACGGAAATATAAACCATGCAATAATCTGAGACGGCGCTCAGGTGATTAGCCAAATTAGCCACCATGTTGGACTCCTTACCTTTGAGGAATTCATCAGAATGTAGTCCTATGAATCCCAGGTCCACAATAAATGCTTGATTTGTTCGTTCAAGTCCGTTATTTATGTCAAATTAGCTACTTTCGAATTGTTTACCAAAACCCTAACCAAAGTCTCAAAGCGCGACCACTATAACGTGACGAAATGTCCAAACATTCCGTTACAGTCAGTAGAAACATGGCAAACGATGTACTGAATCAATCTTTAGAATGTAGTTAACATACATCTTGAATAACGTTCCAACCGGAGAACTATAATGACTTCAATTGAGAGATGGAACACAGCTGCCTCTCACGTGAACGCGCGTGGGGAATGCATGGTCACCTCATGGGACCTGATAGTAAATTCTGTCTAATTCGACCCCCCTTCACATTAGAGTCATCAGACTTAGTTCTGTTGATTGCTGACATCTAGTGGAACCCCAAGGCAGTGCAACATCATTAATATCTCAAGTGGATTTCTTTAGGGACTGGTGAATACATACAGGCTCAGATTTCTGACTTCCTGTTTTGATTTCAACTCAGGATTTTGCCTGCCAATCTGAGTTCTGTTAATCTCACAGACATAATTCAAACAGTTTTAGAAACTTTACAGTGTTTTCTATCCAATACTAATAATAGCAACTATGACTGAGGAGCAGGCCGTTTGATATGGGCACCTTTCATCCAAGCTACTCAATACTGCCCCTTCAGCCATAAGAAGTTAATGTCTTGGGTAGTTTGGAACCTATAACACAGCTCTGACACCGAAATGCCTGTTTACTGTTCTGAGGTATCACTAGTACTCCTACGTAGGAATCTCATCATGTTGCTGTCCAAATCATCTCTTGGCTTGATCTCAATTCAGACAGAATTGACCCTATGTTATCCATAGGCACCAGGAGCTGTTTATGTTACAGTAATTGTAACTCTATCCAGCGCTATTGAGCCCATCTCTTTCATCCTTAATAATGCCCATCATGTATAGTGCTGTTATAATGAATTGGCTGTTTTATTAGTTATAATATGGAATGGATAAGCAGCTGATCATTTATAATCAACCCTGCTAGACAAAGTGTGGTTGTTATGTTCTGCTAAATAGGCCTATGTATTATTGCTGAGGGGTTTCCCCATGAAAGTGATCTGGAATCATTAGAATACTATAATATTCTCTTTTATTCGGAGTGAAGTGCTCGCTCTGCTTTTAAAAATGAAACACATTGGATAGATTTGAGTCTGTTTTAACCCATCCTCTCCATTAATGAAGTGCGTTAGAAAAAAGATCTGGCACATTAGACAATTGCCGATATTTTACAGCTTTATCTTCTCAAATATCATTTACAGTTTTTTCTAAGACAATTTTAATGAAACTGGGGTCCACTTGATCTCCATCATGACCTAATGAGCACAACAGTATTTTTTTCAAAACTGGAAGTCATTTCTCATTGCTTTCACACACAATGAAAATGCTAAGCACATTTTTCAAAACAGTAAATACAACTCTCCACAAATGACGCAAAACTCCAGTTGAGTAAATCATGACAAACAAAATGTAAAAAAAATTGGTCACTGCTGATGCAAATTACTTCCATGAATGTGAACCTCTTCTGCACGTGTGTAAAACCTCTGAACAATTGTGCAATCAGCAATCGGTCTTTAATCATGCATAAGAGGTCACCTCTGAGTTGCTGTTTCCAAGAATGGACCAAGTAAGAGGGCAAGGACAAAGTAGAGGCAGAGGGCCCCATAGAGGAAGATAGTTCAGCTCTCAGTAAAAATGGAAAAAAGTCAAATAATGCATTTTGTTTCTGGATATTCGTGCTCTTGAGTGACATTCTTTCTTCATTGGTCATCTGGTAAAATCATTTTAGAAAAATGAATGCAGCCCATGCTGTGATAGTGTTTACTTGCCTTTTTATAGTTTATAATTATAGTATAAACAAATGGCCCAGATATATAAAAGAGGGTTCACCATGTTAGGATATATTGATAGTGTAGTTAGTGTTTATTGGGCCACTGTGTAATGATTGATTTAAATAACTTTTCATTAGATAACAAGTTGTATGTTTTGATGGAGGTAGATGATTTTGTGTCATGTGTTTAATATTTTGAGTCTCAATGCATTTTGAAAGTGAAATGTGTAATTTTGGCCAAATTGTTTCAGTTTGGGGCTGAGTGTTAATTGTTTAGAAAAAGTGAATTCTGTTTAGACAAAGGTGCTTAGGTAGTCGAGGAAAAAGGGTATACAAACCTCCCTCAGGAACAAATATTTATATTTGTGTGAAGTATGTCAATTTGCCATCCTGCAATTGTACATTTCTCAAGATTTAGATTTTTTGGGGCTGTTTGTACTTTGAGCATCATTGAAAGAACCACACTGGTCTTATAAGACTATTTAAAATGAAGTTTTCTCAGCCAAAGTTTTCAGATGGGGAGTTGTCTAGCAGTGTACACAACATGTCTGTCTATAGGCCTAGTAATACCTCTGATTAGTGTAAGAGGCTACAATCCAGTCTCTTCCTCCTCAGTGCCTTCCCTCTCACCCTGGATTCTCCTCTGTGTTGCTCTGATGTGCTGCCACGAATGCCTGCAGCCTACAACATAGAAATAGAATCACTGGATACAGCCGATGGTAATGAGCTCAGCTGGGACGCAGCGCTGCAGGACAACCAGCAGCCTAGCCAGAGAGAGTGCGCTGAGACTCAGATTTCTCACTTACTACACAGAAATGCTTATTTATGGATATGAATGTCATTCTCTTCATGGTGATGTATCCTGAATAGGTACACCAAGGTACAAATATACAATATCCTCCTTTGCATATTGGGGTATTATTCTTAACGTTGGCTATTATTTTAATGAGCTTTTGCCCCAAACGAGACCAAATTTGGTTGGACCGGACCAAATCTGGAACCAATCAGAGACGTCTATGTTTCACAAGTTTGGACATCAAAGTACAGCACAGTAGACCTCAGTAGATTACAGTCAAGTACATTCGAGTAGAGATTTGTAGAGTTCAGTACAGTAAAGCAGAGTATGATACAGTACTGTACATTATAGTGTGCTCTACTGTGTCCTGTACTGAACTCTACTCTACTGTACAGTACTGAGCTGTCCAAACTTGTGACCCCCACATGTTGTTTGTGACTACTATGATTTCCCATTGTAGCCAATTCAATTGAAAAAAATCCGTTACCAAATTTCAAGTTTTAATAACTGAATAATTCATAAACAAAATCTGTTATCAGTAAAAACACTAACTAATGGATAGGTCTACTTTTACTTGTTACTTCTGTGAACTTTCATTATCCTTCGTCCTCATGAGAGAGATCAGAAAATATCTTAAAGATATGTGGGTTGTTGGTAAGAGAATTACAGGTTTACATGTTTTACATGTTTATTTTCAATAAAAATGGATCCAAAATGAATTATGTGTTGATATTAGTTGGCAGGGTTTTTTGTGTTTTTCAATGTTGTTTTTTTTACAAGAAATCAAAGCCTTTGTTTATTCCAAATTTTTAGGATGGGAAATTTGGTGAAAAATGTTTATGTTTTTGACATGCTCCTATGAACTTCACATTTTCATAGGAGAATGTGGGGCGGCAGGTAGCGTGGGGCGGCAGGTTGCCTAGTGGTTGGAGCGTTGGACTAGTAACCGAAAGGTGCAAGATCAAATCCCTGAGCTGACAAGGTAAAAATCTATTGTTCTGCCCTTGAACAAGGCAGTTAACCCACTGTTCCTAAGCCATCATTGAAAATAAGAATTTGTTCTTAACTGACTTGCCTAGTTAAATAAATGTAAAAAAAAAAAAAAAATGAATGTTGGTTGTCATGTGTCCTTTAACATGGACCCTCACACTACACTGCTCTGAACTCTGGGTAATTAGCAGCTACAGTTGAAGTCGGAAATGAAATGTCCGAATAATGGTAGATAGAATGATTTATTCCTGCTTTTATTTCTTTCATCACATTCCCAGTGGGTCAGAAGTTTACATACACTCAATACGTATTTGGTAGCATTGCTTTTAACTTGGGTCAAACGTTTTGGGTAGCCTTCCACAAGCTTCCCACAATAAGTTGGGTGAATTTTGTCCCATTCCTCCTGACAGAGCTGGTGTAACTGAGTCAGGTTTGTAGGCCTCCTTGCTCGCACACACTTTTTCAGTTCTGCCCACAAATTTTCTATAGGATGAGGTCAGAGCTTTGTGATGGCCACTCCAATACCTTGACTTTGTCTTTAAGCCATTTTGCCACAACTTTGGAAGTATGCTTGGGGTCATTGTCCATTTGGAAGACCCATTTGCGACCAAGCTTTAACTTCCTGACTGATGTCTTGAGATGTTGCTTCAATATATCCACATCATTTTCCTTCCTCATGATGCCATCACTTTTGTGAAGTGCACCAGTCCCTCATGCAGCAAAGCACCCCGACAACATGATGCTGCCACCCCCGTGCTTCGTGGTTGGGATGGTGTTCTTTGGCTTGCAAGCATCCCCTTTCTCCTCCAAACATAACAATGGTCATTATTGCCGAACAGTTCTATTTTTGTTTCGTCAGACCAGAGGACATTTCTCCAAAAAGTACGATCTTTGTCCCCATGTGCAGTTGCAAACCGTAGTCTGGCTTTTTTATGGCGGTTTTGGAGCCGTGGCTTCTTCCTTGCTGAGCGGCCTTTCAGGTTATGTCAATATAGGACTTCTTTTACTGTGGATATAGATACTTTTGTACCTGTTTCCTCCAGCATCTTCACAAGGTCCTTTGCTGTTGTTCTGGGATTGATTTGCACTTTTCATCTCTAGGAGACAGAATGCGTCTCCAGCCGTATGACGGCTGCGTGGTCTCATGGTGTTGATACTTGCGTACTATTGTTTGTACAGATGAACGTGGTACCTTCAGGCATTTGGAAATTGTTCCCAAGGATGAACTAGACTTGTGGAGGTCCACAATTTTTTTTCTAAGGTCTTAGCTGATTGATTTTTCCATGATTTTGAGTATGAAGGTATGCCTTGAAATACATCCACAGGTACACCTCCAATTGACTCAAATGATGTCAATTAGCCTATCAGAAGCTTCTAAAGCCATGAGATAATTTTTGGGAATTTTCCAAGCTGTTTAAAGGCACAGTCAACTTAGTGTATGTAAACTTCTGACCCACTGGAATTGTGATACATTGAATTATAAGTGAAAAAATCTGTCTGTTAACAATTCTTAGAAAAACTACTTGTGTCATGCACAAAGTAGATGTCCTATCCGATTTGCCAAAACTATAGTTTGCTAGCAAGAAATCTGTGGAGTGGTTGAAAAACGAGTTTTAATGACTCCAACCTAAGTGTATGTAAACTTCCGACTTCAACTGTGTCTGCTGAAGGAAATGTTCGAGTGTCTTGGAATGGATGGGATTGATTTATGTGACAGTAATGTGACTGCATATTCATATGTTCTCCTCCATTAGAGCAAATGCAGCACTTGACCTGCTCTTTCGCTCTTAGGGAGCGATTTGAAGGGGGGAGAAAGAGGGAGAGGGGGGGAGGAGGGAGATGAAAATTGGTATTCCATTAGTCTTTTCATTTTAGCTATTTTGAAACGATGCTGTATTCAAGGCTCAACAATGTTATTCAGTGACATGGGTAAGATTACTTTTTGAGCTCATAAAATGTTTACATTTCTTACTAATGTAACCATTTCAGATGATGTAACTATTTCAGAACATGTTAAAAATGTATGCATAGTCTGGGTCAGTCAACAACTGAAGTTGCATTCAAAGTGTTATATAAGATAAATTAGTTAAATGATTTGAACAAATGCACAAACTTTTTTGGTTATGAATTATAGAGGTACCACTCTCTCCTAAACCCACTAATGACCAAGTTAGAGCAGTGTGCTGAACACCTTGAATGATTTACACGGAACTGTTGACTCACGTTTTCACTCAATTATTCAGTTCAACAAAAGTTCCATTCTATCTTTCTAACCTATTTCCACTCTCTAGTTGTTATATACACATTTCCGAGGCTTTCCAAGCATTGTATTCCTTGTGAAATGTAAAGCCTAATTTCTGTATGTTTAGAGAGATCTTTGAGAATATGGATAGAAAGAAAGAGCGAGAGAGGACAGGGAAACAGAGCGAAGTAGAGACAGACACAGAGATTGGCTAGCCCATGACAGTCGTGTTTTCTCTTCCTATTCCTGGCCCTTGTAGCTGGTGAATGAATGAGTGCAGCGTCAGACCTTTCCTCAGCCAGGGGGGGTACCTAGACGACAGCCCAGTGTGACTCGGCAGCACATGTTGACGTCGATGTGTGCTCCTGAGCGGAGGTTGCACTGATTTATTTATTCTATCTCCTCCGCTCTTCCCCTGTTAGTTTGTTGGTTGGTGCTGCAGCATTCAGACACTGGGTTTTATCCTCATCCCGTCAGTTTGGTGCTTTGGCCCCTCCCCTCCTCTATACAGGAGCTCTGAATGCCAGCCACCCTCCGTCTCTCCACTGATAACAGTTTACAGGCATTGTGCTGCCCGCTGGAACTCAGTGCCAAGGTCACATTATTTTAAAGAACAAGCGACACAAAATGCCAAAAGGTGAAAAGGCAGTCTGGAACAAAATAATCCTGTACTTGGCATTAATGGGATAATTCAAATGGAAGAGTAAGGGTTACTCAGATTAAAACAGACTCTTACATAAACCCAGAGATTTAGAGAAAGTTATGTTACTGAGAAATATATATATTCTCTATCACTGTTATTTTACAGTGATAAAGAAAATATGCAAGTAATTTTAAAGTGATAATCAAAATATCCAAGTTATTTTACAGTGATAAACAAAATATCTATGTTAACATCAGCATACCAACCTGCATCCCACTGCTGGCTTGCCTCTGAAGCTAAACAGGGTCGGTCCTAATCTGTCCTTGGATGGGAGACCAGATGCTGTGGTTAGGGGTGTTGGAGGTCCAGTGAGTGGCACTCTTTCCTCTGGTCTAAAGAAATCCCAATGCACCAGGGCAGTGAAGGGGACTTTGCCCTGCAGAGTGTGCATTCTTTTGGATGAGACGTTAAATGCATGTCCTGACTCTCTGTGGTCATAACAAATCCCATGAAACTTATCGTAAGAGTAGGAGTGTTAACCCTGGTGTCATGGGTAAATTCCCAACCTGGCCCCATTCCATCATGTCCACCTAATCACCCCCCTCATTCCTAATTGGCATATATCACTCCTCACTTCTCCACCTGATAGCTGATATGTGGTGAGCGTTCTGGCACAAAAATGGTTGCCATGCGTGACACACATTGGCGTTTGTCACGATTTTCCGCCGACGTCGGATCCTCTCCTTGTTCGGGCGGCTCTCGGCAGTTGGCGTCGCCGGTCTTCTAGCCATCGTCGATCCACTTTTCATTTTCCATTTGTTTTGTCTTGTATTTCCACACACCTGGTTTCAATTCCCTCATTTACTTGTTGTGTATTTAACCCTCTGTTCCCCCCCATGTCTTTGTGTGGGATTGTTTATGGTAGTGCTTGTGCACGTTCCCCGTTAGCGCACGACGTGTTATTTTTGTGCCTATTTATCTTGTTGGTCTGGATGCCGTTGGCTTGCTTAATACATCTCTGGTTATTACCCAGTTCTGCTCTCCTGCGCCTGACTTCTCTGCCGCCAATTACGCACCCCGCTACAGAATCCCACACCACAACATATGGAGTCAGCAGGAGCAGGTGCCCCTGGAATAGGGGTGCAGGAGCGTGTCCGGGAGCATGCGGCGATGCTCCACCATCTCGGCGCTGCCATGGACCACATTGTCCAAACTATGGACCGCTGGGTGAGACAGGGAGTTCCTCCTCCAGCACAACCGGGGTCTCCACTACTCGCCTCCCCCCTTCACCCGGTCCCAGTGGGATTTGTCTCTCCCTTCCCCAGGAGTATGACGGGACGGCTGCACGTTGCCAGGGTTTCCTGTTGCAGCTCGACCTTTACCTGGCAACCGTCCACCCGGCTGCTTCAGGTTGTGAGAAAGTGTCCGCCCTCGTCTTGTGTCTCTCTGGGAAAGCATTGGAGTGGGCCAACGCCGTGTGGGAAGAAGGAGATGCGGCGCTTGGACCATTTCGAGGTTTTCACCCGCCGCTTCCGGGCTGCCTTCGACCACCCACCCAAGGGTAGAGCGGCGGGTGAACGTATCTTCCATCTGAGGCAGGGGACGAGGAGCGCCCAGAAGTTCGCCATGGATTTTCGGACCCTGGCCGCCGGCGCGGGATGGAACGATAGGGCCCTGATCGACCACTATCGCTGCAGTTTGCGCGAGGACGTCCGTCGTGAGTTGGCCTGCAGGGACACCACCCTCACCTTCGACCAGCTGGTGAACCTGTCCATTCGGCTGGATAACCTGCTGGCTACCCGCGGACGTCCAGATCAGGCTCTGTCGGTTCCATCCCCCAGCACCGCCGCTCCGGTGCCCATGGAGCTGGGAGTGCGTAGGGATACAGGAGGAGGTTCTGGCTCGTGCACCATCTGTACCCGCAGAGGTCACACTGCCGGTCGGTGCCGGGTTGGTTCCTCTGGGGATCGAGGCAGCAGGCAGGGCACTCTGGCGTCATCCCAGGTGAGCCGGCACCATTCTCACCCAGAGCCCTCTGTTGCACACATGTTTTTGTATGTTACTTTTCCCGAGTTTTCCCCGCATTCCCAGCATAAGGCACTCGTCAATTCAGGCGTGGCTGGGAATTTTATAGACAGATCGTTTGCCCTTAGTTTAGGGATCCCCATTGTTCCCGTGGCTGTGCCCTTCCCCGTTCACGCCTTAGACAGTCGACCATTAGGGTCAGGGTTGATTAGGGAGGCCACCACTCCTCTGGGTATGGTGACGCAGGGGGGTCACAAGGAGAGAATCAGTCTCTTCCTCATTGACTCTCCTGCGTTTCCCGTGGTGCTAGGCCTACCCTGGTTAGCTTGTCATGACCCCACTGTTTCTTGGCAACGGAGGGCTCTCACGGGGTGGTCGCGAGAGTGCTCGGGGAGGTGTTTAGGGGTTTCCGTTGGTGCTACTACGGTGGAAAGTCCAGACCAGGTCTCCACCGTGCACATTCCCCCTGAATATGCCGATTTGGCTCTCGCCTTCTCCAAAAAGAAGGTGACTCAATTACCACCCCATCGACAAGGCGATTGTGCGATAAATCTCCTGGTAGACGCTGCACTTCCCATTAGTCACGTGTATCCTCTCTCACAGGCGGAGACGGCGGCTAAGTAAACATATGTCTCCAAATCCCTGCATCAGGAGTACATTCGGTCCTCCACTTCACCCGCCTCCTCGAGTTTCTTTTTTGTGAAGAAGGAGAGAGGTCTGCACCCGTGTATTGACTACCGAGGCCTAAATCAGATCATGGTGAGGTACAGTTACCCGCTACCTCTTATCGCCATGACGATTGTGTCAATGCACGGGGCGCGCTTCTTCACCAAACTAGATCTCAGGAGTGGTTACAACCTGGTGCGTATCTGGGAGGGAGACGAGTGGAAGACAGCGTTCAGTACAACCTCAGGGCATTATGAGTACCTCGTCATGCCCTATGGGTTTATGAATGCTCCATCAGTCTTCCAAGCATTTGTAGACAAGATTTTCAGGGACCTACACGGGCAGGGTGTAGTGGTATACTCCGCTACACGTGCCGAGCATGTGTCCCTGGTGCGCAGGGTGCTTGGTTGACTGTTGGAGCATGACCTGTACGTCAAGGCGGAGAAATGCCTGTTCTTCCAGCAGTCCGTCTCCTTCCTAGGGTACCGCATTTCCACCTTGGGGGTGGAGATGGAGAGTGACCGCATTTCAGCCGTGCGTAGTTGGCCGACTCCCACCACGGTAAAGGAGGTGTAGCGGTTTCCAGGGTTTGCCAATTACTACCGGAGGTTTATCCGGGGTTTTGGTTAGGTAGCGGCTACCATTACCTCACTGCTGAAGGGGGGCCCGGTACATTTGCAGTGGTCGGCTGAGCAGGACAGGGCTTTTGGTCACCTGATGGCTCTGTTTACCTCAGCTCCCGTGCTGGCCCATCCGGATCCCTCTTTGGCGTTCATAGTGGAGGTGGACGCGTCCCGAGGCTGGGATAGGAGCCGTGCTCTCTCAGGGCTCGGGTACGCCCCCGAAGCTCCGCCCCTGTGCCTTCTTCTCGAAGAAGCTCAGCGCGGTGGAGGGAAACTATGACGTGGGGGACCGGGAGCTGTTGGCTGTCGTCAAGGCTCTGAAGGCATGGAGAAATTGGCTTGAGGGGGCTAAACACCCTTTTCTCATCTGGACTAACCACCGCAATCTAGAGTACATCCGGGCAGCGACTGAACCCTCGCCAGGCAAGGTGAGAACAAAAAACGTTTTGTTTTTTCCCTTTCCTACAGACCAGGTTCCCAAAACGTGAAGGCAGACGCACTGTCCCGACTGTGTGACACAGAGGAGCGGCCCATGGATCCCACTCCCATACTCCCGGCCTCCTGCCTGGTGGCGCCGGTAGTGTGGGAGCTGGATGCGGATATTGAGCAGGCGTTACATGCAGAGCCCTCCAGTGTCCCGCTGGGCGCCTGTACGTTCCGTCTGCTGTCCGTGGGCAGGTGTCTAGGAGCCTTACACTGCTGATCTATTGGGTCACCCTCCTCTGGTCATCCTGGGATCGGTTGGACGGTGCGCTGTTTGGTTGGGAAGTACTGGTGCCCTACCTTGGCCAAGGACGTGAGGGTTTATGTTTCCTCCTGCTCGGTGTGCGCTCAGTGTAAGGCTCCTAGACACCTGCCCAGAGGGAAGCTACACCCATTACCCGTTCCACAGCGGCCTTGGTCGCACCTGTCGGTGGATTTTCTTACCGATCTCCCCCCCTCACAGGGAAACACCGCGATCCTGGTCGTTGTGGATCGGTTCTCTAAGTCCTGCCGTCTCCTCCCTCTGCCCGGTCTCCCTAAGGCCCTACAGACTGCGGAGGCCTTGTTTACGCACGTCTTCCGGCACTACGGGGTGCCTGAGGATATAGTGTCTGATCAAGGTCCCCAGTTCACTTCGAGGGTTTGGAAGGCGTTCATGGAAAGTCTGGGGATCTCGATCAGCTTTTCCTCTGGGTTTCATCCCGAGAGTAATATGCAGGTGGAGAGCGTGAACCAGGATGTGGGCAGGTGTCGGTCGTATTGCCAGGATCGGCCGGGGGAGTGGGCAGCGTTTGTGGCCTGGGCCGAGATGGCTCAGAACTCGCTTCGCCACTCCTCCACTAACCTCTCCCCCTTCCAGTGCGTATTGGGGTACCAGCTGGTTCTGGTGCCAAGGCACCAGAGTCAGACCGAGGCTCCTGCGGTGGACGACTGGTTCAGGCGTGCGGAGGAGACATGGGATGACGCCCATGTTCACCTCCAGCGGGCCGTGCTGGGCCAGAAAGCCAGCGCAGACCATCACTGCAGTGAGGCCGGGTCTGGCTCTCGACCCAGAACCTGCCCTTCCGCCTGCCCTGCCGGAAGCTGGGCCCGCGGTTTGTGGGTCCATTTAAAGTCCTGAGGAGAGTGAACGAGGTTTGTTATAGGTTACAGCTTCCCCCTGATTACCGTATTAACCCCTCGTTCCATGTGTCTCTCCTCAGGCCGATGGTGGTTGGCCCGCTCCAGGAGTCTGAAGTGCGGGAGGTTCCTTCGCCCCCTCTGGACATCGAGGGGGCCCCGGCGTACTCCGTTCGCTCTATACTGGATTTGAGGCGTCGGGGGAGGGGCCTTCAGTACCTCGTGGAGTGGGAGGGGTACGGTCCGGAGGAGAGGTGCTGGGTTCCGGTGGAGGATGTGTTGGACCCTTCAATGCTGCGAGAGTTCCACCGTCTCCGTCTGGATCGCCCTGCACCTCACCCTCCGGGTCATCCCCGAGGCCGGCGTCGGCGCGCTGCTGGAGCCGCGCGTCAAGGAGGGGTACTGTCACGACTTCCGCCGACGTCGGGTCCTCTCCTTGTTTGGACGGCGCTCGGCGGTTGGCGTCGCCGGTCTTCTAACCATCGTCGATCCACTTTTCATTTTCCATATGTTTTGTCTTGTTTTTCCGCACACCTGGTTTCTATTCCTTCATTTACTTGTGTATTTAACCCTCTGTTCCCCCCCATGTCTTTGTGTGGGACGTGCTTGTGCACGTTCCCCGTTAGCGCACGACGTGTTATTTTTGTGCCTATTTATCTTGTTGTTCTGGATGCCGTTCGTTTTTGCTTAATAAATCTCTGGTTATTACCCAGTTCTGCACTCCTACGCCTGACTTCTCTGCCGCCAATTAGGCACCCCGCTACAGTGTTGGAGTTTCCCCCTTACTATTTAAAGCGCTTTGAGTACCTACGTTGGTAGAAAAGCTCTATATATAAATCCAATCAATTATTATTAAAGTAATGTGATTGTAGGGTAGGACTTATTATGCAGAATAAATCTCTGAAAAGACATTGTGTTAGACTTTGAATGGCTAGTTTGGCAAATTGTAGGGCATGCCAGTCCTTCTGAAAAGAATACGCAATTTCTGAAAAGAATCCGTAAATCAAAAAATATTGAGATTTGTAAACTGCATGCCATACATATACAGTATGTGTGTTTTCCATTATAAATCAGACCCATCCTAAAACTGAGTGCGTGAACAAGCATTATAACTCTGCCTGGAGAACACCCTCCATTCACCTTTTATGGCAACAATAACACCAGTATAATTTGGAACTATTGGAATTAGGCCACAACAGTTTCTAAAAGAAAGAGCCCAGGCAAATTTTATCATTTTGATTAATTTTTTAAAATATCCCCCCCCATTTGCAAAAAAATACTTACTTGCCTGCTTGCAATAGAATACTTCAACAACTAGAAAAAGTGCATACGCATGGTCTAACGTTTTCGTGGAGGTAAGGACATTCTCACGCCAAGTTCAGTTTTTAGAAATGCCAACTTTTGCGGGAAAACTGGCACATATATTTTGGGGTATATTTTGTATGTACAGTACGCACGGTTTATAAATGGACCCCCTGGAGAACTCCTGAGGTCACCATGATCATGTGAAAGGACACTAATGCAGGGTGTGAACTGTTTGGCCAACCACCCCACGTCATTCCAGATCACTTCAACTTTGAACACCTTAGACTGAACTTCTGTTTGGTATGGTTCAAAGTTGTTTGGTTGCTTGTTTTATAGGTATCTCAAGTGAAGTTAAGTAACCTATCAGCATGCCATTGATTTATGCTCCGATGGATGAGCTGGGCCTTTTCTTTTGACGTTACTACTTGAAGATCTAATGTGTATATCCTGTTTTGCCTGCCTCCTCAACTTGTCCTTCAGCTCTGAAACACATCTGCTGGCAAGTGCCTATCCCTACACTACCACACTATTCAAACTTCAACAAACTTTATTGTACTATTCATATGGCAAGTTATGAAAATACATGTGCGAAAAAGAACAGTTCAATAGTAACAAAAATGTCCAGTGATGACAACCAGGCAAATCAATGTGAATTGAATAATGTGGATCTTAAAATGTGTAAAAGTAGAAAGTATCTAGGAGTTTACTTAGATAGCTTATTGCCTTTGTCCTCTAACACGTTCCTCACTCCTCCTCACCTTGCTTATTGTTTATTTTATTCATCTGCTGTACCTGTTACTCCAGGGCAGGCTACACAAATAAATAATCTGGAGGATCTGTCTCCATCCAATGGGCTCATGATTTATTTACGCATAATCATGGATAGAAAGAGAAAAAGGAGCGATGTATGGGCCACCCTAAGGCAGAAAAGTTTATTGCTAGATTGTTCACCTGCTATTTCCTGTAGGTCAACACGTACCCAAATGCTTTTCCAATACCAGTGTTATGTGGGCCTATTTGTTTTATTTAAGGCTAGTGATTTGGAGATGCCAATAAGGAACAAATAACTGAATATGTCCAAACTTTTGTATAAAGAAGACATTACATACATAAGATATGTTTTTTAATGTTAGGATTCATCTCGTATTATTTAAGTATGTGGTGATATTCTCTTTTAGCCCTTTACACTTGTGGGAATTGGCCTATATGGATAGGGCTAAATTGAAATGTTTCTTACAGAAGAAATATTAAAAGCATATGCATAACCATGGTAGCAATTGAAAGGGATCAGTTTGTAGATAATGGGAAACTAGTGAGACCAAAGTTGAGTACACAACAGTTCACCTGACACGACTGAATCCAAACATTACTCTTGATTTTATGTGCATTTTACATTTACTTTTCGCCGCATTTGTTGATAACGAATCAGAAAGTACTCTGAATACATTTAGTAACATGACTATTCCTGGAAAATGTGGGGTAGGTGCAACATAAGATGAGAGGACTAACTGGTGTCTACAAGTGGCCACCCACCTCTCCAAAGTGTGCATAGTTACTAAGCAATTTCAATACATTTTTATGACTCAAAGAAGAGTCTTAAACTATAAGGTACTAGAGTAAGCACACATAGTTGTTTCATTTGGAACACAACCCTGCATCCCCGCCATCACACAGTTACTGTTGTTGTTTACGCAATCAAAAAAACGATCCACTATAAATCTGGGTCAGGTGGGTTTGAAAGCTTGTTCTATTGCCAACATGAATAGCGAAGTTATAAATACAATCTTACAGTGTTAGACTTTCACAAGGCAATTCAAGGAAACAGATCCTAATTTTGGAGCGCGTAGAAAGGACTCATGAGTGCATTCAGGTGCGTGTGTCAAGCAGCATTTCTTTCTTTTAAAATAAACAAAAATAGACTCGTGTTCAGAACAACCATGGGTATGACCTCATGTCATCTTGTAACTGTACATCAAAAGTAGTGATGGTAAATGTTGACCCTGTATATCCCAGACCTTGTACTCACCGGTGTTTGGTTTGCTTGTATGACATCAAAGCGGTATTTATTATAGTCCTCAACGTCGCATCAGAATGGCTGTCAGTCAAATCCCACACAGCGCTGTGAAGAACAGAGCCAGAGCTCTATAGCCACTACGTTCCAATGTAGGTGCTTATTAGTGCCCAAATCTGCCATTTTCAACCTGTATAAGGGTATGAGTGTAAAGGGTTACAGGTTGGCCTTTAAGTATATAGAGTTTGGTGGGGTGATAGAGTTTAGAGGATTATAGCAATTGCGTCACAATTGGTACCCTATCCCCTATATAGTGCACTAGTTTTGATTTGGGCCCCTGAGCCACATGCTTATTACAGATCACAGAAATGTAACCACTCTCAAATTCATAGACTGAGCTATGGATGCAAGGACTGACCATCTATGATATCAAAATTATAGTTTTAACCAGGTTTTGAGGTGATAAGGTTACATTGTTTACAAACAAAGGCATAAAGCCAGCTTATATTTTGGGTTCTGATGGGGTACGACAGTTGAATTAAGCTCACAAGGCATTTATTAGTTATAGTGCCTTCAAAAAGTATTCACACCCCTTGACTTTTTCTACATTTTGTTGTGTTAGTCTAGGGTTGCACATTTTGGGGAATATTCAGTGGTGGAAACTTTCCGTGGGAATTGACGGGAATATATGGGAATTTATTAATTAATTAATACCATTTTAAATGTAGATGTTTTTTGCATTGGATATAGTTACCATATCATATGGAGACAGAAACATAAACCTTTTACCTTATGTAGACATAATTGCAAATTATTAAATCCTTCTAATAGAAAAAATATAATTTAGTTACAAATTGAACTTTAATTAAATTAGTTAACTATTCACATGGGATGATTTCACTGAACAACAAAAGTAAGGGAATATTGTATGATCCCCAATGATCCATCACATCTCCCAAAAACTTTTTCAACATACATCTGTAAAATGATAGTCTAGAAACTAAAGCTTCGGTTGTCTTCCTCTCAGGCTTCCATGTCTTCTCCCTGGACCTCCTCAATGTCCACCTCTTGATCATCAGACTCTGAGGCCTCATCTTCACTGTCACTTTCCAACCTTGTTGAGGATGGCTCGTTGTCAGGCTCAAATAGCCTCAAATTTGCCCGGATGGCCACCAATTTTTCAACCATTGAATTGGTCAGCCTGTTGTGTGTGTGTGTGTGTGTGTGTGTGTGTGTGTGTTTCCAAATAAGGACCAGTTGAGCTCTGAGGTGGGATTTGGTGGGATTTGGAGGATGATGGAGGCAACAGGGAAAAGAGCCTCAGATCCACAAAGTCCCTTCCACCAGGTGGCTGATGAGACATGTTGGCACGACTGCCATATTGCATCTCCACCCCAAAGCCCTTGCTTGGAAGTGTATTTTGCCAGACTGCCAAGAACCTTGCCTTCATCCAGGCCAAGGTTGTGAGACACGGTAGTGATGACACCATAGGCCTTGTTGATCTCTGCACCAGGCAGGATGCTCTTGCCAACATACTCGACAGACTGTGATATGGCCATTTCTTGGAGAGACTCCTTCCCCTCCAGGAGACTGTCAAACATGATGACAACACCGCCCCAATGGGTGTTTCTAGGCAGCTTCAATGTGGTGCTCTTATTCTTCTCACTTTGCTTGGTGAGGTAGATTGCTGCTATAACTTGATAACCCTTCACATACCTAACCATTTCCTTGGCTATCTTGTAGTGTATCCATTGTTTTCAGTGCCATGATGTCCTTGAGGAGCAGATTCAATGCATGAGCAGCACAGCCAATAGGTGTGATGTGAGGGTAGGACTCCTCCACTTTAGACCAAGCAGCCTTCATGTTCGCAGCATTGTCTGTCACCAGTGCAAATACCTTCTGTGGTCCAAGGTCATTGATGACTGCCTTCAGTTCATCTGCAATGTAGAGACCGGTGTGTCTGTTGTCCCTTGCGTCTGTGCTCTTGTAGAATACTAGTTGAGGGGTGGAAATGATGTAGTTAATTATTCCATGTTCACGAACATTCGACCAGCGATCAGAGATTGCAATAGTCTGCTTTCTCTATGATTTGCTTGGCCTTCACTTGAACTCTGTTGAACTCTACATCCAGCAAATGAGTGGATAAAGCATGTCTGGTTGGAGGGGTGTATGCTGGGCGAACAACATTTAGAAATCTCTTCCAGTACACGTTGCCTGTGGGCAAGACATTCATCAGCATTTCTCTGACTACGTTCCTCCATTGACTCAAAAAAACTGTATGATTTCAGGAGGACCATGAGCTGTTGCTATCGATACGGTATCTGATAAATCATTTTCACCTCAAATAGAAGTAGAGGGACTTTTGTCAGAGGTTGCTTGTTGTGAGCACTGAGGGAACTTTATGCTCTTGGCCAGATTCTGCGGCATTGTTGCATTCTTCACATATGATTTGGCACAGTATTTGCAAATGTACACAGCTTTTCCTTCTACATTAGCTGCAGTGAAACGTCTCCACACATCAGATAGTACCCGTGTCATTTTCCTGTAAAGATTCGATTTTTTTTGTATAAAAACAACATACAATTCCATGTACAGATAAATAGTTAAGCAGTTAGATTAAACAACTCCTTTGTAAGATAAATGTTTTAAAATGAAACATGTATGGGAACAGGTGACTTAAGACTCCTGTTAGCAGGCTCAAGTTAGCTAAAACCCACATGGTAGCAAAAACGAACTAACAGAAATTGTTAACAAGTTAGAAATTGTTTAAACACACTTTGCTGTAGGCTACTATTTACTAGTTAACAAAAAAATTATGTATGTCATATAAAATATAATTCACCCCACCCAGTATTGTAATCAAAACTTTCCAGAAAGCATGTAGTCCTTGGCTCAGATAGTGTAGTAGTGTGGGCTCAATAGCATCTCATTAGTGTGCAAGATCTTGAGAATCAGCTGTACATGTGATGGAAGAATGCACTGTGCATGCAGAGGGTAGCAATTCCATTGAATTGGGGATAGTTTCACCAAAATATGCCACAAGACCCAGAATTGCCTTATGTGTATCCCACAAAAAAGGTAACTTTTTTTAAATTTGAGCAAAATTCCCCAAATTCCCGGGCTTAACTTCCCATTTACCAGAACGTTTCCGACCCTTTGCAACCCTATGTTAGTCTGAATTTAAAATGGATTAAATTGAGATGTTCTGTCACCGGCCTATGCACAATACCCCATTAAGTGTTATGTTAATTTTTTAAGTATTCAACCCTTTTATGGCAAGCTTAAATAAATTCAGGAGTAAGAATGTGCTTAACAAGTCACATCATACGTTGCATAGACTCACTCTGTGTGCAGTAATAGTGTTTAACATGATTTTGAATGACTACCTCATCTCTGTACCCAATACATACAATTATCTGTACGGTACCTCAGTCGAGCAGTGCATTTAAAACACAGATTCAACCACAAAGACCAGGGAGGTTTTCCAATGCCTCGCAAAGAAGGGCACATGTCGGTAAATGGGTAAAAATAAAAAAAGCAGACATTGAATATACCTTTTGAGCATGAATAAGTTATTAATTACACTTTGGATGGTGTACCAATACACCCAGTCAATACAATGATGCAGGCATCCTTCCTAACTCAGTTGCTGGAGAGTGTGTGTGGGGGGGGAGGGCATCTTGCCGTTTCCTTCCAAATCTCCCCCAGATGAAGTTCAGTAATTTAGTTCTATGAATTTCCAAGATGAATACTATCAGGGCTTCAGTCTCATTAATTTATTTACTATTGCCTTGACATAGGCTTGACCTGCTACCTGGAAATGTATTTATTGATTCAACATAATATTCTGTTATGACTGACTGCTGGAAGGAAGAAATAACCTACTCTGCATTTGTTATTGCCATCACAGTGCTAGATATAATGTAATATTGATTAAACAACTATCTTAGTATTACATTATAATTGACTTGCTCCATTATGTCCCTTCATTGCACTTGATCTATTCAAGCATATTATATCCTGTGCTATTTTAAAGTTCCTCATTTAAAAATGCCCAACCCAGTGTTACATTTCATGTAGTTGTTTGACTCTCCTCTCTCCCACCAGATGAAGTCTACAGAAGTGGACCAAGGGCTTTTCACAGACACCTACTGCAAAGTGTGCAGCGCTCAGCTCATCTCCGAGTCCCAGAGGATCGCCCACTACGAGGTATGGAATACTTGGAAGAGTTTCATTCAGAAACGCTATATGTCAATTCAGAAATGTAGGTAAATTTACTTGTATTGTTTAAATAAATTACACTAAATATAAACACAACATGTGAAGTGTTGGTCCCATGTTTCATGAGCTGAAATAAAAGATCCCAGAAATTTTCCAGACGCACAAAAAGTTTATTTCTCTCTAATTTTGTGCACAAATTTGTTTACATCCCTGTTAGTGAGTGTTTCTCCTTTGCCAAGATAATCTATCCACCTGACATGTGCAGTATATCAAGAAATTGATTAAAAAGTATGATCATTACACAGGTGAACCTTGTACTGGGGGACAATAAAAGGCCATGCTAAAATGTGCAGTTTTTGAGGGAGTATGCAATTGGCATGCTGACTGCAGGAATGTCCACCAGATCTGTTGCCAGAGAATTGAATGTTACTTTTTATACCATAACCTACCTCCAATGTCATTTTAGAGAATTTGGAATTAAGTCCAACCAGCCTCACAACCGCAGATCACGTGTAACCACACCAGCCCATGACCTCCACATCCAGCTGCTTCACCTGCGGGATGGTCTGAGACCAGTCACCCAGACAGCTAATGAAACTGTGGGTTTGCACAAGTGAATAATTTCTGCGCAAACTGTCAGAAACCGTCTCAGGGAAGTTCATCTGCGTGCGTGTCGTCCTCACCAGGACCTTGACCTGACTGCAGTTCGGCATCGTAACCGACTTCAGTCTGCATATGCTCACCTTTGATGGCCTCTTGCACACTGTATAAGTGTGCTCTTCGTTGATGAATCCCGGTTTCAACTGTACCGGGCAGATGGCAGACAGCGTTGTGGTTATGGTATGGGCATGCTTAAGCTACGGAATGAACACAATTACATTTTATCAATGGCAATTTGAATGCACAGTTACCGTGACGAGATCCTGAGGTCCATTGTCTTGCCATTCATCTGCCACAATTACCTCATGTTTCAGCATGATAATGCATGGGCCCATGTCTCAAGGATCTGTACACAATTCCTGAAAATGTCCCAGTTCTTCCATGGCCTGCATACTCACCAGACATGTCACCCATTGATCATGTTTGGGATGCTCTGGATCAATGTGTACAACAGTGTGTTTCAGTTCCTGCCCATATCCAGCAACTTCGCACAGCCATTGAAGAGTAGTGGGACAACATTCCACAGGCCACAATCAACAGCCTGATCATCTCTATGCGAAGCAGATGTGCTGTGCTTCATGAGGCACATGGTGGTCACACCAGATACTGAATGGTTTTCTGATCCACACCCCTACCTTTTTTTTAAGGTATCTGTGACCAACAGATGCATATCTGTATTCCCAGTCATGTTAAATCCATAGATTAGGGCCTAAATTAATTTATTTCAATTGGCATTATTTGAACTGTGAATCTTAGAAAGTGTTGCATGTTGCATTTTTTGTTCAGTGTATGAAAGAGATTGGTGTGTTTTTTTTCACCATCTAATTATGGTATGGGGTTTTTCAAAGATTATAATTTTTTTGTCTATCACTTGATGGTTTCATTTCAGATACACAAATAATCATGTCTTATTTAGCAAAATGCTATATATCCGCCTCACTTTCAGAATAAGTCAAATGTAACCAATAACTAGCCTACATTTTTTTTTATAAAGAACTGTAAAAATCTGTGTGTATGTACTGTATATATGTATGTATGTATGTATGTGTGTGTGTGTGTGTGTGTGTATATATATATATATATATATATATATATATATATATATATATATATATATATATATATATATATATATATATAATACTTTTTTATTCAATACAGTAATATGAGATCTTTATGAAAAACATTTACATTTTAGTAATTTAGCAGATGCTCTTATCCAGAGTGACTTACAGTAAATACATTCATCTTAAGATAGCTAGGTGAACAATCACATATCACAGTCAAATATGCAGGATATGAACATTCAATTTTAGATAAACAATGGATATATAGCGCTTTGCAAAACAACACATTTTCATACACATCTAAAATCTATAAATGAACAAACTGAGAACACCCATAAGCATTCACATCGGATATAAAAAAAACACTTAAAATTGGTTGATTTTATAGAATTTTGGAAATAAACTCTTCACTTACAGTGCACTACAGTAGGTCTGCTCGTCCCCCACCAGTCTGAACTGACACGACACACCATAATGAACATCAGTCGTACAGTAGATCACCTGCTGGGTGTCAACAAACTATGGTGATTCAACATGTATTATTGTCTGGAAATGAACAGAAAATGACGGCCGACGTTCTGTGGTGAGGCGATAGGACGACTCGCGACGCACCTGCTGTGCACGGCCGACGTTCTGTGGTGAGGCGATAGGACGACTCGCGACGCACCTGCTGTGCACGGCCGACGTTCATGTTAGTCTGTCAAGTCTTTTAAAGATGAAAGAGAGACAGCTTACCAGACGATTCAACCATTATTATCCAAGGCTTAGGTCCTACTGTTTGTTCTGTATCAGTCAGAGCCGCTCAGCAGCAGCAATCCCAAACAGCAGAAAGCTGCAGTTTTAAAATGTCAGGCACATGACTCACCTGGTTTTACACAAATATTCTTAATTATTTAGTTAAAGTGCTGACGAACAGCAAACACTGTCTGTCCCCATTGCTTTCCAGGACCACCACCTGGTTTGTTAGAGATATTGCAGAAGAGTTTCTCTATCGAAGTGTTTTACCATTGCTTTAGTTTGGCCAGTGCTCGCCAGAGTACAGCTGCCTTGCATTTTCTTCTGCTTAACTACCAACACCTCATAGAATGGCTATAAAATATGAACACAAACTCTTTCAAATTAAAATGAATGCCAGCACCTGTTTCATTCCACTCCAAGCACAGCAGCTGCCTTTGGGGAGGTAACTTGGCTCATCTGTATTACAGATGTTGCCTTTCACTCACTGTAACAGTCAGATGGTCAGAACAGAGCATCTGACTGCACTGCAGGGCCCATGGTGCATCTGTATGGACATCAGGAATAATAGGAGCTGAAGGGACTCATATGAGACTTTGTTCATGCAGTTTAAGTATTAATCAGAGTGCTTGCCTTGCTCACACCTGACTGGTAACTGAGGTTGCTCATCACTCACTCACTCATCCCTGTCGCACCGGCTCTTGCATAGGGCAGGATCAAAGGCTCTCCACAACTGGTGGTCTAGGGCATCTTCTCCAACGTGCCCCAGCTCTGCTGATGTTGGAGTTCAGTCTCATTTGGTTGCTACGGTAGCAACTATACTGCTGAACGCTTTGAACGATGTTACACTTGATACTGTTATTTCTAATAGCACTGAAATATTATGTACTGTATATACTTTGATCATGTTTTAGATTATTAGAATTATTTAGTTGCATCCCTCATTCTCTGAAAAGTCTGTGTTAATATGAGACAAACTGTGTGCAATGACATTCCATTGGGTTTAAATGAGGATGATGAGAGGTTCAGAATGTGTTTAGTCCAGGGGTGTCAAACTTATTTTGCCCCGCGGGCCTCATTCAGGCTTCGAGGTCTGGAGGTTATATTTCCTTTCCGTCAAAATTTGCTAAAAATAGTCCTCTATACATCGCTTTTGGAATTTTTGATACTCCCTGATTGTCCAGTTTTTGGTACAATGATTCTTAGCAAGCTGGACATTTTAGATTTGGTTTTAGTAATTTTAAAGGTCCAATGCAGCCGTTTTGATCTCAATAATGTAATTTCTGGGTAACCAGCTATTGTTTATATTTTTCTCTGCATTGGCTCGAAATTAAGCATTTCACTGTTAGTCTATTTACGAAGCGTGTGACAAATAAAATATTTGATTTGATTTACAGTGCATTCGGGAAAGTATTCAGACCCCTTGACTTTTTCCAAATCATGTTAGATTACTGCCTTATTCTAAAATTTGAATTTTTTTATTAAAAATAACTAATGAAATACCTTATTTACTTAAGTATTCAGACCCTTTGCTATGAGACTCGAAATTGAGCTCCGGTGCATCCTGTTTCCATTGATCATCCTTGATGTTTCTAGAACTTGATTGGAATCCACCTGTGGTAAATTCAATTGATTGGACATGATTTAGAAAGGCACACACCTGTCTATATAAGGTCCCACAGTTGACCGTGCATGTCAGAGCAAAAACCAAGCCATGAGGTCGAAGGAATTGTACGTAGAGCTCCGAGACAGGATTTAAATCAAATCAAATGTATTTATATAGCCCTTCTTACATCAGCTGATATCTCAAAGTGCTGTACAGAAACCCAGCCTAAAACCCCAAACAGCAAGCAATGCTGGTGTCGAGACAAAGATCTTGAGAAGGGTACCAAAACATTTCTGCAGCATTGAAGGTCCCCAAGAACACAGTGGCCTCCATCATTCATAAATGGAAGACGTTTGGAACCACCAAGAATCTACCTAGAGCTGGCCGCCCGGCCAAACTGAGCAATCGGGGGAGAAGGACCTTGGTCAGGGAGGTGACCAAGAACCCGATGGTCACTCTGACAGAGCTCCAGAGTTCCTCTGTGGAGATGGAAGAACCTTCCAGAAGGACAACCATCTCTGCAGCACTCCACCAATCAGGCCTTTATGGTACAGTGGCCAGACGGAAGCCACTCCTCAGTAAAAGGCACATGACCCATAGAGACTGACAGAGGTCCGGACAACAGGCCCTCCGATTTGACACACTGAACTCTATCAGAGAAGTAGTTGGTAAACCAGGCGAGGCAATCATTTGAGAAACCAAGGCTGTCTAGTCTGCTAATAAGAATGTGGTGATTGACAGAGTCGAAAGCCTTGGCCAGGTCGACGAATACGGCTGCGCAGTAATGTCTCTTATCGATGGCGGTTATGATGTCGTTTAGGACCTTGAGCGTGGCTGAGGTGCACCCATGACCAGCTCTGAAACCAGATTGCATAGCGGAGAAGGTACGGTGGGATTCGAAATGGTCGGTAATCTGTTTGTTAACTTGGCTTTCGAAGACCTTAGAAAGACAGGGTAGGATAGATATAGGTCTGTAGCAGTTTGGGTCTAGAGTGTAACCCCCTTTGAAGACGGGGATGACCGCGGCTGATTTCCACTCTTTGGTAATCTCAGATGATACGAAAGAGGTTGAACAGGCTAGTAATAGGGGTTGCAACAATTTCGGCAGATCATTTTAGAAAGAGAGGGTCCAGATTGTCTAGCCCGGCTGATTTGTAGGGGTCCAGATTTTGCAGCTCTTTCAGAACATCAGCTATCTGGATTTTGGTGAAGGAGAAATGGTGGGGACTTTGGCGGGTTACTGTGGAGGGTGCCGGGCAGTTGACCGGGGTAGGGTAGCCAGGTGGAAAGCATGGCCAGCCGTAGAGAAATGCTTATTGAAATTCTCAATTATAGTGGATTTATCGGTGGTGACAGTGTTTCCTAGCCACAGAGCAGTGGGCAGCTGGGAGGAGGTGCTCTTATTCTCCATGGACTTTACAGTGTCCCAGAACCTTTTTGAGTTAGTACCACAGAATGCAAATTTCTGTTTGAAAAAGCTAGCCTTAGCTTTCCTAACTGCCTGTGTATATTTGTTCCTAACTTCCCTGAAAAGTTGCATTTCACGGGGGCTATTCGATGCTAATGCAGAACGCCACATTATGTTTTTGTGCTGGTCAAGGGCAGACAGGTCTGGAGTGAACCAAGGACTATATCTATTCCTAGTTTTAAAAAAAATGGAATGGGGCATGCTTATTTAAGATGGTGAGGAAGGCACTTTTAAAGAATAGCCAGGCATCATCTACTGACGGGATGAGGTCAATGTCATTCCAGGATACCCCGGCCAGGTCGATTAGAAAGGCCTGCTCGCAGAAGTGTTTTAGGGAGCGTTTGACAGTGATGAGGGGTGGTTGTTTGGTCGCAGACCAATTACGGATGCAGGCAATGAGGCAGTGATCGCTGAGATCTTGATTGAAAACAGCAGAGGTGTATTTGGAGGGCGAGTTAGTTAGGATGACATCTATGAGGGTGCCCGTGTTTACGGATTTGGTGTTGTACCTGGTAGGTTCATTTGATAATTTGTGTGAGATTGAGGGCATCAAGCTTAGATTGTAGGATGGCCGGGGTGTTAAGCATGTCCCAGTTTAGGTCACCTAGTAGCACGAGCTCTGAAGATAGATGGGGGGCCATCAATTCACATATGGTATCGAGGGCACAGCTGGGGGCAGAGGGAGGTCTATAGCAAGCGGCAACAGTGAGAGACTTGTTTCTGGAAAGGTGAATTTTTAGAAGTAGAAGCTCGAATTGTTTGGGTACAGACTTGGATAGTAATACAGAACTCTGCAGGCTATCTTTGCAGTAGATTGCAACACCGCCCCCTTTGGCAGTTCTATCTTGGCGGAAAATGTTATAGTTTGCGATGGAGATTTCAGGGTTTTTGGTGGTTTTCCTAAGCCAGGAATCAGACACGGCTAAGGACATCCGGGTTGGCAGAGTGTGCTAAAGCATTGAGTAAAACTAACTTAGGGAGTAGGCTTTTAATGTTAACATGCATGAAACCAAGGCTTTTACGGTTACAGAAATGAGAGCACCTGGGGAGTGGGAGTGGGAGTGGGGCTAGGCACTGCAGGACCTGGATTAACCTCTACATCACCAGAGGAACAGAGGAGAAGTAGGATAAGGGTACGGCTAAATGCTATACGAACTGGCCGTCTAGCACGTTCGGAACAGAGTGAAAGGAGCAGGCTCGATAGCATAGATTCAAGGCATAGTGTACAGACAAAGGTAAGGTAGGATGTGAGTACATTAGAGGTAAACCTAGGCATTGAGTAATGATGAGAGAAATATAGTCTCTAGAGACGTTTAAACCAGGTGATGTCATCGCATATGTAGGAGGAGTGAACAACATGGTTGGTTAAGGCAAGCAAGCAGTTAGCAGGGGCTAGCAGTTAGCAGACCGGGGAAGGCAAGCTAGCAGTTAGCAAACCAGGGAAGGCAAGCTAGCAGTTAGCAGACCGGGGCCGGCAAGTTAGCAGACCAGGGCTAGCAAGTTAGCCTTCTGGGGACGTCGCGATGGTGGTAAGTCTGTTTTTGCCTCTTCGTGCAGTGACGTTGATAGACCAGTCGTGGAATTAGTAGGGTTCCAGGTAGCTCCAGGTAGCTAGCAGGCCTAGCAGGTTAGCAGCATGGGCCTTCAGCAGGCGTCGCGCCTGAGGGGCCTGTTGGAGTCCTCGGGCAGATTATGTCGGTATTCCAGTCATAGAGGATCGGCGGGGTTCCGTGCCCCGTACCGGCAGTAGAAGGGGTCCGGATATTGTAGCCCAGGAGTGGGCTTCAGTGGTAGCACAGGAGCCCTGGCCGGGCTAGCTTCAGGCTAATTGGTGCTTGCTCCAGGATGGAAACGCTAGCCAGGAGTGGTCACCCGGGATTGCGGTTAGCTAGTTGCGAAGATCCAGATGAAAATGTTCAGAGTTTGCGGTAGGAATCCGGGGATATGGAGAGAAATATGTCCGTTATGCTCTGGTTTGAGTCACGTTGTTCGAACTGGCAAAAGCTTTCCGAGCTAAAGGTTAGCTGATGACCGCTAGCAATGGTTTGCTAACTGATAGCTGGTAGGTAGTTAGCTGGCTATCTTCAGTTGAGGGATTCCAGATCCGAAGTAAGTAAATAGAAATACTTTTTAGAAAAAAAAGCAGATCCACGCCACATTGGGTGAGGCGGGTTGCAGGAGAGTATTTAGAAGTTGCTGTTTAGGAAAATATTTTAAAAAGATATGCGAAGAAAAAGATGTAAAAAGATATATACAAGGTGGGCGTAGGTAGGCCTTGAAATACATCCACAGGTACACCTCCAATTGACTCAAATGATGTCAATTAGCCTATCAGAAGCTTCTAAAGCCATGACATCATTTTCTGGAATTTTTCAAGCTGTTTAATTAAAGGCACAGTCAACTTAGTGTATGTAAACTTCTGACCCACTGGAATTGTGATACAGTGAATAATAACTGAAATATTCTGACTGTGAACAATTGTTGGCAAAATTACTTGTCATGCACAAAGTAGATGTCCTAATCGACTTGCCAAAACTATAGTTTGTTCACAAAAAATGTGTGGAGTGGTTGAAAAATGAGTTTTAATGACTCCAACCTAAGTGTATGTAAACTTCCGACTTCAACTGTACCCTATGCCTCCACACACCGACTCTCTCCCGGCCCTCTACACATGTGCATAATCATCCTCCTTCCCTCTCTCATTCATATGCACAGACACATACCTACTCACAACCTTGTGCCAACAAACACACATGTCCATAGAACAATTGTTGACAAACATGCTATTTTTCCTCTTTTATAATTGTCTTTTCAATGTCCATATATCTCATTGGCAACGGCTAATTCCATGTCGACTTCATAGAGAAGAACAGTTACTTGGGGACAATAGAGTCAACAGTTGAAGTCGGAAGTTTACTAACAGTCAATTAGTAAACTGGAGTCATTACAGTTGGAGTCATTAAAACTTGTTTTTCAACCACTCCACAAATTTCTTTTTAACAAACTATAGTTTTGGCAAGTTGGTTAGGACATCTATTTTGTGCATGACAAAAGTAATTTGTCCAACAATTGTTTACAGTCAGAATATTTCACTGTATCACAATTCCAGTGGGTCAGAGGTTTACATACACTAAGTTGACTGTGCCTTTAAACAGCTTGGAAAATTCCAGAATTCTGACAGGCTAATTGACTAATTGACCAGCTTCTGACAGGCTAATTGACATAATTTGAGTCAATTGGAGGTGTACCTGTGGATGTATTTCAAGGCCTACCTTTAAACTCAGTGCCTCTTTACTCTTTTTACTCAAAATAATTCAGGCAAGACCTCCAGAAAAAATATTGTCGACCTCCACAAGTCTGGTTCATTCTTTGGAGCAATTTCCAAATGCCTGGAGGTACCACATTCATCTGTACAAACAATAGTAAGCAAGTATAAACACCATGGGACCACGCAGTCATCATACCACTCAGGAAGGAGATGCATTCTGCCTCCCTAGAGATGAATGTGCTTTGGTGCGAAAAGTGCAAATCTATCCCAGAACAACAGCAAAGGACCTTGTGAAGATGCTGGAGGAAATGGGTACAAAAGTATCTATATCCACAGTAAACGTGTCCTATATCGACATAACCTGAAAGGCCGCTCAGCAAGGAAGAAGCCACTGCTCGAAAACCGCCATAAAAATCCAGATTACGGTTTGCAACTGCACATTATATAGTTTTGCAACTGGGGACAAGATCGTACTTTTTGGAGAAATGTCCTCTGGTCTGATGAGACAAAAATAGAACTGTTTGGCCATAATGACTATCGTTATGTTTGGAGGAAAAAGGGGGAGGCTTGCAAGCCGAAGAACACCATCCCAACCGTGAAGCATGGGGGTGGCAGCATCATGTTGTGTGGGTGCTTTGCTGCATGAGGGACTGGTGCACTTCACAAAAAAGATGGCATCATGAGGGAGGAAAATGATGTGAATATATTGAAGCAACATCTCAAGACATCAGTCAGGAAGTTAAAGCTTGGTCGCAAATGGGTCTTCCAAATGGACAATGACCCCAAGCATACTTCCAAAGTTGTGGCAAAATGGCTTAAAGACAAAGTCAAGGTATTGGAGTGGCCATCACAAAGCTCTGACCTCCATCCTATAGAAAATCTGTGGGCAGAACTGAAAAGGTGTGTGCGAGCAAGGAGGCCTACAAACGTGACTCAGTTACACCAGCTCTGTCAGGAGGAATGGGCCAAAATTCACCCAACTTATTGTGGGAAGCTTGTGGAAGGCTACCCAAAACGTTTGACCCAAGTTAAACAATTTAAAGGCATTGCTGCCAAATACTAATTGAGTGTATGTAAACTTCTGACGCACTGGGAATGTGATGAAAGAAATAAAAGCTGAAATAAATCATTCTCTGCAGTTATTCTGAAATTTCACATTCTTACAATAAAGTGGTGATCCTAATGGACCTAAGACATGGAATTTTTACTAGAATTAAATGTCAGGAATTGTGACAAATTTAGTTTAAATGTATTTGGCTTAGGTGTATGTAAACTTCTGACCAACTGTATATGTTGTGTATGAATGAAGGAGAATGGAGGAGCGGTGTGAATGTGTCTGAGAAGAATGGAGGGGGAGGCGGGAGGTTGGGATAAACTTTGCCTGGGTGGGTAAGAGAGGGCAAGGATGGGAGTTGGTGATAAGCTTGGCTTGGGGGTCAAAGGTGGGTAAGGATGAGGTGGTAGGACAAGCTTGGTTTGGGTGGGGTAAAGGGGGGAGAAATGGGAGGGGGTGGTGGAGAGGGATGGATTTTTGGGGGGAGAGAGCGAAGGAAGGACTTATACTACAATGTAATTATACTACATGTTTTTGTGACTTGCAAATGAATAAGAATTCTGGACAGAGTATGAATTAGAGTTCTGCACAGATTAGGAAAGGATGTCGAATGGCTATTAGTCTTTGTTTGTCAAAATAACAACGATTCAATGGGAGTTATTGGTGAGAATGGAGAGAGGCTTTAACCGGGGGATTGGGTTAGGGTGTTCTCTGAGGTGTGCATGAGGCCTCACTCATCCCATTTCATTTTTTAATTTAACCTTTATTCAACTAGGTAAGTCAGTTAAGAACAAATTCTTATTTACAATGACGGCTTACCAAAAGGCCTCCTGCGGGGATGGGGCAGGGATATAAAAAAAAGAGAGAGACACCACGACACTGCGTAAAGATAGACCTAAGACAACAACATAGCATGGCAGAGACACATGACAACACAGCATGGGTGCAACACAACATGACAACAACATGGTAGCAGCACAAAAGATGGTACAATCATTTTTGGGCACAGACAACAGCACAAATGGCAAGAAGGTAGAGACAACAATACGTCATGCGAAGCAGCCACAACTGTCAGTAAGTGTCCATGATTGAGTCTTTGAATGAGGAGATGGAGATTAAACTGTCTCCAACTCTTCTTCTCCCGGTGGACCCACTCTCCCCAATTAGAGCCACACCAGACAATATACTTTCATTGAAGTACTTAAGTGTCAGTCTTTCTTCAATGTATGTATAATGACATAATCCACATTTTTTTTGCTACATTAGGAGAGTTGGAGCTTAAAAGCCCTAAAAAGGCATAGTGCCTCAAGTACAAAGATGTGGTTTGCTTAATTATTTATTTACTTTTTGTGTGTTTTTTATCTACCTAGACCACATCCCCACCTAATATTGTTTTGTGTTCCACAGGGTTGCTGGCCCATGTTGACTGCAATACTTCCCACATTTGTGTCAAGTTGGCTGGATGTCCTTTGGGTGGTGGATCATTCTTGATACACACAGGAAACTGTTGAGTGTGAAAAACCCAGCAGCATTGCAGTTCTTGACACATACCGGTGCATCTGGCACCTACTACAGTACCATACCCCATTCAAAGGCATTTACATGTTTTGTCTTGCCCATTCACCCTCTGAATGGCACACATGCACAATCCATGTCTCAATTGTCTCATGGATTAAAAATCCTTCTTCAACCTACCTGTCTCCTCCCCTTCATCTACGCTGATTTGAACTAGTGACATCGATAAGGAATCATAGCTTTCACCTGGTCAGTCTGTCATGGAATGAGCATATGTTCTTAATGTTTGGATTCTCAGTGTATATGTAATGTATACAATACCATTGTATTTATACTATGATCCTCCCATTCTATGGAATGCCCACTGCACTCATATATCATATCTGCTAAAAGGTTTTATTTGGTTCTTCAATGATAGACAGAACTGATAGGGTTAACTTTGATTCTATACAAGTAAAGACCAACAAAATCCAACTTATCACATGGAATGTGCATGGGCTCCATGATAATTTTTTATTTTTTTTATTTTCACCTTTATTTAACCAGGTAGGCTAGTTGAGAACAAGTTCTCATTTGCAACTGCGACCTGGCAAAGATAAAGCATAGCAGTGTGAACAGACAACAACACAGAGTTACACATGGAGTAAACAATAAACAAGTCAATAACATGGTAGAAAAAAAAGAGAATCTATATACAATGTGTGCAAAAGGCATGAGGAGGTAGGCAATAAATCGAATAATTACAATTTAGCAGATTAACACTGGAGTGATAAATCATCAGATGATCATGTGCAAGTAGAGATACTGGTGTGCAAAAGAGCAGAAAAGTAAATAAATAAAAGCAGTATGGGGGTGAGGTAGGTAAATTGGGTGGGCTATATACCGATGGACTATGTACAGCTGCAGCGATCGGTTAGCTGCTCAGATAGCAGATGTTTAAAGTTGTTGAGGGAGATAAAAGTCTCCAACTTCAGAGATTTTTGCAATTCGTTCCAGTCGCAGGCAGCAGAGAACTGGAAGGAAAGGCGGCCAAATGAGGTTTTGGCTTTAGGGATGATCAGTGAGATACACCTGCTGGAGCGCGTGCTACGGGTGGGTGTAGCCAACGTGACCAGTGAACTGAGATAAGGCGGCACTTTACCTAGCATAGCCTTGTAGATGACCTGGAGCCAGTGGGTCTGACGACGAACATGTAGCGAGGGCCAGCCGACTAGGGCATACAGGTCGCAGTGGTGGGTAGTATATGTGGCTTTGGTGACAAAACGGATGGCACTGTGATAAACTGCATCCAGTTTGCTGAGTAGAGTATTGGAAGCTATTTTGTAGATGACATCGCCGAAGTCGAGGATCGGTAGGATAGTCAGTTTTACTAGGGTAAGTTTCGCGGCGTGAGTGAAGGAGGCTTTGTTGCGAAATAGAAAGCCGACTCTAGATTTGATTTTGGATTGGAGATGTTTGATATGAGTCTGGAAGGAGAGTTTGCAGTCTAGCCAGACACCTATGTACTTATAGATGTCCACATATTCTAGGTCGGAACCGTCCAGGGTGGTGATGCTAGTCGGGCGTGCGGGTGCAGGCAGCGAACGGTTGAAAAGCATGCATTTGGTTTTACTAGCGTTTAAGAGCAGTTGGAGGCCACGGAAGGAGTTTTGTATGGCATTGAAGCTCGTTTGGAGGTTAGATAGCACAGTGTCCAAGGAAGGGCCAGAAGTATACAGAATGGTGTCGTCTGCGTAGAGGTGGATCAGGGAATCGCCCGCAGCAAGAGCAACATCATTGATATATACAGAGGAAAAAATAAAAATAAAAATATGGTTCTTGAACACTTAGAGTTATCAGCAGATGTGGTTTTCTTGCAAGAGTTTCATTTTTTTTGTTGAAAAGTAACATTTTAAAGTAACATTTTTGATTGAATCTGTCAATCACCACATTCTTAGTGGCAGACTCGACAGCCTTGGTTTCTCAAATGATTGCCTCGCCTGGTTCACCAACTACTTCTCTGATAGAGTTCAGTGTGTCAAATCGGAGGGCCTGTTGTCTGGACCTCTGGCAATCTCTATGGGGGTGCCACAGGGTTCAATCCTCGGGCCGACTCTCTTCTCTGTATACATCAATGATGTCGCTCTTGCTGCTGGTGATTCTCTGATACACCTCTACGCAGACGACACCATTCTGTATACTTCTGGCCCCTTTTTGGACACTGCGTTAACTAACCTCCAGACGAGCTTCAATGCCATACAACTCTCCTTCCGTGGCCTCCAACTGCTCTTAAACGCAAGTAAAACTAAATGCATGCTATTCAACCGATCACTGCCCGCACCTGCTCGCCCGTCCAGCATCACTACTCTGGACGGCTCTGACTGAATACGTGGACAACTACAAATACCTAGGTGTCTGGTTAGACTGTAAACTCTCCTTCCAGACTCACATTAAGCATCTCCAATCCAAAATTAAATCTAGAATCGGCTTCCTATATCGCAACAAAGCATCCTTCACTCATGCTGCCAAACATACCCTCGTAAAACTGACCATCCTACCGATCCTCGACTTCGGTGATGTCATCTATAAAATAGCCTCCAACACTCTACTCAACAAACTGGATGCAGTCTATCACAGTGCCATCCGTTTTGTTACCAAAGACCCATACACTACCCACCATTGCGATCTGTACGCTCTCGTTGGTTGGCCCTCGCTTCATACTCGTCGCCAAACCCACTGGCTACAGGTTATCTACAAGTCTCTGCTAGGTAAAGCCCCGCCTTATCTCAGCTCACTGGTCACCATAGCAGCACCCACTCGTAGCACGCGCTCCAGCAGGTATATCTCACTGGTCACCCCCAAAGCCAATTCCTCCTTTGGTCGTCTTTCCTTCCAGTTCTCTGCTGCCAATGACTGGAACGAACTGCAAAAATCTCTGAAGCTGGAAACACTTATCTCCCTCACTAGCTTTAAGCACCAGCTGTCAGAGCAGCTCACAGATTTCTGCACCTGTACATAGCCCATCTATAATTTAGCCCAACAACTACCTCCTCCCCTACTGTATTTATTTATTTGTTTAGCTTCTTTGCACCCCATTATTTCTATTTTTACTTTGCACATTCTTCCACTGCAAATCTACCATTCCAGTGTTTTACTTGCTATATTGTATTTACCTTGCCACCATGGCCTTTTTTTTGCCTTTACCTCCCTTATCTCACTTCATTTGCTCACATTGTATATAGACTTATTTTTCTACTGTATTATTGACTGTATGTTTTGTTTATTCCATGTGTAACCCTGTGTTGTTGTGTGTCGAATTGCTATGCTTTATCTTGGCCAGGTCGCAGTTGCAAATGAGAATTTGTTCTCAACTAGCCTAACTGGTTAAATAAAGGTGAAATTTAAAAAAAGAGTTGGGTTAGAGAGGCCCGTGCAGCCACCTACTCTAATAACAGCAGAGGTGTAGGCATCCTGATAAATAAGTATACACAATTTTCCCTTATATCCTAGCACATGGACCAATAAGGCTGTTTTCTAATATTGAATTGTACCATACATAGTGAAAAATAAACATTGATTTCATTGTATTTTGTATGTATTATGGATCCCCATTAGCTGCTGCCAGCAAAATTAAGTTTGTTTATACAATTTTAAAAACATTACAATACATTCACAGATTTCACAACACACTGTGTGCCCTCAGGCCCCTACTCCACCACTACACATATCTACAGTACTAAATCCGTGTGTCTGTGTGTGTGTGCGCGCATGTGTCTGTGTGTGTGTTCACAGTCTCCGCTGTTCCATAAGGTGTTTTTTAAATCTAATTTTACTGCTTGCATCAGTTACTTGATGTGGTATAGAGTTCCATGTACTGTGTGTATTTTTTACCAGCATTTTTACCAGCATCTCACATGTGCAACCAGGGGGGGAAAAAATCCTAGGCCACTTTTACTCCACACACAGAGATGCATACGAAGCTCTCCTCCACCCTCCATTTGGCAAATCTGACAACAATTCTATCCTCCTGATTCCTGCTTAAAAGCACTGCTTAAAAGCAGTGACTCGCTCAAATACGGAACTGGTCAGATGACGCGGATGCTACACTACAGGACTGTTTTGCTAGCACAGACTGGAATATGTTCCGGGATTCATCCAATGGCATAGAGGAATACACCACCTCAGTCATTGGCTTCATCAATAAGTGCATCGACGACATCGTCCCCACAGTGACTGTACGTACATATCCCAACCAGAAGCCATGGATTACAGGCAACAGCCGCATCGAGCTAATGGCTAGAGCTGCCGCTTTCAAGGAGCGGGAGACTAATCCGGACGCTATAAGAAATCCCGCCCTGCCCTTAGACAAACCATCAAACAAGCGAAGCGTCAATACAGGATTAAGATTGAATCCTACTACACCGGCTCTGACGCTCTTCGGATGTGGAAGGGATTGAAAACTATTATGGACTACAAAGGGAAACCCAGATGCAAGCTGCCCAGTGACGCAAGCCTACCAGACGAGCTAAATGCCTTTTATTCTCACTTCAGGGCAAGCAACACTGAAGCATACATGAGAGCACCAGCTGTTCTGCATGACTGTGTGATAACGCTCTCGGTAGCAGACATGAAGAAAAGCTTTAAACAGGTCAACATTCACAAAGCTGTTGGGCTAGACGGATTACCAGGACGTGTACTCAAAGCTTGCGCAGAACAACTGTCAAGTGTCTTCATTGACATTTTCAACCTCTCACTGACCAAGTCTGTAATACCTACATGTTTCAAGCAGACCACCAGAGTCCCTGTGCCCAAGGAAGTGAAGGTAACCTGCCTAAATGATTACCGCACAGTGGCACTCACATCGGTAGCCATGAAGTGCTATGAAAGGCTGGTCATGGCTCACATCAACAGCATTCTCCCGGACACCCTAGACCCACTCCAATTCGCATCCCGCCCCAACAGATCCGCAGATGACGCAATCTCAATAGCACTCCACACCGCCCTTTCTCACCTGGACAAAAGGAACACCTATGTGAGAATGCTGTTCATCGACTACAGCTCAGCGTTCAACACCATAGTGCCAATGAAGCTCATCACTAACCTAAGGACTCTGGGACTGAAACACCTCCCTCTGCAATTGGATACTGGACTTTCTGACGGGCCGCCCCCAGGTGGTAAGAGTAGGCAGCAATACGTCTGCCACGCTGATCCTTAATGCTGGGGCCCCTCAGGGGTGTGTACCCAGTCCCCTCCTGTATTTCCTGTTCACCCACGACTGCGTGGCCAAACACAACTCCAACACCATCATTACGTTTGCTGACGACACAACAGTGGTAGGCCTGATCACCGACAACGATGATACGGCCTACAGGGAGGAGGTCAGAGAACTGGCTGTGTGGTGCCAGGACAACAACCTCTCCCTCAATGTGAGCAAGACAAAGTAGCTGATCGTGGACTACAAGAAAAGGTGGGCCGAACAGGCCGCCATTAACATCAACGGGGCTGTAGTGTAGCGGGTTGAGAGCTTCAAGTTCCTTGGTGTCCACATCACCAATGAACTATCGTGGTCCAAACACACCAAGACAGTCGTGAAGAGGGCACAACAAAACCTTTTCCCTCTCAGGAGACTGAAAAGATTTGGCATGCGCCCAATGATCCTCAAAAGGTTCTACAGCTGCACCATCGAGAGCATCCTGACCGGTTGCATCACCGCCTGGTATGGCAACTACTCGGCATCTGACCGTAAGGCACTACAGAGGGTGGTGTGATCGGCCCAGTACATCACTGGGGCCAAACTTCCTGCCATCCAGGACCTATATAATAGGCGATGTCAGATGAAAGCCCATAGAATTGTCAGACTCCAGTCACCCAAGTTCTAGACTGTTTTCTCAAGCTGTACCGGAGTCGAGGACCAAAAGGCTCCTCCACAGCTTCTACCCCCAAGCCATTAGACTGCTGAACAATTCATAAAAATCGCCCCTGGACAATTTACATTGACCCCCCCCCCCCCCCCCCCCACTCCTCTTGTACACTGCTGCTACTCACTGTTTGTTTGTTACCTATGCATAGTCACTTAGCCCCCACCTACATGTACAGATTACCTCAACTCGTCTGTACCCCCCGGCACACTGACTCAGTACTGGTGTCCCCTGTATATAGCCTCGTTATTATTATTACTTTTTATTTTACCCTACTTGGTAAATCTTTTTTTCTTCTTGAACTGCACTGTTGGTTAAGGGCTTGTAAGTAAGCATTTCACAGTAAAGTCTATCTACACTTGTTGTATTTGGCGCATGTGGCAAATAAAGTTTGATTTGACTCTAGTCATGGCTCTTTGTAGTGTTGTGTGCCTCCCCATGGTCTGTGCTGGACTTGGGGACTGTGAAGAGACGTCTTGTTGGGTATGTGTGGGTGTTCGAGCTGTGTGCCAGTAGTTTAGACAGACAGCATTCAACATGTCAATACCTCTCATAAATAAAAGTTGTAATGAAGTCAATCTCTTCTCCACTTTTAGCCGGGAGAGATTGACATGCATATTATTAATATTAGCTGTCTGTGTACATCCAAGGCCCAACCGTGCTGCCCTGTTCTGAGCCAATTGCAATTTTCCTAAGTCCTTTTTTTGTGGCACCTGACCACACGACTGAACAGTAGTCAAGGTGCGACAAAACTAGGGCCTGCCAGACCTTTCTTGTTGACTGTGTTGGTAAGAAGGCAGAGCATCGCTTTATTATAGACAGACTTCTCCCCATCTTAGCTACTACTGCATAAATATGTTTTGACCATGACAGTTTACAGATTTTATTTGAGAGGCTTCCATTAAAGAACACCCTCTGTGTTCTGTTAGACAAGTAACTCTTTATCCACATTATAGCAGGGGGTGTAAAGCCATAACACACCAGTTTTTCCAGCAGAGGACTATGATCGATAATGTCAAAGCTGCACTTAAGTCTTACAAGACAGCCCGTTTTATTATCAATTTCTCTTAGCCAATCATCAGTCATTTGTGTAAGTGCTGTGCTTGTTGAGTGTCCTGCCCTATCAGCATGCTGAAATTCTGTTGTCAATTTGTTAACTGTGAAATCGCATTGTATCTGGTCAAACACAATTTTTTCCAGAAGTTTCCTAAGGGCCAGCAGCATGCCAGCAGCATACCACCCTTCATGCCATTGCTAGCTTGCTTCTGAAGCTAAGCAGGGTTGGTCCTGGTCGGTCCCTGGATGGGAGACAAGATGCTGCTGGAAGTGGTGTTGGAGGGCCAGTAGGAGGCACCCTTTCCTCTGGTCTAAAAACCCCCTAAATATCTCAATGCCCCAGGGCAGTGATTGGGGACATTGCCCTGTGTAGGGTGCTGTCTTTTGGATGGGATGTTAAATGCGTGTCCTGACTCTCTGTGGTCACTAAAGATCCCATAGCACTTATCGTAAGAGTAGGGGCGTTAACCCTGGTGTCCTGGCTAAATTCCCAATCTGGTCTTCATACGGCCACCTAATCATCCCCAGCTTACAATTGGCTGATTCATCCCCCCTCCTCTCCCCTGTAACTATTACCCAGGTCGTTTGTGTAAATAGTCAACTTACCTGGTAAAATAAATAAAAAAGGGTTGGTAACAGGCTGATTGGTTGGCTATTTGAGCCAGTAAAGGGGGCTTTACTATTATTGGGTAGTGGAATGACTTTAGCTTCCCTCCAGGCCTGAGTGCACACGCTCTCTAGTATGCTTAAAATGACGATGTGGCAAATAGGAGTGACCATATCGTCTGCTATTATCCTCAGTAATTTTCCATCCAGATTGTCAGACCCCGGTGGCTTGTCATTGTTGGTAGACAACGATCCATTTTTTCACCTCTTCCACACTGACTTTACGTAATTCAAAGTACAATTCTTGACTTTAATAATTTGGTCCGATATACTTGAATGTGTAGTGTCAGCGTTTGTTGCTGGCATGTCATCCCTAAGTTTGCTTATCTTGCCAATGGAAAAAGTCATTAAAGTAGTTGTCAATATCAGTGGTTCAATGAATGAAGGAGCCGAGTTGGCTTTTTTCCCCAAAATTTTATTTAAGGTGCCCCAAAGCTTTTTACTGTCATTCTTTATAGAATTTGTCTTTGTTTCATAGTATAGTTTCTTTTTATTTAGTTTAGTCACATGATTTCTTAATTTGCAGTACATTTGCCAATCAGTTGGGCTGCCAGACTAAATTGCCATACCTTTTGCCTCATCCCTCTGAACCATACAATTTTTCAATTCCTCATCAATCCAAGGAGATTTAACAGTTTTACAATCATTTTCTTAATGGGTGTGTGCTTATTAGTAACTGGAATAAGTAATTTTATAAATGTGTCATGTGCAGCGTCTGGTTGCTCTTCATTACACACCACAGACCAGCAAATATTCTTTACATCATCAACATATGAATCACTACAAAACTTATTGTATGAGCTGTTATACACTATATTAGGCCCAGCCTTTGGATCTTTGGTTTTCCTAGATATGGCTATTATGTTGTGATCACTAAATCCTATGGATTTGGGTACTGCTTTAAAGCAAATTCCTCCAGCATTATTAAAGATGTGATCAATACAAGTTGATGATTTAATTCCTGTGCTGTTTGTAACTACCCTGGTAGGTTGACTGACAACCTGATCCAGGTTGCAGGCACTGGTTACAGTTTGAAGGTTTTTCTTGAGTGGGCAGCTTGATGATAGCCAGTCAATATTTAAATCACCCAGAAAATGTACTTCTCTGTTGATATCACATACATTATCAAGCATTTCACACATATTATCCAGATACTGACTGTTAGCACTTGGTGGTCTATAGCGGCTTCCCACAAGAATAGGCTTTAGGTGAGGCAGATGAATCTGTAGCCATATTACTTCAACAGTATTTAACATGAGATTGTCTCTAAGCTTTACCGGAATGTGGTTCTGAATATAGACCGCAACATTGCCTCCGTTGGCATTTCAGTCTTTTCGGTAGATGTTATAACCATGTATTGCTATCACTGTATCATCAAAGGTATTATCTAAGTGAGTTTCAGAGTCAGAATATCAATATCATCTGTTACAAGCAAGTTATTCACCTCATGGACCTTGTTTCTTAGGCTACAAATGTTAATATGGGCTATTTTTAGAGCTTTTCTGGGTTGCTTGATCATTTTTAATGCTTTACTGGGAAGCTTATCAGAGATAGACTTACTCATGTTATTTACATTGGAGCTGATAGTGCAGGGTGAGTTGCATAAAGTGGTCTTCCTACTAGTGGACACCACCCCAGTGCTAACAGTGTAACTCTGGTTTATATGCTCATGATTACTGCTTACAATAGCTGTAGGATAAACAGATGTATTAGGTGCAATTAGGGCTACATAAATTAAATTACTTACATTGTGTTTTCCAATGCCCTTAAAATCATGTACATTTGATGCAGCATTATGACGACTCATTGTCACAATGGTAGAGATTAACTGAGCTGGTCTTGGATCATTTACCAGTCATTGTTTAAACGCAGCCTTGAAATGCGTGGACAGAGTCAAGGAACCAAGATGATTTGGATGGACTCCGTCATTCCTGAAGAGTATCTTCTGTTTCCAGAAGGTGTCAAAGTTTTATAAATAAAAGTAACTCCAGCAGAGCTACAGTAGTCGTTTAGCCAGATGTGTAATGCCAGCAGTCTGCTGAATCTTTCACACCCGCGGCCCAACGATGGTGCTGGACCTGAAATTATTGGCAGTTTTAAAAAAATTATTTAATGTTTAAATCAGTTCTTTAAAATCCATTTTCAAATGTTCCGAGCTAGCCCTCCTGATGTCGTTTGACCACACATGGACTACGACAGTGTCAGCTCCCGGCATCTGTGGTAGAATGGTCGGAAGCAGCCTTGTTATGTCCTGTACTCGTGCTCCTGGGTAGCACAGTGTTTTTTGCCTTGGGGACCGAGATGTTTCTCACCATAGAGCTGCCTATGATGACAGCTGGTGACGTTGAATGGGCTGGTCTCTCAGGCAGCCTCACGGTATGGTTGGTGGAGCGCCGAGTATCTGAACCTGGGGAAGAAGCCACCGGAGAGGGAGACAGAACTGAGGACGAAGACGCAGGTACCTCCGGATCCGATCTTGATTGGGAAGCCACCAAGCAAGACGGCGCCGGAACCTCTGGATCCAGGGCGGCAAAGCTGTTTCTGGTCTGTGTCAGTTCCGGGCTGAACATCTCCATGGAGACCCCCGTTGCCAGAGGATCCTAATTCGACTTCCACGGCGGGTGACGTACCTCCATGGCTGGTTGGTTGGGTCGAGAACAGCTCCGTTCTCCAGGGAAGGGGGAGACCCCTTCGGGGATGGAACCCTGCCGAGCACTGGCCAGTCGCCTTAGGAGAGCCGACACGGCGGCGAAACTTCCACCAGACCAGAGTGGCGTCCGGCTACTGGGGTGGAAGAAAAAGTAGGTGGGCGTGGGTTCCCCAGTAGCTTATGTAGGTTTCTACTTGCTTGCTAAGAGTAGTTACTTGGTTCCTGTAGTCCTCGGCAAGCAAACAGTTGCTACATTGAAAGTCAGCGCAGTCCACATTGTCCTGGAACAAAGCAAAGTAAACACAGCTCCTGCAACGTTGGAAACATTCAATAGCCTCCATTTGAGACCCGCCGAGCTAGCTGGGCTTTCGCGTCTCTCCCCCTATACAGAATCTGGCAGGATCCCGAGACAGATAGCAGCGCTCACAGAAATTTAGCCCAACAGCAATTTAGTCCTATCACAGCATTCAAAATAAAATAAAAGTATATAAAAACGCGGTCAGCTTCTCAACCGAGGTCTTTAGTTTAGGTTTCGGCGTTTGACAGCGTTCAACAACAACAAACATTGTCTATCCCACCAGGGGCAAATCTGGTGTTTTTAGACAGCATTCAAGTTATATTAGATCAAATCCAGACAGGAACTAATATTTTAACAGGTGACCTAAATCATTCCTTTGAAAAGATTGACAGACATAGTAATCAAAAAGGCACATTTCCTTGTTTTTGATACTTAAAACTAGTTGAGTATTTGGAGCATCAGCATTTGTGGGTTCGATTACAGGCTCGTTTGTGAGTTCGATTACAGAAACAGAAGCCTCACAAGTCCTCAACTAGCAGCATCATTAAATAGTACCCTCAAACACCAGTCTCAACGTAAATAGTGAAGAAGCGACTCCGGGATGCTGGCTTTCTAGGCAGAGTTGCAAAGAAAAAGCCATATCTCAGACTGGCCAATAAAAAGAAAAGATTAAGATGGGCAAAAGAACACTGCACAGAGGAACTCTGCTTAGAAGGCCAGCATCCCAGAGTTGCCTCTTCACTGTTGACGTTGAGACTGGTGTTTTGTGGGTACTATTTAATGAAGCTGCCAGTTGAGGACTTGTCTGTTTCTCAAACTAGATACTCTAATGTGCTTGTTCTCTTGCTCAGTTGTCCACCGGGGCCTCCCACTTCTCTTTCTTCTGGTTAGAGACAGTTTGCGCTGTTCTGTGAAGGGAGTAGGACACAGCATTGTATGAGATCTTCAGTTTCTTGGCAATATTTTGCATGGAATAGCCTTCAACTCTCAGAACAAGAATAGACTGACAAGTTTCAGAAGAAAGTGCTTTGTTTCTGGCCATTTTGAGCCTGTAATGGAACCCACAAATGCTGATGCTTCAGATTCTCAACTAGTCTAAAGAAGACCAGTTTTATTGCTTCTTCTTTAATCAGAAGAACAGTTTTCAGCTGTGCTAACATAATTGCACAAGGGTTTTCTAATGATCAATAAGCCTTTTAAAATGATAAACTTGGATTAGCTAACACAGCGTGCCATTGGAACACAGGAGTGATGGTTGCTGATAATGGACCTCTGTACTCATATGTAGATATTCCATAAAAAATCTGCAATTTCCAGTTACAATAGTCATTTACAACATTAACAATGTCTACACTGTTTTTCTGATCAATTTGATGTTATTTTAATGGACAAAAAATGTGCTTTTCTTTAAAAAAACAAGGACATTTCTAAGTGACCCCTAACTTTTGAAAGTTAGTGTATATTATGAACAAAATTATGAACGCATCATACCATTTTCATCGATTTTGATGAGTTACAGTTCATTTCAGGAAATCAGTAAATTAAAATAAAATTATTTAGGGCCTAATCTATGGATTTCACATGACTGGACAGGTGCACACCCATGGATGGGCCTTGGAAGGCATAGGCCCACCCACTGGGGAGCCAGGCCCAGCCAATCAGAATGATGTTTTCCCCACAAAATTGCTTTATTACAGATAAATTCTTCTCCGCACCCCAATCCCCCCTCAGACAATCCCGCATTTGAAGAAGCTGCATGTGGAGTTCCTGGGCAAAACATGGTCTGCGGTTGTGAGGCCGGGTGGACGTACTGCCAAATTCTCTAAAATGACGGAGGCAGCTTATGGTAGAAAAATGAACATTAAATTCTCTGCAACATCTCTGGTGGGCATTCTTGCAGTCAGCATTCCAATTGCACGCTCCCTCAAAACTTGAAACATCTGTGGTGTTGTGTGACAAAACTGCATATTTTAAGGTGGCCTTTTATTGTCCCCAGCACAAGGTGAACCTGTGTAATGATCATGTTGTTTAATCAGCTTCTTGATATGCCACACCTGTCAGGTATTAACATGGGACCAACACTACATATCTTGTTTTAAATTTTTGTTCAGTGTAGATTTATCCATAATGTTGATGCCGAAAAAGCTTTTGACTGTCTTGAATTACCTTTTCTATTCAAAACTTTGGAAGCTGTCATATTTCCAACTGAAATAATACATCTAATACAAATATTATATAAATGTCCTAAAGCAAAAATATACACAAATACGTTATCTGGTGAAATTCCTTTAGAAAGAGGCACAAGACAGGGATGTCCCTTCTACCCCGTCCTGTTTGCATATTTGTTCTTCTACGAGAACCAATATCACTTTCTAAAACACAACATTATGAAGCAATCCTTGGATAGCTTTTCAGAATTCCAAGATAAATTGGAAAACTAAAGGCATAGAAAAAAAGTAAACCGTAAATGACTTGGTAATAGGAAATACATAAAAAAAAATGGATCTTTGGATATTTTCAAATACATGCAACTTAAAAGTTTTGTATCACAAAATTTCGATTGGAAATCTTTTCGACAGAGCAATCTTGAGGGAATCCTGTTTGAGTGATAAAAGTATATTCTTATGATAGGTAAGCTACACAAAACCTTGCAGAGAGCCTACCCAATCTTACAATCTCTTAGAAAGAAATATAAACTATTGGAACCAAGACTTAAAAATAACTGATATTGGTGGGAATGTTGGAACATACAGTGGGGCAAAAAAGTATTTAGTCAGCCACCAATTGTGCAAGTTCTCCCACTTAAAAAGATGAGAGAGGCCTGTAATTTTCATCATAGGTACACTTCAACTATGACAGACAAAATGAGAAAAAAAATCCAGAAAATCACATTGTAGGATTTTTAATGAATTTATTTGCAAATTATGGTGGAAAATAAGTATTTGGTCAATAACAAAAGTTTATCTCAATACTTTGTTATATACCCTTTGTTGGCAATGACAGAGGTCAAACGTTTTCTGTAAGTCTTCACAAGGTTTTCACACACTGTTGCTGGTATTTTGGCCCATTCCTCCATGCAGATCTCCTCTAGAGCAGTGATGTTTTGGGGCTGTTGCTGGGCAACACGGACTTTCAACTCCCTCCAAAGATTTTCTATGGGGTTGAGATCTGGAGACTGGCTAGGCCACTCCAGGACCTTGAAATGCTTCTTATGAAGCCACTCCTTCGTTGCCCGGGCGGTGTGTTTGGGATCATTGTCATGCTGAAAGACCCAGCCACGTTTCATCTTCAATGCCCTTGCTGATGGAAGAAGGTTTTCACTCAAAATCTCACGATACATGGCCCCATTCATTCTTTCCTTTACACGGATCAGTCGTAATGGTCCCTTTGCAGAAAAACAGCCCCAAAGCATGATGTTTCCACCCCCATGCTTCACAGTAGGTGGTATGGTGTTCTTTGGATGCAACTCAGCATTCTTTGTCCTCTAAACATGACGAGTTGAGTTTTTACCAAAAAGTTCTATTTTGGTTTCATCTGACCATATGACATTCTCACAATCTTCTTCTGGATCATCCAAATGCTCTCTAGCAAACTAAAGACGGGCCTGGACATGTACTGGCTTAAGCAGGGGGACACGTCTGGCACTGCAGGATTTGAGTCCCTGGCGGCGTAGTGTGTTACTGATGGTAGGCTTTGTTACTTTGGTCCCAGCTCTCTGCAGGTCATTCACTAGGTCCCCCCGTGTGGTTCTGGGATTTTTGCTCACCGTTCTTGTGATCATTTTGACCCCACGGGATGAGATCTTGCGTGGAGCCCCAGATCGAGGGAGATTATCATTGGTCTTGTATGTCTTCCATTTCCTAATAATTGCTCCCACAGTTGATTTCTTCAAACCAAGCTGCTTACCTATTGCAGTTTCAGTCTTCCCAGCCTGGTGCAGGTCTACAATTTTGTTTCTGGTGTCCTTTGACAGCTCTTTGGTCTTGGCCATAGTGGAGTTTGGAGTGTGACTGTTTGAGGTTGTGGACAGGTGTCTTTTATACTGATAACAAGTTCAAACAGGTGCCATTAATACAGGTAACGAGTGGAGGGCAGAGGAGCCTCTTAAAGAAGAAGTTACAGGTCTGTGAGAGCCAGAAATCTTGCTTGTTTGTAGGTGACCAAATACTTATTTTCCACCATAATTTGCAAATAAATTCATAAAAAATCCTACAATGTACGGGCCTCCCGGGTGGCGCAGTGGTCTAGGGCACTGCATCGCAGTGCTAACTGCGCCACCAGAGTCTCTGGGTTCGCGCCCAGGCTCTGTCGCAGCCGGCCGCGACCGGGAGGTCCGTGGGGCGACGCACAATTGGCATAGCGTCGTCCGGGTTAGGGAGGGTTTGGCCGGTAGGGATATCCTTGTCTCATCGCGCTCCAGCGACTCCTGTGGCGGGCCGGGCGCAGTGCGCGCTAACCAAGGGGGCCAGGTACACGGTGTTTCCTCCGACACATTGGTGCGGCTGGCTTCCGGGTTGGAGGCGCGCTGTGTTAAGAAGCAGTGCGGCTTGGTTGGGTTGTGGTTCGGAGGACGCATGGCTTTCGACCTTCGTCTCTCCCGAGCCCGTACGGGAGTTGTAGCGATGAGACAAGATAGTAATTACTAGCGATTGGATACCACGAAAATTGGGGAGAAAATGGGAGAAAAAAAAAAAAAAAAAAAATCCTACAATGTGATTATCTGGATTTTTTGAAGTGTTGAAGTGTACCTATGATGAAAATTACAGGCCTCTCTCATCTTTTTAAGTGGGAGAACTTGCACAACTGGTGGCTGACTAAATACTTTTTTGCCCCACTGTAACTAATGAGATTAGAGTTAACAAAAATGTAGTTTTTTTATGTTACCTTTATTTAACTAGGCAAGTCAGTTAAGAACAAATTGTTATTTACAATGATGGCCTTGTTCAGGGGCAGAACGACCGATTTTTACCTTGTCGGCTCGGGATTTGATCCAGCAAACCTTTCGGTTACTGGCCCAACGCTCTAACCACTAGGCTACCTGCCGCCCCTTAATCAGATGCGCCGCTTAATCCTGTATCAATTAATGTGTGGTATTTATTATACAAAAAACTAAATTGAAGTGTAAAATGAATAATGACCCAATAATCTATGCTTTCTGGGAATGTTAGGAAGTCCAAAAGTTATGGGCGGTGTTAGAAAGTTGTTTGTCAGAAGTAGTACAATGTACATTTACTTTTAATCCGTCTTTCTGCATATTTCAAAACATGGCATATGAGGGCGCAATGAGATACCCGATAGGTTGGATAATACTTTTCTTGTCAATCATCTTTAGAAAAATGTATGCTTAAAAACTGTAAATCAACCAACTCTCTGTTGTTAACGCAATGGAAAGGTAAAATACTTTGTTATCAAAACATTTTAAGTGCGTGGGCTATGGAGAGAAACAAAATTGTGCAGTTTGAGGCCATGTGGCGGAAACTGATGCAGGCACCGGAGATGGGGGTGTGTGCTAGTGAGTCTGGACAGGTGTGATGTAGTTGTTTGTATGTGTATGTTTTGTATTGTTTATAAAATATTTAAATGAAATTCACCCCCAAAAAAAGATCATCTTTGGTGACCGAGGAATATCTAATTTCAGTTGTATGGAATGATTGTCAGATAGTTAAGTCTGTGCATTGTCTGCTCAAATAGGTTATATTAATACTGAAGGTAACACCCACCAGAGGGCTAAATAGTCTTGAAAAAATATTGATATCATACAGGACTTTGGGATTTTGGCTTTGATGCCCTTTATCTACTTCCCCAGAGTCATGAACTTGTGAAGACCATTTTTATGTCTCTGTGTTCAGTATGGAGGAAGTTAGAAGTAGTTTTGTGAGCCAATGCTAACTAGCATTAGCGCAATGACGGGAAGTCTATGGGTATACCCATAGACTGCTAGTTAGCAACTTCCTTAAAACTGCACGCAGGGACTTAAACGTGGTATACACAAGTTTGTCTGACTCGGGGAAGTAGATAAAGGGCCTCATTGACAAAATCCCTAAGTATCCCTTTTTACACCTACATCAGCTTTAGGGAGGAGTAATATGCTGGCCAATGGTGGTTGAATTTGAGATCAGCTGTGCAGGTGATTTTAGCACAAATGTATGGTTTAACCAGAGATCAACTTGTCTAAAGATGGTGCTCAAAGTTGGTTGCAATTAACCCATAGTGTGGAAGTATTTATATAACACAGGAAATCACATTTTTGACTGCACTGGGCCTTTAAATTAAATTGAGGTCATTTTATTTTTTACTCAAACCACATGTGGGCAGCATTGAATTGGCTCGCGGCCCTTACACCCCTGGTTTAGTCTATTGGGGAGAAGTTAGTATGAGGATGTGTTTATAATATGTGTTTAGTCTGCTGGGACCAGTTTTTCAAAAGTTATCTGTCTGGATTTCACCTATCAGATGGGATTAAATGCATAGAAAAAGAATAAATTGAACGGACGAATCATTGACTTGAATGGGGACTCCCGTTCTGTTCATTCTATTTCTTTGCAATTAATCCTATCAAATCAAATCTTATTGGTCACATACACGTGTTTAGCAGATTTTATTGTTGGTGTAGCGAAATGCTTCTAGTTCCGACAGGGCAGCAATATCTAACAAGTAATATCTAACAATTTCACAACAAATGCCTAATACACACAAATCTATGTAAAGGAATGGAATTAAGAATATATAAATATATGGATGAGCAATGTCAGAGCGGCATAGACTAAGATACAGTAGATAGTATAGAATACAGTATATGCACATGAGATGAGTAATGCAAGATATGTAAACATTATTAAACTGACATTATTAAAGTGACTAGTGTTCCATTTATTAAAGTGGCCAATTAATTCAAGTCTGTGTAGGCAGCAGCCTCTCTGTGCTAGTGATGGCTGTTTAACAGTCTGATGGCCTTGAGATAGAGCTGTTTTTCAGTCTCTCGGCCCCAGCTTTGATGCACCTGTACTGACCTCCCCTTCTGGATGATAGCGGGGTGAACAGGCAGTGGCTCGGGTGGTTGTTGTCCTTGATGATCTTTTTGGCCTTGTGACATCGGGTGCTGTAGGTGTCCTGGAGGGCAGGTAGTTTGCCCCCGGTGAGGCGTTGTGCAGACCGCACCACCCTCTGGAGAGCCCTGCGGTTGTAGGCAGTGCAGTTACGGTACCAGGTGGTGATACAGCCCGACATGATGCTCTCAATGGTGTTTGTGAGGGTTTTAGGTGACAAGCCACATTTCTTCAGCCTCCTGAGGTTGAAGAGGCACTGTTACGCCTTCTTTACCACACTGTCTGTGTGGGTGTACCACTTCAGTTTGACAGTGATATGTACGCCGTGGAACTTAACTTTCCACGTTCTCCACTGCTCTGCAATGCTGAAATAATTACGTCTTCAGTCTCAACTGGTAAAGGCATGGCCTAAAGGACCGCTTGATTTTGCGTTTTAAACTGTGATCAACCTCCACGTTAGTACATGATTCAAGTCAAGGGCCTGATGTGGATAGGGGGGTGCTCCCTCTGCTGTTTCCTGAAGTCCACGATCATCTCCTTTGTTCTGTTGACGTTAAGTGAGAGGCTATTTTCCTGACATCACACTCTCAGAGCCCTCTCCTCCTCCCTGTAGGCTGTCTCGTCGTTGTTGGTAATCAAGCCTACTACTGTTGTGTCGCCTGCAAACTTGATTGAGTTGGAGGCGACAAGGTAAAAATGTATCATTCTGCCCCTGAACAAGGCAGTTAACCCACTGTTCCCCGGTAGGCCGTCATTGTAAGTAAGAATTTTTCTTAACTGACTTTCCTAGTTAAATAAAGGAAAACCAAAAAATCAACATTTTTGTTAACTGTAATCTCTTAGTTATGTTCCAACATTCCCGCCAATATCCATTATTTTTAAGTCTTGGTTCCAATTGTTTATATTTTTTCTAAGAGATTGTCAGTTGGATAGGCTCCCTGCAAGGTTTTGTATAGCTTACCTATCATATGAATATACTTTTCTCACTCAAATAGGATTCCCTCAAGATTGCTCTGTCGAAGATTTCCAATTGAAATTTTGTGATACAAAACCTTTAAGTTTGTATGTATTTGAAAATATCTACATTGGTCAATCCAAAAATAGATTTATTTCCTATTACCTAGTCATTTACGGTTTGCGTTTTTCTTAACTGACTTGCCTAGTTAAATAAATATAACTTTTTTTTAAAACAGCATTCTTACATAGATATTCCTCTTGTCCAGATGGGATGGGGCATTGTGATGGCGATTGCATCATCTGTGGACCTACTGGGGCAGTAAGCAAATTGAAGTGCGTGTAGCTCGACAGGTAAGGTGGAGGTGATAGGACCCTTGACTAGTCTCTCATAGCATTTCATGATGACAGAAGTGAGTGCTATAGGGCCCTTGACTTGAATCCATCCAATAGGTGAAATACAGATAGATAACAAAAAAAAAATGGGCCCTAGGGTTGAGTGAGGATGAGGATTGCACTGTGGTGCAGTCTAGTGTGGTAGTAATGTGAACTGACCATGGGTAATAACAGAACCAGTGTGATGAGGGTGGCATCTCTGATAGCAGAAAATACTTATACTCCACTGTGTAAAATATAAATGTTGTTATTGTCTGCTGTGTGGCGACTGCACCCTTGGTCTGTTGCCTCCTGCAGATGGGGTGTAGCTGTGCTCTGCCTCATCCTCTAATGCATTGTGACTTGTTTGGGGCATAGTGACAATAGTGGTAGGCAGGGGAAGGCAAGAAGAAGCCCCAATGAGGACAACAAGCGAGCATCACATACTGTGAAATCTTCTTCCAGACAGTCCCCGAGTTTGTCCTGTGTTAGTTTGGAGAGAGAGAGAGACGCTCCTGTGTCCTGAGTTGTCCTCTTAGTCGATATGCTGTTTATGCTTCATTTGAACCTTCCATCTACATTTTAGTCATTTAACAGATGCTCTTATCCAGGGTGACTTACAGGAGCAATTAGGGTTAAGTGCCTTGCTCAAGGGCACATCGACAGATTTTTCACAGACTCCGGGATTCGAACCAGTGACCTTTCGATTACTGGCCCAACGCTCTTAAGCGCTAGGCTACCTGCCGACCATATATACAGTATCTACGCATTTTCTCCTTTTAAATCAATGTTGTACTCTTCCTGAGTTTCCCCCCAATTTCTTTTAACAAGGTTTCCTTGTAATGCACACTCAGAATTTTAATTGTTAAGTGGATAGATGCATCCAGTTCACAGTAAGAAACCTAGTTGACGTCATGCAGGGCCCTTGACTTGAATCCTGTACTAACGTTGAGGTTGATCACAGTTTAAAATGCAAAATCAAGCGGTCCTTTAGGCCATGCCTTTTCCAGTTGAGATTGAAGACGTAATTATTTCAGCATTGCAGAGCTGTTAATCCCCACTTCAAACGCATCAAAGCCACAGCTCTGATGTAGAGGGGATCAGAAAGGTCTGGTCCTACAGTTCAAATAATTGTTCCCCTCTTTGTGCCACATTAAGGATGTGTACCAAATGGCATCGTATTCCTTTTTGGTTTCCAGCCAAATTTATGCCTTGATCCCCACCCAAAATGCAATGGGTTTAGCATGTGTTAATAGGACTCAGGAGGTAGGTACAGTCAGGGCCGTGCACCCCAAAAAATCTCGCAACCGCGTTCAGACTCATTGAGCAATTATTACAAGGAGGGGGAGAAGCAGCGCAATCTGATGAATAAAGTATTTTGCAAAACTGTTTTTAATAAAGGCTGCACTTATTATCAACACAGACAAAAAAACACAGACAAAAAACAATTGTAAAAAATACTCTAGCATACCATTAATAGGTCTAAATCCAGCGCAACTCCAGTTCAAATCAAATTTTCTTGGTCACATGCGCAGAATACAACAGTTACAGTGAAATGCTTACTTACGTGCCCCTAATCAACAATGCAGTAAAAAAAAAATATATATATATATATATATACACTGCTCAAAAAAATAAAGGGAACACTTAAACAACACAATGTAACTCCAAGTCAATCATACTTCTGTGAAATCAAACTGTCCACTTAGGAAGCAACACTGATTGACAATAAATTTCACATGCTGTTGTGCAAATGGAATAGACAACAGGTGGAAATTATAGGCAATTAGCAAGACACCCCCAATAAAGGACTGATTTTGCAGGTGGTGACCACAGACCACTTCTCAGTTCCTATGCTTCCTGGCTGATGTTTTGGTCACTTTTGAATGCTGGCGGTGCTCTCACTCTAGTGGTAGCATGAGACGGAGTCTACAACCCACACAAGTGGCTCAGGTAGTGCAGCTCATCCAGGATGGCACATCAATGCGAGCTGTGGCAAGAAGGTTTGCTGTGTCTGTCAGCGTAGTGTCCAGAGCATGGAGGCGCTACCAGGAGACAGGCCAGTACATCAGGAGACGTGGAGGAGGCCGTAGGAGGGCAACAACCCAGCAGCAGGACCGCTACCTCCGCCTTTGTGCAAGGTGGAGCACTGCCTGAGTCCTGCAAAATGACATGATAGTTTGTTGGTGATGTGGACATCAAGGAACTTGAAGCTCTCAACCTTCTCCACTACAGCCCAGTCGATGAGAATGGGGGCGTGCTCAGTCATCTTTTTCCTGTAGTCCACAATCATCTCCTTTGTCTTGATCACATTGAGGGAGAGGTTGTTGTCCTTGGACCCCATGGCCATGTCTGTGACCTCCTCCCTATAGGCTGTCTCGTCGTTGTCTGTGATCAGGCCTACCACTGTTGTGTCATCTGCAAACTTAATGATGGTGTTGGAGTCGTGCCTGGCCATGCTGTCATGAGTGAACAGGGAGTACAGGAGGGGACTGAGCACGCACCCCTGGGGGGCCCCTGTGTTGAGGATCAGCGTGGTGGATGTGTTGTTACATTCCTTTACCACCTGGGGGCGGCCCGTCAGGAAGTCCAGGATCCAGTTGCAGAGGGAGGTGTTTAGCTTTAGCTTATTGATGAGCTTTGAGGGCACTGTGGTGTTGAACGCTGAGCTGTAGTCAATGAACAGCATTCTCATAAAAGTGTTCCTTTTGTCCAGGTGGGAAAGGGCAGTGTGGAGCGCAATAGAGATTGCATCATCTGTGGATCTGTTGGGGCGGTATGCAAATTGAGGTGGGTCTAGGGTTTCTTGCATAATGGTGTTGATGTGAGCCATGACCAGCCTTTCAAAGAACATCATGGCTACAGACCTGAGTGCTACAGGTCGGTAGTCATTTAGGCAGGTTACCTTAGTGTACTTGCCACAGGGATTATGGTGGTCTGCTTCAAACATGTTGGTATTACAGAATCGGACAGGGAGAGGTTGAAAATGTCAGTGAAGACACTTGCCAGATGGTCAGCACATGCTCGCAGTACACGTCTTGGTAATCCGTCTGACCCTGCGGCCTTGTGAATGTTCACCTGTTTAAAGGTCTTACTCACATCGGCTGCCGAGAGCGTGATCACACAGTCTTCCGCAACAGCTGGTGTTCTCATGTGTGTTTCAGTGTTATTTGCCTTGAAGCGAGCATAGAAGTAGTTTTGCTTGTCTGGTAGGCTCGTGTCACTGGGCAGCTCTCAGCTGTGCTTCCCTTTGTAGTCTTTAATGGTTTGCAAGCCCTGACACATTTGACGAGCGTCAGAGCCGGTGTAGTACGATTCGATCTTAGTCCTGTATTGATGCTTTGCCTGTTCGGTGGTTTGTTGGAGGGCATAGCAGGATTTCTTAGAAGCTTCCGGGTTAGAGTCCCGCTCCTTGAAAGCGGCAGCTCTAGCCTTTCGCTCAGTGTGGATGTTGCCTGTAATCTATGGCTTCTGGTTTTGGTATGTACGTACAGTCACTATGGGGACGACATCATCGATGCACTTATTGTTGAAGCCAATGACTGATGTGATGTACTCTTCAATGCCATCGGAGGAATCCCGTAACATATTCTAGTCTGTGCTAGCAAAACAGTCCAGTAGCTTAGCATCTGCTTCATCTGACCACATTTTTATTGATCAAGTCACTGGTGCTTCCTGCTTTAATTTTTTCTTGTAAATAAGAATCAGGAGGATAGAATTATGGTCAGATTTGCCAAATGGAGGGCGAGGGAGAGCTTTGTATGCGTGTGTGGAGTAAATGTGGTCCAGAGTTTTTTCCCCTCTGGTTGCATATTTAACATGCTGATAGAAATTTGGTAAAACTGATTTAAGTTTCCCTGGATTAAAGTCCCCGTCTAGAGCGGGTGAATGTTTTCCTGTTTGCTTATGGCGGAATACAGCTCATTGAGTGCGGACTTAGTGCCATCATCAGTCTGTGGTGGTATGTAGACAGCTACAAAAAATACAGATGATAACTCTCTATGTAGATAGTGTGGTCTACAGCTTTTCATGAGATACTCTACCTCAGGCGAGCAAAACATCGAGACTTCCTTCGATATCGTGCACCAGCTGTTATTTACAAAAGTACATCGTCCGCCGCCCCTTGTCTTACCAGATGCCGCTGTTCTGTCCTGCCGATATAGCGCATAATCAGCCAGCCAGTTGTTGCCGCTATCATGTATCCCAGTGCTATTCAAACTTTTTGACCTGCGACCCTTCCCCCTCCCCAAAAGGAGTGGTATAGAACATTTGACTCACGCACATGCAAGTGTGCACACGTGAACATGCGTTCACAATCGCTGCGCAAATACAGCCTGTCATTACAGCCGTAAATGTTAATGCATTTTCAAAGCGCAAGACAGGGTACAGGAATACATAGCGTTTTACACCTGATTTTAGAGCAGAAAGTAATTCATTTTAGCAGCCAATATTAACTAGGGATATACATGTATCATGTCACTCCTCTGGAGTCCCAGCAAGCAAAATCATACAACCTACTTGTAGCAGAGGTTGCAGGATTGGATGAAAAGCATGTTCTGTCAGCATTGTGCCATCACTTTGGAGTGTAGCCTGCCTGCAGAGTGCTCGTTGCCAGCCAGGTAGCCATGTTCATTCTCACAAATATGTTGCATCTTCATCCCATAATATTGAAGGCAATGTGATGTTACAGCTGCTTCTTTACACATACAGTGCATTCGGAAAGTATTCAGACCCCTTGACTTTTCCACATTTTGTTACGTTACAGCCTTATTTTAAAATTGATTAAATTGTTTTTTTCACACAATACCCCATAATGACAAAGCCCCCACAAAAAAATATTTGCAAATTTATATACACTACCGTTTAAAAGTTTGAGGTCACATAGAAACTTCCCTGTTTTTGAAAGAAAAGCACATTTTTTGTCCATTTAAAATAACATGAAATTGATCAGAAATACAGTGTAGACATTGTTAATGTTGTAAATGACTATTGTCGCTGGAAACTGCAGATTTTTTATGGAATATCTACATAGATGTACAGAGACCCATTATCAGCAACCATCACTCCTGTGTTCCAATGGCACATTGTGTTAGCTAATCCAAGTTTATCGTTTTAAAAGGCTAATTGATCATTAGAAAACCCTTTTGCAATTATGTTAGCATAGCTGAAAACTGTTGTCCTGATTAAAGAAGCAATAAAACTTGCCTTCTTTAGACTAGTTGAGTATCTGGAGCAACAGCATTTGTAGGTTCCATTAGAGGCTCAAAATGGACATAAACAAAGAACTTTCTTCTGAAACTCGTCAGTCTATTCTTGTTCTGAGAAATGAAGGCTATTCCATGCGAGAAATTGCCAAGAAACTGAAGATCTCGTACAATGCTGTGCACTACTCCCTTCACAGAACAGCGCAAACTGTCTCTAACCAGAATAGAAAGAGGAGTGGAGGCCCCGGTGCACAAGTGAGCAAGATGACTCCGGGATGCTGGCCTTCTAGGCAGAGTTGCAAAGAAAAAGCCATATCTAAGACTGGCCAATAAAAATAAAAGATTAAGATGGGCAAAAGAACACTGGACAGAGGAACTCTGCTTGGATGGCCAGCATCACGAAGTCGCCTCTTCACTGTTGACGTTGAGACTGGTGTTTTGCGGGTACTATCTAATGAAGCTGCCAGTTGAGGACTTGTGAGGCGTCTGTTTCTCAAACTAGATGCTAATTTAACGACGACTTGCGGGCAATTGGTTCAGAACAACAATCACAACAATGTATACAAACACATACTTTTTGGGGAAATTATACCACCCCTAAATAGGGCACTTTGGAGACTGGAAGGGCAAAGGTGTATGTGCTCTGCACAGGTAGAGCCCTATCTGTGCACGTGCCTGGGTGTTGCAGTATGTTTGACCTTCATGCATTTCCTCTTGTGATTTTCACACATATCTAATAATATCCCATTTGCTCATTGGTAACAACCTTTTCAAGCTGTATGTTTGAAATTCAATTGACTTGCAGCTGATTAGAAATAGACCCTGGAGTGAGGAATCCCACCGCATGTAGATGATAAGATTTTGTGCTTTACACATCAATATTCTTTGGTAATTTCAGTTTCAGGATAATTACCTGCCACACCCTGTATATTTTCCACAGATTACCATCCCATCTCTGTATTTTACTTTGCTTATGTTAGAAGAATCTAATTCTCCATCGCTGGGGAGTTTGCCCATCAACTGCAATTTGTCAGCAATTTTTCAGCTTTTTTTGCTTTTTTGTAAGCGCCAGGCAGCAAGCAGACTGTATCGCACAGCAGCTGTATTGTACATTACATTTTGCAGGGCATGCACCACCTAACTTACACTTTTTGTTTTCAATGCAGAATAGCACCTGGGTCTTTATAATGATAAGAGCACATATTCGTTTTTTGTATCATCTTACCAGCAGCAGTGGTTATTTAGCAGAATTTGAGAGCCAATCTGGCTACTCTCTCTCCTCACTGAATGCTGGTGTCCCAAATGGTACCTTATTCCCTATATAGTGCACTACTTTTGACCAGAGTAGGGTGCCATTTGGGACGTAATCATGTGTCTGTGGGACTTTATTTTTTAACTCTGCTCTTTCATCCCCTCTCTCACTAATTGGTTCCCATTATCTCTGGAGTTGTAAGTTTACACATCAATGCTACCGTACTGCTTACTTATTATTGTTAATTCTGTTCACCCAACATTAAGCTAAGACACACTTCTTGCACTCTCTCCAGGGTTTCCACATTGTGCCTCTCTAATGCCTGCCACACCCTGCCTTAATGTTGCTGGACCCCAGGAAGAGTAGCTTCTGCCTTGGCAGCAGCTAATGGGGATCCTTAATAAATACAAATAAAAGTGCCTTGCTTCTGTTTTTTGGGAAGAAAGGGTGGTGGTGGAAGATGTCAAAAAAATGTATGTCAATAAGGTGACAGACATTGTGTGCTCTGTAGCTCTAGTAGTGGAATGGGACTGGTCCATTTCCTGTGTGGATCAAAGCAGGTCTGCGGTGTCAACACTTATTTGTTTTTACCAGGACTCATTCAAAGCTGTCACCACAACAGTATGCATGTATACCAAAACCAAGGGTTATAGGATTTACTCATTGAGTTAAAAGATAGTTGGTAGCTCTGAAAGCCAGTACTTCAGATCTTGAGGTCTTATATTATGATTCAACTCTGCCCTTCTGTATGATGAAGATAGCACTGTTTACCAACAAAGATCAAACCGCATGGACGAATCGTCTCGTTCACCATTATTGCAATATTCATGCCCATATGTAGTGAGTTGTTTTGATGTTTCTCTGCATGTAGCTCCTACATGCATATAGATAGCCTTTCATCTCGGTGTCTTTAGTAACATTCATCTCTCTCTCTCTCTCTCTCTGTCTCTCTGTCTCTCTCAAAATGTGTGTGTGTGCTGCTTACTTGCCTTCGGCCAATGTGTTTTGTTCACTGGATTCCCAGATTCAGCATTCCTGGCTTGTGAATATGTATGGAGATCAAGATAAAGAATAGAGGTGACCAGAGGGCTTAATGTCTACACTGACTCCCTCTTCCTATAGACATGTTCTACAGGGATAATTATCATGGCCCAGTTCTCTCCTCCAGTGTCCCTAACTGTTCCTGTGATCCTGCACTCTTACAAAAATGGGTGCTTTCTAGAACCTAAAAGGGTTATTCATCTGTCACCATAGGTGAACCCTTTGAAGAACCTTTTTGGTTCCAAGTATAACTATTTTGAATTCCAGGTAGAACTATTTTTTGGATTCCATGTAGAACCATTTCCTTTTTCCTATGTGGACAGCTGAATAACCTTTTTGGAACCCTTTTTTTAAAGAGTGTAGTTGTCCTTTAAGACCTCTGTCTGCCACTGAGGGTGAATGAGGAACTGAGGAAGGACTACAAACAGTACACCCTCGCTAGCACAGGGAATAGAATAATTATCTCTGTCCCCCTCCCGTGCTACCGAAGGGGTTCGGAACGTTTCAGCCGACTCTTTGCCCTGAACAAGTACCATGAAGAAACTTTGTCACGAAAGGAATGTCCCTTTTTTTGACAACTTTGATTTGCTGTGGGAGTGACCAGCACTTTTTAAAAGAGATGGGATTCACCCAGGATTATTTCCAGCAACATCACCAACTGTTTTGGAGACTGCTCCAGTTCTCCATGTGAGAATAAGCAACAGAGGACTTGGAAAGCAAATCAACTCCTGTAGAAATTACACTATGGTTACTGTGAATAACCTAGTTGATGTTCCTTTAACTCCGCCTTCTAGTGAGTTTATACAAACTGTCATTTCATACCATTCTGTTAGATTGGAAACTGTCAGAAAATGTGAACGTTAATCATTTGGTTGTTATTCCATTGGTTACCTAGAGGGGGATGCCCCAGGGGCCGAGTGGTCCACACTCATTGAATATGACCCTTTTAAACGTTAGAGCAATCAATAGTGAAACCTTTCTCGTGAATGACCTCATTACTGAGCGCAAAGTTGATTGCATGTTTCTCACTGAAACATGGCTGTCATCAGACTGTAGTGCTTCTCTTATTGAAGCCTCACCCTCGGACTACAGCTTTTCATACCCAGAAACGGGAAAAAAGGGTGGGGGGACAGTCTCTTTTTACTAATGCTGTCAGCTGTAAGGATATTTAGTTTGGTAACTTTGGGTCTTTTGAGCATCATGCTATACTGTTTAGCCACCAGTGCTGGCTATAACACTGTATAGGCCATCAATGCGCTGCCCCATTTCTATTGTCCACAATTACTATGATAAAGTCATTGTATTGGGAGATTTTAATATTCGTGTTGACAAAGAGACTGACACCAAGGCCATTGCATTTATGAATCTTTTGAGCTCTATAGACTTTATCCAACATGTTACTGGGCCCACCCATAACCGCGGCCGTACTCTGGACCTGGTTATTACCAAGTGTCTTCCTATTGACATATCCTCTATTGTTGACGTTGTTTTATCTGATCACCGCTGTGTATTTTGTACTACCCTGTTGCCTATAGCACCGGGTTAAGAAATGCTATCTTACCTCTAAAGTTGCTACAGATTTTATTGAGTGTATGAACGATACTCCACCACCTATTCAGCCTTCCTCTTGTTATGATTTAGTTGATCACTTTAAATGCAAATTAAAGGCAACCATTGATGCCATAGCTAGAGTAAAGTTGAAAAAGGCCACATCCGAATGGAGAGCCCCTTGGATGAGTAAGGAAACAAAACAATTAAAATACATTTTAGAAGTGTAGAAAGTCAGAGTTGCAGGTCCATATGATATTTTGAGAGAGCAACTTGGCATATTTAACAAGGCAGTTAGAAAAGCCAGACGGGCTAATTTTTCTAACTTGATCACTATTAATCAGAATAATTCGATAGTGCTCTTCTCTACCATTGTTGCCCTCATAAATCCTACCCCCTCAAACCTATGTGAACTTTCCTCCACATCTAAATGTGATGAGTTTGCTGCATATTTCAGAGATAAGATAACAAACATTAGGTTGGGTATCAGTCAAGCAAGTTTGATGAATTGTGTCCCAGCCTACCACGCAAAGGCACTATGGATTTATTTTCCTTGGTTGACACAGATATGCTCAGGAAAGGGATATCACAACTTAAGCCTTCTACCTGCCTTCTCGATCCTATCCCCACCACCTTCTTCAAAACAGTTTTTATTTGCGTATATGAAGAAGTGCAAGCTATTGTTAATCACTCCCTGTTCACAGGCACTTTCCACACTGCATTAAAAACTGCTATGGTGAAACCCCTTCTGTATTCTTCAGCTCTAAGCATATTTCGGGCCAATCTCCAACCTTCCATTCTTAACCCTTTGACACATACCAACACATGGGTGTGATCACTCTACGGTGGTCTCTGCAATGTACGCTCACACCAGTGTGATTAGAATGCTTATTTAGAGCTGGCCACTGTTTTTCACAAACATTTTGCACAAACACAGTCCTTACCACATTATGTCCTGAATGTGATCAGTTTTTTTTAGATGCAATGTTAAGACATTCACAGAAGTAGGGACAGCATAAAACAATCATCCAAACCGGAAAATATAGGTGACATTGGTCCTAGCGCTAACTGAGGAACGATTGACTTAACACAAGTGGTCCTATTTAGCTAACTCTCGGCTGACAGAGACCATGTATTAGCAAATAGCAATTACTATTTACAATTCATCACATCACAGGTGAGCTCACAATTGATCAAAATAACTGAGTAAAACACTTCCTAAAAATCAATCTCTGCGTCAACCAAAGATGAGAAGAGGAGACCAGATGAGTTTGGTCTGATGAGGTGAACCATCCCTTCACCTCATTTTGATATAACATCTCTGGTCTGAAAGATGTTTACGTGACACCCAGAATGCATTGTATAATGTCAACAAACATTGCTCCACACACAGCTGGAAAATACCTTAGCATTAGCTCTTCATAATCAATACAACCTTCAAAAAAGTATTTTACATACAGTACCAGTCAAAAGTTTGGACCCACCGACTCATTCAAGGGTTTTCTTTATTTTTACTATTTTCTACATTGTAGAATAATAGTAAAGACATCAAAACTATGAAATAACACATATGGAATCATGTAGTAACCAAAAAAGTGTTAAACAAATCAAAATATATTTTACATTCTTCAAAGTAACCACCGTTTCCCTTGATGACAGCTTTGCACACTCTTGGCATTCTCTCAACCAGCTTCTCCTGGAATGCTTTTCAAACAGTCTTGAAGGAGTTCCCACATATTCTGAGCACTTGTTGGCTGCTTTTCCTTCACTCTGCGGTCCAACTCATCCAAAACCATCTGAATTGGGTTGAGGTCGGGTGATTGTGGAGGCCAAGTCATCTGATGCAGCACTCCATCACTCTCCTTCTTGGTTCAATAGCTCTTACACAGCCTGGAGGTCTGTTGGGTCATTGTCCTGTTGAAAACAAATGATAGTCCCACGAAGCGCAAACCAGATTAGGATGGCGTATCGCTGCAGAATGATGTGGTAGCCATGCTGGTTAAGTGTGCCTTGAATTCTCAATAAATCACAGACAGTGTCACCAGCAAAGCACCCCCACACCATCACACCTCCTCCTCCATGCTTCATGGTGGGAACCATACATGCAGAGATCATCCGTTCACCTACTCTGCCTCTCACAAAGACATGGTGGTTGGAATGAAAAATCACACATTTTGACTCATCAGACCAAAGGACAGCTTTCCACTGGTCTAATGTCCATTGCCATGTCATGTTTCTTGGCCCATGCAAGTCTCTTCTTCTTATTGGTGTCCTTTAGTAGTGGTTTCTTTGCCGCATTTCGAACATGAAGGCCTGATTCACTCAGTCTCCTCTGAACAGTTGATGTTGATATGTGTCTGTTACTTGAACTCTGAAGCATTTATTTGGGCTACAATTTCTGAGGCTGGTAACTCTAATGAACTTATCTTCTGCAGCAGAGGTAACTCTGGGTCTTCCTTTCCTGTGGCAGTCCTCATGAGAGCCAGTTTCCTCATAGCGCTTGATTGTTTTTCCGACTGAAGTTTTCCTCATTGACTGACCTTCATGTCTTAAAGTAGTAATGGACTGTTTCTCTTTGCTTATTTGAGCTTTTCTTGCCATAATATGGACTTGGTCTTTTACCAAAAAGGGCTATCTTCTGTATACCACCCTCATCTTTTCACATCACAACTGATTGGTTCAAACACATTAAGAAGGAAAGAAATTTCACAAATTAACTTTGAACAAGGCACACCTGTTAATTGAAATGCATTCCAGGTGACTACCTCATGAAGCTGGTTGAGAGAATGCCAAGAGTGTGCAAAGCTGTCATCAAGGCAAAGCGTGGCTACTTCGAAGAATCACAAATATAAAATACAGTTGAAGTCGGAAGTTTACATACACCTTAGCCAAATGCATTTAAACTCAGTTTTTCACAATTCCTGACATTTAATCCTGGTAAAAAACTCCATGTTTTAGGTCCGTTAGGATCACCACTTTATTGTAAGAATGTGAAATGTCAGAATAACTGTAGAGAGAATGATTTATTTCAGCTTATATTTCTTTCATCACATTCCCAGTGGGTCAGAAGTTTACATACACTCAATTAATTTGGTAGCATTGCCTTTAAATTGTTTAACTTGGGTCAAACGTTTTGGGTAGCCTTCCACAAACTTAACACAATAAGTTGGGTGAATTTTGGCCCATTCCTCCTGACAGAGCTGATGTAACTGAGTCAGGTTTGTAGGCCTCCTTGCTCGCACACACTTTTTGCCCCCATGTGCAGTTGCAAACCGTAGTCTGGCTTTTTTATGGCGGTTTTGGAGCAGTGGCTTCTTCTTTGCTGAGCAACCTTTCAGGTTATGTCGATATAGGACTCGTTTTACTGTGGATATAGATACTTTTGTACCCGTTTCCTCCAGCATCTTCACAAGGTCCTTTGCTGTTGTTCTGTTCTGTGATTGATTTGCACTTTTTGCACCAAAGTACGTTAATCTGTAGGAGACAGAACGGGTCTCCTTCCTGAGCGGTATGATGCCTGCGTGGTCCCATGGTGTTTATACTTGCTTACTATTGTTTGTACAGATGAACGTGGTACCTTCAGGCGTTTGAAAATTGCTCCCAAGGATGAACTAGACTTGTGGAGGTCTCCAATTTTGGCTGATTTCTTTTGGTTTTCCCATGATGTCAAGCAAAGAAGCACTACATTTGAAGGTAGGCCTTGAAATACATCCACAGGTACACCTCCAATTGAGTCAAATGATGTCAATTAGCCTATCAGAAGCTTCTAAAGCCATGACATAATTTTCTGGAATTTTCTAAGCTGTTTAAAGGCACAGTCAACTTAGTGTATATAAACTTCTGACCCACTGGAATTGTGATACATTGAATCATAAGTGATGTACTCTGTAAACAATTGTTGGAAAAATGTATTGTGTCATGCACAAAGTAGATTTCCTAACCGACTTGCCAAAACTATAGTTTGTTAACAAGAAATTTTAACAAGAAATTTGTGGAGTGGTTGAAAAAACGAGTTTTAATGACTCCAACCTAAGTGTTTGTAAACTTCTGACTTCAACTGTATATTTTGAATTGTTTAACACTTTTTTGGTTACTACATTCAATATGTGTTATTTCATAGTTTTGATGTCTTAACTATTATTCTACAATGTAGAAAATTGTAAAAGTTAAGAAAAACCCTTGACTGAGTAGGTGTGTCCAAACCTTTGGCTGGTAATGTGTGTATATATATATATATGTGTGTGTGTGTGTGTGTATATATATATATATATATATTCAAAAGAATCTCGATTTTGTGAGCTGGTTTAATTGCTCCTCATGTATCACTTACCCAGTGATGTCTTCTCATTGTTACACTAGATTAGGCTGTCACACTCAGTTGCTGAGAGTTGAGATACTGTACAGCGATTGTCTGTATGTGAGTAATGTTCACGCTTCTCCCTTCTATTATTCGATGTGTATTTAATATTGGCTTGGGAAGTTAATGGGATGGAAACATTCATTCATTTTGCTGACAAAAAGCAATACATGAAAATGAGAATCAAGATCATTGTGTCAGTAATTGATAATTGAGGAGGTTGAATAGGTAGGGTCTTTTAATAGAGTTAATTTCAATGTAATCTGTGAGATGAAAGGATTGTTGTTCTCCCGCCCACCTTTTGAGGCCTTTCAAGACATTTACATGGAAAGTCACGTAATTCTCTGGAGATTTTTCTTCCTCTTTGATGTATGCTAATGATGGACAAACAGCAGATAACTGCATTGCTTTTAATGATGTTGTCATTAAGAACAGTGGCCCATGTTTGGTTTAAAGTTACATCATTTTCAAATGGAAAATTCAGGTGTCGGACTACTGGCAGGAGTCCTTTGCTCATTGCGCAACTACTACCAAGGTAGTGTTTAGGGCGGCAGGTAGCCTAGCGGTTAAAACATTGAGCCAGTAACCAAAAGGTTACCACCAACCTGCTAGCTACACACCTCTTCCAAACCTGCGGCCAGGCAAATGTTCTGGAGGTCTATCAAAACAAGACCCTTTTTTTTACCTCAGTTTATGTCAAGACATAAACTGCTAACTCTCTCATTATGATTCTTCAAGATGTTTCGCTAGACAGTATGTTGATGAGGGCCTCCGAGATACTGTATGTCTTTTCGTTTGTTAGTTCTGAGACTGCAGCCTTTACACAACATTTAATTGGAGTTTGTATTCTGTATTAATGCAGCTTTGGGAGCATTCATTATTCTAAATATTGTCTGCAATATTGTGACTCAATTGTGACTCAGACCCTTTTAATTGGCACTGCTGAGCTGAGACAGTGGTAGGCTGCTCCCCAATTGCACCCTATTCCCTTTATAGTGCACAACTTTTGACCAGACGTGAATAGGGTGCAATTTGGGACGCTGACGCACTATATATTGTACAAACTTTTTTTTCCTTGATGAAGATTAAACAATTACAGTTACAGTCTCAAAGTATTCTGACAAGGAAGAGACGGGATAGTGAGACGAATCAAACTGGAATATTTAGCATGAGATGCAAATCCCTTTTTCAGCCCTGATATAATTATTTTATGATTTCGTGATTGACTCAACCCCTAAGATGAGGACTTTTGCAGGTTTTAATGTAAATATATAATGAACCAAAACCCCCACTTTGCTCAGCCCTGCCAGACATGATCTCCAAAGGATAGGAGAGGCTTGGATTTACAATGTTCTGAATTTAATTTTTTGGTGCATGGCAGGCAAAAAGAGGGCAAAGAATAAGCTTTGTTCCTTGGGTGTTTTAATTTCCACTGTTACAAATGGCATGAAATTGGGTGCGATCCATCAATGGGTGAGATATAATGGACCCAAAAAGGCATTTTAAAAGGAAATTTGGGTACATTTGTAACGGTATTCCTCCTCCTCTACAACCGAAGAGGAGGAGTAGTGATTGAACCAAGGCGCAGCGGGTTGTGATGACATAATTTTAATAAGACAAGACGGGAAAAACACGAAACGAAACCACTTGAAATAATTAACAAAATAACAAAACAAATGTAGACAAACCTGAACTATACGAACTTACATATAACACTAAGAACGCACGAACAGGGAAAATAGACTACACAAAAGGAACGATGTACAAACAAACCGAACAGTCCCGTATGGTGCGACACACACTGACACAGGAGACAACCACCCACAATGAACACTGTGAAACAACCTACCTAAATATGACTCTCAATTAGAGGAAACGCCAAACACCTGCCTCTAATTGAGAGCCATACCAGGCAACCCTTAAACCAACATAGAAACAGAAAACATAGAATGCCCACCCAAACTCACGTCCTGACCAACTAACACATACAACAAACTAACAGAAATAGGTCAGGAACGTGACAACATTAACATACTTTCTGACTTTTAATCGTGTAATTTGTCGGGCTTCGTTTGAAGGGAAAATCTGTCCTTTCATAGAGGGGGGAAGGAAGCAGCCTTCCAAATTTGTACTATAATTAATTTCTTTGCTGGTAAAACTTAAGGGTCTGTGCTATCCGGGATCCTTGGCACGTCCCTATCCTAAACCCTAACCTTAGCCATAACCATTACATAACCCAAACCTTAACCTTTGACTTAACCATTTTAAATGTCAACTTCAATGGGGGTAGGGCTGTTCCAGGGAACCCGGAAAGCACAGACCAAAACTGAAGAAAGCCCCCGAAGACGATCACTTCCAAACAAATGGAATACTGCACCTTCTAATGGGCAGAACGAAGGCTTTATTCCATGGGGATTAGAAATGAGGTCTAATGTGAGGGTCTAATGTGAGGGTCTAATGTGAGGGGCTATCAGAGAGGGCAAACCGAACATTGGAGGCGTCCCAGGCCATAGTAGGTAGTTTAAGCACTATTTCCTTTTAGATCCATATCTTACAAAGGTTTGACCGAACACCAGTTTGTCCCTCAAATCCCATGCTATCAACCTATTAGTTATTTCTATTTTCCAGGGCCTGGCTTTTCATGACATGGTCACTGGTTTTGGAAATATATTTTTTTGTTGTTGTTGTATACGATACTGTTGATCATTCACAGGCGCACACTCGCGCTCACACACACACACACGTTATGTTCTTCTATCCTCGTGGGGACCTATAATTAATATCAATATCCATAAAAAAATCCTATTTACCTTAACCCTAATCCATAAACCAAACCTAACTCCTAAACCTAACCACTAACCCCTTTTCCTTACCTTAATTGTAACCCTAAACCTAACCCCTAAACTTAAAATAGCCTTTGTCCATGGGGATGTGGGAAATGTCCCAACGAGGGAGAATTTTCCTTGTTTTACTATCTTTGCACGCACACACACAGTGAGACACTTAATGTTACCATTATCTCACTTCAAAATCAATTTTAAATGGAGTCTGCTACATTTTTCTGACTAAAGTGGTACTAATAGCCATTAGCCTGTCAGTGAGGTTGTCGCTTGTGATTGTGTTCCCGGTCCTCATGTCTCTCATTGGCAATGGTCTCTTCATACTCTCCATGTCCACAATATCAGTCAGGACTTTAACGTAGCTTCTTGTGAACTGCTGCACATACGAGTTGAAGGATTTAAAAGGTAATCACTCGCCCTCCCACCCAACAATTACGTGTTTTGCCTCAAGCACCTAGCACTGAACTCAGCAGAAAGGAGCTGAGTTCTGTTATATCCATGATATTTTTCACATGGATAATTATCCTCTATTCCGATCAGACATACTCAACATACAGTATACTGAACTCTACATGTGTACTGTAACATTGTTACAAAATAGCCCCTTTGGAAGTTTGGATGGCATGTTCCATTTCCATGATCCGTGCTCCATTTGTTCCAGCGGCGTAGTTTGATGCCCTTATCTTGTTGTCATTGAGCAGCTTCAGAGCTCATCTCTAAGCTCATCCTGTAAACACATCCTCCCCGTGTCACTTCCTTTAAGCCGATGACATGACAGACAATTAGAGTTTGCTAATTTCTAATGTGGGATGTGAGTTCATGGCAGGTACTATCCAATGCATTTTTTCTGTGTGTTTTTTGGTAGGAGTTGAATAATTGGTATTCTTGTCTGTCTGGCTTAGTTTCATGAAAGCATTCTGTCAAGTGTCTAGGGGAGCGCTCCCTCTCCCATCGTCGACTGATCTACAGGCGTTGTCGGCACAATGCTCTCCATCCGGCCAAGTGGTTCTTGCTCTCATATGCAAGACCACTCAGCAGCCGCCATGCTGTCAGAGTCTGCGTGTGTTTGAACTGTAAAAGGCTGATTATGTCAGGAGGACTATAAATGAACAGATAGGATAGGTATCAAGGCAAAACATTTGATGAATTGGAAAGATGGGTGTTTACTGAAAACAACTTTATTTCAATATAGTGTTCCAAAAACAAATTGGTTTCCGATTCAACATGCTCTCCAATGAAGTTCTGTGATTACTGTTATTAATGCACTGTATATCCAAGTAAGAAGGCCTCTTAGAAAGTGTGATTTGAATTAGACTGTTAGTGAATATGATGAAAATGAACTGACACGGACAGAAAGTGGATGGAACCGGAGAGGGAGAGGTGTTAGGTTGACAAAAAGGGACATTCAGATAACTAATAGAGGATGACTGCAGGTTGTGCTGGTGGGTGTAGCTACTTTTGAGCTCCTCCAAATCGAGCTCATCATGGGGGCTCACATACAGCCACATTAATTAGTCCTCAACTGTGTCTCATTTGACTGTACAGAGCCTGACGGCGTGCTTCTCGGCTCTGCTCTTGGTTATGTTCCAAATAGCACCTTATTACGTTTGATCAGAGCCATGTGGTCCCTGCACAAAAGTAGTGTACAACATAGGGAGTAGGGTGCCAATTGGGACACTGCTCTGCACTCATCCATTCAGGAAACAGCTGGTGTCTGTTGAATCCTTAACCAACAGCTATGTGCAGAAAACACAAGAAAGAAGCAGCACTTCACCACAGAGTCTCTCGTATCTGATTTGATTCTAGATGAAGAGATTATTCATGACTGAATGGGGAGGATGGAATAGAATATTGTAGAAAAGACTTGATGGTAGGAATGTTGTAGGAGGTTGTTAACATCATCAAAAAGTTGCCTCAGTAGGAACACAGTACGTTTTGGGGTGCTGGACTATGAATAAACTAATTTGCAGCGTCAATTATCTATGATATGTCCTGAAACACCCTGTTAACTGTAATCATCAGGGTATTGATGAAACGACATGCTAAATACGCTATAGGATGTTAGTCGTTGTAAACCAGACACAGTTGCGTTATACAATGGTACATAGCTTTTGCTTTTCTTGATGCCAACGATTGCCAAATAGGCTAGTTTTTCGAAGTGTGTCTAGAAGGTTTTCAAATATTTTGAACTCCCTGCAAATGCACATGCGATTATGTCCTCACCAACACACAGTTAGCTTGGTGTTTTTGAAGTAAGCAACTTATAATAATGAGATAATTTGTCCCAGAATGTGGTCAATGCTTGGCATTTTTCTCAGGGACAGAGGAGAGCTCTATGTAACATTACTGTATTTATTCACACACGTACACATACACACACACACACTCCGACAGGAAGGGGATTCAGCGACGTGACAGCCGCTCAGCCACAGCCCCATCCTCTCTGGAGTGTCTCTCTCTGGAATTTACCTGACCCACTCTGTGTCAATGCTGGTTTGTCTGATTCTGACTACTTTACATAATGAGGTCTCCTCAAGGGCTGCTAGCCTGCTCCATTACCCAGCAGGCCCACTTGTCCGAGCAAAATCAGAACAAACTTCAGGGTTGGCTCATTTAAATCGCTCCAATTAGTTCCCCGGTCTGCCAAGTCATGACATTACATAACAGTAACAGCCATATTAGCAAGCAGTTAGATCACTATGATGACTGCAGATGTTGCTAACAGGTCACATTATGGCTGTGAGTGAGCAGGCAGTATTGACTTGTAGCATCCAACATGACAAAAAAATATATAGGAATGCCACAGTCATAAAAACACAAATGAATGTTGTTGGATCTAGAAAATGGTAAGTTAATGAAAATGCTAAGGAATTGCATAGTGTCCTGGTACTGTAATCACTTCAGACACAAGGATCATCAACACAATCACAACCTTTTATCATGATGATATTTGTATTATTTTGTTTCATGCAGTCTTGCCCCCTGGTCTCTGTGTCTGCCTCCCAACTGCCACCCTATTCCCTATTTAGTGCACTACTTTTGACCAGAGTAGTGCACCATATGTGCCATTTGGGACTCAGGCTACCTCTAGTGGGCAGACAAGGACCAGACCAGAGGGTGGATGGGCTGGGGAATCTGCCCAGGGTCCATTGGGCAGAGAGTAGATTATATCCAAAGGTATCCCCACCTCCTCCCACCAGGGCACAGAGAGCATATAGCCTTTATGATCAACTCACTGATGTAGTGGTAATGCAATATGGATTTTTTTCCTGGCCCGATTATGTCAACTCTGTAAAAATAAAGGCACCTGGGACTTCCTTCCTGCTACCAGCAGTTTATTTATATCGGCAGCAGCGGCTGGTCACGTTCAAGAGGAAAGCAAGGCAAGCTTGGTTGGGCATATACTACTAGCCCATATGCAATACAGCACTGCCAAGGTGTGTCTGTTGCCTTTGGAGTTTTAGACTCCCCATGGAGATATCATCACCAATGCCATCAGAAGTGGAGATTCTCTATGAGCAGGTTTCACTCTTCGCACATTGGCTTTTCACTCATCCTCCACAACTGTACGTTCTTCTGAGTTTCCCCAGGCTCCTATCCCCATTTATAGTTTGTGCTCCAAATGGCAACATTTTCCCTACATAGTACACTACTTTTGAACAGATCCTTGTGGGCAGTTGGTGTCTTTCAGTGCATTTAGGTCTTCTCTAGCTATTGGGTTGGTTGTATGTAGGCTGTGTTCCAATGCTCTAGTTAGTAAAAGTAGAACAGCCCCTTAGCTCATATCAGACGGTGCAGATGGATGCAGCATTGGAGAGTGTCACAAATTATATAAAAGGAAGAGACCGTATCAGAGGAAAATGCTCTCGGAGCATACTGAGAGATTGGCAGAGAGAGAGCCTCTGAATGATCATTTCATTCCCTTCCTGTTATGTGTTTGACCCTCAATAACCTTCCTCCTGCCACTGATGCCTGATAGTTCCTTTCTCAGGCTCAGGGTGCATTAGCCCAGCCATAAACAAGAAAGAGAAGAAAAACAAATAGATTTCTCAGGATCATTCTCCTCCATCTGAGCTGAAAATATGCATTTGTCTGCCATCTCTGTGGTTGTGTCCTAAATTACTCCGTATTCCCAATATAGGGCACTACTTTTGACCATAGCCCTGGACCCTGGTCAAAAGTAGTGCACTATATAGGGAATAGGGTGCCATTTGGTATGCATCCTGCGTCTCTGTAAAGACAATCTGGGAGTCGTCTGTCTGACTGTCACGCTGCATGGGCGCTCTTCCTTGTTGCATCAGAGTGGAAAGAGAAACTACCTCTCCAAGATGAAATTAAGGTTTTTAAAAGTCATTCCTGCATTGAAACACTTCAACCCCTTTGATCCCTTCCTTAATTTTTGGGAGCTTGTAAACCTGTAGTTGAGTGGAATTATTTGAAGATAAACTGAATGGCGAATCGATTGCCCTCCATCACTCTACCCTCACCTCACCCCTCTTTTCCTTCATCCATCCCTCCATCCCCACCCTAGCCCAAAAGCTGCTCTGTCTGCTGCCAAAGTGGAGGGATCAATGGGTCTGTGATGTGATAAGGGCCTCTTGCTCCTTTAATGGAAGCTGCAGTAATTATTAATGGAATCCAGTGTCAGACAGGGGCTGGGTCCAAAATGGCACCATATTCTCTCTCAATATATATACACTGAGTGTTCAAAACATTAGGATCACCTGCTCTTTCCATGGCATAGACTGACCAGGTGAATCCTGGTGAAAGCTATGATCCCTTATTGATGTAATTTGTTAAATCCACTTCAATCAGTGTAGATAAAGGGCAGACAGGATGAAGAAGCATTTTTAATCCTTGAGACATGGATTGTGTGTGTTCCATTCATAGGGTGAATGGGCAAGACAAAATATTTAGGTACCTTTTGAACCAGGTAGTAGGTGCCAGGTCCCCGGTTTGTGTCAAGAACTGCAACGCTGCTGGGTTTTTCATGCTCAACAGTTTCCCGTGTGTATCAAGACTGGTCCACCACCCAAAGGACATCCAGCCAACTTGACACAAATGTGGGACGCATTAGAGTCAACATTGGCCAGAATCCCTTTGGAACGCTGTCGATACCTTGTAGAGTCCATGCCCCGACGAATTGAGACTGTTCTGAGTGCAAAAGGAATGGCAACTCAATATTGTGAATGTGTTCCTAATGTTTTGTATACTCAGTGTATATTCTCTCTATATACAGTACACTGAACAAAAATATAAACGCAGCATGCAACAATTTCAAAGATTTTAGTAAGTTACATTTCATTTAAGGAAATCAGTCAATTGAAATGAATGTATTAGGTCCTAACCTCTGGATTTCACATGCATATCTGTATTCCCAGTCATCTGTTGGTCATAGATACCTTTAAAAACAGTTAAGGGCGTGGATCAGAAAACCAGTCAGTATCTGATGTGACCACCATTTGCATCATGCAGGACATTGAATGTTGTCCCACTCCTCGTCAATGGCTGTGCAAGTTGCTGGATATTTGCAGGAACTGGAACACGCTGTTGTACACGTTGATCCAGAGCATCCCAAACATGCTCAATGGGTGATATGTCTGAGTATGCAGGTGGAATAACTTGGACATTTTCAGCATCCAGGAATTGTGTACAGATCCTTAAGACATGGGGCTGTGCATTATTATGCTGAAACAAGCGGTGATGGCGTCGCATTAATGGCAAGACAATAGACCTCAGGATCTCGTCACGGTATCTCTGTGCATTCAAATTGCCATTAATAAAATGCAATCGTGTTCATTGTCCGTAGCTTATGCCTGCCCATACCATAACCGCACCGCCACCATGGGGCACTTTGTTTACAACCTTGACATCAGCAAACTGCTCGCCCACACGATTCCATAAACGCTGTCTGCCATCTGCCCGGTACAGTTGAAACCGGGATTCATCCGTGAAGAGCACAGTTCTCCAGTGTGCCAGTGACCATCAAAGGTGAGCATTAGCACACTGAATTCGACTATGACGCTGAACTGCAGTCAGATCAAGGCCCTAGTGAGGACAACGAGCGTGCAAATGAGCTTCCCTGAGACGTTTCTGACAGCTTGTGCAGAAAATCTTTGATTCTGCAAAGCCACAGTTTCATCAGCTGTCCGGGTGGCTGTTCTCAGACCATCCCGCAGGTGAAGAAGCCGAATGGGGAGGTCCTGGGCTGGCGTGGTTACAAGTGGTCTGCGGTTGTGAGGCTGGTAATGCTAAATTATCTAAAAAGATGTTGGAAGCAGCTTATAGTAGATAAATGAACATTAAATTATCTGACAACAGCTGTGGTGGACATTCCTATAGTCAGCATGGCAATTGCACGCACCCTCAAAACTTGAGACATCTGTGGCATTGTGTTATGTGAAAAACTGCATATTTTTATTGTCCTCAGCACAAGGTACACCTGTGTAATGTTTATGCTGTTTAATCAGCTTCTTGATATGCCACACCTGTCAGGTGGATGGATTATCTTGGCAAAGGAGAAATGCTCACTAACATTGTTTGTACCAAACATTTCTGGGATCTTTCAGCTCATGAAACATGGTTACCAACACTTTTACATCTTGTGTTTATATTTTTGTTCATTGTATATACAGTGCCTTTGGAAAGTATTCAGACCCCTTGACTTTTTTCACATTTTGATACATTACAGCCTTATTCTAAAATTGATGATATACTTTTTCCCTCTCATCAATCTACACAGAATATCCCATAATGACAAAGCAAAAACACAATTTTTGAAGTTAGCAAATGTGTATATATATATATTTTTTAAAAGATATCAGATTTACTTAAGCTTTCAGACCCTTTAGTCAGTACTTTGTTGAAGCAGCTTTGGCAGCGATTACAGCATCGAGTTTTCTTGGGTATGACGCTACAAGCATCGCTGCACAGCTATTTTCAGGTCTCTCCAGAGATGTTCGATCGGGTTCAAGTCTGGGCTCTGGCTGTGTCCGAAGCCACATTGTCTTGGCTGTGTGCTTAGGGTTGTTGTCCTGTTGGAAGGCGAACCTTCGCCCCAGTCTGAGGTCCTGAGCGCTCTAGAGCAGGTTTTCATCAAGGATCTCTCTGTACTTTGGAACGTTCATTCTTGCCTCGATCCTGACTAGGCTTCCAGTCCCTGCCACTGAAAAACATCCCCACAGCATGATCCTGCCACCATGCTTCACCGTAGGGATGGTGCCAGGTTTCCTCCAGACGTGACCCGTGGCATTCAGGCCATAGGGTTCAATCTTGGTTTCATCAGACCAGAGAATCTTGTTTCTCATGGTCTGAGAGTCTTTAGGTGCCTTTTGGCAAACTCCATGTGGGCTGTCATGTGTCTTTTACTGAGGAGGGGCTTCCGTCTGGCCACTCTACCAAAAAGGCCTGATTCATGGAGTGCTGCAGAGATGGTTATCCTTCTGGAAGGTTGTTCCATCTCCACAGAGGAACTCTAGAGCTCTGTCAGAGTGACCATCAGGTTCTTGGTCACCTCCCTGACCAAGGCCCTACTCCACCAATTGCTCAGTTTGGCCGGGCAGCCAGCTCTAGGAAGAGTATTGGTGGTTCCAAACTTCTTCCATTTAAGAATGATGGAGGCCACTGTGTTCTTGTGGACCTTTAACGCAGCAGAAATGTTTTGGTACCCTTCCCCAGATCTGTGCCTTGACACAATCCTGTCTCTGAGTTCTATGTAAAATTCCTTCGACCTCATGGCTTGGTTTTTGCTCTGACATACACTGTCAACTGTGGGACCATTATAAAGACAGGTGTGTGCCTTTCCAAATCATGTCCAATTAATTACATTTACCACAGATGGACTCCAATTAAGTTGTAGAAACATCTCAAGGATGATCAATGGAAACAGGATGCACCCGAGCTCAATTTTGAGTCTCATGGCAAAGGGTCTGAATACTTATGTAAATATGGTATCTGTTTTTTACTTGTAATAATAAAAAAAAAAAGTTTTTGCTTGGTAATTACAGGGTATTGTGTGTAGATTGCTGAGGAAAATTTGTATTTAATAGATTTTAGAATAAGGCTGTAACATAACAAATTGTGGAAAAAGTCAAAGGGTCTGAATACTTTCCGAAGGCACTGTATAAATTCTCTATATAGTGTACTACTTTGTATAGTGTACTACTACTGCTCTATGTAGGGAATAGTGTTCCATTTGGTCAGTCACCAGGTTTTTCTTTCCATAATACAATCTCTTAGTAAGTCTGAATCATTCAACCACACAGTTCTCAGATGCGCAGAATGGCACTGCTTTTGTAAGACGTTCAATACATGCAATATAAACATTTAATATATCTTTAATCTAGACATGCAATTCATGTGAAAGCTTTGGGGGGGTTCAGATCAAGAAAAACATGAATGATGGTCTTTTCATGATGTTTCTAACCTTTATTGTGTTTTATCTCCCCTTTTTTCATTTCTAGAGTCGGAAACATGCCAATAAAGTACGACTGTATTACATGCTACACCCCGTGGATGGAGGTTGCCCAGCTAAGAAACTCAGAACAGACAATGTGAGTACTACCCTGGCTCTACACAAGGTGCTAAACACAACCTAAAAGGGTTCTTCGGCTGTCCCCATAGGTGAACCGTTTGAAGAACACTTTTTGGCTCCAGGTAGAACCTTTTTGGGTTCTTTTTGCACAGAGGGTTTTACCTGGAACCCAAAATAGTTCTCCTATGGGGACAACCGAAGAACCCTTTTGGAACCCTTTTTATTAAGAGTGTAGTAGTGTCTGTTATACATCTCACTATCATATGTGATTTCACACTTTTACAATAGTAAGAATTGGATAACAGAGTGGAAGTTTTTGAAAAATGCATGGCCCCATAGATAGGATCTCATATCATCTCTGCCTTCGATGCACTCACTGACAGTCAGAGGAGTGTTAAACCTTTCTGTCTTAATGGACATTTCTGTTATTGATTCCTACCCCTGTGTCTTGACCTTCTTGCCTCTTGTCAGAGTGATGAATAGATATGTAGTAACACATTTCTGCTTGGCTGAACCAACCGACGTGGAAGTGACAATGAACTGAAAGCCACAGGTTGTCAGAGCAGAGCAGCTTTCTGTTAAGTGGAAAGAGCACATTTAGATTATATCCCAAATGGCACCCTACCCAGTGGGTAGGGTGCCATTGTTTCCACATCATTTTAATGAAATTATGTTGAACCAACGTGGAATAGACATTGAATTGATGTCATAGTGGGCTTTGGTCAGAAGTAGTGCACTACTAAGTGAATAGGGTGCAACATGTCTCCCATGTAAATGGTATTTTGACACCTGCAATTATGTTCTGCCGTGAAAAACCAGTTGATATATTTTAGTCATTTATCCAGAGCGACTTGTAAGTGCATACATTTCATACTTTTTCCTTCTCCATACTGGTCCCCCGTGGGAATCAAACTCACACCCCTGGCTTTGCAAGCACCATGCTCTACCAACTGAGCCACACGAGATACGTGTGGGTTGTGATGCTTGTGCTTAAAGTCTTCCTTCTTGTCTGAGAGGAACTACAGGAGAAATGGGTGGTGGTGGTGCGCAATTGGGTTTGTGCTTGCTAGCATATGTGCGCCTATCTATGCTGACTCAAAGTATTCACTGAGCCAAGACAAAGAAACAGAGACAAACAGACAAGCTATTTGCAGGTGTGCTTTCTGTTCTGCATAAAGATAAAACCTGCAGAATTTGTATCTCATCAGCTTTCTGCACAATCACAGTGGCTACAGTATCATACTTCTGTGAAATAAGGGTTTATGTAATATTATCATATCAATGTGCATACGCTGGGCTTTTGACGTTGAGATCCATTGGTGTTGTGGTGAGATGGTGGTGGTGAGATTAGGGCCATTGCAGTAGTGTAGGATTGGGAGTGTGTAGATCAGTCAGGAGAAGAGCCTCAGACTCAGGTCTCAACTGTGATTAGTCTGTCTGCCAGCTATCAGTCAAGGAGATCTTCTCCTCTGGACCTGATAAGGAATCCTCTAGAGAAAGAGCTCTATCCCTCTCTCTCCTCCTCTATTTTTGTGTTTGTCTTTCACTCTCTTTCTCTTTCTCCTCCCCTTTCTCCTCCTCTCTATCCCTCCCTCTATTTCTCTCTGTCTTTCTCTCTTCCTCTGCTGCATTCCTTCCTTCCTTCCATCTCATCTGTCTGTCTGTGTCTCTCTCTCTCAATTCAATTTCAATTTAAGGGCTTTATTGGCATAGGACACATATGTTTACATTGCCAAAGCAAGTGAAATATATAATAAATAAAAGTGAAATAATGAACAGTAAACATCACACTCAAAAGTTCCAAAAGAATGAATTACAAATCTTATACAGTGTTGCAACGATGTGGAGATAGTACAAAAGGGAAAATAAATATCAGTTGTATTTACAATGTGGTTTGTTCTTCACTGGTTGCCATTTTCTTGTGGCAACAGGTCACACATCTTGCTGCTGTGATGGCACACTGTGGTATTCCACCCAATAAATAGGGGTTTATCAAAATTGGATTTGTTTTCTAATTGTTTGTGTGTCTGTGTAATCTGAGGGAAACATGTCATCATACATTTGGTAGGAGGTTAGGAAGTGCAACTCAGTTTCCACCTCATTTTGTGGGCAGTGTGCGCATAGCCCGTCTTCTCTTGAGAGACAGATCTGCCTTTCTCAATAGCAAGGCTATGCTCACGGAGTCTGTACATAGTCAAAGCTTTCCTTACTTTTGGGTCAGGTATTCTGCCACTGTGTACTCTCTGTTTTGGGCCAAATAGCATTCTAGTTTGATCAGTTTTTTTGGTGAATTCTTTCCAATGTGTCAAGTAATATTTTTTTTGTTTTCTCAGGATATTTTGGGGTCTAATTGTGTTGCTGTCCTGGGGCTCTGTGGGGTCTGTTTGTGAACAGAGCCCCAGGACCAGCTTACTTAGAGAAGTCTTCTCCAGGTTCATCTCTCTGTGGGACCAGGACCTCATTTGGGAAACCGTGTGGTAGAGGGTCTATTTTTTATTTAACTTTTATTTAACCTTTATTTTACTAGGCAAGTCAGTTAAGAACAAATTCTTATTTACAATGACGGCCTAGGAACAGTGGGTTAACTACCTTGCTCAGGAGCCGAATGACAGATTTTTACCTTGTCGGCTCGGGGATTTGATCTAGCAACCTTTTGGTTACTGGTCCAATGCTCTAACCACTAGGCTACTTGCCACCCCAGGTGGCTAAAAATATATTAGTTATCCCACTTTGATTTTGAGTCCTATAGATTTAGCTACAGTTCTATACTATAAGATACAATAACTTGTCCATTTAATCTATTTGAGATGCCTTGTTGATCCAGCTTCAATGCTTTAGGTGAAAACATGTCCTATGTTCAGTGGTTTTGAGCAATAACTTTGCTGTTGGATTCCTCACATAGCGAGATCTCTTTTGATGACTACGAGTTTACATAAATATCAAAACACCCAAGAGAGAGATATATATATATATATATATATATATATATATATATATATATATATATATATAATATATAAAATACACCATGCAGACCAGTAAAATGTATTACTGTATTACCCGCTGTAGCGTGCATGCAATCCTCGATAGGGGGATTAGTAGTTATTCATTTCCCTACATTAACAAAATAAGCAGCCTCCAAAAATGGCATCCAGGGAATAGGTTGCTGGAGGTAGCTGAGGCAAATATTTCTTTTCTACGGCTCTATTTTACCTTTTCAGCTGCTTTCAAGATCAAAGCTCCCATGCTGTTGTGTATTGTGGATCAACGGCCTCAGTGTATTCTCTGTGTTATCAGTGAAAGCTGTGCTCTCATGCTCTGTGTCTGTGCTGCTACATCACTGAGCAACACACCAGACCGGAAAACTGCACTGGTCCACCTTTCATAGCTAAGGTTGATGTTCTGTGTCGTCCAGTGTAGTTAAGGCTGGGATTTTGGCTGGGTTTGTATTGTCTAAAATGTATGATATATTTTTAACCGTATAATTGCTTGATTCAAAGATTTAATGAAATCAGAACCGTGAAGGAGAGGTACAGTACCGGTCAAAGGTTTGGACACACCTACTCATTCTTTATTTGTACAATTTTCTACATTGTAGAATAATACTGAAGATATCAAAACTATAAAATAGCAAGCCAGCAGCATACCACCCTGCATCCCACTGCTTGCTTGCTTCTGAAGCTAAGCAGGGTTGGTCCTGGTTGGTCCCTGGATAGGAGACCAGATGCTGCTGGATGTGGTGTTGAAGGGCCAGTAGGATGCACCCTTTCCTCTGGTCTAAAGTCGAAAAAAAATATCCCAGTTCCCCAGGGCAGTGATTCTGGACATTGCCTTGTGTAGGGTGCGTCTTTCGGATGGGACGTTAAACAGGTGTCTTGACTCTGTGGTCACTAAAGATCCCATAGCACCTATCCTAAGAGTAGGGGTGTTAACCCTGTGCTACCCTAAATTCCCAATCTGGCCTTCATGCCACCTAATCTTCCCCAGTTTACAATTGGCTCATTCATCTCCTCTCCCCTGTAACTATTCACCAGGTTGTTAATGAGAATGTGTTAGCTGTTAACTTGCCTGGTAAAATAAGGGTTAAATAAAAATATTCAAAAAATATGGTATCATGTAGTAACCGAAAAAGTGTTAAACAAATCAATATATTTGAGACTATTCAAAATAGCCACCCTTTGCCTTGATGAGAGCTTTGTGACACTCTTGGCATTCTCTCAACCAGCTTCACCTGGAATGCTTTTCCAACAGTCTTGAAGTAGTTCCCACATATGCTGAGCACTTGTTGGCTGCTTTTCCTTCACTCTGCGGTCCAACTCATCCCAAACCATCTCAATTGGGTTGAGGTCAGGTGATTGCGGAGGCACTCCATCATTCTCCTTCTTGGTCAAATAGCCCTTACACCACCTGGAGGTGTGTTAGGTCATTGTCCTGTTGAAAAACAAATGATAGTCTCACTAAGCTCAAACCAAATGGGATTTCATATCACTGCAGAATGCTGTGGTAGCCATGCTGGTTAAGTTTGCCTTGAATTCTAAATAAATCACAGACAGTGTCACCAGCAACCCCCCCCCCCCCCCCCCCCTCCCCATCACACCTCCTCCTCCATGCTTCACGGTGGGAACTACACATGTGGAGATAACCCGTTCACCTACTCTGTATCTCACAAAGACACAGCGGTTGGAACCAAAAATCACAAATTTGGACTCATCAGACCAACGGACAGATTTCCACCAGTCTAATGTCCACTGCTCGTGTTTCTTAGCCCTAGCAAGTCTCTTATTATTATTGGTGTCTTTTAGTAGTGGTTTCTTTGCAGCAATTCGACCATGAAGGCCTGATTCACGCAGTCTCCTCGGAACAGTTGATGTTGAGATCTGAGGTGTAGTTAATTCTAATGAACTTATCCTCTGCAGCAGAGGTAACTCAGTCTTCTTTTTCTGTGGTGGTCCTCATGAGAGCCAGTTTCATCATAGCGCCTGGTTTTTGAGACTGCACTTGAAGAAACTTTCAAAGTTCTTGAAATTTTCCGCATTGACTGACCTTCATGACTTAAAGTAATGATGGACTGTCATTTTTCTTGCCATACTATGGACTTGGTCTTTTACCAAATAGGGCTATCTTCTGTATACCATCCCTACCTTTTCAAAGCACAACTGATTGGCTCAAACACATTAAGAAGGAAAGAAATTCCACAAATGAACTTTCTACAAGGCACACCTGTTAATTGAAATGCATTCCAGGTGATTACCTCATGAAGCTGGTTGAGAGAATGCCAAGAGGGTGCAAAGCTGTCATCAAGGCAAAGCGTGGCTACTTTGAAGAATACATTTTGACCTGTTTAGCACTTTTTTGGGTTACTACATGATTCCATGTGTGTTATTTCATAGTTGTGATGTCTTCACTATTATTCCACTGTGTAGAAAATTGTAAGAAAAAAAAACCCTTGAATGAGTAGGTGTGTCCAAACTTTTGATTGATACTGTATGTTTACGTTGATGGAAAGTGTTTTATCAATGAGAAATGTCTGGCGTGTTCAAAAGTAGTGCACTATATAGGGAATATTTGGGATGCACACTGAATATTTACATCCACTACATTTTCTCTAAGTAACCAGATATGGAGGGGCATTGGCCTATGACTTAAACTACAGATAATGAGTCTCGGAGATGCAGCATATTACAGTTTCTCTCAGCCTTGAACTTCCCACAATGAGCAAGTTTTTTTTATATCTCATAACGTCACAGGCCTCTATCAGCATAATCCAGACAAAAATAGCTGAGATAGATAATTGAATGCTCTTCATTTTGTGGAGTTGAGATCATTTAGATGAAAAGCAAAGCAGCTTTGACATACAGCAAGCAGGGCGGGAATATATGTATATTTAATATATTACTACCTGGAATAACCTTTGTGTAGTTAGCAATGGAATTACAAAGAGTCAATTAAGAAATTATGAGATTGTTTTAGAGCATGGTTTTTCATTGTTTTCATTTACTTTCTTTGAAAGGACATAGTGAGTGAGCATTCATGCTTACATATTAGTTCAGGGAGTGCATACATAATGGGGATGGGGGGGTCTCGTATGCAGCAGCAATCCCCTTCACTTAAGGCCAGGGATCACAGGCTGAAATTACCCATCAATTTTGAGATTTGTTGTTTTTCTGGTCCATTAATATTAGTTTTTTCAAAAAGTTAACATAAAAGGTCAAAACTTTTTATTTTCTTTAGTTTATCATACTACTGTCCTCAACATTTTAATGAATTTTAACCACTTAGAAATGTACATACATCAATCATTTCAAAGCCCATTACATTAAATTACACATCATTTAAAAGCTCATTACATTAAATTACACATCATTTAAAAGCTCATTACATTAAATTACACATCATTTAAAAGCCCATTACATTAAATTACACATCATTTAAAAGCCCATTACATTAAATTACACATCATTTAAAAGCCCATTACATTAAATTACACATTTAAAAGCCCATTACATTAAATTACACATCATTTAAAAGCTCATTACATTAAATTACACATCATTTAAAAGCCCATTTCATTAAATTACACATAATTTAAAAGCCCATTTCGTAGAGAGTGTTACAAATTGGACTATATTTAGTAACTTCCTTTGAAGAGATGGTGATTGGGTCTAAATAGTCATTTGCTAGTCTAAATTCTGTGTAGTTGTCTTTAACTGCCATTTCCTGAAAGTCAGACTCTTCCCACACTCCAACAAATGTTCTCAGCTTCAGAAGCATCTGCATTCACCAAATTTTGTGTGGTTATCCTTAGATATATTCTCCCGACTTGCCCAGAGGAATATGCTGAAATGTTGTACATTTTGCCACATAGGAAAAACGTGGCAAAAATGTATGTTACGTACATCTTTAGTATTTTACAGATAGAAAGTCCTGAAGTGAAACCAAAATATTTATGCTGACTTCATCCAGTGTTCAGATTTTTTTTGCCGCAATATGTGCATATTTTGAGATATAACCTAATTTGCATATTTTTCTGGTTGTTTTATACAAAAAGGTCTTATATTTGTGTCTACATTCAACTGGTAAAAGAAGTTGATTGTGATATGATTAAGTTGAGAAAAAAAGTACCCTATGAGGGTGTGGTGCCTGGCCTTAATCTTAACTGGAGTGCTGTCCACTGACACTATGGATACATCCCAAATGAAACCATAGTGTATTACTATTGACAAGAGCCATATGGGCCTGAATAGAATGCCATTTGGGACGCACGCCATGACAGCCAGTTCACTACACTGCTCTAACAAGCTTACATGCTCAGTCTGCAGCCAATCTACTCACAGACAATAAATGGTAGCAAATCAGAGAAGAGAGCAGAACAGAAGACCGTCATAGCCATGTCCATCTGCTACTGTGTTGGATCAGCCTAGTGGCATTCGTTACTAATAGGTACATGGCCCCCGAAGGACAGTTAAAATGTCATCCTTAGCTCCGGGCCCTGTAACTCAATGCAGAAGCCATTAAAGAGGATACAATTAGCGACAGGGGGAGACTTTTGGGCTGATTGAATACCTCATCAGAGCTCCACTCCTATTTAATTAGTGGTGTTTAAATCAACCCTTCATGGGCAGTAACAGGATAGAGTTCCAGGGGAGGAGAGGAGAGGGATCCAGTTGCAGCAGTGGGAGAGACTGAAGTTAACCAGACAGACAGAGAACCCAAAAATTACAGTACAGTAGTCTCTCTCTCTCTACCCTCTATTTCTATCTTTCTTACTCCCCCCCTTTTCTCACTCTCTCTCCCCTCTATTTCTATCTCTCTTCCTTCCCCCCTCTCTCTCACTGCTGCATCACTGATGAGAAATAAATAATATAATAATAGGATATAATTATCCTAGAGAGCCAGATAACCCAAATCTGTACAGTAGGCTAGCTCCTCTCTCTCTCGCTCTCTCTCCTCTCCAGTACATCTGCTCAGTTCCTTTCTGCGGTATTACAGTTTTCCGCTACTCAGCTAGTCTACACAGAACACATCCCAGTGGTAGAATACATCCCGGCGGCTGAACACATTATAAATTGTGCATCCTGTGCATTTATCACCTTGTTTAAGGCTGTGGTTACCATGATGTTATCCCTTGATGCTCACACTATGCACTCACACTATCCACTGTCATTCTCCATTGACTGTAACAGCAGGTATGAGATGTGGTAGAAAAGGCAGTGAAATAAGCGTTATCCCTGGACACATTCAACATTTGTAATGTTTTCTGTATTTTTTACTCACAAAAATGTTGAATGTTGATAGCCTGATCTTTCCAGTCCTTTACAAAAGGACATTAGAGAGCTATGAAACAGATTGGATTAAACTGGACTGTGACTGTTCTGTGGCTTTAAGGTGGCTAAAATACACAGGAGTGAGGAGGGAGGGAAGGAGGGATGGAGAGAGAGCGCCCCTGTGTCTGGACCTGGCTGAGCAACTGTTTGGACCTCACCTGATAACTGTGGCAGGCTAATCTGACCACAGTACGTCGGTTTGGTAACCTGTTCTCGCAGAGGTGGAGCGGCCAATGAATGGTGCATCAAAAATAATCCCACGACCCACATCATTTTGGCAACATGTTTCGCAATGACCTGTCTTACTTGGGATGATAGAAAAACTGTTTTGTGTTCAGCGTGTCCAAAATGAAGAATAACATTTTGATGTTTGAACGTATCCACATTTTATATATATCAAATCAAATCAAATGTATTTATATAGCCCTTCTTACATCAGCTGATATATCAAAGTGCTGTACAGAAACCCAGCCTAAAACCCCAAACAGCAAGCAATGCAGGTGTAGAAGCACGGTGGCCAGGAAAAACTCCCTAGAAAGGCCAAAACCTAGGAAGAAACCTAGAGAGGAACCAGGCTATGAGGGGTGGCCAGTCCTCTTCTGGCTGTGCCGGGTGGAGTTTATAACAGAACATGGCCAAGATGTTCAAATGTTCATAAATGACCAGCATGGTCAAATAATAATAATCACAGTGGTTGTCGAGGGTGCAACAAGTCAGCACCTCAGGAGTAAATGTAGAGTTGGCTTTTCATAGCCAATCATTGAGAGTATCTCTACCGCTCCTGCTGTCTCTAGAGAGTTGAAAACAGCAGGTCTGGGACAGGTAGCACGTCCGGTGAACAGGTCAGGGTTCCATAGCCGCAGGCAGAACAGTTGAAACTGGAGCAGCAGCATGGCCAGGTGGACTGGGGACAGCAAGGAGTCATCATGCCAGGTAGTTCTGAGGCATGGTACTAGGGCTCAGGTCCTCCGAGAGAGAGAGAAAGAAAGAAAGAAAGAGAGAAAGAGAGAATTAGAGAGAGCATACTTAAATTCACACAGGACACCGGATAAGACAGGAGAAATACTCCAGATATATCAGACTGACCCTAGCCCCCGACACATAAACTACTGCAGCATAAATACTGGAGGCTGAGACAGGAGGGGTCGGGAGACACTGTGGCCCCATCCGATGATACCGCCGGACAGGGCCAAACAGGCAGGATATAACCCCACCCACTTTGTCAAAGCACAGCCCCCACACCACTAGAGGGATTACTATCTCCGCCACGGCACAACCCAAGGGTATATATATATTTATATATATATATATGTATGTATGTATGTTTGTTTCATTTAACCTGTTTTTAACTAGGAAAGTCAGTTAAGAACAAATTATTATTTACAGTGAGGGCCTAGGAACAGTGGGTTAACTTGTTATGGATAGGGGGCAGCATTTTCACATTTGGATAAAAAGCGTGCCCAGAGTAAACTGCCTGCTACTCAGTCCCAGTTGCTAATATATGCATATTATTAGTAGATTTGGATAGAAAACACTCTGAAGTTTCTAAAACTGTTTGAATGATGTCTGTGAGTATAACTTCTTAGGGATGCAATCCCGTTAACGGGATCGATATGACAACAGCCAGTGAAAGTACAGGGCGCTAAATTCAAACAACAGAAATCTCATATTTAAAATTCCTCAAGCATACAAGTATTTCACACCATTTTAAAGATACACTTCTTGTTAATCCCACCAGTGTCGATTTCAAAAAGGCTTTACAGCGAAAGCACCACAAACGATTATGTTAGGTCACCACCAAATCACAGAAAAACACAGCCATTTTTCCAGCAGAAATAGAGATAAAATGAATCACTAACCTTTGATGATCTTCATCTGATGACACTCATAGGACTTCATGTTACACAATACATATGTGTTTTGTTCGATAAAGTTCATATTTATATCCAAAAACCTCAGTTTACATTGGTGCATCATGTTCAGAAAGGCCTCCAGAATCTGTCTGTCTGTCTCTCTGTGCAAATTCACGGGATGTTTTGGAGGCAAAGCCAAATGTAAACTGAGGTTTTTGGGTATAAATATAAACTTGATCGAACAAAACATACATGTATTGTGTAACATGTTGTCCCGGGAGTGTCATCTGATGAAGAATATCAAAGGGTAGTGATTCAATTTATCAATATTTCTGCTTTTTGTGACTCCTCTCTTTGTTTGGAAAATCACTGTATGCTTTCTGTGACTAGTTGCTGACCTAACATAATGATATGTTCTGCTTTCGCCGAAAAGCTTTTTTGAAATCGGACACTGTGGTTGGATTAACGATAATTTTATCTTTAAAATGGTGTCTTATACTTGTATGTTTGAGAAAATTTAATTATGAGATTTCCGTTGATTGAATTTGGCGCCCTCAATTTCATTGGCTGTTGGCGAGGGGTTCCGCTAGTGGAATCCCAGTCCTAGACAGGTTAACTGCCTTGTTCAGTGGCAGAACGACAGATTTTTTACCTTGTCAGCTCGGGGATTCGATCTAGCAACCTTTCGGTTACTGGAGAGAGAGACGGACGGAGAGAAAGAGAGACGGACGGAGAGAGAGAGAGACGGACGGAGAGAGAGAGAGAGACGGACGGAGAGAGAGAGAGAGACGGACGGAGAGAGAGAGAGAGACGGACGGAGAGAGAGAGAGAGACGGACGGAGAGAGAGAGAGAGACGGACGGAGAGAGAGAGAGAGAGAGAGAGACGGACGGAGAGAGAGAGAGAGACGGACGGAGAGAGAGAGAGAGACGGACGGAGAGAGAGAGAGACGGACGGAGAGAGAGAGAGAGACGGGCGGAGAGAGAGAGAGACACGGACGCAGAGAGAGAGAGACACGGACGCAGACGTAGAGAGAGAAACGGACGCAGACGTAGAGAGAGAAACGGACGCAGACGTAGAGAGAGACACGGACGCAGACGTAGAGAGAGACACGGACGCAGACGTAGAGAGAGACACGGACGCAGACGTAGAGAGAGACACGGACGCAGACGTAGAGAGAGACACGGACGCAGACGTAGAGAGAGACACGGACGCAGACGTAGAGAGAGACACGGACGCAGACGTAGAGAGAGACACGGACGCAGACGTAGAGAGAGACACGGACGCAGACGTAGAGAGAGACACGGACGCAGACGTAGAGAGAGACACGGACGCAGACGTAGAGAGAGACACGGACGCAGACGTAGAGGGAGACACGGACGCAGACGTAGAGGGAGACACGGACGCAGACGTAGAGGGAGACACGGACGCAGACGTAGAGGGAGACACGGACGCAGACGTAGAGGGAGACACGGACGCAGACGTAGAGGGAGACACGGACGCAGACGTAGAGAGAGACACGGACGCAGACGTAGAGAGAGACACGGACGCAGACGTAGAGAGAGACACGGACGCAGACGTAGAGAGAGACACGGACGCAGACGTAGAGAGAGACACGGACGCAGACGTAGAGAGAGACACGGACGCAGACGTAGAGAGAGACACGGACGCAGACGTAGAGAGAGACACGGACGCAGACGTAGAGAGAGACACGGACGCAGACGTAGAGAGAGACACGGACGCAGACGTAGAGAGAGACACGGACGCAGACGTAGAGAGAGACACGGACGCAGACGTAGAGAGAGACACGGACGCAGACGTAGAGAGAGACACGGACGCAGACGTAGAGAGAGACACGGACGCAGACGTAGAGAGAGACACGGACGCAGAGAGAGAGAGACACGGACGCAGACGTAGAGAGAGACACGGACGCAGACGTAGAGAGAGACACGGACGCAGACGTAGAGAGAGACACGGACGCAGACGTAGAGAGAGACACGGACGCAGACGTAGAGAGAGACACGGACGCAGACGTAGAGAGAGACACGGACGCAGACGTAGAGGGGGACACGGACGCAGACGTAGAGGGGGACACGGACACAGACGTAGAGAGGGACACGGACACAGACGTAGAGGGGGACACGGACACAGACGTAGAGGGGGACACGGACACAGACGTAGAGGGGGACACGGACACAGACGTAGAGGGGGACACGGACACAGACGTAGAGGGGGACACGGACACAGACGTAGAGGGGGACACGGACACAGACGTAGAGGGGGACACGGACACAGACGTAGAGGGGGACACGGACACAGACGTAGAGGGGGACACGGACACAGACGTAGAGGGGGACACGGACACAGACGTAGAGGGGGACACGGACACAGACGTAGAGGGGGACACGGACACAGACGTAGAGGGGGACACGGACACAGACGTAGAGGGGGACACGGACACAGACGTAGAGGGGGACACGGACACAGACGTAGAGGGGGACACGGACACAGACGTAGAGGGGGACACGGACACAGACGTAGAGGGGGACACGGACACAGACGTAGAGGGGGACACGGACACAGACGTAGAGGGGGACACGGACACAGACGTAGAGGGGGACACGGACACAGACGTAGAGGGGGACACGGACACAGACGTAGAGGGGGACACGGACACAGACGTAGAGGGGGACACGGACACGGACGTAGAGGGGGACACGGACACGGACGTAGAGGGGGACACGGACACGGACGTAGAGGGGGACACGGACGTAGAGGGGGACACGGACGTAGAGGGGGACACGGACGTAGAGGGGGACACGGACGTAGAGGGGGACACGGACGTAGAGGGGGACACGGACGTAGAGGGGGACACGGACGTAGAGGGGGACACGGACGTAGAGGGGGACACGGACGTAGAGGGGGACACGGACGTAGAGGGGGACACGGACGTAGAGGGGGACACGGACGTAGAGGGGGACACGGACGTAGAGGGGGACACGGACGTAGAGGGGGACACGGACGTAGAGGGGGACACGGACGTAGAGGGGGACACGGACGTAGAGGGGGACACGGACGTAGAGGGGGACACGGACGTAGAGGGGGACACGGACGTAGAGGGGGACACGGACGGAGAGGGGGACACGGACGTAGAGGGGGACACGGACGTAGAGGGGGACACGGACGTAGAGGGGGACACGGACGTAGAGGGGGACACGGACGTAGAGGGGGACACGGACGTAGAGGGGGACACGGACGTAGAGGGGGACACGGACGTAGAGGGGGACACGGACGTAGAGGGGGACACGGACGTAGAGGGGGACACGGACACAGACGTGGAGGGGGACACGGACACAGACGTGGAGGGGGACACGGACACAGACGTGGAGGGGGACACGGACACAGACACAGACGTGGAGAGAGAGAGAGAGAGACAGACGTGGAGAGAGAGAGAGAGAGAGAGACAGACGTGGAGAGAGAGAGAGAGAGAGAGACAGACGTGGAGAGAGAGAGAGAGAGAGAGACAGACGTGGAGAGAGACAGACGCACAGACAGACAGACGTGGAGAGAGACAGACGGACTTTGAGAGATACGGAGGGATAGAGCGAGAGAGAGACAGACATAGAGAGACAGACATAGAGAGACAGACATAGAGAGACAGACATAGAGAGACAGACATAGAGAGAGAGACAGACAAAGAGAGAGAGACAGACAAAGAGAGACAGACAAAGAGCGAGAGACAGACAAAGAGCGAGAGACAAACAAAGAGCGAGAGACAAACAAAGAGCGAGAGACAGACAAGATAGAGAGAGACAGACGGAGGGAGGGAGAGAGAGACAGACGGAGGGAGGGAGAGAAAGACGGACGGAGGGAGAGAGAGACAGACGGAGGGAGGGAGAGAGAGACAGACGGAGGGAGGGAGAGAGAGACAGACGGAGGGAGGGAGAGAGAGACAGACGGAGGGAGGGAGAGAGAGAGAGACGGAGGGAGAGAGAGACATAAGGAGGGAGAGAGAGACATAAGGAGGGAGAGAGAGACATAAGGAGGGAGAGAGAGACATAAGGAGGGAGAGAGAGACATAAGGAGGGAGAGAGAGACAGCAGTGGGAGAGAGAGACATAAGGAGGGAGAGAGAGACATAAGGAGGGAGAGAGAGACAGACGGAGGGAGAGAGAGACAGACGGAGGGAGCGAGAGACAGACGGAGGGAGCGAGAGACAGACGGAGGGAGCGAGAGACAGACGGAGGGAGCGAGAGACAGACGGAGGGAGCGAGAGACAGACGGAGAAATGGAGAGACAGTTGGAGAGACAGATAGGCGGAGAGATGGACAGACAGACAGACAAACGTGGAGAGAGACTGACGGAGAGAGAGAGAGAGAGACGGACGGAGAGAGAGAGAGAGAGACGGACGTAGAGAGAGAGAGAGAGAGAGAGACGGACGTAGAGAGAGAGAGAGAGACGGACGTAGAGAGAGAGAGAGACGGACGTAGAGAGAGAGAGAGACGGACGTAGAGAGAGAGAGACGGACGGACGTAGAGAGAGACAGACGGACAGACAGACGGAGAGAGAGACGGACGGACTTTGAGAGATACGGAGGGATAGAGCGAGATAGAGACGGACGGACTTTGAGAGATACGGAGGGATAGAGCGAGATAGAGACAGACATAGAGAGACAGACATAGAGAGACAGACATAGAGAGACAGACATAGAGAGACAGACATATAGAGAGAGAGACAGACATATAGAGAGAGAGACAGACATAGAGAGAGAGACAGACATAGAGAGAGAGACAGACAAAGAGAGAGAGACGGAGGGAGGGAGAGAGAGACAGACGGAGGGAGAGAGAGACAGACGGAGGGAGGGAGAGAGAGACGGAGGGAGGGAGAGAGAGACGGAAGGAGGGAGAGAGAGAGAGAGAGAGACGGACGTAGAGAGAGAGAGAGAGAGAGAGAGACGGACGTAGAGAGAGAGAGAGAGAGAGAGAGACGGACGTAGAGAGAGAGAGAGAGAGAGAGGGACGTAGAGAGAGAGAGAGAGAGAGAGACGGACGTAGAGAGAGAGAGACAGACAGACGTAGAGAGAGAGAGAGAGACGGACGTAGAGAGAGAGAGACGGACGTAGAGAGAGAGAGACGGACGGACGGAGAGAGATACGGAGGGATATAGCAAGAGAGAGACAGACATAGAGAGAGAGACAGACATAGAGAGAGAGACAGACATAGAGAGAGAGACAGACATAGAGAGAGAGACAGACATAGAGAGAGAGACAGACAAAGAGAGAGAGACAGACAAAGAGAGACAGATGGAGGGAGGGAGGGAGAGAGAGACAGACGGAGGGAGGGAGGGAGGGAGGGAGGGAGGGAGAGAGAGACAGACGGAGGGAGGGAGAGAGAGGGAGGGAGAGAGAGGGAGGGAGAGAGAGAGACGGAGGGAGAGAGAGACAGACGGAGGGAGGGAGAGAGAGACGGACGGAGGGAGGGAGAGACAGACGGACGGAGGGAGAGAGAGAGAGACAGATGGACGGAGGGAGAGAGAGACAGATGGAGGGAGGGAGAGAGAGACAGATGGAGGGAGGGAGAGAGAGACAGATGGAGGGAGGGAGAGAGAGACAGATGGAGGGAGGGAGAGAGAGACAGATGGAGGGAGGGAGAGACATAAGGAGGGAGAGAGAGACATAAGGAGGGAGAGAGAGACATAAGGAGGGAGAGAGAGACATAAGGAGGGAGAGAGAGACATAAGGAGGGAGAGAGAGACATAAGGAGGGAGAGAGAGACATAAGGAGGGAGAGAGAGACATAAGGAGGGAGAGAGAGACATAAGGAGGGAGAGAGAGACATAAGGAGGGAGAGAGAGACATAAGGAGGGAGAGAGAGAGACAAGGAGGGAGAGAGAGAGACAAGGAGGGAGAGAGAGAGACAAGGAGGGAGAGAGAGAGACAAGGAGGGAGAGAGAGAGACAAGGAGGGAGAGAGAGACATAAGGAGGGAGAGAGAGACATAAGGAGGGAGAGAGAGACATAAGGAGGGAGAGAGAGACATAAGGAGGGAGAGAGAGACAGACGGAGGGAGAGCGAGACAGACGGAGGGAGAGCGAGACAGACGGAGGGAGAGCGAGACAGACGGAGGGAGAGCGAGACAGACGGAGGGAGAGCGAGACAGACGGAGGGAGAGCGAGACAGACGGAGGGAGAGCGAGACAGACGGAGGGAGAGCGAGACAGACGGAGGGAGAGAGAGACAGAGAAATGGAGAGACAGAGAAATGGAGAGACACAGACAGAGGAGAGATGGAGAGACACAGACAGAGGAGAGATGGAGAGACACAGACAGAGGAGAGATGGAGAGACACAGACAGAGGAGAGATGGACAGACACAGACAGAGGAGAGATGGACAGACACAGACAGAGGAGAGATGGACAGACACAGACAGAGGAGAGATGGACAGACACAGACAGAGGAGAGATGGACAGACACAGACAGAGGAGAGATGGACAGACACAGACAGAGGAGAGATGGACAGACACAGATAGGCGGAGAGATGGACAGACAGATAGGCGGAGAGATGGACAGACAGATAGGCGGAGAGATGGACAGACAGACAGATAAACGTGGAGAGAGACTGACGGAGAGAGAGAGACGGACTGACGGAGAGAGAGAGAGAGAGAGACGGACGGAGAGAGAGAGAGAGAGAGACGGACGTAGAGAGAGAGAGACGGACGTAGAGAGAGAGAGAGAGAGACGGACGTAGAGAGGTAGAGAGAGAGAGAGAGAGAGAGACGGACGTAGAGATTTAGAGAGAGAGAGAGAGACGGACGTAGAGAGAGAGAGAGACGGACGTAGAGAGAGAGACGGACGTAGAGAGAGAGAGAGACGGACGTAGAGAGAGAGAGAGACGGACGTAGAGAGAGAGAGAGAGAGACGGACGTAGAGAGAGAGAGAGAGAGACGGACGTAGAGAGAGAGAGAGAGAGACGGACGTAGAGAGAGAGAGAGACGGACGTAGAGAGAGAGAGAGACGGACGTAGAGAGAGAGAGAGACGGACGTAGAGAGAGAGAGAGACGGACGTAGAGAGAGAGAGAGACGGACGTAGAGAGAGAGAGAGACGGACGTAGAGAGAGAGAGAGACAGACAGACGTAGAGAGAGAGAGAGACAGACAGACGTAGAGAGAGAGAGAGACAGACAGACGTAGAGAGAGAGAGAGACAGACAGACGTGGAGAGAGAGACAGACAGACGGAGGGAGACGGACGGAGGGAGAGTCGGACGGACGGACGGAGGGAGAGAGGGGTGGATGGAGAGAGGGACGGAGTGAGAGAGAGAGAGAGAGAGAGACAGATAGGCAGACGGATGGACGGAGAGAGAGAGAGACGGACGGACGGACGGACAGGGAGAGAGAGACGGACGGGCGGACGGACGGACGGGGAGAGAGAGACGGACGGACAGACAAAGAGAGAGAGAGAGACAGACAGAGAGAGAGACAGACAGAGAGAGAGACAGACAGAGAGAGAGACAGACAGAGAGAGAGACAGACAAAGAGAGAGAGACAGACAAAGAGAGACAGACGGAGGGAGGGAGAGAGAGACGGACGGAGGGAGAGAGAGAGAGACGGACGTAGAGAGAGAGAGAGAGACGGACGTAGAGAGAGAGAGAGAGACGGACGTAGAGAGAGAGAGACAGACAGACGTAGAGAGAGAGAGAGAGAGAGACGGACGTAGAGAGAGAGAGACGGATGTAGAGAGAGAGAGACGGACGGACGGAGAGAGAGACGGACGGACTTTGAGAGATACGGAGGGATATAGCGAGAGAGAGACAGACATAGAGAGAGAGACAGACATAGAGAGAGACAGACATAGAGAGAGACAGACATAGAGAGAGACAGACATAGAGAGAGAGACAGACATAGAGAGAGAGACAGACATAGAGAGAGAGACAGACATAGAGAGAGAGACAGACAAAGAGAGACAGATGGAGGGAGGGAGAGAGAGACAGATGGAGGGAGGGAGAGAGAGACAGACGGAGGGAGGGAGGGAGGGAGGGAGGGAGAGAGAGAGACAGACGGAGGGAGGGAGAGAGGGAGGGAGGGAGAGAGAGAGAGAGAGAGAGACGGACGGACGGAGGGAGAGAGAGAGACGGACGGACGGAGGGAGAGAGCGAGACGGAGGGAGAGAGCGAGACGGAGGGAGAGAGCGAGACGGAGGGAGAGAGCGAGACGGAGGGAGAGAGCGAGACGGAGGGAGAGAGCGAGACGGAGGGAGAGAGCGAGACGGAGGGAGAGAGCGAGACGGAGGGAGAGAGAGACAGACGGAGGGAGGGAGAGAGAGACAGACGGAGGGAGAGAGAGAGAGACAGACGGAGGGAGAGAGAGAGAGACAGACGGAGGGAGAGAGAGACAGACGGAGGGAGAGAGAGACAGACGGAGGGAGAGAGAGACAGACGGAGGGAGAGAGAGACAGACGGAGGGAGAGAGAGACAGACGGAGGGAGAGAGAGAGACAGACGGAGGGAGGGAGAGAGAGACAGACGGAGGGAGGGAGAGAGAGACAGACGGAGGGAGGGAGAGAGAGACAGACGGAGGGAGGGAGAGACGGAGGGAGGGAGAGAGAGACAGACGGAGGGAGGGAGAGAGAGACAGACGGAGGGAGGGAGAGAGAGACAGACGGAGGGAGGGAGAGACGGAGGGAGGGAGGGAGAGACGGAGGGAGGGAGAGAGAGACAGACTGAGTGAGAGAGAGAGACAGACTGAGTGAGGGAGGGAGAGAGAGAGAGACAGACTGAGGGAGGGAGAGAGAGAGAGACAGACTGAGGGAGGGAGAGAGAGACAGACTGAGGGAGGGAGAGAGAGACAGACAGACGGAGGGAGGGAGAGAGAGACAGACGGAGGGAGGGAGAGAGAGACAGACGGAGGGAGGGAGAGAGAGACAGACGGAGGGAGGGAGAGAGAGACAGACGGAGGGAGGGAGAGAGAGACAGACGGAGGGAGGGAGAGAGAGACAGACGGAGGGAGGGAGAGAGAGACAGACGGAGGGAGGGAGAGAGAGACAGACGGAGGGAGAGAGAGACAGACGGAGGGAGAGAGAGACAGACGGAGGGAGAGAGACATAAGGAGGGAGAGAGACATAAGGGAAAGGAGGGAGAGAGACATAAGGGAAAGGAGGGAGAGAGACATAAGGGAAAGGAGGGAGAGAGAGACATAAGGGAACGTAGGGAGAGAGAGACATAAGGGAAAGGAGGGAGGGAGAGACATAAGGAGGGAGAGAGAGACATAAGGAGGGAGAGAGAGACATAAGGAGGGAGAGAGAGACATAAGGAGGGAGAGAGAGACATAAGGAGGGAGAGAGAGACATAAGGAGGGAGAGAGAGGCGGACGGAGGGAGAGAGAGACGGACGGAGGGAGAGAGAGACGGACGGAGGGAGAGAGAGACGGACGGAGGGAGAGAGAGACGGACGGAGGGAGAGAGAGACGGACGGAGGGAGAGAGAGACGGACGGAGGGAGAGAGAGACGGACGGAGGGAGAGAGAGACGGACGGACGGAGGGAGAGAGAGACGGAGGGAGGGAGAGAGAGACGGAGGGAGGGAGAGAGAGACGGAGGGAGGGAGAGAGAGACGGACGGAGGGAGAGAGAGACGGACGGAGGGAGAGAGAGACGGACGGAGGGAGAGAGAGACAGACGGAGGGAGAGAGAGACAGACGGAGGGAGAGAGAGACAGACGGAGGGAGAGAGAGACAGACGGAGGGAGAGAGAGACAGACGGAGGGAGAGAGAGACAGACAGACGGAGGGAGAGAGAGACAGACAGACGGAGGGAGAGACAGACAGACGGAGGGAGAGAGAGACAGACGGAGGGAGAGAGAGACAGACGGAGGGAGAGAGAGACAGACGGAGGGAGAGAGAGACGGACGGAGGGAGAGAGAGACGGACGGAGGGAGAGAGAGACGGACGGAGGGAGAGAGAGACGGACGGAGGGAGAGAGAGACGGACGGAGGGAGAGAGAGACGGACGGAGGGAGAGAGAGACGGACGGAGGGAGAGAGAGACGGACGGACGGAGGGAGAGAGAGACGGACGGACGGAGGGAGAGAGAGACGGACGGACGGAGGGAGAGAGAGACAGACAGACGGAGGGAGAGAGAGACAGACAGACGGAGGGAGAGAGAGACAGACAGACAGAGGGAGAGAGAGACAGACAGACAGAGGGAGAGAGAGACAGACAGACGGAGGGAGAGACAGACAGACGGAGGGAGAGAGAGACAGACGGAGGGAGAGAGAGACAGAGAAGAGATGGAGAGACACAGACAGAGGAGAGATGGAGAGACACAGACAGAGGAGAGATGGAGAGACACAGACAGAGGAGAGATGGAGAGACACAGACAGAGGAGAGATGGAGAGACACAGACAGAGGAGAGATGGAGAGACACAGACAGAGGAGAGATGGAGAGACACAGACAGAGGAGAGATGGAGAGACACAGACAGAGGAGAGATGGAGAGACAGATAGGCGGAGAGATGGACAGACAGACAGACAAACGTGGAGAGAGACTGACGGAGAGAGAGAGACGGACGGACGGAGAGAGAGACGGACGGACGGAGAGAGAGACGGACGGAGAGAGAGAGAGAGACGGACGGAGAGAGAGAGAGAGACGGACGGAGAGAGAGAGAGAGAGACGGACGTAGAGAGAGAGAGAGAGACGGACGTAGAGAGGTAGAGAGAGAGAGAGACGGACATAGAGATTTAGAGAGAGAGAGAGAGACGGACGTAGAGAGAGAGAGAGACGGACGTAGAGAGAGAGAGAGACACGGACGTAGAGAGAGAGAGAGACGGACGTAGAGAGAGAGAGAGACGGACGTAGAGAGAGAGAGAGACGGACGTAGAGAGAGAGAGAGACGGACGTAGAGAGAGAGAGAGACGGACGTAGAGAGAGAGAGAGACGGACGTAGAGAGAGAGAGAGACGGACGTAGAGAGAGAGAGAGACGGACGTAGAGAGAGAGAGAGACGGACGTAGAGAGAGAGACAGACAGACGTAGAGAGAGAGAGAGACAGACAGACGTAGAGAGAGAGAGAGACAGACAGACGTGGAGAGAGAGAGACAGACAGACAGACGTGGAGAGAGAGAGACAGACAGACAGACGTGGAGAGAGAGACAGACAGACGGAGAGAGAGAGACAGACAGACGGAGGGAGACGGACGGACGGAGGGAGAGTCGGACGGACGGACGGAGGGAGAGAGGGGTGGATGGAGAGAGGGACGGAGTGAGAGAGAGAGAGAGAGAGACAGATAGGCAGACGGATGGACGGAGAGAGAGAGAGACGGACGGATGGACGGAGAGAGAGAGAGACGGACGGACGGACGGGGAGAGAGAGACGGACGGACGGGCGGACGGGCGGACGGGGAGAGAGAGACGGACGGGGAGAGAGAGAGACAGACAGACGGACGGAGAGAGAGAGACAGACGGACGGAGAGAGAGAGACAGACAGACGGACGGAGAGAGAGAGACAGACAGACGGACGGAGAGAGAGAGAGAGAGAGACAGACGGACGGAGAGAGAGAGACAGACAGACGGACGGAGAGAGAGAGACAGACAGACGGACGGAGAGAGAGAGACAGACAGACGGACGGAGAGAGAGAGACAGACAGACGGACGGAGAGAGAGAGACAGACAGACGGACGGAGAGAGAGAGAGAGACAGACGGACGGAGAGAGAGAGACAGACAGACAGACGGACGGAGAGAGAGAGAGAGACAGACAGACGGACGGAGAGAGAGAGACAGAGAGACGGACGGAGAGAGAGAGACAGAGAGACGGACGGAGAGAGAGAGACAGAGAGACGGACGGAGAGAGAGAGACAGAGAGACGGACGGAGAGAGAGAGACAGAGAGACGGACGGAGAGAGAGAGACAGACAGACGGACGGAGAGAGAGAGACAGACGGACGGAGAGAGAGAGACAGTTGTCCCATTGACAATTTTGATTCTTATTATTCTCATATCGTAAATATCCAAAGTAAGCTTTGGCAATATGTACGTTGTTACGTCATGCTAATATAGCAAATTGAATTGATTTGACTTTACAGAGAGACAGACGGAGAGCGAGAGGCAGAGAGACAGACGGAGAGAGAGAGACATAGACATAGAGACAAGAACAGAGAGAGAGAGGGAGAGACAGGGACAGAGAGAAAGACAGAGTGAGACAGATGAGGGGAATCGGGGATCAGGGACATGCCCAGGGCTGACGTCCACACAGGTTGGCATCTCCAGGGGCACAGCTTCATGTTGACGCAGTTAGACACATCTCAGACTACTTTGCTCCTCATAAACAAACTTGACTGCAATTCATAAATATATTAGCTAAATTCATTAAAAGAATGAGGAAGGGAAGTTATTTTATATAATGTATTATTTGACAAATGTTTGTCTCAGTTTGTAAAATATAAAGTTTATCATTTATTATCATCATCAAAGGCTTTTTTGTGTTTTTTTAGCACCTCTGGGAGCATCTGTCTGTTTTTCATGAACTTACATGGATATCATTGAATTCATTCTTATGTTGTCCTATTTGTACTTAATTATCTCTAGAGGCTGTTAAGAGAAGAAAGGACATACATTGCTTTCAGTGTTAGTTGTACCCAGTTTCTGCCTCTGTTAGTCACTTGTTTTGGCTAAAAAGGCTTTGGTTTAATGTGTAGGTCTCACGCCAAAAATTATGCTAAACATCATTGCAGTGCCAGTGGCTTTATGTGTTGTTTGTCAGTTGAAGACTGTCTGTTTCCATATGATTGGACCTGTGAGTCCTTCCTTCCTTACATGGGATTGCGGGCAGGCGAGGAGTGGAGCGGAGGCCCACCAAACACAGGCTGCTGATTGGAAATGGCACAGGTGAAGTGAACTGCATTGACTTGAACAAGAAGTGACTGCAGTCTTATGCTTGGTTGCCTTATCCTTGAGCAATATCCAACAGATTGCCCACACATCTCTTAATCTGTGGCATGGCTTGGTTTTGGCAGTCAGGCTGGGGACCGGGGACGGGAGGCTATAGAGGGCCCTCTCTTCTCCAAGAGAGGGATAGGGATCAGAAAGATCACATGCACAGCCCATAAGTAAGTAAGTAAGTGTGTGTGTGTGTGTGTGTGTGTGTGTGTGTGTGTGTGTGTGTGTGTGTGTGTGTGTGTGTGTGTGTGTGCGTGCGTGCGTGCGTGCGTGCGTGCGTGCGTGCGTGCGTGCGTGCGTGCGTGCGTGCGTGCGTGCGTGCGTGCGTGCGTGCGTGCGTGCGTGCGTGCGTGCGTGCGTGCGTGCGTGCGTGCGTGCGTGCGTGCGTGCGTGCGTGCGTGCGTGCGTGCGTGCGTGCGTGCGTGCGTGCGTGCGTGCGTGCGTGCGTGCGTGCGTGCGTGCGTGCGTGCGTGCGTGCGTGCGTGCGTGCGTGCGTGCGTGCGTGCGTGCGTGCGTGCGTGCGTGCGTGCGTGAGCGCGTGCGTGCGTGCGTGCGAGAGCGCATGGTTGAAATGACTGAGAGTGACATTCCAAGTGTCTTTGCTTAGTGCTCTTGTCTATGCTATTTTCATGTCACACTTAGATGTCCCAGTTTCCTACAGCCGGCTGTTTTGATGTGACACTTAGTCTTTTTATACGTTTGCTAGAAGTCAACAGAACCTCATGTACCAATGGTTTTCTCTGAGAGGCTGCGTCAAATATCAGTTAGATCTTCATTCTCATGCTCCGCACATTTACATTTGAGTCATTTAGCAGACACTCTTGTCCAGAGTGATTTAAGGAGCAATTATGGTTAAGTGCCTTGCTCAAGGGCACATTGACATATTTTTCACCTAGTTGGCTGAAGGATTCAAACCAGCGACCTTTCAGTTACTGGCCCAATGCACTTAGCCACTAGGCTACCTGCCTGGTGGTCCAGTTTGTCTGTGCTTTAGCCAACTTCTCTCTCTCTGTGTTCATTCATTTTGCTGCCAAACATGTATGGCATGACAAAGATAAGAAGAGTTGGCTAAAGTATATAGCCTACATTACGAGACCAGGCTGGCTAAGGACAGAGAGGGAGACTGAGAGATGGACTTCTATAGAAGGCTGTGGACACTGACTTCTCAGATCTGAAACCCAGTAAGGGTTGGATTTGATGTCTGTAGGTGGGTGTTGGCCGGGTTGCTTTCACTTCTCACGCACAAGCGGTCACTGTGGCTGAAAGGAACACTGTGGGAGCCGTGGAAACTGCTGGCTGGGGTGTCAGCACTGAGACTGACCACAGTTAGAATTATACATGAGAACAGAGAGAGCATTAGGTAAAGTGCACTGAAGCAGTGGATGGATGGATGATACCCCTGAAGGTTCGTTAGAAAGGAAAGTATGCACAGATCAGATCAAATACAATGACTTGTGGGTACTATTTCTCCAGGTTTCTCCATTTTAAATGAAATAGGAAAGGTAATCTCTTTGATCTCAAGTGTTCTGCGAGAGAGAGAAATAGAAATGAAAGGAAAATGTCATGCTTCTCCTTGGCCAGGAAGACGTCAGCTTATAGTTACTCCGTTTAAAAGGTGAAACAAAAAGAAAATACATGTGATTTTCTCTTCTCCGATATGCTTTCAGTTTTCCTCTTCTGAATGTGCATTGAGCTGCTTCTTGGGGAGTGCTGCATTTGAATGGCAGGGCCATGATGGTGTGGCAGCAGCCATTACTCCAGGTTGGGATTCACAAATACCCCACCTCACAGTACCAATGGAGTCGGGGAGAATAATAGGTCCTACCTCAGAGGTCCATTTTAGGATACTGAACCATTTCAATCATGTGTGAGAGAAAGACGATGGTGCCGTGCGTTCTGTCCTTACCTATTATGAGTCTGAAACAAAGACTGCATTCTGCCGCTTTCTGCCGGTTTCACATGGAAACAGCATTTCCCATTTCTGTACCATGGCAATTTGAATAATCCATGGGGATTTATTTGATATTGTTCATATTGTTTTGTGCACTCTTTCTTTTTGTGAACAGAAACATCAGACGGTGAGTAAATGTTAGGGTGTACTGCTTGAGGAAGTACTGTATATACTATGCCCGTGTGTTTCTTAACCTATGCCACGAAGAGAAACTACAACAATGTTGATGGATCAAGGATCCATCAATATGATCTATCTGTGTTCTACACCTTCCTTGACGTTATATTTTCACTCAGCTTGGCTTGCAACATTCTAGTAACTTTACAATTCAGAAATCCAGATTGGAAGATTCCTGGAATCGGCAGGGAATAAACAGCAAATCTGGGAATGCTCCAACTGGAGCAACTGTAAATATTCAGCTTACACCTGTGCAGTATGTTTGGTAATCACCAGCCAAGGCTTTCTCAATATAATACTGTTTTTATGATGATGAGGTAAGGTGTGTTTATTTGGGCTAATCTTATTTCCACAGTTATTAATTACACATTAATTATAAGTAGTCCAGTTGGGAACTGCTGCTGCTGCTCTATCGCAGTCAGTGTAATTTCCATTGAGAGTGTTAGAAGTAACTTTCTAAAACAGTCATAAGCCATTTTCATTAAGACTCATGCAGTGTTTTAAGTCTAATTAATTCAACTTTGCAGTCAGTCAGTACTCTGTACACTACAGCAGCTTTCATGCTCAGATGTCACAGAGCAAAGCTGCCAATCACAATCTCCTCAGTCATTCTGTCTGCTGGGCCAGCCATGTGAAGACAAGACAACGCTAGCTGTGTTTATAATTGCTTTACACTCAGAATAGCCTGGATGAAGATAGAAATGAAACCTGCCGTTCAGTCTTTAATCCCTTGGTTAAACAATGAGCAGTAGACGAACGGTGTGTGAGAGGCTGCTACTGGTTACCCGTATCAAATTAAAGTGCATAAGATGATAAATGTCAACTCTCATTTTGTCAATGTTAGAATTCATTGTCATAGTTCTTCTTTGTAACCAAGCATGGCAATTAGAATATAATTTAAATAGAATAGGGCAACTGTCTGAATTCTATGACCATAATTTACTTTGTTCTCCTAATTTTACTGTAATTCCTCTCATCGAGGTCTATAAGCATATTCAGGTGAACAAAAGTACAGTTCATGTCCTTTGTTTTCATTAGTAGTTGGTATTGGCTGTTGTATTATAACGTGCACACACACACATAGATGTATAATGTGAAGGTTAAAGTTTTGTCTGTTTTTTGTGTGTGAGAGAGAGCAGCAGTGATTAAATGTCTGGACCACTCAGTGCTCCCCTCCCTTCCTGCCTCCCTGCATGGCCTCAGCTGACAGCAATAGACTGCATTGTCCCAGTCTATATTAGGACCAATTTTTTGTTGGTTACCCTTGCACTTGGCTATCCTACTTCACCTATGTGCCTGGAGGGAGATCAGCCAGAGTAGTGAGTGGTGGGGTCCCAAATGGCACCATATTCCCTACATTATGCACTACCTTTGACCGAGCCCTATAGGCCCTGGTCAAAAGTAGTGTGCTATATAGAGGATAGGGTGCCATTTGGGACGTAGCCAGAATAGCGTTCCCTGCCCTAAAGCAATAGACCCGGGATCATATCAGCTATGCAGGCAGGGCCGGAACAGGCGTACGGAGTCTCCAGGTGCACGAACGCACACGTGAGTACACACACAAAACTGCTGGAAATCGATGGCAACCTAGAGCCTGGTTCAGTGGACAATAGAACATGCTGTGGTGTCTTTGATGCAGCTGGAGAAAAGAAACAAATCAGTAGCATGTAAACGTCCAGTGCGGTAAGGTATCACACAGCTCTTCTTTTAAAGCACAAAAACAAACTACCAAGGATATGTATTAGTAATGGCGTCGGAGGGGATGGCTGCCATTTTACGGGCTCCTAACCAACTGTGCTTAATTATTATAATACATTTTTTGCATTGTTTGTAACTTATTTTGTACATAATGTTGCTGCTACCCTCTCTTATGACCGAAAAGAGCTGCTGGACATCAGAACAGCGATTACTAACCTAGAATTGGACAAAGATTCTTTCTTTAATGAGTCCGATGCAAAGGATATACAGCTTTGTCAAGACAAGGCCCAAATCCCCATCAGCATGAACAAAAGAAAAGACTGAGGAATAGGGGGAGGAGGGCGGGGTGCCTTGTAAGAATTTGCCGATGAGTAGGTAAACCACAACTTCCATTCGTATTATTGGCCAAAGTGCAATCATTGGAAAACAAACTGGATGATCTACGATTAAGACTATCCTACCAACGGGTCAATAAAAACTGCAGTATCTTTGTTTCACCGAGACGTGGCTGAACGACGACACGGATAATATAGAGCTGGCTGGCTTCTCTGAGCATCGGCAGGACAGAGCAGCTACATCTGGTAAGGCGAGAGGCGGGGGTGTGTGTCTATTTGTCAATAACTGTTGATGCACGATGTCTAATATCAAAGAAGTCTCGAGGTATTGCTCGCCTGAGGTAGAATACCTCATGATAAGCTGTAGACCACACAACCTACCAAGAGAGAGCTCATCTATATTATTCGTAGCCGTCTATTTATCACCACAAACCGATGCTGGCACTAAGACCACACTCAATGAGCTTTATAAGGCCATAAGCAAACAAGAAAATGCTCATCCAGAAGAGGCAAACCTAGTGGCCGGGGACTTTAATGCAGGCAAACCCAATTTCTACCAGCATGTCACATGTGCAACGAGAGAAAACAAAAACTCTAGACCACCTTTACTCAGAGATACATACAAAGCTCTCCCTCGCCCTCCATTTGGCAAATCTGACCATAATTCTATCCTCCTCATTCCTGCTTAAAAGCAAAAACTAAAGCAGGAAGTACCAATGACTCGCTCAAAACAGAAGTGACCAGATGAGGCGGATGCTACGCTACAGGACTGTTTTGCTAGCACAGTCTGGAATATGTTTCGGGAGTCATCCAATGGCATTGAGGAGTATATCAACTCAGTCACCGGCTTCATCAATAAGTGCATCGATGACGTTGTCCCCACAGTGACCAGACGTACATTTCCCAAACAGAAGCCATGGAATACAGGCAACATCCGCACCGAGCTAAAGGCTAGAGCTGCCGCTTTCAAGGAGCGGGACACTAATCCGGACGTTTATAAGAAATCCCGCTATACCCGCAGACGACCCATCAAACAGACAAAGAGTCAATACAGGACTAAGATTGAATCCTACTACACTGGCTCTGACGCTTGTTGGATGTGGCAAGGCTTGAAGAATATAACGTACTACAAAGGAAACCCAGCCGCAAGCTGGCATGGGTCCCCAGATCCTCAAAAGGTTCTACAGCTGCACCATCGAGGGCATCCTGACCGCTACAGAGGGTAGTGCCTACGGCCCAGTACATCACTGGAGCCAAGCTTCCTGACATCCAGGACGTATATACTAGGCGCTGTCAGAGGAAGGACCAAAAAATGGTCATAGACTCCATAGCAACCCTCTCTGCTACCCCCAAGCCATAAAACTGCTGAACAATTAATCAAATGTCCACCCGGACTAATTACATTGACTCCTCCTCCCCCCTTTTTTTTGTTTTTACACTACTGCTACTCGCTGTTTATTATCTATGCATAGTCACTTTACAAATTACCTCGACTAACCTGTACCCCCTCACATTGACTCTACCGGTACCCCCTTAATATAGCCTCGTTATTGTTATGTAGCCTCAATATTGTTATTCTTGTTACTTTTCGATTTTATTTATATTTATATATATATACACTGCTCAAAAAAATAAAGGGAACACTAAAATAACACATCCTAGATCTGAATGAATGAAATATTCTTATTAAATACTTTTTTCTTTACATAGTTGAATGTGCTGACAACAAAATCACACAAAAATTATCAATGGAAATAAAATGTATCAACCCATGGAGGTCTGGATTTGGAGTCACTCAAAATTAAAGTGGAAAACCACACTACAGGCTGATCCACCTTTGATATAATGTCCTTAAAACAAGTCAAAATGAGGCTCAGTAGTGTGTGTGGCCTCCACGTGCCTGTATGACCTCCCTACAACGCCTGGGCATGCTCCTGATGAGGTGGCGGATGGTCTCCTGAGGGATCTCCTCCCAGACCTGGACTAAAGCATCCACCAACTCCTGGACAGTCTGTGGTGTAACGTGGCGTTGGTGGATGGAGCGAGACATGATGTCCCAGATGTGCTCAATTGGATTCAGGTCTGGGGAACGGGCGGGCCAGTCCATAACATCAATGCCTTCCTCTTGCAGGAACTGCTGACACACTCCAGCCACATGAGGTCTAGCATTGTCTTGCATTAGGAGGAACCCAGGGCTAACCGCACCAGCATATGGTCTCACAAGGGGTCTGAGGATCTCATCTCGGTACCTAATGGCAGTCAGGCTACCTCTGGCGAGCACATGGAGGGCTGTGCGGCCCCCCAAAGAAATGCCACCCCACACCATGACTGACCCACCGCCAAACCGGTCATGCTGGAGGATGTTGCAGGCAGCAGAACGTTCTCCACGGCGTCTCCAGACTCTGTCACGTCTGTCACGTGTGCTCAGTGTGAACCTGCTTTCATCTGTGAAGAGCACAGGGCGCCAGTGGCGAATTTGCCAATCTTGGTGTTCTCTGGCAAATGCCAAACGTCCTGCACGGTGTTGGGCTGTAAGCACAACCCCCACCTGTGGACGTCGGGCCCTCATACCACCCTCATGGAGTCTGTTTCTGACCGTTTGAGCAGACACATGCACATTTGTGGCCTGCTGGAGGTCATTTTGCAGGGCTCTGGCAGTGCTCCTCCTGCTCCTCCTTGCACAAAGGCGGAGGTAGCGGTCCTGCTGCCGAGTTGTTGCCCTCCTACGGCCTCCTCCACGTCTCCTGATGTACTGGCCTGTCTCCTGGTAGCGCCTCCATGCTCTGGACACTACGCTGACAGACACAGCAAACCTTCTTGCCACAGCTCGCATTGACGTGCCATCCTGGATGAGCTGCACTACCTGAGCCACTTGTGTGGGTTGTAGACTCCGTCTCATGCTACCACTAGAGTGAAAGCACCGCCAGCATTCAAAAGTGACCAAAACATCAGCCAGGAAGCATAGGAACTGAGAAGTGGTCTGTGGTCACCACCTGCAGAACCACTCCTTTATTGGGGGTGTCTTGCTAGTTGCCTATTATTTCCACCTGTTGTCTATTCCATTTGCACAACAGCATGTGAAATTTATTGTCAATCAGTGTTGCTTCCTAAGTGGACAGTTTGATTTCACAGAAGTGTTATTGACTTGGAGTTACATTGTGTTGTTTAAGTGTTCCCTTTATTTTTTTGAGCAGTGGATATATGATTTATTTTCTCTTTTAAAAAATTCACTTTAGTTAATTTAGTAAATATTTTTATTTAGACTCTTTCTTGAAATGCATTGTTGGTTAAGGGCTTGTAAGTAAGCATTTCACGGTAAGATCTACACCTGTTGTATTCGGCACATGTGAAAAACTTTTTTTGATTTGATATGCTGCTGCTTCGCTTAAACTAAGATGAAAATGAGCAACTACGGCTTTGACTGCAAAGATAATTTACCGCTTGCAAATCAAAAATATGATTTTATTATGCCTTACATGAATGGAAATCAGGCAGGCTTTCTGCTGAAATGGAATGTGTGTCTTGCTCTTTCTCTCTGTCTCTCTCTCCCTCCTCTCTCTCTGTATCATTCTTTGTTTATGTTTCTCTCTCTCTCAGCAACACATTCTCAAAGTGCAATGCAGCAGTATATTCGGCCAATGTTCAATAGTGTGTCAAGATTACAGAAAAGCCTACACTAACTATACATGACTGCTGAAATATGTTAGAGAATGTATTGGTTGTGCTACAGTTGAGTCATGGGTTATCACAACAGTCCCATCTATAATGCTTTTTTTTTAAAGTGTAAACATTTCTGAAGTTTACACATTCTCACCGCCTATTGGTTTCATATGAAGGATTTAGTGTGCTGCTACATCAATAGCTTATATGTAAATGTGAATGCTAAGCCTAACCCTTCCTATAACTATTGGTTTCATATGTAAATAAAGATGGTAGTGTAAACACCATGCAACCTGGCTGGCAGCACAGAAACAGCGTGCAGTTACCTCAGCATTAATTAGATTCTCTGAAATTATCCACTCATTCATCTTGAATTAATTAACCATGAAATTATGACTGGCTCAGATTTTTTGGGGTGGAATCTCATTTCCTTATATATTTTGGTCTTATTTTCATTATTTATGGTATGTTTTATGACATGATATGAGATGGTAGCCTGCTCTACATTAACTGTTGGGGTGAGGTGGGTAAGGTGTGTTGGGGTGAGGTGGGTAAGGTGTGTGTGTGTGTGTGTGTGTATGTGTGTGTGTGTGTGTGTGTGTGTGTGTGTGTGTGTGTGTGTGTGTGTGTGTGTGTGTGTGTGTGTGTGTGTGTGTGTGTGTGTGTGTGTGTGTGTGTGAGATGCACTGTGAAGGACAGGCCAAGGGCGGGGGTGGTGTGTATCAGCGGCGGCCACTTATTGGCTAAATACCCAGGGTGCAAGGTTGTTGGAGTTGTCAACAAAGCAGCATGACATAAATATGATGCTAATTTATCGAACTACCAGTAATGTCTTTGAGTAGATATATAAAGCGATCTGTACATTTGGACAACAGCATAAATACCCCTATTTCACTTTTGCAACCACTGCTGCACATGCTGCCACTGTTTTGAACAGATTAAGTTATACAATTTTGAATGAGCAGCCAGCTTACGAAAGGCTGAGTGTACCAGGATAGTTATCTCACATAATGTCACAAAGCGTGATGCGCTAGCCAGTAAATGTTCATTCTGACATAACTTCATTTTTCTTAGTTAGTCAGATATTAGTTTAGAAAAACTTGAAATTGGCATGGGAGCTAACTAGCTAGCAAGCTACCAGCTAGCTGTAGCTTATCAATGGTAGCTAGCTAACTGATTAATTTGACCAAAAAATTGACTAAACTGTTTCTGAATCCCATTATATGCATATACATTTGAAGTCGGAAGTTTACATACACTTAGGCAAATTTCTTGCTAACAAACTATAGTTTTGTCAAGTCAGTTAGTACCGGTTAGTATCTACTTTGTGCATGACACAAGTCAATTTTCCAACAATTGTTTACAGACAGATTATTTCAATTATATTCACCTGTATCCCAATTCCAGTGGGTCAGAAGTTTACATACACTAAATTGACTGTGCCTTTAAACAGCTTGGAAAATTCCAGAAAATGCTTTCATGGCATTAGAAGCTTCTGATAGGCTAATTGACATAATTTGAGTCAATTGGAGGTGTACCTGTGGATGTATTTCAAGGCCTACCTTCAAACTCAGTGCCTCTTTGCTTGACATCATGAGAAAATCTAAAGAAATCAGCCAAGACCTGAGAGAAAAAAATGTAGACCTCCACAAGTCTGGTTCATCCTTTGGAACAATTTCCAAATGCCTGAAGGTACCACGTTCATCTGTACAAACAATAGTACGCAAGTATAAACACCATTGGACCGCGCAGCCGTCATACCGTTCAGGAAGGAGACGCGTTCTGTCTCCTAGAGATGAACGTACTTTGGTGCGAAAAGTGCAAATCAATCAAAGAATAACAGCAAAGGACCTTGTGCAGATGCTGGAGGAAACAGGTACAAAGGTATCTATATCCACAGTTAAACGAGTCCTATATCGACATAACCTGAAAGGCCGCTCAGCAAGGAAGAAGCCACTGCTTCAAAACCACCATAAAAAAGCCAGACTACGGTTTGCAACTGCACATGGGGACAAATATCATACTTTTTGGTCTGATGAAACAAAAATAGAACTGTTTGGACGTAATGGCCATCATTATGTTTGGAGGAAAAAGGGGGAGGCTTGCAAACCGAAGAACACCATCCCAACCGTGAAGCACGGGGTTGGCAGCATCATGTTGTGGGGGTGCTTTGCTGCAGGAGGGACTGGTGCACTTCACCAAATAGATGGCTTCATGAGAAAGGAAAATTATGTGGATATATTGTAGCAACATCTCAAGACATCAGTCAGGAAGTTAAAGCTTAGTCGCAAATGCGTCTTCCAAATGGACAATGACCCCAAGCATACTTCTAAAGTTGTGGCAAAATGGCTTAAGGACAACAAAGTTAAGGTATTGGAGTGGCCATCACAAAGTTCTGACCTCAATCCTATAGAAAATTTGTGGGCAGAACTGAAAAAGTGTGTGCGAGCAAGGAGGCTTACAAACCTGACTCAGTTACACCAGCTCTGTCAGGAGAAATTGGCCAAAATTCACCCAACTTATTGTGGGAAGCTAGTGGAAGGCTGCCCAAAATGTTTGACCCAAGGCAATGCTACCAAATACAAATTGAGTGTATGTAAACTTCTTACCCACTGGGAATGTGATGAAAGAAATAAAAGCTGAAATAAATAATTGTCTACTATTTTTCTGACGTTTTACATTCTTAAAATAAAGTGGTGATCCTAACTGACCTAAGACAGGAATTTTTACTAGGATTAAATGTCAGGAATTGTGAAAAACTGAGTTTAAATGTATTTTGCTAAAGTGTATGTAAACTTCCGACTTCAACTGTATATTTATATTCCGGACTATGACATTGCTCATCCTAATATTTCTTAATTCCATTATTTTCCTTTAGATTTACATGTATTGTTTTGTATGTTAGATATTACTGCACTGTTTGAGCCAGGAACAAAAGCATTTTGCTACACCCACAATAACACCGGCTAAATATGTGTATTTGTCCAATACAATTTGATTTGATTCAAAGTTTCTGTAGCTGATTAATTCATTTGATTATGCTTTGTGATAGACCCGATTTTATGCTGTTTTAGTCCACACATGTCACCCTGTCACCTACAGTAATACCTTATAAACAACATCAGGGCAAAATAATAAAGTTGGCCATGCTTATTGTCCTACCACATCCGTGATGAGAAGGTTCTAGCTAGTGTATTATCAGGTCCCAGGCTCCCATTACTTTTTTTAGGATTATTTATTTGCAAGGTATTTACAAAGTTGTTTTTTGCTTTAGCGCCATCTGTACCTTATAGAAGGGATCTAGTCTCGCGTGCGAAATTAAGTCGTCTGGCGCGGGAGACTCATTGGGAGGAGACTAGAGCAGACCCGGAAGTTCGGACTGAACAGATGCACATTTGAGCACCCCAGGACGGTCCATTTACTTTGTGCTGTTATAATTTATGCTATAAAATCCTGCGATTTCATTGGAGCCGTTCCCCCCTCATGGCAAGTAGCTGGTAAAACAACCAAGGCAGCTGGCATTCACTGATGGGCAGAGTAGTAAGTAACTGAACAGTTTGTTTTGAACAATATATTTTTGAACAGGAAAATGTACACATTTACCACACTTATATGAGTATTTAAAACATAATCCATGAATTATATAATATACAGTACCAGTCAAGTTTGGACACATCTACTCATTCAAGGGTTTTTCTTTATTATTACAATTTTCTATATTGTAGAATAATAGTGACAACATCAAAACCATGAAATAACACATATAGAATCATGTAGTAACCAAAAACGTGTTATATTATATAGATTTTATATTTGAGATTCTTCAAAGTAGCCACCCTTTGCCTTGATGACAGCTTTGCACACTCTTGGTATTCTCTCAACCATCTTCATGAGGTAGTCACCTGGAATGTATTTCAATTAACAGGTATGCCTTGTTAAAAGTTAATTTGTGGAATTTCTTACCTTGCGTTTGAACCAATCAGTTGTGTTGTGACAAGGTAGGGGTGGTATACAGAAGACAGCCCTATTTGGTAAATGACCAAATCCATATTATGGTAAGAACAGCTAAAATAAGCAAAGAGAAACGACAGTCCGTCATTACTTTAAGACATGAAGGTCAGTCAATCCAGAAAATGTCAAGAACTTTGAAAGTTTCTTCAAGTGCAGTCGCAAAAACCATCAAGCACTATGATGAAACTGCCTCTCTTGAGGATTGCCACAGGCAAGGAAGACTGTGAGTTACCTCTGCTGCAGAGGATAAGTTAACTGCACCTCAGATTGCAACCCAAATAAATGCTTCACAGAGTTCAAGTAACAGACACATCTCAACATCAACTGTTCAGAGGAGACTGCATGAATCAGGCCTTCATGGGGCTATACATTTGGGTGAGGTTTTCTTCTCGCCTGACTAGCCTTGTTTCACTGCCAAAAATAAAATGAAACCATCTAGTGTTCAGCGAAATAACAACACAACGTCAAATACAGGTAGCCTAGTCAAATAATTATATCCAATCACATTAACCGTTACTCTCTCGCGGGAATTCCACTAACGGTCCGTATGTAGCCAAACGTAGCAGTGAAAATGGTTAACTTTGTTAAAGCAAGGACCCTGAACTCTCGTGTATTTTCTGCACTCTGCAATGATATGGGCAGCGACCATTTAACTCTTTTACAACATAAGTGCATTGGTTATCAAGGAGCAAAGTATTGACACGTGTTTTTGAATTGAGAGACTCTCCGCAACTATATTCAATGTGCGGGACAAAATTGAGGCTATGATTAAGAAGTTGGAGCTCTTCTTTGTCTGCATTAACTTCTTTGGGTTAGGGGGCAGTATTTTCACGTCCGGATGAAAAGCGTGCCCAGAGTAAACTGCCTGCTACTCAGGCCCAGATGCTAGGATATGCATATTATTAGTAGATCTGGATAGAAAACACTCTGAAGTTTCTAAAACTGTTTGAATGATGTCTGTGAGTATAACAACTCATATGGCAGGCAAAAACCTGAGAAAATATCCAACCAGGAAGTGGGAAATCTGAGGTTTGTAGTTTTTCAACTCTTTGCTTATCCAGGATACAGTGGACATGGGGTCATATTGCACTTCCTAACGCTTCCACTAGATGTCAACAGTCTTTAGAACCTTGTTTGATGCTTCTACTGTGAAGTGAGGGCGAATGAGAGGAGATTAAGGTCTCTCCCAGAGTTCCACAAGCTGACCATGCGCGTTCACGTGATAGTTATCTTGCGTTCCATTGCATTTCTACAGACAAAGGAATTCTCCGGTTGGAACATTATTGAAGATTTATGTTAAAAACATTTCTACGGACTGTACGGAACTTACTCCTAGTGATCGGGCCTCGTGAATTTGGAATACTGGGCTAAACGCGCTAACAAAAAGAAGCTATTTGGACATAAATGATTAACTTTATCGAAAAAAATCTAACATTTATTGTGGAACTGGGATTCCTGGGAGTGCATTCTGATGAAGATCATCAAAGGTTAGTGATTCATTTAATCTATATTTCTGCTTTTTGTGACTCCTCTCTTTGGCTGGAAAAATGGCTGTGTTTTTCTGTGACCTAACATAATCGTTTGGTTTGCTTTCGTCGTAAAGCCTTTTTGAAATCAGACACTGTGGCTGGATTTACAACAAGTGTATCTTTAAAATGGTGTAAATACATGTATGTTTGAGGAATTTTAATTATGGGATTTATGTTGTTTTGAATTTGGCGCCCTGCAGTTTCACTGGCTGTTGACGAGGTGGGACTCTACCGTCCCACGTACCCTAGAGAGGTCAACAAGGACAACACACAGGTCTTTTCATCATTGTATGTTTTTTGTGTGTAAATGAACTCAAGCTTACGGACAATGTGATATAGCGAAGCACCTGAGTGAGTTGGGTGCACAATTACACAGGTAACAACTGGATTCGTTGTCCCTTTCATGCCCTGCCTCCAGTCCACTTACCGAAATCTGAACAAGAGAGCCTCATTTAAATTGCAACAAGCGGTTCTGTGAAAATGTAATTTAATCAGAAGCCACTGCCAGATTTCTGGATTGGGCTGCGTTCAGAGTATCCTGCCTTGGCAAATCTCGCTGTTAAGACCCTTTGCAACCACGTACCTATGTGAGAGTGGATTCTCGGCCCTCACTAGCATGAAAACTAAATACAGACACAGACTGTGTGGAAAATTATTTAAGACTGTGACTCTCTCCAATACAACCCAACATTTCAGAGTTATTTGCATACTTTCAAGCATACCCTTCTCATTAACCTGTGGTGAGTTATTCACTATTTTCGATGAACAAATAAGGTTTTATTTGTAAGATGGTTAAATTTGTCACTTCCCACTAGCCGGGTTGTGACAACTCACACTCTTTCTTATGTTTAATAAATGTATCATATAGTGTATGTGTGGCAGGCTTACAAATGATGGCAAAAAACAACATTTAATTATCTTGTTGAATTAAACACTGACATTTTTCTTACATATCCTTTTCTCAATAGGGGGTGCTGTTTTCACTTTGTAAAAAATTAGTTCCCAAATTAAACTGCCTCGTACTCAATTCTTGCTCGTACAATATGCATATTATTATTACTATTGGATAGAAAACACTCTCTAGTTTCTAAAACCGTTTGAATTATATCTGTGAGTAGAACAGAACTCGAGTTGGAGCAATCTTCCTGTCAGCAAGTGAGAAATCTGAAATCAGGCAATCTGTTCCAGGGTCGGTTTATTAATTTGCATGCATTCTATTGGTCGACATGCACTGCATACGCCTTCCCCTGGATGTCAGCAAGCAATGAGAATTGGAATGGAGTTGCTAGGCAGATCTGAGGCTATATAAATGTGCTTGGAACCGGGGGTCCAGCCTTTTCAACATTCGCCATGACGCAAGACAGACCTCAGGATTGCGTTCTGAAAAGCTCTCGTTATAGGAGTTAGATATATCCGGCTCTGATTTTATTCGATATAGGTGTTAAAGACATCATAATGTTGTTATTTTAAACCGAGTTATATCAGTTTATATCAGTATATTGCGATTTTCGGATATTTCTTTGTGCTGCGTTCTAGTGAGTTGGGCACGTCTGGGCCACATGGCTAATGTTTACTGCTAATTCCAAAGTTGAAGGCGACAATCTACAACCGAGCAACGATTCTTTTGGACAAAGGACAATTTGCCCAAGATTCTGATGAAAGCTCATCAAAAAGTAAGAACTATTTATGATGTTAATTCGTTGTTCTGTTGAAAAATGTAAAACTCATATTCCGCCATTAATTTCGGTGCGGTCTCGCTTTAACGCACGCTGTATGTCGTAGTAACGTTAATTTTAAAAATCTAACACAGCGGTTGCATTAAGAACTAATGTATCTTTCATTTGCTGTCCAACCTGTATTTTTTAGTCAAGTTTATGATTAGTTACTGATTAGATTAGGTGCCTCTCCCAAGATTTCTCCCGACATATTGTTGGCAGCTTGGCTACTATTCTCATTGTATAACCACGATTTGTGCCGCTAAATATGCACATTTTCGAACAAACTCTATATGTATTGTGTAATATGATGTTATAGGACTGTCATCTGAAGAAGTTTGAGAAGGTTAGTGAAAAAATTTATATCTTTTGCTGGTTTATTCGTTATCGCTATTGTTGGCTTGAATCAATGCTGTTGTGTGGTTGGCTATTGTAGTAAGCTAATATAATGCTATATTGTGTTTTCGCTGTAAAACACTTAAAAAATCTGAAATATTGGCTGGATTCACAAGATATTTGTCTTTCATTTGCTGTACGCTGTGTATTTTTCATAAATGTTTTATGATGAGTATTTAGGTAATTCACGTTGGTCTCTGTAGTTATTCTAGTTGCTTTGGTGAGAGTTGTGATGGTGGCTGCAATGTAAAACTATGATTTATACCTGAAATATGCACATTTTTCTAACAAAACATATGCTATACAATAAATATGTTATCAGACTGTCATCTGATGAAGTTGTTTCTTGGTTAGTGACTATATCTTTATTTGGTCGAAATTGTGATAGCTACCTATGCAGGAAAAAAATGGTGGGAAAAAAAAGTTGTGTCTTTTGCTATCATGGTTAGCTAATAGAAATACATATTGTGTCTTCCCTGTAAAACATTTTAAAAATCAGAAATGATGGCTGGATTCACAAGATGTGTATCTTTCATCTGGTGTCTTGGACTTGTGATTTAATTATATTTAGATGCTAGTATTTACTTGTGACGCTATGCTAGGCTATGCTAGTCAGCTTTTTTACTGATGGGGGTGCTCCCGGATCCGGGATTGTGATGAAGTAGAAGATATCTACCAATCGGTGAACTTCTTTGAGAGGCATTGAAGAACCTCTCTGGTCTTTGTGGTAACTCTGTGCTTGATATTCAGTACTCGACTGAGGGACCTTACAGATACAGTATTTGTATGTGTGGAGTACAGAGATGGGTAGTCATTAAAAAAATCCTACTAAACAATATTATTTAACACAGAATGAGTCCATGCAACTTTTTATGTGATTTATTAGGCACATTTTTAGTCCTGAACTTATTTAGGCTTGCCATAACAAAGGGGTTGAATATTTATTGACACAAAACATTTCAGCTTTTCATTTTTTATTAATGTAAACATTGTTCTACAAACAAAATTCCACTTTGACATTATGGGATATTGTGTGTAGATCAGTGACACTAAATCTGAATTGAATCAATTTTAAATTCAGCCTGTAACACAACAAAATGTGGAAAAAGTAATGGGATTTGAATACTTTCTGAAGGCACTGTAGATGTACATTTCACAATAATTATACATTTATTGATTTTTTATGTATTGTTTTTCTCTTTATTGATCCCGTCCGCCACCCAATATTTCGTCCACACAATATTTTATGACCCTAAACCTGTCCACCCCGTGGATATAACCCGTGCATCCCTTGTGTGTGTGTGTGTGTGTGTGTGTGTGTGTGTGTGTGTGTGTGTCTTTGAGTGACTAACATTGCAGTATCCAGGCAGGCAGGCCTCTCTCTTTCTCCACTCAAGCTGCTCTCCACTCAGCACTGGTAGTAGTCTGCCATTGTTCCTCTCCCTCACTATCCAGACAGGAAGGAAAGATCTGGCCCAGATTAACAGCTCTGGACTAACACTGAGTCTCACTGAGAAGCCAGATAGCAGACCATCGGCCTAGGCTACATCTGCATTCCAAATGGCAGAGCCCTGGTCATAAATAATCAAATCAAATGTTATTTGTCACATACACATGGTTAGCAGATGTTAATGCAAGTGTAGTGAAATGCTTGTTCTTCTAGTTCCAACAGTGCAGTAATATCTAACAAGTAATCTAACAAATTCACAACAACTACCTAATACACACTAATGTAAAGGGTTGGAATTAGAATATATATACATATAAATATATGGATGAGATTTGGCCGTGCGGCAAAGGCAAGATGCAGTAGATGGTATGAAATACAGTATATACATATGAGATGAGTAATGTACGATATGTAAACATTACTAAAGTGGAATTATTTAAAGTGACTTGTGATACCTTTATTAAATCCATTTGTTAAAGTGGCCAGTGATTTGGGTCTGTATGTTGGCAGCAGCCTCTCTATGTTAGTGATGGCTGCTTAACAGTCTGATGGCCTTGAGATAGAGCTGTTTTTCAGTCTCTTGGTCCCAGCTTTGATGCACCTGTACTGACCTCGCCTTCTGGATGATAACGGGGTGAACAGGCAGTGGCTCGGGTGGTTGTTGTCCTTGATGATCTTTTTGGCCTTCCTGTGACATCGGGTGCTGTAGGTGTCCTGGAGGGCAGGTAGTTTGCCCCTGGTGATGCGTTGTGCAGACTGCACTACCCTCTGGAGAGCCTTGCGGTTGAGGGCGGTGCAGTAGCCGTACCAGGCGGCGATACAGCCCGACAGGATGCTCTCGATTGTGCATCTGTTAAAGTTTGTGAGGGTTTTAGGTGACAAGCCACATTTCTCCAGCCTCCTGAGGTTGAAGAGGCGCTGTTGCACCTTCTTCACTACGCTGTCTGTGTGGGTGGACCATTTCAGTTTGTCTGTGATGTGTACACTGTGGAACTTCACTTTCCACCTTCTCCACTACTGTCCCGTTGATGTGGATAGGGGGGTGCGCCCTCTGCTGTTTCCTGAAGTCCACGATCATCTCCTTTGTTTTGTTGACATTGAGTGAGAGGTTGTTTTCCTGACAGCACACTTCCAAGTGCCCTCACCTCCTCCCTGTAGGCTGTCTCGTCGTTGTTGGTAATTAGGCCCACTACTGTTGTGTCGTCTGCAAACTTGATGACTGAGTAGGAGGCGTGCATGGCCATGCAGTCATGGGTGAACAGGGAGTACAGGAGGGGGCTGAGCATGCACCCTTGTGGGGCCCCAGTGTTGAGGATCAGCAAAGTAGAGATGTTGTTTCCTACCTTCACCACCTGGGGGCGGCCCGTCAGAAAGTCTAGGACCCAATTGCACAGGGCGGGGTTGAGACCCAGTGCCTTAAGCTTAATGATGAGCTTGGAGGGTACTATGGTGTTGAATGCTGAGCTGTAGTCAATGAACAGCATTCTTACATAGGTATTCCTCTTGTCCAGATGGGATAGGGCAGTGTGATGGCGATTGCATTGTATGTGGACCTGTTGGGGTGGTATGCAAAACTGAAGTGGGTCTAGGCAGGTAAGGTGGAGGTGATATGATCCTTGACTAGTCTCTCCAAGTACTTCATGATGACAGAAGTGAGTGCTACGGGGTAATAGTCATTTTGTTCAGTTATCTTTGTTTTCTTTGATACAGGAACAATGGTAGCCATCTTGAAGCATGTGGGGACGGCAGACTGGGATAGGTGGTCTGCGCATGCTCTGAGGATGCAGCTAGGGATGCCGTCTGGGCCGGCAGCCTTGCGAGGGTTAACACGTTTAAATGTCTTACTCACATCGGCCATGGAGAAGGAGAGGGGGTGCCCGCAGTCCTTGGTCGCGTCAGTGGCAATGTATTATCCTCAAAGCGGGCAAAGAAGGTGTTTAGCTTGTCTGGAAGCAAGACGTCGGTGTCCGTGACATGGCTGGTTTTTTTTTGAGTCCGTAATTGCCTGTAGACTCTGCCACGCAAGTCTCATGTCTGGGCCGTTGAATTGCGACTCCATTTTGTCCCTATACCAACTTTTCGCTTGTTTGATTGCCTTGTGGAGGGAATAACTACACTGTTTGTATTCGGCCATATTCCCCGACCTCTTTCCATGGTTGAATAAGGTGGTTTGTGCTTTCAGTTTTGTGCGAATGCCGCCGTCTATCCACGGTTTCTTGTTGGGGTAGGTTTTAATAGTCACACTGGGTACAACATCTCCAATGCACTTCCTAATAAACTCACTCACAGAGTCAGCGTATAAATCAATGTTATTGGCTTTCCGGAACATTTTCCAGTCCACGTGATCAAAACAATTTTGAAGTGTAGATTCCGATTGGTCAAACCAGCGTTGAATGGTTCTAGTCACGGGTACATCCTGTTTGAGTTTCTGCCTATAGGACAGTACGAGCAAGATGGAGTTGTGTTCAGATTTGCCGAAGGGAGGGTGGGGGAGGGCCTTGTATGCATTGCGGAAGTTAGAGTAGCAGTGGTCCAGTGTTTTGCTCGAGTGGGTACAACAGTCAATGTGCTGGTATAATTTAGGTAGCGTTGTTCTCAAATTAGCTTTGTTAAAATCCCCAGCTACAATAAATGCAGCCTCAGGATATATAGGTCCGTGGGGCGACGCACAATTGGCATAGCGTCGTCCGGGTTAGGGAGGGTTTGGCCGGTAGGGATATCCTTGTCTCAGTATGTAAAATGTAATAAAATGTATGCACTCTACTGTAAGTCGCTCTGGATAAGAGCGTCTGCTAAATGACTAAAATGTAAATGTAAATATGGTTTCCAGTTTACATAGAGTCCAGTGAAGTTCTTTCAGGGCTGTCGAGGTATCTGCTTGGGGGGATATACTATAATCGAAGAGAATTCTCTTGGGAGATAATGCGGTTGGCATTTGATTGTAAGAAATTCTAGGTCAAGTGAACAAAAGGACTTGTGTTCCTGTATGTTGTTATTGTTACACCATGAGTGGGTTAATCATGAGGCATACACCCCCGCCCTTCTTCTTACCAGAAAGATGTTTGTTTCTCGTGCCATGACTCATGAAGAAGCCCATTGGCTGTACCGACTCTGACAACATATCCAGAATAAGCCACGTTTCCGTGAAACAGAGAATGTTACAATCTCTGATGTCTCTCTGGAAGGCAACTCGTGCCCTAATTTCATCTACCTTGTTGTCTAGGGACTGGATATTGGCAACTAATATGCTCGGAAGCGGTGGATGGTGTGCTCGCCTTCTAAGTCTGTCCAGGAGGCCGCTCTGTCTGCCTCTCCTGCGGCGACAACGTTGTTTTGGGTCGCCCTCTGGGATTAGATCCTACGTCCAGGGTGGAGGTCCGAACAAAGGATCCGCTTCGGGACAGTCGTATTCCTGGCTGTAATGTTGGTGAATTGGCGTCGCTCTTATATCCAATAGTTCTTTCCGGCTGTATGTAATAACACTTAAGATTTTCTGAGCTAACAATGTAAGAAATAATACATGGAAAACAAATTACTGCATAGTTTCCTAAGGACTTGAAGCGAGGCGACCATCTCTGTCGGCGCCATCTTGCTATCTCGCTATCTCTAATAGGTTACCATTTGTGACTGATCACCTCGATTAGGTCTTATGTAGCACAATTTGAAATGATGTCTTTTACATTGCATAAAAGTAGAGACTCAGAGGTAGAAAATTGTATATCGTACACTGCAGTTGAGGAACAATGGGAAAGTAATTCTGCTTAGAAAGTTGATAGACTTGGAACCCCACTTTTGAGAAAATGGCCTTGAATGTTTTGGTACACCTACTGGAGAGCCCTTTGTCTACATCCATTTAGCATAGTTCACACCCTCTTAAGCCTAAGTCCCACCCATCTCTTTAAGGATTCACATGTGAGGCCATGTGGTAAACACACGCTATATCAAATAAAATCTATGTTTATTTGTCACATGCACAGGATACAGAAGATGTAAATGGGACAGTGATAGAGCTTGCATACTTGCATAGTACCAATATCAAAAACAGAAAGTGTCCAGATAAAAATATTTGATAAATATTTTATTGTTATTAGATGACGCTTACCCGACACACTTTTCTAAATTGATGGGTCATGTGAAGGAAATGCTATAACCACCCCTCACCCACATCTAGCTAAGTGGATGGGTCACTATTGTCTAGACATGTACACATGTTCATGAAATACAATCGATGTCCGTAATCATCCCCAGACACACCTGTGTTTTGTTTAGACATGTAGCTAGCTAGGTAGCTAGCTAGCTAAACAATGAACCGGCATAACCCCAACTCATACTACTACAAATACAAACATTGTCATAGCTGTAGTATGAATCTGCAGGTAGCTAAAGCTGTTAACTATCTAACTTTAGGCTATAACTAGCAATGCAAATGAATTGCTGATTCGAATAATATTACTACACGGATGTCTACAAGCTAATGTTTGCTAGCTAACTAACAGTATGCTTTAACTTGCAATAAAAATTACTGTCTTACAAAATTAGAAACTTATATCTGGAAAATGTAGCTAGACTCTTACCTGTATACATGGACGAACGCTTCATGGCAGACTGGAACCATTTAACCTCTCTTGGGTAGGGGGCAGTATTTTCACGTCGGGATGAAAAGCGTGCCTAAAGTAAACTGCCTGTTACTTAGGCCCAGAAGCTAGGATATGCATATAATTGTTAGATTTGGATAGAAAACACTCTAAAGTTTCTAAAACTGTTAAAATGATGTCTGTGAGTATACCAGAACTGATATGGCAGGCGAAACCCCGAGGACAAACCATCCCCCCCAAAAATCAATTCAGCCTACCACTGTTTTCAATGGCTGTCACTTTTATTTTAAGTTGAAATCCTCCCAGATTGCAGTTCCTAGGGCTTCCACTAGATGTCAACAGTCTTTAGAAAGAGTTTCATGCTGGTTTTTGGAAAAATGAGCCAGAAATTTTAGTTTTTCTAGGTGGCTCCCATTTTGGCTGTAGTGTTTCCAAGTGTTTGGAAGAGAGCGCGTTCTTTGGTATTTTTCTCCGGTAAAGACAATAACGATTCTCCGTCTTAAATTGTATTGTTTATTTACGTATTAGGGTACCTAAGGTTTGATTTATAAACATTTACATTTAACATTTTACATTTAAGTCATTTAGCAGACGCTCTTATCCAGAGCGACTTACAAATTAACGTTGTTTGACTTGTTTGGAAAAGTTTATTAGTAACTTTTGGGATTCATTTTGTATGCATTTTGATGGAGGGAAACTGGGTGGATTATTGACTGAAGCACGCCAGCTAAACTGAGTTTTTATGGATATAAAGAAGAACATTATCAAATAAAAGGACCATTTGTGATGTATCTGGGACCTTTTGGAGTGCCAACAGAAGAAGATCATCAAAGGTAAGGCATTTATTATATCGCTATTTCTGACTTTCGAGGCGCACCTGCCTGGTTGAAACATTTTTTTCATGCTTTTGTATGCAGGGCGCTGTCCTCAGATAATCGCATCGTGTGCTTTCGTCGTAAAGCCTTTTAAAAATCTGACACAGCGTCTGGATTAACAAAAAATTAAGCTTTATTTTGATGTATTACACTTGTGATTTTATGAAAGTTAAATATTTATAATTCTGTAGTTTGAATTTTGTGCTCTGCAATTTCACCGGACGCTACCGTCCCACCTGCCCATAAGAAGTTAACTCCGTTTTGTTTGTAGCTACATCTTGTTTGGCCAGCTTTGTGTCAAGTCACTCCGGTTCACAATGAGCATAGCAGGTGTGCAGAAAGTAACCCATCACTTTTTCCTACTGATCTGACGATAGCGCCTGCTAAATTCAGGTCATCAATGTTGAAGAGAAAAGTAGCAAAACCTTTGTAGTTCTCTATGGTTAATGTTATATCTTTCAAACTGAACAGCTCACGTTATAGACATGCTACATGGAAGACCAATCCAAACTCATCTCCCGTCATGTCCAGCCCATACATTATCTCGGCCAATCATGGCTAGTGGGAAGGTTCCTGACTTTTTCCATGGCTAAACCAACTAGGCTTGTAATTTAACAGTTTTATAAATATTGATGGATGGAATACAAGTTTGTAATTAAGGCACATGAAAGTTCACATGTTCCAGGCATTTCTGCCCCCAAAAATGCATTTTGATAGAAAAATACATGTTTATGTTCAAATGCTTCTCCTATGAAGTAGTGGCGTGCAAAATACACCTAGTTTCCTGAAAAGAGTCACCTTTGGGACACATACACACGCTGTCTCTTGCAAGCCTGCAGACCCTAGGCCTACATCACACTGCAGTGCACCATCAAGGATCCGATCTGTTCTGTTTGGCTCAGTAGTATGGGGAATTGCGTGGCAAGGCTATGTATAGAGGAGTGTTTTGTGTTGGTGTCATGTAACGTGTGACTATGCCTTAAAGCACAGCGTTGTGTGACAATGTGCTGTGCTGTAGCCAGATCACTACCCACTACTGCCATGTTCTCCACTTCGCAGGGAGATGGAACCGTGGGGAATACCTGAAAACAAGCTTTGGGTTTTAGTCACAGAAGGAGATGGGCTCATCCATCATATGGCTCTTTAAGATTCCTTTCAGTGCAGTGCTGCGTATTATGCATACATTCTGTACTATACGAGGGAAATGTATATGAGGAATGCTTTTGTGTCTAAAATGTAAACTGTCTGGCTCCAGCAAGCAAAACAAGTTAAATATGTTTGTGACTGTTAAAGGCCCTATGCAGTCAAAAGCGTGCTTTTCCTGTGTTTTATATTCACTGAGTATACCAAACATTAAGAACACCTCTTTCCATGACATAGACTGACTAGGTGAAAGCTATGATCCCTTATTGATGTCACTTGTTAAATCCACTTCAATCAGTGTAGATGACGGGGAGGAGACCAGTTAAAGAAGGATTTTTAAGCCTTGAGACAGTTGAGACATGGATTGTGTTTGTGTCCCATTCAGAGGGTGAATGGGTACGACAAAACATGTAAGTGCATTTGAACGGTGTAGTACTGTAAGTGCTGGTTTGTGTAAAGAACTGCAACGCTACTGGGTTTTTCCACGCTCAACAGTTTTCAGCGTATATCAAGAATGGTCCACCACCAAAAGGACAACTAGCCAACTTTGCAAAACTGTGGGAAGCATTGGAGTCAACATGAACCAGCATCAGGGAGGAGGGAGGAGGTGCAACTCAATAGGAAGGTGTTCCTAATGTTTGGTATACTCAGTCCATTTCCACACTGTGAGGTTGGAATAATAATCTGCCTGGAATTTCAGCCTGTTGTTGTGGGATGGAGTTTTTGGGCTACCTGGTAACATCACCAGGTGGTCAATTAATTAATTTACCAAGTAGAAAGAGTGTTCCAAACCACTCTGCCAATAACAGTAGTTTTCAGTTTTCCCCTCCCCACTCAGACCACTACCAGACAGTCCTAGCTAAATTCTTGCTTGAGAAATTGCTCTTTGCTAAGAAGCTAGGTACTTAATTGTTACCCAGAACTGATTTGATATTAACATAAAAACTGCTGCGTTGGACCTTTAAAATGTAATAGCACATTCACAACACAAGAAAGTGAACTTAAATCAGAATGATTTGGGTTTGAAGTTTTGATCGTTTTTCTTCTGGACTATCAGCCTGTCTATAAGCCGCCTGGTGGGATAGCTTCCTGGTAGAAATGGCTGCATCCATCTCCCACAGTCTGGCAGCCAGGTGCTCTCTCGCTCGCTCGCTCGCTCACTCTCTCTCTGTCAGGATATGTGTTTCTGCATCAGGCAGCACAGATGCAGTTTCAGGGAGAGGTCCTCCATCCCATCACTCCCCACTTTCTTATACTCCATACCACTTCTGAAATGCCTCCATTTGCATCCCACCAAGAACAAATGATTAAGCCCACGAGGAGTGTTGATTGCTCTTGTTCCCAGGAACTGTAGCGTGTCGAGCTTACTGATGTGCTGCTAAATGTACAGCTGCCCCCTAAGCACCATGTGGCTCTAACATACAGGGTTTGGGGAGTATTTGCTGGTGCAGGGTTATATTGTACACCCCCACGCAGAGTACACTACACCTCACACACACACACACAGTGATGAATCATATGGGGTTGGGGGTCACATCTAGAACAATATTACCTTTGAGTGGTTTTCCCCCCCTGAAAAATGACCCGCATTTGACCACACAATTCCTTTTGTCATATTCCTGAGTTCATTTATCAAAAGCTTCCAATGAAAAAATTAAATCTACTTCCTTTAACTTCTTATGGCTGGGGGGCAGTATTGAGTAGCTTGGATGAATAAGGTGCCCAGAGTAAACTGCCTGCTACTCAGGCCCAGAAGCTAAGATAGGCATATTATTAGGAGATTAGGATAGAAAACACTCTGAAGTTTCTAAAACTGTTTGAATGATGTCTGTGAGTATAACAGAACTCATATGGCAGGCAAAAACCTGAGGAAAAAATCCAACCAGGAAGTGGGAAATCTGATGTTTGTAGGTTTTCAAGTCTTTGCCTATCCAATATACAGTGTAAAATTTGGTCCGATTGCACTTCCTAAGGCTTCCACTAGATGTCAACAGTCTTTAGAACCTTGTTTCAGGCTTCTACTATGAAGGGGGAGCGAATAAGAGCTGTTTGACTAAGAGGTCTGGCAGAATGCCATGAGCTAAGTCAGGCGCGTGGCCGTGAGAGCGAGTTGCGTTCCTTTTCATTTCTAAAGACAAAGGAATTGTCCGGTTGGAACATTATTGAAGATTTATGATAAAAACATCCTAAAGATTGATTATATACATCGTTTGACATGTTTCTACGAACTGTAATATAACTTTTTTTACTTTTCGTCTGAACTAAGTGCTCGCGCGTTGTGCATTTGGATTACTGTACTAAACGTGTGAACAAAAAGGAGGTATTTGGACATAAATTATGGACTTTATCGAACACAACAAACATTTATTGTGGAACTGGGATTCCTGGGAGTGCATTCCGATGAAGATCATCAAAGGTAAGTGAATATTTATAATGCTATTTCTGACTTATGTTGACTCCACAACATGGCGGGTATCTGTATGGCTTGTTTTGATCTCTGAGCGCTGTACTCAGATTATTCCATGGTGTGCTTTCGCTGTAAACATTTTTTGAAATCTGACACGGCGGTTGCATTAAGGAGAAGTATATCTTTAATTCCATGCATAACACTTGTATTTTCATCAACATTTATAATGAGTATTTCTGTAAATTGATGTGGCTCTCTGCAAAATCACCGGATGTTTTGGAAGCAAAACATTACTGAGCATAACGCGCCAAAGTAAACTGAGATTTTTGGATATAAATATGAACGTAATCGAACAAAACATACATGTATTGTGTAACATGAAGTCATATGAGTGCCATCTGATGAAGATCATCATAGGTTAGTGATACATTTGATCAGAAATAGCATTAAAATTAATCACTTACCTTTGATGATCTTCATCTGGTGGCACTCCCAGGTCTCCATGTTAGACAATAAATGTTTGTTTTGTTCGATAATGTCCCTCTTTATGTCCAAAAACCTCAGTTTTGTTGGTGCGTTTAGTTCAGAAATCCAAAGGCACAATGCACACTCTCAACATCAAGACGAAAAGTTAAAAAAGTACAATAAAAGTTAGTAGAAACATGTCAAACGATGTTTAAAATCAATCCTCAGGTTTTTTTTGTCATAAATAATCAATAATATTTCAACCGGACAAAAGCTTCGTCAATAGAAAAGCAGAAACAAGAAATGCATGCGTGCTCCAGATCACGCGCAGGACTCGTGGCTGGAAATTTCCACTGGCCTCTCATTGAAGGTGCTGTATCTCCCTCATTTTTCAGAGTAAAAGCCTGAAACAATGCCTAAAGACTGGCCACATGTAGAGGAAGCCATAGATATCGTGAACTGGGTCCAAAGTCTTTGTATGGTGGATAGGCTTTCAATAGAAAAACAGCCTTTCAAAATAATAGTACTTCCTGGTTGGATTTTCCTCAGGTTTTCGCCTGCCATATCAGTTCTGTTATACTCACAGACATTATTTTAACAGTTTTGGAACCTTTTAGAGTGTTTTCTCTCCAAATCTACTAATTATATGCATATCCTATCTTCTGGGCCTGAGTAGCAGGCAGTTTAATTTGGGCACGCTTTTCATCCAAAATTCCGAATGCTGCCCCCTAGCCTAGTGAAGTTAAACAGTGATATTTTTTTCTGTCTTTTTTTGCTGATAGCCTTGTTGACTGAACCTGTGTGTATGTGTGTGTGTTTTGCAGGGAAGTGAGGAGGGAGACGTGGACAAGAACAAGTGCTGCACGCTGTGTAACATGTCCTTCACCTCAGCAGTGGTGGCACAGTCACATTACCAAGGCAAAATCCACGCCAAGAGATTAAAGCTGCTGCTGGGGGAGCAGCCTGCCATCACAGCCAAAGGTAGGCTTCTCTCTCTTTGTCTCTCTGTCTCTTTTCGCTCTCTTTCTGTCTGTGTCTTTAACTCACTCTCCTGTAGAGACATCTGCATGTTGTTTCCTTGTTGAAATGGAACTTGTCCTTTTGTCACCTCGACAAGCCTGCAGTCTGATGACATCAGACAATCCGAGGAGACTTGCGGTGACAGATGTGACAGAGATGTCTAACACAACTCTGTGTTAAGATCGATGTGCTTGTCCTCACACACAGAGGTTCTAGCTAGGACAACTAGACAAGCAGAAAGCCACAGGTAAACTTTGGGCTACTAGCTAGCACAGAGAGGAGATGTAGCTTAAAAACAATTGTTTTAATGTTTTAACCTTTATTTAACTAGGCAAGTCAGTTTTAAGAACAAATTCTTATTTAAAATGACGGCCTACCGGGAAACAGTGGGTTAAATGCCTTGTTCAGGGGCAGAACAGCAGATTTTTACCTTGTCAGCTCAGGGATTTGATCCTGGAACCATTAGGTTACTGACCCAACACTCTAACCACTAGGCTACCTGCCGCCCCCTTGTGTGTATGGACTGGTGGAGAAACTCAATGTATCGTCTTATTGTCTTCTCTGTGGGTGTTTTGTTTAGATGTAATCGTCTGCCGCAGTACCTCTGGGTTGAGGAAAGTCTGGACGATACTTTAAACTACAGCTGCTGCTTACAAATTGGCAGTTGAAAGAATAATGGCCATGGGGTAAAGCTGGCCATGGGGTAAATTAGGATTAGAAAAAATAACCAAACTTGTATTTAATCAGATCATTCCCTAATGCAATGCCTGAGATCTGGATATGCAGAGGGGATGCAGGAGGTGAATAAATCACCAGCTGTGTTTGTTTATTTGGGGGTTCTATCTCTGGAGAATTTGCATCTGATTGTAAGTCTTTTCATGTGCTGATTTTTTTTGACTCATCTGTTATTTCAGATATCCTTGAACAAAATGTTTACTTTAGCTTGGTGGAAAGCCCTCTGTGCCTATTGTTTGACTCTGCAATAGTTCACAATTGTGCAATTAGCTAGTGGAGAGGCATGAAAATACAGTGCCAAAACAATACATTTGGTCAGTTTGTGTCTCATATAAAAAAGGCAGAGGGATGCTTACCCTAGCTGAAACCAAGGCCAGACACTGCTGCAATACTCATTATAGTAGTCCTGGCCTCAGTCTCTGTGTGTAAATGTACAGTATCTCTGTCAGTTCTACAGTTGAAGTCGGAAGTTTACATACACTCAGGTTGGAGTCATTTAAACTCGTTTTTCAACCACACCACACATTTCTTGTCAACAAACTATAGTTTTGGCAAGTCGGTTAGGACATCTACTTTGTGCATAACACAAGTAATTTTTCCAACAATTGCTTACAGACAGATTATTTCACTTATAATTCATTGTATCACAATTCCAGTGGGTCAGAAGTGTACATACACTAAGTTGACTGTGCTTTAACCACAGCTTGGAAAATGTCAGAAAATGATGTCATGGCTTTAGAAGCTTCTAAAATGCTAATTGACATCATTTGAGTCAATTGGAGGTGCACCTGTGGATGTATTTCAAGGCCTACCTTCAAACTCAGTGCCTCTTTGCTTGACATCATGGGAAAATCTAAAGAAATCAGCCAAGACCCCAGAAAAAAACATTGTAGGACTCCACAAGTCTGGATCATCCTTGGGAGCAATTTCCAAACGCCTGAAGGTACCACGTTCATCTGTACAAACAATCGTACGCAAGTATAAACACCATGGGACCACGCAGCCGTCATACCGCTCAGGAAGGAGACGCATTCTGTCTCCTAGAGATGAATGTACTTTGGTGCGAAAAGTGCAAATCAATCAAAGAACAACAGCAAAGGACCTTGTGAAGATGCTGGAGGAAACGGGTACAAAAGTATCTATATCCACAGTTAAATGAGTCCTATATCGACATAACCTGAAAGGCCGCTCAGCAAGGAAGAAGACACTGCTCCAAACCCACCATAAAAAAGCCAGACTACGGTTTGCAACAGCACATGGAGACAAAGATCATGCTTTTTGGAGAGATGTCCTCTGGTCTGATGAAACAAAAATAGAACTGTTTGGCCATAATGACCATAGTTATGTTTGGGGGGAAAAGGGGGAGGCTAGCAAGCCAAAGAACACCATCACAACTGTGAAGCACGGGAGTGGCAGCATCATGTTGTGGGGGTGCTTTGCTGCAGGAGGGACTGGTGCACTTCACAAAATAGATGGCATCATGAGAAAGGAAAATTGTGGATATATTGTAGCAACATCTCAGGACATCAGTCACGAAGTTAAAGCTTGGTCGCAAATGGGTCTTTCAAATGGACAATGACCCCAAGCATTCTTCCAAAGTTGTGGCAAAATGACTTAAGGACAACAAAGTCAAGGTATTGGAGTGGCCATCACAAAGCCCTGACCTCCATCCTATAGAAATATTGTGGGCAGAACTGAAAAAGCATGTGCGAGCAAGGAGGCCTACAAACCTGACTGTTAGACCAGCTCTGTCAGGAGGAATGGGCCAAAATTCACCCAACTTATTGTGGGAAGCTTGTGGTAGGCTACCCGAAACGTTTGATCCAAGTTCAACAATTTAAAGGTAATGCTACCAAATACTAATTGAGTGTATGTAAACTTCTGACCCACTGGGAATGTGATGATAGAAATACAAGCTGAAATAAATCATTCTCTATACTATTATTCTGACATTTAACATTCTTAAAATAAAGTGGGGATCCTAACTGACCTAAGACAGGGAATTTTCACTAGGATTAAATGTCAATAATTGTGAAAAACTGAGTTTAAATGTATTGGGCTTAGATGATTGTGGACTACAGAAAAAGGAGGACCAAGTACGCCCCCATTCTCATCGACGGGGCTGGAGTGGAGCAGGTTGAGAGCTTCAAGTTCCTCGGTGTCCCCACACCAACAAACTAGAATGGTCCAAACACACCAAGACAGTTGTGAAGAGGGCACGACAAAGCCTATTTCCCGTCAGGAAACTAAAAATATTTGGCATGAGTTCTGAGATCCTCAAAAGGTTCTACAGCTGCAGCATCGAGAGCATCCTGACTGGTTGCATCACTGCTTGGTATTGCAATTGCTCGGCCTCCGACCGCAAGGCACTACAGAGGGTAGTGCATCACTGGGGCTAAGCTGCCTGCCATCCAGGACCTCTACACCAGGCGGTGTCAGAGGAAGGCCCAAAAAATTGTCAAAGACCCCAGCCACCCCAGTCATAGACTGTTCTCTCTACTACCGCATGGCAAGTTGTACCGGAGTGCCAAGTCTAGGACAAAAAGGCTTCTCAAGAGTTTTTACCCCCAAGCCATAAGACTCCTGAACAGGTAATCAAATGGCTACCCGGACTATTTGCATTGTGTGCCCCCCCCCAACCCCTCTTTTACGCTGCTGCTACTCTCTGTTTATCATATGTGCACAGTCACTTTAACTACACATTCATGTACATATGTACATACTACTTCAATAGGCCCGACCAACCAGTGCTCCTGCACATTGGCTAACCGGGCTATCTGCATTGTGTCCCACCACCCACCACCCGCCAACCCCTCTTTACGCTACTGCTACTCTCTGTTCATCATATATGCATAGTCACTTTAACCATATCTACATGTATACATACTACCTCAATCAGCCTGACTAACCGGTGTCTGTATGTAGCCTCGCTACTTTTATAGCCTTGCTACTGTTTTTCACTGTCTTTTTACTGTTGGTTTTATTTCTTTACTTACCTATTGTTCACTTAATACCTTTTTTGCACTATTGGTTAGAGCCTGATAAGTAAGCATTTCACTGTTGTATTTGGCGCACGTGACAAATAAACGTTGATTTGATTTGTTGGTAAAACATATCTAGGCCCAGTCAGTCCCACACACCTTTAACAAACATATCTAGTCCCAGTCAGTCCCACACCCTGGAACCTCAGGGTCTGTTTTCCCTTCAGCGCTTTGTGTTTCAGGAACACTCTCCTCCTCTTCTTCTCTTATCCTCCATTCATCCCCTTTCTCCCAGTGAGTCCAGTGACCATGGACAAGGGCTGTGTCCCAAATTACATCCTATTACCTACTCTTGGGTGAGGATCATAAGCGCCAGATCAGCACGGCACAGGGCTGACAAATAGCCAGACCCCCCCCATCTCCTTCTCCCACCAGAGTTTTATGACTTAACAACCGGATCGTAAATACCTGGCAGAAACCCTCCCTTCTGCTCTGTAGTATTGAGTTTAAAATCCTTTGTGTGTAGAGAGAGACTCTGGCCTGAATACTTTAACATCTAAAGATTGTTCATTGAAATAATATTTCTAACATAAATAATGTGGGAAATGGTCGGGAGGGACTTACAGAACAATCATGTCACATCAGTTATTGTTCTGTGATATCATGAAAGACATTATAACGGAAACATTGTAACTTTAAAAGCTTTCAGAATATGTCAGAGTTACATCTAAATGTTTTAAACTTACATGATTAAATGTAAAACTATTTGTGAGAAGATGAAATGTGAATTTAGCCTTCTAAATTAGATAATTGTTTTCATGTAATGTTTTACCCAGTCAGTTACCACACCCACTTGTCCACAGACATTATGCCAAAAGGAAGGAACGCCCCTTTTGCCAGAGTGCTTATAAAAGGACTCCTAACAAATTGACATTAGACCTGTACATTGCTGGGTTGCTACTGGCATGTAAAATGGTTTAAAACTACTAGACCAGAAAGCGTAGAGCTGTGGCTACACGTGTAAAATGGTTAGACTCTACCAGACCAGAAAAAGGTAAGACCCTGCAGACCTCCTGCAGCTCTGCATGTAACGTAGCCTAGGAAAATAAACCAAAGACGAGAAAATAATAACATTCCTCTATCAAACGACCATTGGTATGTCTAATGTATTCATTCTAACAAACACTTCCAGAACAAAGGAAACCTACTACAACTACAAAGGACATGGTGACCTCTGGTGGACAACCAGACTTACACAACCAGAGACTTTCTGTCGAACTATTCGTCATAGACTGATCGGGCGACTTCAACAGAGAGAGAGAAGACAAGCGCAAATATGTACTTTGCATTTCTAAATCCGAATGAGCGGTTGTTAGGGTGCTAAATATCCACATTTACGATAAGCGTATTATTCAACTATGTACGATAGTTGAATTCCTTTGTCTTTCATTCTCCCGCTATTTCTTTCCCCACCCCTTTCATTGTGTAACCAGCCGTCATATCGGGTTAGTCCACTAAGGACTTTTCATTGCATTATGTAATAATCAATGTATAATCTGTGTGTGTGTTTATGTATTTCTGTGTGATTATTTCATTAGTTAGTAAATAAATAATTAAGTCAATTTGTGTAAGCTGATTCATCATGGAGACTAGGGTTCGTGCAGATTTATAGGATATTACGACATTCAGAATGAGACTGAAATAGGAGCAAGTGATTGATGGATGATGAATAGTATGTTGAGATATTCTGATATTCTTGAGTTAATTCGGAAAACGGTAACACATTAAATACAATTTTCCCGTGGTGCCCCAGATTACTATTTAATTAATTGATATATGATTAATAGATCATTTAATGTTAATTTCTTGATTTCATAAGCCGCCTCCAATGTTGTTTTAGAGAATTTGGAAATACTGTACATCCAACTGGTCTCAACTGCAGACCAAGTGTAACCACGCCAGCCCAGGGCCTCCACATGCAGCCTCTTCACCTGCAAGTTGGTCTGAGACCAGCCACCCGGACAGCTGTTGAAATTGTGGCTTTGCACAACTGAATAATTTCTGCAAAAACTGTAAGAAACCATCTCAGGGAAGCTCATCTGCGTGCTCATCGTCCTCACCAGGGTCTTGACCTGTGTCATGAAGTGGCCCTTTCTGGGTGTAGATCGTGGCTTCCCCCTCTCTCACTCTCTCCTACACCCAGGTTCTGTTATCTGTGGTCGTAAATTCCTGGCGGAGACTCTCTCCCCCTTTTCAGGCAGAGAGAGAGACCACAGAGTGAACAAAGGATTTAATGTGGCCGAACTCCTAAGTCCCCAAAATGGGAAAATGAAACTTTATGTCCACTTTTGGGAAGGGTCCATGGACACTTAAGGGACAGTTATGTTGAGTGTGTTTCATTTGGTGACCTCACAAAGGACAGGAAACACACATAACTATATCTCTGAATGTGTACATTTCTCAGTTATGGTGTTTGCATCTAATTATTTTATCAAATGAATGAGTAAAGTTGAAACTATTTGTGAAATGATGTAATGTGATGTTAACCTTTAATTTTGAGAAAATTGTATTCCCTGTAAAGTTTAACTAGTCAGCAGCCACGCCCCCATGAGCACAGACATGATCTGGCGTCATGGAACCGCCCTCTTCTACTGTTACGAATAAAAGCCCCTCCTAAGAAAATCCCCTTCAGACTAAGCAAGCCCACAGTGTGAGCTGTGACTGCGAATAGTTAAGACCACGCATACCTCGGTGTAAGCTGAGGTGGCACAGGTTTGAGTACCAAGACTAGAAAACCATACCACGTGGTGAGTTGGCTACACGGATGGAAATGTTTGAGACTTTGAAACTCTGAGACTATTGATCCCTACAGAATAAGAGCAAATCTTAGATACTAATTACTCGTCTGCAGCTAGAAATTATGTAAACCTGGGATGCAAATACCAACAACCGCCGAAACATCTATTCTAAGAAGAATGGACGCCTGACATATCCATTACAACAGACACTATCAGGAGCCGCTAATAGACCTACAACCGCTCTCTGATGAACTGACTCTCCAGCAGACGGACCGACGATTCCAACAGAGAAGACAACAACGACATATGGGCGTAAATATATTGATTGCAATTATTCCCGAATGAGCGAGCGTTCATGTGCAAAGGATTAGCATTTAAATTAATATAACTATCCACTGTGTAGTGAAGCCATTTTGTCTTTCCCGCTCTTTCTCAGTCCACACACCCTTCCCTTTGTCCACCAAGCCGTCATATCGGTTTAGCCCCCTAGGGGAACTTCCCTATCATTGTTAGTAACCAATATCTACTGTTTGTTTGTTATGCATTTCTGTGATTCTTTAGTTAGTTCATAAATAAATGATTACGCCAATTGGTGTACGGATGATTCATGGTTTAGGCTGGGTTTGTGCAGATAACCAAGAATTATACGACGTTTGAAATGAGACTGACGTGAGGTAAAGAATAATTCATTAATAGAAGACTAATTGATCAGATATTAAAATATCTGAAGAGTTATATTTGGAAAATTGTAACTTTGTAATCTGAAGATTTTCGGTGGTGCCCCGACTTCCTAGTTAATTAAATTTAAATGATTAGTTTAATCACGTGATAATAATTACAGAGGATTGATTGGATAAAATAACAGTCTTCACCTTAAATGATACTAAAGACACGACACCTGACTGAAGTTCAGAAAATGTGGGATAATGCTCACCTTCGATGGCCACTGGCATGCTGGACAATTATTATTGTTATTATTATTTTATATATATACAGTTGAAGACGGAAGTTTACATACACCTTAGCCATATACATTTAAACTCAGTTTTTCACAATTCCTGACATTTAATCCTAGTAAAAATACCATGTCTTAGCTCAGTTAGGATCACCACTTTATTTTAAGAATGTGAAATGTCAGAATAATAGCAGAGAATTAATTATTTCAGCTTTTATTTCTTTCATCACATTTCCAGTGGGTCAAAAATGTACATACACTCAATTTGTAGTGACGAGATCCTGAGTCCCATTGTTGGTTTGTCGTGCCATTCCTCCGCCGTTATCACCTCATGTTTCAACATGATAATGCACAGCGCCATGCTGCAAGGATCTGCACACAATTCCAGGAAGCTGAAAATGTCCCAGTTCTTCCGTGGCCTGCATACTCACCAGACATGACACCCATTGAGCATGTTTGGGTTACAACAGGGCGTTCCAGTTCCCACCAACATCCAGCAACTTCGCACTGTCATTGAAGAGGAGTGAGACAACATTACACAAGTCACAATCGAAAGTCTGATCAACTCTATGCGAAGGAGATGTGTCGCGCTGCATGGGGCAAATGGTGGTCACACCAGATACTGACTGGTTTTCAGATCCACACCCCTACCTTTTTTTAAGGTATCTATGACCAACAAAGGCATATCTGTATTCCCAGTCATGTGAAATCTATAGGTTAAGGCCTAATAAATTGATTCCAATTGATGGATTTCCTTATATGAACTGTTACTCAGTGAAATCTTTGAAATTGTTGCATGTTGCATTTATATTTATGCATAAGGGCATTCCCTTGAAGATAAGTCTTTTGCACCTATTTATTATGAGGATTATGACTTTTAACAGGGTGGGCATGGGCAGGATGTATTCAAGTGACATAAATAATATGGTGGGAAAGACCTAGAGTCTGGAGAGTAGGGGTTGTAGGGGTCACTACCCAGCAGGGTGAGACATGTTTCTGCAGCCCTCATCAACCATTACAGGCCTGAACCCCTCTCCTACGCCTTGTCCCCCTTCATGGCCTCCCCCTCGCTTAGTCCTCTTCATCCTTCTCCCCCCTCTTCTTTCTAACCCTGCTCCTCCTCCTTCTAAGCCTGCTGCTTCAGGAAGCTACTGTAAACCTGGTACAGGAAATAGAGTGTACTGCAATCGAGGTTTGCAATCAGTGGCATCATGTTTTGTTTCAGCTTGATTTCCTTAAAGCTAAAATCCTTAGTGTAAACAATATCAAAGAGATCACCCCGACTCTGTTCTGGTAAAAAGCTGAGGGATGGGCCTGGAGAAATAGATGCAAGGACTGACCATCCATGATATCAAAATTATACTTTTAACTATATATTGAGGCTATACAGTGTTTGTTTACATTAACATTGCTTACAAACATTGGAGTAAAACAAGCTTATATTTTGGGTTCTGATGGGGTAGGACCACTGAGGTATAATAAGAACTGGAGACTGAGTCCAAGATGTCCAACAGTTGTTTTCAAGGTAATCGACTCACATTCTCATTCGCCGATTCATGGAACATCTATATCCAGGTTGCAATCGGTTTATATGGACCAACATCGCAACCAATATCTTCGGTTGTGAGTGATGGAAAAATAATCGGCCTCAGCGACAATTATTTGTATTATCCCATGGCTGTTTTGTGCACAAAGGTGATGACTAAAGTGTGTTATTAGGAATTTTCAAATCTGACTTCTCTATGTGGCCGTCTTTCTGGGCCGGGCGTCAGTTAAGATGCACTATCAAAATAAAACTGTGTAGGAGCTGTCGAAACTGTGCTTCTAGACCAGAACCCTGGCCTCTTGGGGTACGATAGTTGAACTAAGCTCATGAGGCATTTCTAGTTTATATTCTTCAAGAATCAATGATTATATATCATCCATTTATAATTCAAAAGGATTCTAGCTTCAACCTGAGGTTGTGCTTTGATTTGGTATTTACAGACAGCAGGGAATCTGACGTACAGTGCTACATCCTACTGGGTCATGTTGGCAAGGAGGTTCCTAGGGGATGTGGTGTTTCTGATTTATTTCTGATGGAATGTTTAGTCATTGTATTTCCCAGATGTTGTCATAGGGATAGTGGGTAATCATAAAAATGCTAGTGTTATTTCCCATAGAGTGAGCTGTGTTACTTTATGTAACCTTTTGACTTATTTGGTGTAACGTATGCTGATTGCTGATACTGTAAAATAGTGCTTAGATAAAATTGTTATGCTATTTCCCCTCATGCCTCCCTGTCTGTCACTGACAGATTCAGTCATTAACCATGCCATCTGTGGCCAAAGGTTCAGAACAGAGGGTGCTCTGCTCCCAACTGAGGAAGGCCAGACAGAGAAATCAATCGCACTGTCACCCAACAATCCCAGTTAGAGCCACAGACAGACAGACCCCCCCCAGACTCCAGCCTCAGTCAGAGAAAGAAGACCAGAGAGACCCCCCCCCCCCCCCCCCAGACTCCAGCCTCAGTCAGAGAAAGAAGACCAGAGAGACCCCAGTCGTAGGATGCATCCCAGATGGCAACCCATTTAGTGCACAACTTTTAACCAGGGCTCATAGGCTCTGGTGGTGCACAATTGGCCCAGCGTCGTCCGGGTTTGACCGATGTAGGCCATCATTGTAAATAAGAATTTGTTCTTAACTGACTTGCCTAGTTAAATAAAGGTTCAATTACATTAAATAAAAAAAGTTGTGGACAATATTGTAAGTTAGGCACTGTACTAAGCCCATCCCCTACATAGGGCTGGGCGGTATACCGTATTTTACTTTATACCGGTATTGATCCACGGACCGGTTTGGGTTTTTACATAACCTTTTATAATGGTATTTGAATGTTTGGTTTGTTAAATGTGATACGCTGTGTGTAACGTCCATTTTTATAGTTTACTTAGCTACTTGAGTCATCTCTCTCAGCTCTCTCTCTCCATGCTGCTTTCCGCACAGACCTAGCCCCTCCCCCTGTCACTCAAGGAGCGCATGTGTTGTTCCTCGACCACGAGACACTTGAGTTCAGTCTGCATGGTCACTGCAGCACATGCAACAATGTTGGTGACAACAATGCTGTTTTCACTTTGCTTCTTAATATACAGTACCAGTCAAATGTTTGGACACCTACTCAATCCAGAGTTTTTCTTAATTTTTTGTATTTTCTAAATTGTAGAATAATAGTGAAGACATCAAAACTATGAGCAAACACATGGAATCATGTAGTAACCAAAAAAGTGACACTGTGGTAGCCACACTTAACCAGCATGGCTACCACAGCATTCTGCAGCGATACGCCATCCCATCTAGTTTGCGCTTAGTGGAACTATCATTTGTTTTTCAACAGGACAATGAGCCAACACACCTCCAGGATGTGTAAGGTCTATTTGACCAATAAGGAGAATGATGGAGTGCTGCATCAGATGACCTGGCCTCCACAATCACCTGACCTCAACCCAATTGAGATTGTTTGGGATGAGTTGGACCGTAGAATGAAGGAAAAACAGCCAACAAATGTTCAGCATATGTGGGAACTCCTTCAAGACTGTTGGAAAAGCATTCCAGGTGAAGCTAGTTGAGAGAAAGCCAATAGTGTGCAAAGCTGTCAGCATGGCAGAGGGTGGCCATTTTGAAGAATCTAAAATATATAATATACTTTTTTGTTTACTACATGAATCCATATGTGTTGTTTACTAGTTTTGATGTATTCACTATTATTCTACAATGTAGAAAATAGTACAAATTAAGAAAAACCCTTGAATGAGTAGGTGTGTACAAACCTTTGACTGGTACTGTAAATCCACTAGTGTTGTATAATTACAATTAGTTTTGCGTTTCTTACATCTGCAACAGCTAGTTTGTCTTTCCTTACCAAGTTGGGCCTAAATCGTGTTAGCCGCTAATGCTAATCACTAGTTAGCTGGCTAGCTAGCTAGCTAATAAATGTACTGAGTCAGAGCAAACGTAATTAGCTGTACAGCCTGATAATACCAGTGATGGTGTAGACCTAAATCAGCATGTTGTTTGTGCAACAGTATCTTCTAAATCAAAGAGGAATAAGCAAGGCATAAATATGTTAGCTACATTCTTCTTCTTCTGTGGGTTTTACTACAACCCAAAAAGGTTATTGTACCGCCACCAGCTGGACAGGGTTGAAAAAACCAAGGTAAAAATAAAACCCATACGTGATAGGGAAAACTAACTTAATCCACCCAAAATAAAACCAAAAACCACATGAACAAAACCAAAACCCCAAAACTCCCACTTCTTCCTTCCTTCAAATCTCCATATCTGTCTTTTCAGGCTCTATGTCCCGAGAGGCTTGTGATAATATTCCATGCAAATCCTCCACAGAGGAGTCTTTCAGACCCAAGAACCGTTCTGCCGCATCCGCAATGTTATCTACACTGCTCAAAAAAATAAAGGGAACACTTAAACAACACAATGTAACTCCAAGTCAATAACACTTCTGTGAAATCAAACTGTCCACTTAGGAAGCAACACTGATTGACAATAAATTTCACATGCTGTTGTGCAAATGGAATAGACAACAGGTGGAAATTATAGGCAATTAGCAAGACACCCCCAATAAAGGAGTGGTTCTGCAGGTGGTGACCACAGACCACTTCTCAGTTCCTATGCTTCCTGGCTGATGTTTTGGTCACTTTTGAATGCTGGCGGTGCTTTCACTCTAGTGGTAGCATGAGACGGAGTCTACAACCCACACAAGTGGCTCAGGTAGTGCAGCTCATCCAGGATGGCACGTCAATGCGAGCTGTGGCAAGAAGGTTTGCTGTGTCTGTCAGCGTAGTGTCCAGAGCATGGAGGCGCTACCAGGAGACAGGCCAGTACATCAGGAGACGTGGAGGAGGCCGTAGGAGGGCAACAACTCGGCAGCAGGACCGCTACCTCCGCCTTTGTGCAAGGAGGAGCAGGAGGAGCACTGCCAGAGCCCTGCAAAATGAGGGTGGTATGAGGGCCCGACGTCCACAGGTGGGGGTTGTGCTTACAGCCCAACACCGTGCAGGACGTTTGGCATTTGCCAGAGAACACCAAGATTGGGAAATTCGCCACTGGCGCCCTGTGCTCTTCACAGATGAAAGCAGGTTCACACTGAGCACATGTGACAGACGTGACAGAGTCTGGAGATGCCGTGGAGAACGTTCTGCTGCCTGCAACATCCTCCAGCATGACCGGTTTGGCGGTGGGTCAGTCATGGTGTGGGGTGGCATTTCTTTGGGGGGCCACACAGCCCTCCATGTGCTCGCCAGAGGTAGCCTGACTGCCATTAGGTACCGAGATGAGATCCTCAGACCCCTTGTGAGACCATATGCTGGTGCGGTTGGCCCTGGGTTCCTCCTAATGCAAGACAATGCTAGACCTCATGTGGCTGGAGTGTGTCAGCAGTTCCTGCAAGAGGAAGGCATTGATGCTATGGACTGGCCCGCCCGTTCCCCAGACCTGAATCCAATTGAGCACATCTGGGACATCATGTCTCGCTCCATCCACCAACGCCACTGTTCAGGAGTTGGCGGATGCTTTAGTCCAGGTCTGGGAGGAGATCCCTCAGGAGACCATCCGCCACCTCATCAGGAGCATGCCCAGGCATTGTAGGAAGGTCATACAGGCACGTGGAGGCCACACACACTACTGAGCCTCATTTTGACTTGTTTTAAGGATATTACATCAAAGTTGGATCAGCCTGTAGTGTGGTTTTCCACTTTAATTTTGAGTGTGACTCCAAATCCAGACCTCCATGGGTTGATAAATTTGATTTCCATTGATAATTTTTGTGTGATTTTGTTGTCAGCACATTCAACTATGTAAAGAAAAAAGTATTTAATAAGAATATTTCATTCATTCAGATCTAGGATGTGTTATTTTAGTGTTCCCTTTTTTGAGCAGTGTATATATATATATATATAAATAAAATATAAAAGTAACAAGAAAATTACATAACAATAACGAGGCTATATTAAAGGGGTACCGGTAGAGTCAATGTGAGGGGGTACAGGTTAGTCGAGGTAATTTGTAAAGTGACTATGCATAGATAATAAACAGCGAGTAGCAGTAGTGTAAAAACAAAAAAAGGGGGGAGGAGGAGTCAATGTAATTAGTCCGGGTGGACATTTGATTAATTGTTCAGCAGTTTTATGGCTTGGGGGTAGCAGAGAGGGTTGCTATGGAGTCTATGACCATTTTTTGGTCCCTCTGACAGCGCCTAGTATATACTTCCTGGATGTCAGGAAGCTTGGCTCCAGTGATGTATTGGGCCGTAGGCACTACCCTCTGTAGCGGTCAGGATGCCCTCGATGGTGCAGCTGTAGAACCTTTTGAGGATCAGTGTATTTTCCTGGACTTCCTCTCCACCTTGGCAGTGCCATTAATCATCATAGCTATAAGCGCCACAAAGTCCACCTTCTTAACCTTTAACATATCCGAGTCCTGCTGTTGAACGGCAACCCCTGCAGCCTTCATTGAAGGCCTATGCACCACCATGGGCTCATCAGGAGCACCATTCGAACCCTCAACCCTTTTAACAGCTGCTGCATATGAAATCCTCTGGACAGCCCTGACTTTGGACACCTCATTCTCTTTCAAACTTCATGGTTCCCACCACAATTGCAACATATCACATTTTAATCACTTTTAAAACATTTTTCCATAACGGCCTCTCCCTTCTGCAAGCACTTGAAACATGTCCAAAAGCTTTACAATAATCACACTGCATTGGTCTTGGAACAAATGCTCTGACTCTGTAGTTGATATATCCCAACTGCACTTGAGTAGGGACAGACTTCATATGTGCTGAGAGTCAGGAAGAAAGTTCAGGGAGTGAGTGTTTTTAATAAATAAAAGAAACAATGAACACAAAACACAAACAACGCACCAACATGAAAACAGAGTCAAACAGGTTGAGGCAGGAGAGCCTGACGAGCCGGCTGAGGGAGGGAAGCCTGGCGATCTGGTTGAGGCAGGAGAGCCTGTAGCAGTTCCCGGATGCGACGTCATTACTCTGGCACAAAAAATATCTCCCTGATGCTTCCCTTAGGTGAGGTGTTATTCTGTAACGAGTTAGCTGAGAGTCGGGAAGCAAGTTCAGGGAGTTAGTGTTTTAATAATTTAAAAAAACAATGAACACGAAACACAAACATCGCACCAACATGAAAACAGAGTCAATAACACCTGAGAACCAAGGGGAGTGACAGATATAGGGAAGATAATGAATGAGGTGATGGAGTCCAGGTGAGTGTCATGAGGCGCTGGTGCGCGAGACAATGGTGACAGGTGTGCATGACACAGGTAATTTTTCCAAAATTGTTTTCAGACAGATTATTTAACTTATAATTCACTGTATCACAATTCCAGTGGGTCCGAAGTTTACATACACTAAATTGACTGTGCCTTTAAACAGCTTGGAAAATTCCAGAAAGTGATGTCATGACTTTAGAGTCAATTGGAGGTGTACCTGTGGATGTATTTCAAGGCCTACCTTCAAACGCAGTGCCTCTTTGCTTCACATCATGGGAAAATCAAAAGAAATCAGCCAAGACCTCAGAAAAAAATGTGGAGACTTCCACAAGTCTGGTTCATCCTTGGGAGCAATTTCCAAACGCCTGAAGGTACCACGTTAATCTGTACAAACAATAGTACGCAAGTTTAAACATCATGGGACCACGCAGCCGTCATACCGCTCAGGAAGAATACGCATTCTGTCTCCTAGAGATGAACGTACTTTGGTGCGAAAATTGCAAATCAATCCCAGAACAACAGCAAAGGACCTTGTGAAGATGCTGGAGGAAACAGGTACAAAAGTATCTATATCCACAGTAAAACGAGTCCTATATCGACATAACCTGAAAGGCCGCTCAGCAAGGAAGAAGACACTGCTCCAAAACCGCCATAAAAAAGCCAGACTACGGTTTGCAACTGCACATGGGGAGAAAGATCAAACTTTTTGGAGAAATGTCCTCTGGTCTGATGAAACAAAAAAATAACTGTTTGTCCATACTGACCATCATTATGTTTAGAGGAAAAGGGGGGAGACATGCAAGCCGAAGAACACCATCCCATCCGTGAAGCACGGGGGTGGCAGCATCATGTTGTGGGGGTACTTTGCTGCAGGAGGGACTGGTGCACTTCACAAAATAGATGGCATCATGAGAAAGGAAAATTGCGGATATATTGAAGCAACATCTCAAGACATCAGTCAGGAAGTTAAAGTTTGGTCGCAAATGGGTCTTCCAATGGCTTAAGGACAACAACATCAAGGTATTGGAAGTGGCCATCACAAAGCCCTGACCTCAATCCTATAGAACATTTGTGTGCAGAACTGAAAAAGCATGTGCGAGCAAGGAGGCCTACAACCTGACTCAGTTACACCAGCTCTGTCAGGAGGAATGGGCCAAAATTCACCCAACTTATTGTGGGAAGCTTGTAGAAGGCTACCCGAAACGTTTGACCCAAGTTAAATAATTTAAAGGCAATGCTACCAAATACTAATTGAGTGTATGTAAACTTCTGACCCACTGGGATTGTGATGATAGAAATGAAAGCTGAAATAAATCATTCTCTCTACTTTTATTCTGACCAAAGACAGGGAATTTTTGCTAGGATTAAATGTCAGGAATTGTGAAAAACTGAGTTTAAATGTATTTGGTTAAGGTATATGTAAACTTCCAACTTAAACTGTACTTGACACATGTCAAAAAACTGAAGAACAGATAGACTCTTTACTTTTTCTTCATTCACCACACAATTCATACGACGAGCATCAATCACTCCAGGAATATTTTTCATTTCTGCAAATCGACTTCCCACTAAACGCCAGCTATTACCCCCAAGATGGCGCTGACAGAGAGAGTCACATCGCTAGTCCTTAGGAAACTATACAGTATTTCGTTTTTTTAACGTATTATTTCTTACATTGTTAGCCCAGGAAATCTTAAGTGTTATTACATACAGGAATAACTATTGGATATCACAGCGACGTCAACTTACCAGCACTACGAACAGGAATACGACTTTCCCAAAGCGGATCTTTTGTTTGAAGGCATTCAAACTGTTTCCAGAGGCTGACCCAAAACAACATCACCACAGGAGAGGTAGACGGAATGGCATTCTGGTCAGTCTTCGGAGACGCGCACACCACCCACCGCTTCCGAGTATTTTACTCGCTAATGTCCGGTCTCTAGATAACAAGGTTGATGAAATTAAGGCTAGGGTTGCTTTCCAGAGAGACATCCGGGATTGTAACATACTCTGTTTCATAGAAACATGGCTCTCTGGGGACATGCTGTCAGAGTCGGTACAGCCACCGGGATACATTGTGCGTCACGCCGACAGGAATAAACATCCCTCAGGGAAGAAGAAAGGCGGGGGTGTATGTTTCATAATTAACGACTCATGGTGTAGTTGTAACAACATACAGTAACTCAGGTCCTTCTGTTCACCGGACCTAGAATTTCTCACAATCAAATGCTGTCTGTATTATCTCCCAAGAGAATTCTCGCCAGTTATTGTCACTGCGGTGTATATCCACCCCAAGCCAACACCATGACGTCCCTGAAAGAACTCCACTGGACTCTGTGCAAACTGGAAACCATATATCCGGAGGCTGCATTTATTGTAGCTGGGGATTTTAACAAAGCAAATTTGAGAACAAGGCTACCTAAATTCTATCAGCATATCGATTCTATTACCCGGACTGGCAAAACTCTGGATCACTGCTATTCTAACTTCCGCGATGCATACAAGCCCTCCCCCACCCTCCGTTCGGCAAATACGACCACGACACCATTTTGCTTCTCCCCTCCTATAGGCAGAAACTCAAACAGGATGTACCCGTGACTAGGACCATTCAAAGCTGTTCTGACCAATCGGAATCCACGCTTCAAGATTGTTTTGATCACGCGGACTGGGACATGTTCCGGGTAGTCTCAGAGAATAATATAGATTTATACGCTGATTCAGTGAGTGAGTTTATAAGGAAGTGCATAGGAGATGTTTTTCCCACTGTGACTATTAAAACCTACCCTAACCAGAAACCGTGGATAGATGATGGCATTTGCGCAAGACTGAAAGGGCTAACCACTGCATTTAAGATGACCGGGAATATAGCCTAATACAAACAGTGTACTTATTCCCTCCGCAAGGCAATCAAACAAGCGGAACGTCAGTATAGGGACAAAGTGTAGTTGCTATTCAGCGGCTCAGACACGACGTATGTGGCAGGGTCTACAGTGTCACGAACCGGCTCGAAGTTCATAACAAAAAGGGAGACAACGTGGAGATAACGAATAACAAAATATATTTATTAACTGAAGTAAACTAAGTACAATTAACAATGGTGTGTGTAGTCAGTAATCAGTAGTGTAAGTGAGTGGTTGTGTGCATAAATGTGATAATGAGGGGTGTTGAAAGGTGCCAACGCAAAACAAACAAAACAGCCACAAAAATGCCACAACCGAAATCTATCAGTGTGTCTGCATGGAGAGTCTTCTCAATGAATGGGGACGTGGTGATTTATCCTAGGACACACCCAGGCCCAGGTGTGTCCCATGTCGCTGAAGACCCTCCCAGCTCCGCCTACCGACATCCTATTATTAAGTAAAACAAGAGCAAAGAGAAAGAATTCGGCAGACAGAGTGGGAGGGTTGTCACAAAAGGCAATTACAGACTACAAAAAGAAAATCAGGCACATTACGGACACCGATGTCTTGCTTCCAGACAAACTAAACACCTTCTTTGCCCGCTTTGAGGATAATACAGTGCCACCGACGCGGTCCGCTACCATGGACTGCGTGCCCCCCCCCCTCCTTCTCCTTGGCCGACGTGAGTAAGACATTTAAACGTGTTAACCTCGCAAGGCTGCCTGCCCAGACGGCATCCCTAGCTTCGTCCTCAGAGCATGCACAGACCAGCTTCCCTATCCCAGTCTGCTGTCCCCACATGCTTCAATATGGCCACCATTGTTCCTGTACCCAAGAAGGCAAAGGTAACTGAACTGAATGACTATCGCCACGTAGCACTCACTTCTGTCATCATGAAGTGCTTTGAGAGACTAGTCAAGGATCATATCACCTCCACCTTACCTGTCACGTTAGACCCATTGCAATATGCATACCGCACCAATAGGTCTACAGACGATGCAATCGCCAACACACTGCACACTGCCCTATCCCATCTGGACAAGAGGAATACTTATGTAAGAATGCTGTTCATTGACTACACCTCAGCATTCAACACCATAGTACCCTCCAATCTCATCATTAAGCTTGAGGTCCTGGGTCTCAACCCCGCCCTTTGCAATTGGGTCCTGGACTTCCTGATGGGCCGCCCCCCAGGTGGTGAAGTTAGGAAACAACATCTCCACTTCGCTGATCCTCAACACTGGGGCCCCACAAGGGTGCATGCTCAGCCCCCTCCTGTACTCCCTGTTCACCCATGACTGCGTGGCCATGCACGCCTCCAACTCAATCATCAAGTTTGCAGGTGACACAACAGTAGTAGGCTTGATCACCAACAACGACCAGACAGCCTACAGAGAGGAGGTGAGGGCACTCGGAGTGTGCTGTCAAGAAAACAACCTCTCACTCAAAGTCAACAAAACAAAGGAGATGATTGTAGACTTCTGGAAACAGCAGAGGGAGCACCCCCTATCCACATCGACTGGACCGCAGTGGAGAAGGTGGAATGTTTTTCAAGTTCCTCGGCATACATCACAGACAAACTGAAATAGTCCACCCACGCAGACCGTGTGGTGAAGAAGGCGCAACAGTGCCTCTTCAACTTCAGAAGGCTGAAGAAATGTAGCTTGTCACCTAAAACCCTCACAAACTTCTACAGATGCACAATTGAGAGCATCCTGTCGGGCTGTATCACCGCCTGGTACTGCAACTGCATCGCCCACAACCTTAGGGCTCTCCAGAGGGTAGTGCGGTCTGCACAACGCATCACCAGGGGCAAACTACCTGCCATCCAGGACACCTACAGCACCCGATGTCACAGGAAGGCCAAAAAAACATCAAGAACAACAACCACCTGAGCCACTGCCTGTTCACCCCGCTACATTCCAGAAGGCGAGGTCAGTACAGGTGCATCAAAGCTGGGACCGAGAGACTGAAAAATAGCTTCTCTCTCAAGGCCATCAGACTGTTATTTAATTTTATTTAACCTTTATTTAACTAGGCAAGTCAGTAAAGAACAAATTCTTATTTACAATGACGGTCTACCAAAAGCCAAAAGGCCTCCTGCGGGGACTAAAAATGTAAAAATAAATACAGAAATATATGACAAAACACACATCACAACAAGAGAGACAACTCAACACTACATGAAGAGAGACCTAAGACAACAACATAGCAAGGCAGCAACACATGACAACACAGCATGTAAGCAACACAACATAACAAAATGGTTGCAACACAACATGGTAGCAGCACAAAATGTGGTACAAACATTATTGGGCACAGACATCAGAACAAGGGGCAAGAAGGTAGAGACAACAATACATCACACAAAGCAGCCACAACTTTCAGTAAGAGTGTCCATGGTTGAGTCTTTGAATGAAGAGATTGAGATAAAACTGTCCAGTTTGAGTGATTGTTGCAGCTCGTTCCAGTCACTAGCTGCAGCGTACTGAAAAGAGGAGCGACCTGGGATGTGTGCGCTTTGGGGACTTTTAACAGAATGTGACTGGCAGAAGGGGTGTTATATGTGGAGGATGAGGGCAGCAGTAGATATCTTAGATATGGGGGAGTGAGGCCTAAGAGGGTTTTATAAATAAGCATCAACCCGTGGGTCTTGCGACGGATATACAGAGATGACCAGTTTACAGAGGAGTATAGAGTGCATTGATGTGTCCTATAAGGAGCATTGGTGGAAAATCTGATGGCTGAATGGTAAAGAACATCTAGCCGCTTGAGAGCACCCTTACCTGCCGATCTATAAATTATGTCTCCGTATTCTAGCATGGGTAGGAATGTCATCTGAATCAGGGTTAGTTTGGCAGCTGGGGTGAAAGAGGAGTGATTATGATAGAGGAAACCAAGTCTAGATTTAACTTTAGCTTTGATATGTGCTGAGAGGAAGAGTGTACCGTCTAGCCATACTCCCAAGTACTTGTATGAGGTGACTACCTCAAGCTCTAAACCCTCAGAGGTAGTAACAACACCTGTGGGAAGAGGGGCATTCTTCTTACCAAACCACATGACCTTTGTTTTGGAGGTGTTCAGAACAAGGTTAAGGGTAGAGAAAGCTTGTTGGACACTAAGAAAGCGTTGTTTTAGAGCATTTAACACAAAATCCGAGGATGGGCCAGCTGAGTATAAGACTGCATCATTTTCATATAAATGGATGAGAGAACTTCCTACTGCCTGAGCTATGTTGATGATGTAAATTGAGAAGAGCGTGGGGCCTAGGATCGAGCCTTGGGGGTACTCCCTTGGCGACAGGCAGTGGCTGAGACAGCAGATTTTCTGACTATACACTGCACTCTTTGAGAAAAATCATCGGCCACTCTAACAAATGGATCACTAGTCACTTGATTAATGCCACTTTAATAATGATGTTTACCTATCTTGCACTACTCATCCCATATATACTGTACTTTATACCATCTATTGCATCTTGTCTATGTCGGTTGGTCATGGCTCATCCATATATTTATGTACAAATTCTTATTCCATTAGATTTGTGTGTATTAGGTAGTTGTTATGGAATTGTTAGATTACTTGTTAGATATTGCTGCACTGTCGGAACTAAAAGCACAAGTATTTTGCTACACTCACAATAACATCTACTAACCATGTGTATGTGACCAATAAAATTTGATTTGATTTGGGGGGGTGCCCTTTTCTGAAGAGACACACAGGACACATCAAACTTCTCAAATCGGGTGAGATGCAACACACGCTCCTTCTGATCCTCAGAAGAACAAAAAATCTAAACATGCCCGCTTCTTGTGATCCTCACAGCCTTCACTTTACCTAGCACTCTCTCCACCTTTTTGGATATCTCAAATGGATTATTCAAAATTGGTAATCCAATCAGCTGCTCCTCATTAACAAAACGTACTCCTACAAGATAAGAAAGGACATTCTCATCACTGTATGCTACTTTGCTCTGTTTTCCATTCTTTTGGTCAATATTCCAATTCTCCTTGATTACCCCGCCATTATATTCACGCTCCACATATATTCACGCTTCACACTCCACATATATTCACGTATATTCCGCAAACAGCGTTTGCTTCCACCGTCTTTTCTCCTAGCGCAGAGACCGTCGGACCTAACGAAGCATCATCAGCTAGTAAATCCCCATGTTAGCTACATGAAGTAGCTAAGAGAAAACATTCAATGTAGCCAAATATTATAGGGTCCCATAGGAAACACTTATCAACACTTTGGTTCCTACCCTATCACAATAACTCCTACGTGGCATTTTAATTCATTGTCATTTCAAACAACACTGTATTCAAAGTGCCCACTATTATATTCTAATTATAGAATTAGAATAATCATTCTATTTCTATGATTCCAACAGTTCAACCAAGTATTTTGCTCTAAATCGCAAGTCAAATCACAATTGCAACATTTGGTTAAAAAGAATGCCTAGATTGTTTGCCCATATCATGCAGCCCTATGTGGCAGTGTGGAAATGATCTCTAATGAGTGCAGATGAAAATGTTGACATTTTTGGGGGGTTGAAGTTGAATTGAACAGTATAAAACAATCAGAATGGAGAAAGACGCATTGACATGTACGTGTTGCCACCCTAGGGTCACGCACTATTCATAAAGCAAATGTAGAACCTTTATTATTAAAGAACATGAAATACTGTCAAATACCGTCATACAATCCTTTTTTTATACTGTGATATGATATTTTGGCCATGTCGCCCAGCCCTACCCTTACTTCACATGGAAAGAGAAAAGCAACTTGTAGACTACCAGTTAATAAAACGGATTTTATCTCCACAAATGGATGATTTAATATAGAACACCTCCATTCTCCTGCAGAACGACAGGACAATCTACATCGTGTCTTCTGCAGACAGAGGTTGGAGATGCTTGCTGCAGCACACTTAAAGGACAACTCCACCCAAAAACAATCTTCTGTTTTTTGTTTCATTAGTCCATTGTTAATTTAATCCCAAAATGTTTTGCATGTCAGTAATCAAGTTGACATGCAAAACATGTTGGGACTATATCAACAATAGACTAATGAAACAAATGCCAAAATATAGTTTTTTTTCTTTAAGGATGTATTAGATTTACTGTGCACTACTATTGTGCACTACTTTTGACCCAGGGCCCATAGGGCTCTGGCCAAAAGTAGTGCACTATATAAGGAATAGGGTACCATTTGGAAGGCAGAGAGAGAGAGAGCATGTCAGGACGATAAATCCACCAGGGCATCAGGAGGCCTGAGCTTATTGATTCCTACATAATGAACATTACTGCATCTGTTGATCCTTGTCTCCAGGGAAACTCTGTTGTTTCAGTCTTTCAGCCTTCAGCCAATAATGCAAAACCCCAGGATCTGCACCTCACTCTGAGTGCATCCCAAATGGCACCCTATTCCCTGTATAATGTACTACTTTTGTCAAAAAGGGATAGGGTGCCATTTCGAACACATCCTCTATCCGTGCTGTACCCACAGAACACAAACAGAAGCACACATACCCCAACCGGAGTCGGATGAAACCTCAGATTCATCCATTTTGTAGACAAAAAATATAGAGAAGATTGTATCTTTTACTATAAAGATATTTAATTTTGACATTGGTGTGCCCCCTCAGAAAATAAAATGGTGCATGACGCCTCTGGTCACACACATCCAACCACTGCTAGAGCTGCTTATATTCAAGATACACTACATGCCCAAAAGTATGTGGACACCTGCTCATCAAACATCTCATTCCAAAATCATGGGCATTAATATGGAGTTGGTCTCTCTTTGCTGCTAAAACAGCCTCGACTCTTCTGCGAAGGCTTTCCACTAGATGTTGGAACATTTCTGCTGGGACTTGCTCCCATTTAGCCACGAGCATTAGTGAGGTCGGGCACTGATGCTGAGCGATTTGGCCTGGCTCGCAGTCGGCGTTCCAATTCATCCCAATGGTGTTTGATGGGGTTGAGGTCAGGGCTCTGCGCAGGCGAGTCAATTTCTACCAGACCGATCTCGACAAACCGATCTGCTTCAGAGTCCAATGGCGGCGAGCTTTACACCACTCTAGCCGACGCTTGGCATCGCGCATGGTGATCTTAGGCTTGTGTGTGGCTGCTCCGCCATGCATCCCATTTCATGAAGCTCTCGACTAATAGTTATTGTGCTGACATTGCTCCCAGAGGCAGTTTGGAACTTGTTAGTGAGTGTTGCAACAGAGGACAGACAATTTTTACACACTCGTCGGATGTGGCAGGGCTTGCAAACCATTACAGACTACAAAGGGAAGCACAGCCGAGAGCTGGCCAGTGACACGAGCCTACCAGACGAGCTAAACTACTTCAATGCTCGCTTCGAGGTAAACAACACTGAAACATGCATGACAGCACCAGCTGTTCTGGACAACTGTGTGATCATGCTCTCTGCAGCCAATGTAAGACTTTCAAGCAGGTCAACATTCACAAGGCCGCAGGGGTAGACGGATTACCAGGACGTGTACTGCGAGCATGCACTGACCCAACTGGTAAGTGTCTTCACAGACATTTTCAACCTCTCCCTGTCCGAGTCTGTAATATCAACATCTTTTAAGCAGACCACCACAGTCCCTGTGCCCAAAAACACTAAGGTAACCTGCCTAAATGACTACCGACCCCTAGTATTCACGTCTGTAGCCATGAAGTGCTTTGAAAGGCTGGTCATGGCTCACATCAACATCATTGTCCCAGAAATATCCCTGTTGTATTCGGCGCATGTGACTAATAAAATCTTATTTGATTCATACCACTACTGGTGGAACCACGTTTTTGTCGGTTCAGCTGTTCGATCCTTTGGGATGAATAAACTTGGTTTAAGCTTAAATAGTGTCCGTCGAGTTCTTGCTATGATATTTAGAACCTAACAGAGGTAACTGAAATTGTTTTCAGAAAGAACATACTGAAGTTTGGAACCTTGGGTTTTCGTGTCTACGTCTAATGACGATGCTAGCTGCGTCATTCATTACAGTATATAATCCCAGGAAATGTACCATCTGACCATGCAGCACTGTATGGTTTACACATAATGGATTAAATACCCTATGGTTTACGAATAATAATAATTATAATAATGATAACACTTCCAAACTAACACATTATCCCAGCATTCCCAGAAAAACAGTGGCAATTCTTACTGAGTTGACTATCCTGGTAAAAAAAATATATACATTAAACATTAGAATTCTACAAAGTCTCAAAAGAATCCCTCACTACAGGGGCCATAGAGTTGGCCTTTTCATCATAACCTACAGTATACAGCACCTAGTCCCCCTGTACCAGCTCTGTCTAATCTACTGCCTAACATTTACATCACCAGGTTGAGAAATGTGGGAGTGCTGTTGTGTTTGTTTTTAGTTTTTTTCTCATAGACTGCACCGCTTGCAGTGGTCTCGCCCCTCTCAGAGGCGGGTGGAAATGTGCATTGAGAAAATATTTCGTTTTTCGTACAGAGGGGGATAAGGAAGAGGGGAATAGAAATCCCAGAAAGGGGAAGGCTTTGTAGCAACAGATAACTGCACAGACATCAGAACACTTTGATCCTTCTCTTTTTGATCCAACACATGCTGAATCCTGCTCTGAATAAAGTTCAGCGCACACAAAGTCCTGCTTTTATATGGAGCAAAAGGTGGTTATTTTCATATTGGACACTAAAGCTATAGCATGAAGAGGATGAAGGTGTTAGTTGGCCTTCACTTTAGATGAGCTGCAGCATGAGTTTAGCATCTGTAGCCGTTTGGGGTTTTTGCATACTGTATCCATTTCAGAGATGAAAAAGAAATGGCCCATTTCAACCTCTCCTTCTCTCTCCTGATTGACTATTTTATTCCATGCAAATCAGTTTGCAATGCGACTCAACACACACATTTTTATGCATCCCCCAGGGGGAATGAATGAGAATGAATGTTATCTTTACAAAAAAATATGTTTTTAATTTCTAGAAACACTATGGTATCCAGCTGAAATTCCAGATATCTAAATGTAGTTAGGATACAGTGTGCCAGTTTAACTACCCTTCTTAATTATTACAGACTTAATCCAAGGTGTGCCACTTTAACATGCATGATAAGCTTAATTAATTCACCTTCTCATCAAAGAACAAAAGCTTTTCAGTATAACAAACATTTATGTACAAGGTCTATTAAATAACTTCTGTGCTGCCATTTGGTGTCACGCCCTGACCATAGTTTGCTTTGTATGTTTTATGTTTTGTTTGGTCAGGGTGTGATCTGAGTGGGCATTCTATGTTGTATGTCTGGTTTGTCTATTTCTATGTGTTTGGCCTGATATGGTTCTCAATCAGAGACAGGTGTTTTGCGTTGTCTCTGATTGGGAACCATATTTAGGTAGCCTGTTTTGTATTGTGGGTTGTGGGTTATTGTCTATGTGTTAGTTGCCTGTGTCTGCACTATTATATATAGCGTCACGTTCGTTTTGTTGTTTGTATTAGTTTGGTTAGTGTTTCTTCTTAAATAAATAGAAGAATGTATTCACTTCACGCTGCGCCTTGGTCCTCTCTTCCACATTACGACGATTGTGACATTTGGAAAGGAGCTTCCTTATGATATCTCCTTGACTTGATGATATGAATTAAGTCCATCAGTGCTGCTCTACTGCTGTCTGATTAAAATAAAAATGGATTATACTGATTTCCTAAAATGCTCAAGTTTTCCTCTGCCACTACTTGATGTGATAACAAAACCCCAAAAATGCTTTTTCAAATCTTATGACAGCGAGTGTCAGTCTAACTGAGCTTTGTTTACTGCAGAGTGAATGTAAGGAAAGACATGACTGACACTTCCTTTGTTCAAACAAGTAAACAATGCAGAAAAGACTAATTTGAATGACTGAAAGATGAAAACAATCAAAATTGATAGTGAATGAAGGGAAAAGGGAACGGATGACAGCATTTTCGAGAGAATTTGTACAATTTATACTAGTTATTCTACTTGTCACCCTAGATGCACTACACATATACACTGCTTGTTTTTATATTGAGACCCTCTTTTACCAGAGCCCTCTCTCATCATCTGCTCTCCTTGTTACTTTGCAGCAACAAGCTCAAGCTGCCTCCCAAATGACAACCTATTCCCTATTTAGTACACTGCTTTTGACCAGGACTCTTAGGGCTCTGGTCAAAAGTAGTGCACTATATAGGGGGCGATTTGGGACGCACACTGTCTCGCGTGCCATTTGGCTGAAATAAGAAGCGAGATGTTTTCTTATTTTTTTATTTTATTACCTTGGCCAATCAACAACGTAGCTGTCCTTCGCTGCAAAGGTCACACGTCCGTCTTCTTAACGGTGGTACCCTAGTCTCCCTATGTTGTTTTTTTAATCCCAAGGACCTATAAATATCACTCTGCTCTGGAGAATTGATGGCCTTCTAAGTGATTTTAAAGTGCCCTTTACACAGTGGGTGCGTCAATATATTGACACTGGCCAACTGGTTTACTGGACAGAATCTGCCTCTTGGTCTACTTCATGTATGGTACACTGTTCCAGTAAGCAGTGCACTACTATTGACCAGGGCCCATAGGACTCATTGTGCACTCTTTTAACCAGGGCTCTGGTTCTGGTCCACCAGGGCTCTGGTCAAAAGTAGTGCACTATACAGAGAAATGGGGGAGAGGTTGGTGGAATGAGTTCGCCTCTACTGACTTCCCAAATAAAAAAGGCACAATGGGTGGAAACAGTATGGCTTTAATAATGCACTAAATGGTGGGAAAGGCTCACATCCCAATGTGCAGTTATCTATAGAGACTGGGATCTAAACTAAACAGTGCAGAACAGTTATCTATGGAAAATGGGATCTCTCAAACAGAACAGGGCAGAACAGTTATCTATCCCAAAAAAATAGCAAGTGATGATTGGGACTGGGGCCACCCCCTTTGAGGGTAAAGACTTTGGGTATAAATAGATGGGTTGGTTGTTTAGCAACAAAACTGACACGTATACAAATAGGGGGAAAAACAGACTGGGTTGGCTTAGATTGTTACAACATGTAAACTACACAGTGTGCAACACCTTCCTAATATTGAGTTGCACCCCTTTTGCCCTCGGAACAGCCTCAATTCGTCAGGGGCACACATACACAATCCATATCTCCAATTATCTCAAGGTTTAAAAATCCTTCTTTAACCTGTCTCCTCCTTTTCATCCACACTGATTGAAGTGGATTTAACAAGTGACAGAATCATGACAACACACTGCCTTCTGCCCAAAAGGAAGCGTGCGGATTGTTTTCGTGACATTGTCAGCTAATCTGTCTATAGGGCGGCTGCTATTGTAATGAATGGGTTGGATGGATGGCGCAGGGCTGGTGATTATTAAGAGTAAGCTATAAGGCTCAGAAGTTCACTTTGAAGAACACAACAGTCTGGGTCATTGGGACTGTATTCTCCTGTCTGAGGTTACAGTGGTCCACAGAGAGCAGTTTTAAGTGAAATTACTGTGATGATGAGTCATGGTGGAGACTTTGTTTGTGTCCCAAATGGTACCATATTCCCTATATACTGTAGCGCACTACTTTTGACCAGAGCTGGGCCCTGCACTATACAGGGATTAGGGTTCCATTTAGAGTGCATCATTTTGTGGGGTCCTCATGCCACAGTGGATAGCTACATTTCCCTCATTGCTTATTTGTACAGTAAGCATGAATTGCTTATGAAGTTGTGCTAGAGTTACAGTATTTATGAAGGATAAATATATTCCTATAAAAGGTTTATTAGCTTTGAGTTTTACTTCCTGCTTCTTATTAGTCTAGTCAGGACTGGAATCAACAAGCAGCCTATTTAAAAGTTTTCTAAAAAAAAATGACAACCTTTACCCTGAGCCTGATTTTGATGGATGTTTTCCCTAAACCTCAGAGCAGCCCAATCAATACTGTAATATGTCACTGCTGCTAGGGAAGGTTAATATCTGTGGTGTAACAACAAGCACACACATTCAAAACCACATAAGACAGAAGGTTACTTAAGGCAAAACGAAAGTAGTGTGCTTGGTCGGGCTGGATGGGTAGGCAAATGTCTAGCAACCCAAAGGTTGCGTGTTTGAATCTCATCACGGACTTCAGCATTTTAGCAACTTTGCAACTACTTACTACTTTTTAGCTACTTTGCAACTACTTAGCATGTTAGCTAACCCTTTCCCTAACCCTTTAACGTAACTCCTAACCCCAACCTTAACCCTAACCTTAACCCTTAGCCTGGCTAGCGTTAGCCACCTAGCCAGATTTACGTTTACTATGTTACTTCTAGCCCTAAGTCCAGGTTGTTTAAATATATAATATTGCGCCACACGCACGCATAATGCAAATGAGATGAATTGCCTCGTGTTTGCCAATGAAAATTACACATTGCATTAAGCTGGTAGCTTGTGGAAGTGAAAATCATTAATTCTGTTGCTTCGAGGGATGCACTTCTCTTAGATTATGTGGAAAGAAGCTGAAAGACACAATTAGAGACAAGAAATTTGGGATCAGCATGTCTGTTTGAGCAAAACAAAAGGAAAAGAGGGAAAATGCTTTGCCTTGTTAATGAAAAAGATCTATCTTCTTGAAATGAATACGTTTCTGCTTCCTCTTTGTTCCCTGGCCCCATTGACATCACCATCCCCCACAAATTATATACTGTGCATTTCACACTCCTACAGCCACTTAATTCCCAGTTTCACATTCTGACATCCTCTTTACTGCTACAGCAGTTAATTGCCTGAATTGGATGCTGTCTAAACAAAGGGCTTTGTTATCAACTTTTACATTCCTTTGTGTGCTATAAGTGACAAACCGGCAAGAAATATAACAGTGTGCTTGTAGCCACTCCAGATCAAAAGCTATTTCCTACACTACCTTTCCCATTGTTTCCAGTGCCTCAGTTTGTTACTTCCTGCTACTATATTTAGGCAGTAGGTTCTTTATCAAAGTGGTCTTTGAGTACTTATTTTTTTAAATGAATTTTCCATACTGTCTGAATGCTACCCCTTTTGATACCCTTTCCATAATGCAGTGTTTCATACACACTTCAGGAGAAAATACCCTTGGCTAGTAGAATATCACCCAGGCTAGTATAAATTGTGGTCTACTAGCCCGGCTGGCCAGTGCCCAAAAATCCCTTCACAGTACAAGTTCTGACATAAAGATGAGCATAAATCACCATGCTGTAGCCTATCCTTATAATCAACATGGCTGAAGAACATGGTGCTGACGTTTTGTGTTTCTACACTGCAACTCTGTCGTGCCATGACACTCACAGGAGTTGCCTCTTGGAGATGATGACTGCCTCACAGTGCCTCAGTGGTCTGTAATGGGATCTGATGTCTTCTAACGGGACCTCTGTAAATGTTGACTTACGAAGGGTGGGCTGAGCGCTCAAGTGGTAAAATGGATTATCTTGATAGCAAATCACATTCAGAAAAACGCAGCGCTGCACAATCTGATGTTTGTTCGGTGTTAATGGTGGCATCCATGCATGAAGGAACATTGCACACAAGTAGGCAGCAGTAAGTAGAGCAGGGTATTTTTTCTGATTGCCAAGTATGATTTAGGATTTCTTCTTCAGGCTTGCCAGAGCCAAAGTGATGCAATGCCTTTTATCAGTGCTCATTTATTGCCTAACATTTTGCTATTTTTGTTTCACTTGGCAACAAAGCTTTTTGCTTTACCATGCTTCTTATTTTCCTCAAGTTTTGTTCAGAAGCTGTTTCAAAGCTGATGGTTAAAAAAAAAAACACCTGTTTATGTTTTGGTCTAGAGAGTGTTGTCAAACAGCTGAACAAGGTTGATGTGAACTCCACTGCCTTTGTTTTCTGTCCAATCAGAGGTGCCGCCCAGTCCGGTGAAAAGTTCCCTGGAAACGACCCCGGTGACCTCTCCTCGGCAGCGCAGGGACTCAGACCGCTACTGCCAGCTATGCAACGCCTGGTTCAACAACCCGGGCATGGCGCAGCAGCACTACGACGGCAAGAAGCACAATAAAAACGCAGCTCGCGCTGTCCTCCTGGAACAGCTGGGCAAGACCCTGGACATGGGAGAGATGAAAGGTACATAACAGTGGATGCCTGAGCCAGACTAAATACCTGGCAGTCTCTCTCTCGCTCCATCATGTCGCACAGATGCACAGACAACCATGCAGCCCACTGCCTCCTCCCCTCACTCCCATTTATTAACAGACAGGATTGTTACTTACCGTTGCTTCTGTGTGTAGTAACATTTATATATGAAAGTGTGTGTGTAGTAACATTTATATATGAAAGTGTGTGTGTATTAACATTTATATATGAAAGAGTGTGTGTAGTAACATATATGAAATTGTGTGTGTGTGTGTAACATTATGAAATTGTGTGTGTGTAGTAACATTTATATATGAAAGTGTGTGTGTGTATGTGTGTGTGTATGTGTGTGTTTGTGTGTGTGTGTGTAGTAAAATGTATATATGAAAGTGTGTGTGTGTGTGTGTGTGTGTGTAGTAACATTTATATATGAAAGTGTGTGTGTGTAGTAACCTAGTTATATGGAATGACACAGGAAAAAGCCATGACAAGGTCTTACAGTAAGTTAGAAAATAGAACCCTGTCTACTAGAGTGCATCAAATCTATTGTGCATCCAGTATGAAGAAATCTGCATGTACAGTACTGGGGGCTAAAGGCATAGGGGAAAATACGCGACACAAATGAACAGTTTTGCATTGCTGGTCTAATAGAATATGCGTATCAGCTGAATTCTTGTGACTATTACAAGCATTTGGGAAATGCCCAGGTATAGGGTCAGTATGTGCTGTCGTTCATTTGTACACTTCATGGCATTTATTACACTATTTAGTATGACACTATCATCTATTAAACAGGGAGCTAGGGAGAACCAATATCTTTTGATTGATGTTAAATATGAGGCTCCTATTGTTCCGGCTGTGTTGCATACAGCCCTTCTGACATAGCTAGTGTCTGCTTCTATGCCAGCCAGAGAGAGCCACAGTGCAGAGGTTCTGTGTTGCTACGTACCCTGACTCGATAAGCCTGTTTCGGGCTGTTAATTTTGGAGTGGGAGGGGGAATGGTGCTCTCTCTCTCTCTCTTACTATCTCCTACCCACAATATGTCAATAGCAATTACAGAATATTAGTCCAGCAGCAGGCTGCTGCGGTGGGGTGGGAAAGGTACCAGGGCAGCATGAAGAGCCCGGAATGTTGTAAAGTTAAGTAGTGCATGAGCAGACATAATGTGGGATGTCTCTTCAGTCATGTCTGATTAGAGATGTAACTTAGCCCCCTAACTACTAGTCGTATTGATACTTATGACTGATAGGTGGGCTCTGCATTGTCAGGGGCGAATTGGGATGCTCTGTGCAACCCAGTCACATCTGATTGAAGATGTACTTTTGCTTAGCTACTTAACTCCTGGTGTTATTGATGCTCACAGCTGGTAGGTGGGTTATGTCTTGTCAGGGGTGAATTGGGAGGCTCAGTGCTGCCCAGTCACATCTGATTGGAGATTTAGCCTTGTCCTAGAACTAACTCCAAGGATGATTATTCACGCTTGAGATTAACATGAGTCTTCGCTGACTCGACACTTTGAACTGCGTTGTTACGTACACCTCTTGGAGGAGGGTATGCAACACCCTGCTACATCTCAACTCCCCGTGGAGTGAAAAAGTATGTGATTGTATGTGCGGGGCAGGATGACAGAGGTAGAGAAAAATACAGTTAACAGGGAATTTATTATTCCTAAACACGGTAAAGTGGGGAAAAGGGGCTGGACGGAACCAAAGCAAAGAAAGTTAAAGTTAACGAGTCCCCTCTCCTACCTTACCTGCCTTCCCACTTCTTATCTAACTTTAAATACCACCTGGCACGCTAACCAAAATTCAGGGGGTGGTCCGCCCAGGTCTTACCTAGTGTGCATAGACAGATTAAATACTACAGGTTATGTATGCCCACAGCTAAACACTCCCTGGGAACAAATGAAACAGAATAATTACCCATACTTTAAGTGAAAAATGTAATTAACCAAAAACACAAAGTCCTATTGGCATACACATACCTCTGAAGGAGCGGCTAAAAAATGATATCCACAAAACTTTTATTGACCGCCACAACAATCAACACAGGACATAAAAATAAGCTATTTTCCCTAACGAAGGAACACAGGCTTTTATCAAGCTGGAGAAGGAGTTGGTAATGAAGAGACCGGAGGGAGGGGTCAGAGCTCCAATCAGCGATGGGGCCGACCAATCAGCTGCTTCTGGAATCCAGGAAGCCATTTCCTGAAATACACACACATACAAACCCACAACAACACAGAAACTGGGGGACGTAACATGCGTGATCATTTCAAGTTAAGTATAATGCCTCCCAAAGCTGTCCTCGTTTCTCAGACGGTTCTGTCCCTGAATATCTTCTGAATGCTCTCTCCCAGACAGGCGCCGCTTGAAGTAGATGAGCCATAACCCAAAGCCAGCTTCATTTTCATTAGCTTCTTTTTCTGTACTTTGTGTCTAACAGAGTGTTTCCCCAACGTCACTATAGTCATTATGGGGGCAGAATTCAACACTCGCAGCCTAGTGAGCGTTTCTCTCAGGTGATTATCAATTAGTAATGAAGTGGCAAATCATCCTAACAGGCAGAACTAGCATTGTGTGGATGGAGAGGAAGCAGGAGCAGCCAGGGCAAATCACAGCACAGTGATTTTTATTTATTTTATTTCACCTTTATTTAACTAGGCAAGTCAGTTAAGAACAAATTCTTATTTTACAATGATTGCCTACCCCGGCCAAACCCTTCCCTAACCTGGACGACGCTGGGCCAATTGTGCGCAGGTTGGTTGGGATACAGCCCAGGATCGAACCAGGGTCTGTAGTGATGCCTCTAGCACTGAGATGCAGTGCCTTAGACCTCTGCGCCACTGAGGAGTGTTGGGCTGGGCTGCTTAATTCATAGAGCTGCAGAGCCAGTGTAGGCAGGCTCATCTTTCACACAAATGCATCCAAATGAAATAGCACTTCTCTTTTCCCTCTTTGTTCTTTTTTGTCCTGCCTCACATAATTGTCTTGTCCTTGCACATTGTTTTACAGTTGTCTGATGTGGGATGGCTATTAAACCAACAATTGTAGATGGAAATCTGTCAGTTGTGACTTTTCCATGCAGTTCATTAAATATTCATTGGGTACCTATTGAGAAGAGCATTTGATAGATTTTCTGTACATTGGTTGGTGGTTATACAGCTCACTAGTGGTGTTGTTTCTGAGAATTGAGTGAGTGAGAGCACAGCACTCTGCTGTGTTTACACAAAGGCTGCCTCACAAATGGCACCCTATTCCTTACTAACCTCACTATTATCCTCTACCATCCTAAACCCACTATTATGCTCTACCATCCTAAATCCTACTAACCTCACTATTATCCTCTACCATCCTAAACCCTACTAACCTCACTATTATCCTCTACCATCCTAAACCCTACTAACCTCACTATTATCCTCTACCATCCTAAACCCTACTAAACTCACTATTATCCTCTACCATCCTAAACCTTACTAACCTCACTAGTATCCTCTACCATCATAAACTCACTATTATCCTCTACCATCCTAAACCATACTAACCTCACTAGTATCCTCTACCATCATGAACCATACTAACCTCACTAGTATCCTCTACCATCCTAAACCCTACTAACCTCACTTTTATCCTCTACCATCCTAAACCCTACTAACCTCACTATTATCCTCTACCATCCTAAACCTTACTAACCTCACTAGTATCCTCTACCATCATAAACTCACTATTATCCTCTACCATCCTAAACCATACTAACCTCACTATTATCCTCTACCATCCTAAACTCACTATTATCCTCTACCATCCTAAACCCTACTAACCTCACTATTATCCTCTACCATCGTAAACCCTACTAACCTCACTATTATCCTCTACCATTCCTAAACCCTACTAACCTCAATATTATCCTCTACCATCCTAAACTCTGCAAACCTCACTATTACCCTCTACCATCCTAAACCTTACTAACCTCACTATTATCCTCTACCATCCTAAACACGGCTAACCTCAATATTATTCTCTACCATCCTAAACACGGCTAACCTCACTATTATGCTCTACCATCCTAAACCCTACTAAACAAACTATTATCCTCTACCATCCTAAACCCTACTAACCTCACTATTATCCTCTATTATCCTAAACCCTACTAACCTCACTATTATCCTCTACCATCCTAACCTCACTATTATCCTCTACCATCCTAAACCCTACTAACCTCACTATTATCCTCTACCATCCTAAACCCTACTAACCTCACTATTATCCTCTACCATCCTAAACCCTACTAAACTCACTATTATCCTCTACCATCCTAAACCTTACTAACCTCACTATTATCCTCTACCATCCTAAACCCTACTAAACTCACTATTATCCTCTACCATCCTAACCTCACTAGTATCCTCTACCATCCTAAACCCTACTAACCTCACGTTTATCCTCTACCATCCTAAACCCTACTAACCTCACTATTATCCTCTACCATCCTAAACCCTACTAACCTCACTATTATCCTCTACCATCCTAAACCCTACTAACCTCACTATTATCCTCTACCATCCTAAACCCTACTAACCTCACTATTATCCTCTACCATCCTAAACCTTACTAACCTCACTATTATCCTCTACCATCCTAAACCCTACTAAACTCACTATTATCCTCTACCATCCTAAACCTTACTAGCCTCACTATTATCCTCTACCATCCTAAATCCACTATTATCCTCTACCATCCTAAACCCTACTAAACTCACTATTATCCTCTACCATCCTAAACCTTACTAACCTCACTATTATCCTCTACCATCCTAAACCTTACTAACCTCACTATTATCCTCTACCATCTTAAACCCACTATTATCCTCTACCATCCTAAACCCTACTAACCTCACTTTTATCCTCTACCATCCTAACCTCACTATTATCCTCTACCATCCTAAACCCACTATTATCCTCTACCATCCTAAACCCTACTAACCTCACTATTATCATCTACCATCCTAAACCCTACTAACCTCCCTATTATCCTCTACCATCCTAAACTCACTATTATCCTCTACCATCCTAAACCCTACTAACCTCACTATTATCCTCTACCATCCTAAACCTTACTAACCTCACTATTATCCTCTACCATCCTAAACCCTACTAATCTCACTATTATCCTCTACCATCCTAAACACGGCTAACCTCAATATTATTCTCTACCATCCTAAACACGGCTAACCTCACTATTATGCTCTACCATCCTAAACCCTACTAAACAAACTATTATCCTCTACCATCCTAAACCCTACTAACCTCACTATTATCCTCTATTATCCTAAACCCTACTAACCTCACTATTATCCTCTACCATCCTAAACCTTACTAACCTCACTATTATCCTCTACCATCCTAAACCTTACTAACCTCACTATTATCCTCTACCATCCTAACCTCACTATTATCCTCTACCATCCTAAACCCTACTAACCTCACTATTATCCTCTATTATCCTAAACCCTACTAACCTCACTATTATCCTCTACCATCCTAAACCTTACTAACCTCACTATTATCCTCTACCATCCTAAACCCTACTAACCTCACTATTATCCTCTACCATCCTAACCTCACTATTATCCTCTACCATCCTAAACCCTACTAACCTCACTATTATCCTCTACCATCCTAAACCCTACTAAACTCACTACTATCCTCTACCATCCTAAACCTTACTAACCTCACTATTATCCTCTACCATCCTAAACCCTACTAAACTCACTATTATCCTCTACCATCCTAACCTCACTAGTATCCTCTACCATCCTAAACCCTACTAACCTCACGTTTAACCTCTACCATCCTAAACCCTACTAACCTCACTATTATCCTCTACCATCCTAAACCCTACTAACCTCACTATTATCCTCTACCATCCTAAACCCGACTAACCTCACTATTATCCTCTACCATCCTAAACCTTACTAACCTCACTATTATCCTCTACCATCTTAAACCCTACTAACCTCACTATTATCCTCTACCATCCTAAACCTTACTAACCTCACTATTATCCTCTACCATCCTAAACCCTACTAAACTCACTATTATCCTCTACCATCCTAAACCTTACTAACCTCACTATTATCCTCTACCATCCTAAATCCACTATTATCCTCTACCATCCTAAACCGTACTAAACTCACTATTATCCTCTACCATCCTAAACCCTACTAACCTCACTATTAACCTCTACCATCCTAAACCCACTATTATCCTCTACCATCCTAAACCCTACTAAACTCACTATTATCCTCTACCATCCTAAACTTTGCAAACCCCACTATTATCCTCTACCATCCTAAACCCTACTAACCTCACTATTATCCTCTACCATCCTAAACCCTACTAAACTCACTATTATCCTCTACCATCCTAAACCCTACTAAACTCACTACTATCCTCTACCATCCTAAACCATACTAACCTCACTATTATCCTCTACCATCCTAAACTCACTATTATCCTCTACCATCCTAAACCCTACTAACCTCACTATTGTGCTCTACCATCCTAAACCCTACTAACCTCCCTATTATCCTCTACCATCCTAAACCTTACTAACCTCACTATTATCCTCTACCATCCTAAACCCTACTAACCTCACTATTATCCTCTACCATCCTAAACCCTACTAACCTCACTATTATCCTCTACCATCCTAAACTCACTATTATCCTCTACCATGCTAAACCTTACTAACCTCACTATTATCCTCTACCATCCTAAACTCACTATTATCCTCTACCATCCTAAACCCTACTAACCTCACTATTATCCTCTACCATCCTAAACTCACTATTATCCTCTACCATGCTAAACCCTACTAACCTCACTATTATCCTCTACCATCCTAAACCCTACTAACCTCACTATTATCCTCTACCATCCTAAACTCACTATTATCCTCTACCATCCTAAACCTTACTAACCTCACTATTATCCTCTACCATCCTAAACCCTACTAAACTCACTATTATCCTCTACCATCCTAAACCCTACTAACCTCACTATTATCCTCTACCATCCTAAACTCACTATTATCCTCTACCATCCTAAACCTTACTAACCTCACTATTATCCTCTACCATCCTAAACCCTACTAAACTCACTATTATCCTCTACCATCCTAACCTCACTATTATCCTCTACCATCCTAAACCCTACTAACCTCACGTTTATCCTCTACCATCCTAAACCCTACTAACCTCACTATTATCCTCTACCATCCTAAACTCACTATTATCCTCTACCATCCTAAACCCTACTAACCTCACTATTATCCTCTACCATCCTAAACCATACGAACCTCACTATTATCCTCTACCATCCTAAACCTTACTAACCTCACTATTATCCTCTACCATCCTAAACCCTACTAACCTCACTATTATCATCTACCATCCTAAACTCACTATTATCCTCTACCATCCTAAACCCTACTAACCTCACTATTATCCTCTACCATCCTAAACCCTACTAACCTCACTATTATCCTCTACCATTCCTAAACCCTACTAACCTCAATATTATCCTCTACCATCCTAAACTCTGCAAACCTCACTTTTACCCTCTACCATCCTAAACCTTACTAACCTCACTATTATCCTCTACCATCCTAAACCTTACTAACCTCACTATTATCCTCTACCATCCTAAACCCACTATTATCCTCTACCATCCTAAACCCTACTAACCTCACTATTATCATCTACCATCCTAAACCCTACTAATCTCACTATTATCCTCTACCATCCTAAACACGGCTAACCTCAATATTATTCTCTACCATCCTAAACACGGCTAACCTCACTATTATGCTCTACCATCCTAAACCCTACTAACCTCACTATTATCCTCTACCATTCCTAAACCCTACTAACCTCACTATTATCCTCTATTATCCTAAACCCTACTAACCTCACTATTATCCTCTACCATCCTAAACCCTACTAACCTCACTATTAACCTCTACCATCCTAAACCCACTATTATCCTCTACCATCCTAAACCCTACTAAACTCACTATTATCCTCTACCATCCTAAACTCTGCAAACCCTACTATTATCCTCTACCATCCTAAACCCTACTAACCTCACTATTATCCTCTACCATCCTAAACTCACTATTATCCTCTACCATCCTAAACCCTACTAACCTCACTATTATCCTCTACCATCCTAAACCATACTAACCTCACTATTATCCTCTACCATCCTAAACCCTACTAACCTCACTATTATCCTCTACCATCCTAAACCTTACTAACCTCACTATTATCCTCTACCATCCTAAACCCTACTAACCTCACTATTATCCTCTACCATCCTAAACTCACTATTATCCTCTACCATCCTAAACCCTACTAACCTCACTATTATGCTCTACCATCCTAAACCCTACTAACCTCCCTATTATCCTCTACCATCCTAAACCTTACTAACCTCACTATTATCCTCTACCATCCTAAACCCTACTAATCTCACTATTATCCTCTACCATCCTAAACTCACTATTATCCTCTACCATCCTAAACCCTACTAACCTCACTATTATCCTCTACCATCCTAAACCCTACTAACCTCACTATTATCCTCTACCATCCTAAACTCACTATTAACTCTACCATCATCCTAAACCTTACTAACCTCACTATTATCCTCTACCATCCTAAACCCTACTAAACTCACTATTATCCTCTACCATCCTAACCTCACTATTATCCTCTACCATCCTAAACCCTACTAACCTCACGTTTATCCTCTACCATCCTAAACCCTACTAACCTCACTATTATCCTTTACCATCCTAAACCTTACTAACATCACTATTATCCTCTACCATCCTAAACCCTACTAACCTCACTATTATCCTCTACCATCCTAAACCCTACTAACCTCACTATTATCCTTTACCATCCTAAACCTTACTAAACTCACTATTATCCTCTACCATCCTAAACCCTACTAACCTCACTATTATCCTCTACCATCCTAAACCATACTAACCTCACTATTATCCTCTACCATCCTAAACCCTACTAACCTCACTATTATCCTCTACCATCCTAAACCTTACTAACCTCACTATTATCCTCTACCATCCTAAACCCTACTAACCTCACTATTATCATCTACCATCCTAAACTCACTATTATCCTCTACCATCCTAAACCCTACTAACCTCACTATTATCCTCTACCATCCTAAACCCTACTAACCTCACTATTATCCTCTACCATTCCTAAACCCTACTAACCTCAATATTATCCTCTACCATCCTAAACTCTGCAAACCTCACTTTTACCCTCTACCATCCTAAACCTTACTAACCTCACTATTATCCTCTACCATCCTAAACCTTACTAACCTCACTATTATCCTCTACCATCCTAAACCCACTATTATCCTCTACCATCCTAAACCCTACTAACCTCACTATAATCTGTATTATCCTAAACCCTACTAACCTCACTATTATCCTCTACCATCCTAAACCTTACTAACCTCACTATTATCCTCTACCATCCTAACCTCACTATTATCCTCTACCATCCTAAACCCTACTAACCTCACTATTATCCTCTACCATCCTAAACCCTACTAAACTCACTACTATCCTCTACCATCCTAAACCTTACTAACCTCACTATTATCCTCTACCATCCTAAAACCTACTAAACTCACTATTATCCTCTACCATCCTAACCTCACTAGTATCCTCTACCATCCTAAACCCTACTAACCTCACGTTTAACCTCTACCATCCTAAACCCTACTAACCTCACTATTATCCTCTACCATCCTAAACCCTATTAACCTCACTATTATCCTCTACCATCCTAAACCCGACTAACCTCACTATTATCCTCTACCATCCTAAACCTTACTAACCTCACTATTATCCTCTACCATCCTAAACCCTACTAACCTCACTATTATCCTCTACCATCCTAAACCTTACTAACCTCACTATTATCCTCTACCATCCTAAACCCTACTAAACTCACTATTATCCTCTACCATCCTAAACCTTACTAACCTCACTATTATCCTCTACCATCCTAAATCCACTATTATCCTCTACCATCCTAAACCCTACTAAACTCACTATTATCCTCTACCATCCTAAACCCTACTAACCTCACTATTAACCTCTACCATCCTAAACCCACTATTATCCTCTACCATCCTAAACCCTGCTAAACTCACTATTATCCTCTACCATCCTAAACTTTGCAAACCCCACTATTATCCTCTACCATCCTAAACCCTACTAACCTCACTATTATCCTCTACCATCCTAAACCCTACTAAACTCACTATTATCCTCTACCATCCTAAACCCTACTGACCTCACTATTATCCTCTACCATCCTAAACCTTACTAACCTCACTATTATCCTCTACCATCTTAAACCCACTATTATCCTCTACCATCCTAAACCCTACTAACCTCACTTTTATCCTCTACCATCCTAACCTCACTATTATCCTCTACCATCCTAAACCCTACTAACCTCACTTTTATCCTCTACCATTCTAAACCTTACTAACCTCACTATTATCCTCTACCATCCTAAACCTTACTAACCTCACTATTATCCTCTACCATCATAAACTCACTATTATCCTCTACCATCCTAAACCTTACTAACCTCACTATTATCCTCTACCATCCTAAACCCACTATTATCCTCTACCATCCTAAACCCTACTAAACTCACTATTATCCTCTACCATCCTAAACCCTACTAACCTCACTATTAATCTCTACCACCCTAAACCCACTATTATCCTCTACCATCCTAAACCCTACTAAACTCACTATTATCCTCTACCATCCTAAACTCTGCAAACCCCACTATTATCCTCTACCATCCTAAACCCTACTAACCTCACTATTATCCTCTACCATCCTAAACTCACTATTATCCTCTACCATCCTAAACCCTACTAACCTCACTATTATCCTCTACCATCATAAACCATACTAACCTCACTATTATCCTCTACCATCCTAAACCCTACTAACCTCACTATTATCCTCTACCATCCTAAACCTTACTAACCTCACTATTATCCTCTACCATCCTAAACCCTACTAACCTCACTATTATCCTCTACCATCCTAAACTCACTATTATCCTCTACCATCCTAAACCCTACTAACCTCACTATTATGCTCTACCATCCTAAACCCTACTAACCTCCCTATTATCCTCTACCATCCTAAACCTTACTAACCTCACTATTATCCTCTACCAATCTAAACCCTACTAACCTCACTATTATCCTCTACCATCCTAAACTCACTATTATCCTCTACCATCCTAAACCCTACTAACCTCACTATTATCCTCTACCATCGTAAACCCTACTAACCTCACTATTATCCTCTACCATCCTAAACTCACTATTATCCTCTACCATCCTAAACCCTACTAACCTCACTATTATCCTCTACCATCCTAAACCTTACTAACCTCACTATTATCCTCTACCATCCTAAACCCTACTAACCTCACTATTATCATCTACCATCCTAAACTCACTATTATCCTCTACCATCCTAAACCCTACTAACCTCACTATTATCCTCTACCATCCTAAACCCTACTAACCTCACTGTTATCCTCTACCATCCTAAACTCACTATTATCCTCTACCATCCTAAACCTTACTAACCCCACTATTATCCTCTACCATCCTTAACCCTACTAACCTCACTATTATCCTCTACCATCCTAAACCCACTATTATCCTCTACCATCCTAAACCCTACTAAACTCACTATTATCCTCTACCATCCTAAACTCTGCAAACCCCACTATTATCCTCTACCATCCTAAACCCTACTAACCTCACTATTATCCTCTACCATCCTAAACCCTACTAACCTCACTATTATCCTCTACCATCCTAAACCTTACTAACCTCACTATTATCCTCTACCATCCTAAACCCTACTAACCTCACTATTATCCTCTACCATCCTAAACTCACTATTATCCTCTACCATCCTAAACCCTACTAACCTCACTATTATGCTCTACCATCCTAAACCCTACTAACCTCCCTATTATCCTCTACCATCCTAAACCCTACTAACCCACTATTATCCTCTACCATCCTAAACCCTACTAACCTCACTATTATCCTCTACCATCCTAAACCCTACTAACCTCACTGTTATCCTCTACCATCCTAAACTCACTATTAGCCTCTACCATCCTAAACCCTACTAACCTCACTATTATCCTCTACCATCATAAACCCTACTAACCTCACTATTATCCTCTACCATCATAAACTCACTATTATCCTCTACCATCCTAAACCCTACTAACCTCACTATTATGCTCTACCATCCTAAACCCTACTAACCTCCCTATTATCCTCTACCATCCTAAACCTTACTAACCTCACTATTATCCTCTACCATCCTAAACCCTACTAACCTCACTATTATCCTCTACCATCCTAAACTCACTATTATCCTCTACCATCCTAAACCCTACTAACCTCACTATTATCCTCTACCATCATAAACTCACTATTATCCTCTACCATCCTAAACCCTACTAACCTCACTATTATGCTCTACCATCCTAAACCCTACTAACCTCACTATTATGCTCTACCATCCTAAACCCTACTAACCTCCCTATTATCCTCTACCATCCTAAACCTTACTAACCTCACTATTATCCTCTACCATCCTAAACCCTACTAACCTCACTATTATCCTCTACCATCCTAAACTCACTATTATCCTCTACCATCCTAAACCCTACTAACCTCACTATTATCCTCTACCATCCTAAACCCTACTAACCTCACTATTATCCTCTACCATCCTAAACCCTACTAACCTCACTATTATCCTCTACCATCCTAAACTCACTATTATCCTCTACCATCCTAAACCCTACTAACCTCACTATTATCCTCTACCATCCTAAACCCACTATTATCCTCTACCATCCTAAACCCTACTAACCTCACTATTATCCTCTACCATCCTAAACCCTACTAACCTCACTATTATCCTCTACCATCCTAAACTCACTATTATCCTCTACCATCCTAAACCTTACTAACCTCACTATTATCCTCTACCATCCTAAACCCTACTAAACTCACTATTATCCTCTACCTTCCTAACCTCACTATTATCCTCTACCATCCTAAACCCTACTAACCTCACTATTATCCTCTACCTTCCTAACCTCACTATTATCCTCTACCATCCTAAACCTTACTAACCTCACTATTATCCTCTACCATCCTAAACCCTACTAACCTCACTATTATCCTCTACCATCCTAAACTCACTATTGTCCTCTACCATCCTAAACCCTACTAACCTCACTATTATCCTCTACCATCCTAAACTCACTATTATCCTCTACCATCCTAAACCTTACTAACCTCACTATTATCCTCTACCATCCTAAACCATACTAACCTCACTATTATCCTCTACCATCCTAAACCCTACTAACCTCACTATTATCCTCTACCATCCTAAACCCTACTAACCTCACTATTATCCTCTACCATCCTAAACTCACTATTATCCTCTACCATCCTAAACCCTACTAACCTCACTATTATCCTCTACCATCCTAAACCCTACTAACCTCACTATTATCCTCTACCATCCTAAACCATACTAACATCACTATTATCCTCTACCATCCTAAACCCTACTAACCTCACTATTATCTTCTACCATCCTAAACCTTACTAATCTCACTATTATCCTCTACCATCCTAAACACTGCTAACCTCAATATTATCCTCTACCATCCTAAACACTGCTAACCTCAATATTATCCTCTACCATCCTAAACACTACTAACCTCACTATTATCCTCTACTGTCCTAAACCCTACTAAACTCACTAGTATCCTCTACCGTCCTAAACCTTACTAACCTCACTATTATCCTCTACCATCCTAAACCCACTATTACCCTCTACCATCCTAAACCTTACTAACCTCACTATTATCCTCTACCATCCTAAACCCTACTAACCTCAATATTATTCTCTACCATCCTAAACTCTGCAAACCTCACTATTATCATCTACCATCCTAAACCCACTATTATCCTCTACCATCCTAAACCCTACTAACCTCACTATTATCCTCTACCATCCTAAACACGGCTAACCTCAATATTATCCTCTACCATCCTAAACCCTACTAACCTCACTATTATCCTCTACCATCCTAAACTCACTATTATCCTCTACCATCCTAAACCTTACTAACCTCACTATTATCCTCTACCATCCTAAACCCTACTAACCTCACTATTATCCTCTACCATCCTAAACCCTACTAACCTCACTATTATCCTCTACCATCCTAAACCCTACTAACCTCACTATTATCTTCTACCATCCTAAACCTTACTAACCTCACTATTATCCTCTACCATCCTAAACACTGCTAACCTCAATATTATCCTCTACCATCCTAAACACTGCTAACCTCAATATTATCCTCTACCATCCTAAACCCTACTAACCTCAATATTATCCTCTACCATCCTAAACACTACTAATCTTACTATTATCCTCTACTGTCCTAAACCCTACTAAACTCACTAGTATCCTCTACCGTCCTAAACCTTACTAACCTCACTATTATCCTCTACCATCCTAAACCCACTATTATCCTCTACCATCGTAAACCCTACTAACCTCACTATTATCCTCTACCATCCTAAACCCTACTAACCTCACTATTATCCTCTACCATCCTAAACCATACTGACCTCAGTATTATCCTCTACCATCCTAAACTCTGCAAACCTCACTATTACCCTCTACCATCCTAAACCTTACTAACCTCACTATTATCCTCTACCATCCTAAACCCTACTAACCTCAATATTATCCTCTACCATCCTAAACTCTGCAAACCTCACTATTATCATCTACCATCCTAAACCCACTATTATCCTCTACCATCCTAAACCCTACTAACCTCACTATTATCCTCTACCATCCTAAACACGGCTAACCTCAATATTATCCTCTACCATCCTAACCCCTACTAACCTCAATATTATCTACCATCCTAAGCCCTACTAACCTCATTATTATCCTCTACCATCCTAAACACTGCTAACCTCAATATTATCCTCTACCATCCTAAACCCTGCTAACTTCACACTATGATCATCTGGGTACAGCCATGTTCTCTGGTTGTACATTTCCCTGCAGAGCTGAGACTTCATGGAGCTTTGTAAAGCTGCGCTACATACTGCACTGCCTGCCTCTAAAAGGGTGTGTAGATATGTTTCATAGCTACCTACTTGTATACACTATACAGCACCTTGCAGTGATCTATAGCATAAGGGCTTATGTAATCTGTATGTATCGTAGCTAGCTATACCTGCGTACGAGGCCCTCTGTTCCACTCGGCGCTGAAAGGAATAACTATACTGTACCTGCATACAATTCCTAGGTTATCTATACCATACGGGCTTATGCCATCTGTATGTACTGTACAATATGTACTATTAACTTGACTGTACCCTATTTCTTATGTAGTGCATTACTTTTGACCAAGGCCCATACGGCTCTGGTCACAAGTAGTGCACTATGTAGGGAATAGGGTGCCATTTGGGACATAATCCACATCACCTCCATACATCAATTAATGTAATGTAGGGAAAATGTAAGCAAGATCCAAGACAGTCCAATCCATTCCAGTTAGTTCATGATGTATAGTATTGAATTGCTGCAGTCTACTTTAGAGACTGCTCATGGTGCTTTGTTTCTTTATAAAGTCCTTTTTTGGAAGTAACAGAAGATGATGAACGGTGTGAGTCACATTCCAAAACATTTTTCCCTGCTAGAAGAGCAACAACTTTTCTTATTATTGTTATCATATAAAATGTAAATATAGCTTCTACTTCTACTTCTAAGTTGTTCTTTCTCTTCTAAGATAAGAAATACGTTGCTCTATTATTATTACTATTATCATCTAATATATAAATATAGCTTTGGGTTATGGAGGAGGAGGTGCATTAGCTATACTACATTCCTACATCATGTGTATTAATATGGAGTTGGTCCCCCTTTGCTGCTATAACAGCCACCACTCTTCTGGGAAGGCTTTCCACTAGATGTTGGAACATTGCTCCGGGGACTTGCTTCCATTCAGCCACAAGAGCATTAGTGAGGTCGGGCACTGATGTTAGGCAATTAGGCCTGGCTTGCATTCGGCGTTCCAATTCATCCCAAAAGTGTTTGATGGGGTTGAGGTCAGGGCCCTGCACAGGCCAGTCAAGTTCTTCCACACCGATCTCGACAAACCATTTCTGCATGGACCTCGTTTTGTGCACGGGTGCATTGTCATGCTGAAACAGGAAAGGGCCTTCCCCAAACTGTTGCCATAAAGTTGGAAGCAAAGAATTGTTTAAAACATAATTGTATGCTGTAGCATTAAGATTTCCCTTCACTGGAACTAAGGGGCCTAGCCCAAACCATGAAAAACTGCCCCAGACCATTATTCCTCCTCCACCAAACTTTACAGTTGACACTATACATTGGGACAGCGTTCTCCTGGCATCCGCCAAACCCTGTCGGACTGCCAGAAGGTGAAGCGTGATTCATCACTCCAGAGAGTGCGTTTCCACTGCTCCAGAGTCCAATGGCGGCAAGCTTACACCACTCCAGCCGACATTTGGCATTGTGCATGGTGATCAAAGGCTTGTGTGCGGCTGCTCAGCCATGGAAACCCATTTCATGAAGCTCCCAAAGAAACAGTTATTGTGCTGATGTTGCTTCCAGAGGTAGTTTGGAACTCGGTAGTGAGGGTTGCAACTGAGGACAGATTATTTTTACGCGCTACGAGCTTCAGCACTCGGAAGTCCTGTTCTGTGACCATGTGTGGCATACCACTTCGTGGCTGAGCCATTGTTGCTCCTAGACTTTCCACTTCACAATAACAGCACTTACAGTTGACCCGGGCAGCTCTAGCAGGGCAGAAATTTGACTGACTGAGTCTGAGAGATATGGTTCTATCTAGACTGGAACACTGCAGTAATTTATGACAAGAGAAAGACAGAATAGGAGATGGTGCCATTTTCTTGTTTCCATTGCACAGGCAAATAATGTCAGTTCTCCCAGGGGCTACCTCGGTATAAGCCCCTGGCTCCATGGACTGATGACACATATTTATACAATTGCTCTCGCTTTGATCTTTTATCGTCTTTTCCTCCCTCCAGTCAAACTCATCATATCACTGAGTTTGTATGCAAACCAAATGGCACCCTATTCCCTATTTAGTGCGTTTGACAGGGCCCATAAAAGTAGTGCACTATATAGGGAATAGGGGTGCCATTTGGGACCCATCCTGAGACTGTAGACTGCACTGCAACCCAGACCATTTTGTTTTAACTAACACTGTAAGGAGATTTAATCTTCTCTACTGTATGTCTCATGTGCTTAGTCTTTAAGAAACATGCTTATTGAGCAGAAAGGAGGACTAGACTGGTTTATTATGTTGCGGCTGGCCCCTAAGCTATGTCTGTCATATAACTAATGCTCATCAAATGAAAATAGGGGCACTTACTTGATTCAGTTGCACTTGAAGTTTTGTTTAAACTTTTCTGGGGCTGGGCACTATTTTCACTACTAGTCTTCTCCACTTTGGAATGGGGGCCCAGCTTTGTCTGTCATAGAACCAATGCTCATTTAAATGAAAATAGGAGCCAGCACTCACTTAATTCAGTTGCACTGTTCACTGCTAAAATGTTCTTTAACAAGCAACATATCCTAACAGAGCACACACCACAAATGGCTTCTATCAAACTTTCATTGAGCACATTTGGTTAAGAAAGTGTTGGAAGACTAGCTGTCGTCATGGCATAAGCTAATGGGGATCCGAATGAAGAATAAAGACTAAAGCACATTCTCTTGTCACCCTGATAGAACTACTGCTGCTATGCCATCTCTCTGCCTTCATCTCTCCCTCTCATCCTCAGGTTTATTAATCAGTCCCTTCCGATCTCACGTCCAAGCAGATGCATGCACATCTAATGCAATCTGATATGATTGCATCAGTGATTATGACGTTCCCCCGGAGTGTTTAGTTTACACCATAGCCAGCCCTGTCAATCAAGCCAAGACATGACGATAAATTGTGTTTTCCGAACTCCATCCTAGCATGGTTAATTGGAGAGACGTCTCTGGGAGATGTGGTTTGGCACGTCCTCTCTACCAGCTTCAGCAGCTTTCTCCCGGAGCCCTGCATTCCCAATTCACAAGCCACTCCTTTTGTCTGTCTGTATGCTGTCATTTCCATCCCTCCTGACCCTAAAATAGATCTAATACTACCTTAATGGCAGGCTCAGCTGATCAAGCTCCTCTCCAATAGGGCAGAGGAGGAAGGAAAGCTCTGTTCAAGTTGTCGTATATTTCATCAAAGGAGGAGAGGCAATTCAATCTGGAGACAACCGGGAGAGCGGGAGATTACACCAACCTTAAACTGAATGTATTTCCCATCGTATTGGTGTACTGTGTTTTCAGAATGGAATTTTATCTGCAGCATGATTCACTGAACAAGATTGCTTTTAACAAGGATTTCATTTCAACACTTTGTATTGTTTAAAGATGGGTTAGATGAAAAGATGAGCTGCCTTTTTAGAGCAACAGGGGATCTGTGTTTACACTGCAGGCTTTATCCACATTATTTGGAATTCACCATTTCCCTGATGAAGACATGTTTTTTGAAACGCGTCGGTGGTAAGCAAATTCAATAAAGGCTTATTTTGCTGCAGGCTTCTAGCTTTACAATTTCTTTTATTTAGTTCTCAGCATTTCCCTATCCATGAATATAATCCTTGTCAACTAGTTTGAGATCACACAAGTGAGGAATGTTTTTCATTACATGTAAAACTACAGCCAAGAAGCTGACTGTAGTTTTGGACTATTGGGCCATTTGTCCTGATCTGAGTGGTGTTCCCTTGCCTTCAGAGGAAGCATATGCTGTTTCAGGAGATGCACCATTGGAGTGGGCCAGATGGCTCGTGGTTAATTTAGCATGAACCATGGACCAGCACCACCGTTCTCTGCTCATAAACAATCCATGATTACACTGTTGATCGATCACATTGTCTGGCTGCCACAGGTTCTCCGTTGCGGGCCTCTGAAGGCCGGGACAATATCTCTCAGTTAACAATTGAGACAATGAAATTAAATCAAATCAAATGTATTTATATAGCCCTTCGTACATCAGCTGATATCTCAAAGTGCTGTACAGAAACCCAGCCTAAAACCCCAAACAGCAAGCAATGCAGGTGTAGAAGCACGGTGGCTAGGAAAAACTCCCTAGAAAGGCCAAAACCTAGGAAGAAACCTAGAGAGGAACCAGGCTATGAGGGGTGGCCAGTCCTCTTCTCGCTGTGCCGGGTGGAGATTATAACAGAACATGGCCAAGATGTTCAAATGTTCATAAATGACCAGCATGGTCAAATTATAATAATCACAGTAGTTGTCGAGGGTGCAGCAAGTCAGCACCTCAGGAGTAAATGTCAGTTGGCTTTTCATAGCCGATCATTCAGAGTATCTCTACCGCTCCTGCGGTCTCTAGAGAGTTGAAAACAGCAGGTCTGGGACAGGTTGCACGTCCGGTGAACAAGTCAGGGTTCCATAGCCGCAGGCAGGACAGTTGAAACTGGAGCAGCAGCACGGTCAGGTGGACTGGGGACAGCAAGGAGTCATCATGCCAGGTAGTCCTGAGGCATGGTCCTAGGGCTTAGGTCCTCCGAGAGAGAGAAAGAAATAGAGAAAGAGAGAATTAGAGAGAGCATACTTAAATTCACACAGGACACCGGATAAGACAGGAGAAGTACTCCAGATATAACAAACTGACCCTAGCCCCCCGACACATAAACTACTGCAGCATAAATACTGGAGGCTGAGACAGGAGGGGTCAGGAGACACTGTGGCCCCATCCGATGATTCCCCCGGACAGGGCCAAACAGGAAGGATATAACCCCATCCACTTTGCCAAAGCACAGCCCCCACACCACTAGAGGGATATCTTCAACCACCAACTTACAATCCTGAGACAAGGCTGAGTATAGCCCAGGAAGATCTCCGCCACGGCACAACCCAAGGGGGGGCGCCAACCCAGACAGGAAGATCACGTCAGTGACTCAACCCACTCAAGTGACGCACCCCTCCTAGGGACGGCATGAAAGAGCACCAGTAAGCCAGTGACTCAGCCCCTGTAATAGGGTTAGAGGTAGAGAATCCCAGTGGAGAGAGGGGAACCGGCCAGGCAGAGACAGCAAGGGCGGTTCGTTGCTCCAGAGCCTTTCCGTTCACCTTCACACTCCTGGGCCAGACTACACTCAATCATATGACCCACTGAAGAGATGAGTCTTCAGTAAAGACTTAAAAGTTGAAACCGAGTCTGCGTCTCTCACATGGGTAGGCAGACCATTCCATAAAAATGGAGATCTATATGAGAAAGCCCTGCCTCCAGCTGTTTGCTTAGAAATTCTAGGGACAATTAGGAGGCCTGCGTCTTGTGACCGTAGCGTACGTGTAGGTATGTACGGCAGGACCAACTCGGAAAGATAGGTAGGAGCAAGCCCATGTAATGTTTTGTAGGTTAGCAGTAAAACCTTGAAATCAGCTCTTGCCTTAACAGGAAGCCAGTGTAGGGAGGCTAGCACTGGAGTAATATGATCAAATTTTTGGTTCTAGTCAGGATTCTAGCAGCCGTATTTAGCACTAACTGAAGTTTATTTAGTGCTTTATCCGGGTAGCCGGAAAGTAGAGCATTGCAGTAGTCTAACCTAGAAGTAACAAAAGCATGGATTAGTTTTTCTGCATCATTTTTGGACAGAAAGTTTCTGATTTTTGCAATGTTACGTAGATGGAAAAAAGCTGTCCTTGAAACAGTCTTGATATGTTCGTCAAAAGAGAGATCAGGGTCCAGAGTAACGCCGAGGTCCTTCACAGTTTTATTTGAGACGACTTTACAACCATCAAGATTAATTGTCAGATTCAACAGAAGATCTCTTTGTTTCTTGGGACCTAGAACAAGCATCTCTGATTTGTCCGAGTTTAAAAGTAGAACGTTTGCAGCCATCCACTTCCTTATGTCTGAAACACAGGCTTCTAGCGAGGGCAATTTTGGGGCTTCACCATGTTTCATTGAAATGTACAGCTGTGTGTCATCCGCATAGCAGTGAAAGTTAACATTATGTTTTCGAATGACATCCCCAAGATGTAAAATATATAGTGAAAACAATAGTGGTCCTAAAACGGAACCTTGAGGAACACCGAAATGTACAGTTGATTTGTCAGAGGACAAACCATTCACAGAGACAAACTGATATCTTTCCGACAGATAAGATCTAAACCAGGCCAGAACTTGTCCGTGTAGACCAATTTGGGTTTCCAATCTCTCCAAAAGAATGTGGTGATCGATGGTATCAAAGGCAGCACTAAGGTCTAGGAGCACGAGGACAGATGCAGAGCCTCGGTCTGACGCCATTAAAAGGTCATTTACCACCTTCACAAGTGCAGTCTCAGTGCTATGATGGGGTCTAAAACCAGACTGAAGCATTTCGTATACATTGTTTGTCTTCAGGAAGGCAGTGAGTTGCTGCGCAACAGCTTTTTCTAACATTTTTGAGAGGAATGGAAGATTCGATATAGGCCGATAGTTTTTTATATTTTCTGGGTCAAGGATTGGCTTTTTCAAGAGAGGCTTTATTACTGCCACTTTTAGTGAGTTTGGTACACATCCGGTGGATAGAGAGCCGTGGCTGGAAAGCTGTGGCTGGAATAATATTCCATATTATGCAGTAGAGTGACTCAATTGAGCGTTGACATAGGATATTCCCATTAGAGATACACTAGGGGAAGGAAGAGATGAATAGGATAACATGGCGGATGTGATCACAACACTGGATTCGATTTACTGTAAACTTATCCTATATTGTATGGATAGGGTGACACAACAGTTATGTGAAGCTGGGTGTCTGACACTGTATCCCTAGTTGGGCTTTGGAAGAATCCTCTGCCATAGATGTCCTAGATGTGAAACAAAGATCTATGGGTGAGATTCAGATGAAGTCAGCGGGACATTTTCAATTGTCTCTTCTACCTGTTACTCTCTTCTCATATTGGGAATCTCAATGTCCAGTTAAAACAGAAATAAATGGCTCTCTTATGACTCACCACAGAGCAGAGGCCCCTGAATGCAAGAAGGATGAGCATGATCAGAGTGAATGCAGAAGCAGCAGACAGAGGCCCAGCGCTCCATCAGTGGTAAGCTGGTGCTTCATTGCTCGTGCAGGGCAGGCGCCATGGCAGGTGCTTCAGGTTGGATGGTGTTGATGGATGCCGGGGCTGCAGCACATTCTTTCAACTTTTCAAAAAGCGTTTGAGATGCGGCCTGTCAAAATGCCACGCAGTGCCGAGTCTCAGCGCCACCTCTGCCACTTTAATGTCAGAGTCATGGAAGTGTCAGGGGAACCTCTCTCTCTTTCTCTCTCTCTCTCCCTCTCGCTCTCTTACAAAATTGAAATCAGAGCTTTAGGCAAGGCAATTGTCGCTCTGGCACATGGTTACGGAGAGGCTGATCAACAGATGGAGAGATTGCAGAGAGAGAGCGAGGGAAAGTCTTGTCTCCCATCTTAGATACATCTGTCTGAACTTCATTAAAATGGGATCAGAACAACTCCGTTTCTATTTAGCTTTGACAGGGATAACAGTCAACAAGCACTTAACATCAGTGTCATCTAGGTACAGTACTGGATGATGTTGGACATTATCTGTGTACTTTGTTTCTGCTACTGCCCTTTGTTCAGTCTGACTTATAACTTCATTTGAGATAATCTGGGAGCCATGCTCTCTCGCACTCTCTCTCTCTCAATTCAATTCAATTCAAGGGGCTTTATTGGCATGGGAAACATATGTTAACATTGCCAAGGCAAGTGAAATAGATAATGAACAAAAGTGAAATAAACAATAAAAAATGTACAGTAAACATGACACAAAATTTCCAAAAGATTAAAGACATTTAAAATGTCATATTATGTCTATATACAGTTTGTAACAATGTGAAAATAGTTAAACTACAAAAGGAAATTAAATAAATATGGGTTGTATATACAATGGTGTTTGTTCTTCAATGGTTGCTCTTTTCAAATGGCAACAGGTCACACATCTTGCTGCTATGATGGCACACTGTGGTATTTCACCCAATAGATATGGGAGTTTATAAAAATTTGATTTATTTTTTAAATTCTTTGTGGGTCTGTGTAATCTGAGGGAAATATGTGTCTCTGATATGGTCATACATTTGGTAGGAGGTTAGGAAGTGCAGCTCAGTTTCCACCTCGTTTTGTGGGCAGTGTGCACATAGCCTGTCTTCTCTTGAGAGCCAGGTCTGCCTACAGCGGCCTTTCTCAATAGCAAAGCCATGCTCATTGAGTCTGTACATAGTCAAAGCTTTCCTTCATTTTGGGTCAGTCACAGTGGTCAGGTATTCTGCTACTGTGTACTCTCTGTTTAGGGCCAAATAGCATTCTAGTTTGCTCAGTTTTTTTGTTAATTACTTGACACATTGGAAAGAATTATCTTTATGTTTTCCCATGATTTGTTTGGGTCTAATTGTGTTGCATTCCTGGGGGTCTGTTTGTGTTTGTGAACAGAGCTCCATGACCAGCTTGCTTATGGGACTCTTCTCCAGGTTAATCTCTCTGTAGGTGATGGCTTTGTTATGGAAGGTTTGGGAATGCTTCCTTTTAGGTGGTTGTGGAATTTAATGGCTCTTTTCTGGATTTTGATAATTAGCGGGTATCAGCTAAAATCTGGTGTTTCAATTCGTTTTTCCCCCACATTTTGTGAATTATTGGTTGGTGAGCGAACCCCACAACCATAAAGGGCAATGGGTTCTATAACTGATTCAAGTATTTTTAGCCAGATCCTAATAGGTATGTCAAATTTGATGTTCCTTTTGATGGCATAGAAGGCCCTTCTTGCTTTGTTTCTCAGATCATTCACAGCTTTGTGGAAGTTACCTGTGGCGCTGATGTTTAGGCCGAGGTATTTATCGTTTTTTGTGTGCTCGGGGGCAACGGTGTCGAGATGGAATTTGTATACGTGGTCCTGGCAACTGAACATTTTTTGGAACACCATTATTTTTGTCTTACTGAGATTTACTGTCACGGCCCACGTCTGACAGAATCTGTGCAGTAGATCTAGGTGCTGCTGTAGGCCCTCCTTGGTTGAGGACAGAAGCACCAGATCATCAGCAAACAGTAGCCATTTGACTTCAGATTCTAGTACGGTGAGGCCAGGTGCTGCAGACTGTTCTAGTACCCTTGCCAATTTGTTGATATATATGTTGAAGAGGGTGGAGCTTAAGCTGCATCCCTATCTCACCCCCGCGGTCCTGTGGAAAGAAATGTTTGTGTACATGTATTTTATAATGTATGTTTTTCCCCCAACCCCACTTTCCATCAATTTGTTTAGCAGACACTCATGCCAAATTGAGTCAAAAGCTTTTTTGAAACCAACAAAGCAGGAGAAAACGTTGCCTTTGTTTTTGTTTGTTTGTTTGTCAATTAGGATGAACATTGGGAACATGCCAAAGCTGAGGATGATGTTAAAGAGTTTAAGTATAGCCAATTGGAATTTCTGGTCTGTATATATTAAATTTCATGTAGGATACCATCAACATCACAGGCCTTTTTGGTTTGGAGGGTTTGTATTTTGTCCTGTAGTTCATTCAATGTAATTTGGAGAATCCAGTGGGTTCTGGTAGTCTTTAATAGCTGACTGACTGAAGATTTGTAATTTATCATGTATATGTTTTTGCTGTTTGTTCTTTGTTCTTTGTTATAGAGCCAAAAAGATTGGAGAAGTGGTGCATCCACACATCTCCGTTTTGGATAGATAACTCTTCGTGTTGTTGTTTGTTTAGTGTGTTCCGATTTTCCCAGAAGTGGTTAGATTCTATGGATTCTTCAATTACATTGAGCTGATTTCTAACGTGCTGTTCCTTCTTTTTCTGTAGTGTATTTCTGTATTGTTTTAATGATTCACCATAGTGAAAGCGTAGACTCAGGTTTTCTGAGTGTCTATGTTTTTGGTTGGATAGGTTTCTCAGTTTCTTTCTTAGGTTTTTGCATTTTTCATCAAACATTGTCATTGTTGTTAATTTTCTTAGGTTGTCTGCTTGACATGTTCAGATTTGACAGGGAAGCTGAAAGGTCAAATATACTGTTTAGGCTTTCTACTCCCAAGTTTACACCTTCCCTATTACAGATATAAGTTTTGTCCATGAAGTTGTCTAAAAGGGATTGAATTTGTTGTTGCCTAATTGTTTTTGGTAGGTTTCTACATTTCTTAATATTGTGCAGTTCCTTTGGCTTTGATGCATCGTGTTTGAGTATTGCTCTGTTCAGGTAGACTGCGATTTTGCTGTGATCTTCTATGGGTGATGGTGGGCAGACTGTGAATGCTCCGAGAGACTCTGGGTTGAGGTCAGTGATAAAGTAATCTAAAGTACTACAGCCAAGGAATGAGCTGTAGGTGTACCTAGCATAGGAGTCTCCTTGAAGCCTACCATTGACTATGTACAGATCCAGCGTGCGACAGAGCTACAGGAGTTTTTGTTGGTTGTCTTGTCATAGTTTTGTCTAGAGGTGCATATTTGGGAGGGATACTGTCACCTCCAGGTAGGTGTTTGTCCCCCTGTGTGCTGAGATTGTCAGGTTCTTGTCCAGTTCTGGCATTTAAGTCACCACAAACTAGTACATGTCCCTGGGCCTAGAAATGGTTGATCTCCCCTTCAAGTATGGAGAAGCTGTCATTGTTTAAAATATGGGTATTCTATTGGGGGTATATAAGTAGCACACATGAGGAAATGTTTTTCTGTTGAAATAATTTCCTTATTCATTTCTAGCCAGATGTAAAATGTTCCTGTTTTGACTAATTTAATAGAGTGGGTTAGGTCTGCTCTACACCAAATTAGCATACCCCCTGAGTCTCTTCCCTGTTTCACAACTTGGAGTTTGTTGGATTGGACTACCAGCTCTCTGGGCAACCAGTGGGTCCATCTCCTCTATACCATCTTTCTTGTAGGATGAAAATGTTAGATTTTTCCAATTTCTTTGATGAATTCTGGTGTTCCTGCTCTTTAGGCCAAAGGCAGATGACCTCAGACCTTGCATATTCCAGGATAAGATTGAAAAAGCTTCTTCGACCACAAAACTTTTACTATCACTCCCTTGAGTGCTATGGCCACCCTTTCCTGCTGGGCCCTCAGGTCGTTTGTGCCCGTGTGAATTATAATGTGGCTGGGGGACCCTAGTGTGTCCTCTGACAGCCATTTGAGACAATGAGGAGCAGCCATTTGAGTCAAGGGATGAGCTGTAGGTGTACCTAGCATTGGAGTCTCCTCGGGTGGATGTGTGGGAGTTGTCAGGAGAGCTATCGGGGGAGCTATCAGAGGGGGTGGGGTCTGTTGGACTGGTGGGTCCTGTATTGTCTGTCCTATTGTGGTGTTGAGGTTGTGGTCCGGGTCTGAGGTGGGCTGTTTTGCTGGCTTCTCTGGGGGAGTGTCCTGCTCTCTGTCACACCTCAGCTTTCTCACCTCCTCCTTCACCGCTGTTAGCTGTGCCATGTGTTTCTCACCTCCTCCTTCACCGCTGTTAGCTGTGCCATGTGTTTCTCACCTCCTCCTTCACCGCTGTTAGCTGTGCCATGTGTGTCTCACCTCCTCCTTCACTGCTGTTAGCTGTGCCATGTGTTTCTCACCTCCTCCTTCACTGCTGTTAGCTGTGCCATGTGTTTCTCACCTCCTCCTTCACCGCTGTTAGCTGTGCCATGTGTGTCTCTCCCTCCTCCTTCACCGCTGTTAGCTGTGCCATGTGTTTCTCACCTCCTCCTTCACCGCTGTTAGCTGTGCCATGTGTTTCTCACCTCCTCCTTCACCGCTGTTAGCTGTGCCATGTGTTTCTCACCTCCTCCTTCACCGCTGTTAGCTGTGCCATGTGTTTCTCACCTCCTCCTTTACCGCTGTTAGCTGTGCCATGTGTGTCTCTCTCTCCTCCTTCACCGCTGTTAGCTGTGCCATGTGTGTCTCTCCCTCCTCCTTCACCGCTGTTAGCTGTGCCATGTGTGTCTCACCTCCTCCTTCACTGCTGTTAGCTGTGCCATGTGTTTCTCACCTCCTCCTTCACCGCTGTTAGCTGTGCCATGTGTGTCTCTCCCTCCTCCTTCACTGCATTTAGCTGTGCCATGTGTGTCTCTCCCTCCTCCTTCACTGCTGTTAGCTGTGCCATGTGTTTCTCACCTCCTCCTTCGCCGCTGTTAGCTGTGCCATGTGTGTCTCACCTCCTCCTTCACCGCTGTTAGCTGTGCCATGTGTTTCTCACCTCCTCCTTCACCGCTGTTAGCTGTGCCATGTGTTTCTCACCTCCTCCTTCACCGCTGTTAGCTGTGCCATGTGTTTCTCACCTCCTCCTTCACCGCTGTTAGCTGTGCCATGTGTTTCTCACCTCCTCCTTCACCGCTGTTAGCTGTGCCATGTGTGTCTCACCTCCTCCTTCGCCGCTGTTAGCTGTGCCATGTGTTTCTCACCTCCTCTTTTACCGCTGTTAGCTGTGCCATGTGTGTCTCACCTCCTCCTTCACCGCTGTTAGCTGTGCCATGTGTGTCTCTCCATCCTCCTTCACCGCTGTTAGCTGTGCCATGTGTGTCTCACCTCCTCCTTCACCGCTGTTAGCTGTGCCATGTGTGTCTCTCCCTCCTCCTTCTCCGCTGTTAGCTGTGCCATGTGTTTCTCACCTCCTCCTTCACCGCTGTTAGCTGTGCCATGTGTGTCTCACTTCCTCCTTCACCGCTGTTAGCTGTGCCATGTGTGTCTCTCCCTCCTCCTTCACTGCATTTAGCTGTGCCATGTGGTCTTCTCTCTTCTCCTTAAGTTCTCTCACCTCAGTCTGGAGTGCAGCCAGTTCTCTCAGACAGCCGTCCATCTCCACCTCCCGCCCTCCGGGTCTTGTTGGGGGGGTGTTGTTGTGCTGGTCTGGTTTGTTCTGTCTGGATTGTGTGGAATAGCTCTCTGAGCTCCACCATGTCTCTCTCCAGCTTGGTGAATTTATCCCTCTCAATGATAGAGGAGCAGTGCAGTTGTGTGACCTGGGTGTGTTCAGTGCTGGGGGGTGTGATCAGACTCACTCAGGGTGGGGGAGTAGTCACTGATAGAGAGCCTTTCCTGCTGTGCTCTTTTATCCCGTAAAAGTCCTGCTGGAACTGCTTGAGGATGCCCTGCACCATTGCTGTCTCAGACTTGTACACGTTGACAGAGGTTGTTTCAATTTCCTCAATGTCTAGTATTCTGAGTTTCCACACTGGGCCAATACCCTCTCTCTTGACATAGGGGTAGTGTGCTCTTATAGCACTGCGCCATGCCAGGGGATGTTCTGTGTGGAAAATTTTGTCGCTTATGTTACCCTCTTTGTAGCAGTCTGCAAATAGTTTCTCTGGATTGTCCTTGAGGAGCTTATTTTTGTACTTATTCCGTGCCATGTTATTTTTAATATCCAAAGGTTACTGCACAGGGATAAGCCATGGCGCAGGGGTCTTCAAAGGGCTCTGCATTTGGGTGGGGGAGGCTGTGAAACCCTGCTGCCATTGTTAGGCTCAATAGTTTTCACACATCTCACTTCACACTTCAGTGCTAATTGAAGTTGCAGCCAGGCCTGTTCTGTCCTAGCAGCTTGGTAGCCTTATTTACCACGCTGTATATAACAACATTACTTATAGATTATTGTATTTTACTTTTTGGCTTCAGAAGTAGGTTCAGACTGAACATCACTTTGCGTTGGATGGTATTTCCAGGTTTCGGTTTGTTATAAGTTTTTTCTTGATAGTCCTTGGTAGTAAGAATCCATTCAGGTAATTTTGTCCAAAATCAAGGTTTTAGGTATGGAATTTTGATTTGGTTTGAATGTTTTGATATAGAGGGTAGTATCCTGTATAAGTTTATCTACATGTATCCCACTATAATACTATTGTTTTTGCAGAAGAACTCAGGAGCTCATGAGCACAGGATCTCTCTCTCTCTCTGTCGCTCTGTCTCTCTCTCTGTGTCTCTGTCTGTCTGCCTCTCTCTCTCTCTGTGTCTCTGTCTGTCTGCCTCTCTCTCTCTGCCTCTCTCTCTCTCTCTTTGCCTCTCTCTCTCTGCCTCGCTCTCTCTCTCTCTCTGCCTCACTCTCTCTCTCTCTCTGCCTCGCTCTCTCTGTCTCTCTGCCTTGCTCTCTGTCTCTCTCTCTGCCTCGCTCTCTGTCTCTCTCTCTGTGTGTCTCGCTCTCTGTCTCTCTCTCTGTGTGTCTCGCTCTCTGTCTCTCTCTGTCTACCTCTTTACCACTCGCTCTCTCGCTGCCTCTTTTGATAAGACACATTATGTTTTAATGCAGTGGAATAGAGAGAAAGGCTCATCAACATGGGGAGACATGACCTTAGGTCGGAGGAGAGATTGGACAATTAGATTCAATGATGGGGGAGAAGTGGGGACATGTATCTTTACTTTGGCCTTTCTTACCATCCAAACAATGTTTATAGGTTTAACTTTATTCAGAGAGAGGAAGCAAGCTATTGGGCAATTTGTCATGCCACTGTGTCATGAGCCTCAACATAACAGCCATTACACTGACCACTTACTCTGTTGATGCGTACCGAATGGCACCCTATTCCCTTTATAGTGCACTACTTTTGATGGACCCTTGTCAAAAATAGTGCACTGTCAACGAAATAGGGTGCCATTTTGAACGCATCCATAGATACAGGGTTTGTCACTCTGTTAGTTGCTGATTTGGTGATCCACAGTCGCCGAAGACATCAGAAGGGGTGAGAAATAGAGTGATCATCTCACTCAGATCTTAGTTGAATTTTGGAGTTAGCTTGTTAGCCTGTTGTATTAGCCAAAGCAATGGTATGTAACAAAATACAGTCAAAAGCTCAAATTTCACTCAAAGCAGAGCTCTGGCTAATAAGAGCCAAGGTGTGTCAAAATCCTCAAGCCTCAGTCATGGATCTCATCATTTCAATGTAATTTCATCGTGATTAATACTGAATGTGTGACATTTTAGTGTGGGCACGTCTTTAATTGATTATTTACACTTCCCCCACCAGGAGTAATAGAATGGATAGACTAGGACACATGCAAGACTAGAGCAATGAGCACTGACCCTAGTCTCAAATTGCACCCTATTCCCTAAATAATGCACTACTTTTGACCAGGGTCCATAGTCCCATTTGGGACATATTGCTAGTGTCTTTAATTAACAGCCAGCTGTATGGAAGAGATAGAGCTTCTGTCAGTAAGAGTTCTTATCCCCTCTAGTCTTCTACTCTATTTAGTGACAGCATGCTGACCAGGTATTTTCAATAGAGAACTAACGATTCCATTTAGGACTCTCCAGTGGGATAGAATAGTGAATGTATACACATTAATTGCATTTGTGGTGGAACATTGAACATGGTTCCATAGTTCCAAAGTACAATAATGTCGATTGAAACGAATAGTAAGTTAATACATACACACCTGTCTAATCTTGTGTGTGTGTGTGCATGCGTGCGTGTGTGTGTGTGTTCTTATTCCAGGTCTGAAACGTAGCTATACGTGTGAAGTCTGCAATGTCACACTCAACTCTGTGGCACAGTACCATGCACATCTGCAGGGCTCAAAGCACCAAAACAAGTGAGTCTTCTCCTCTGTGTACTGCAGCTAAACAGACAATGTCACACTTTGTTTTCTCCTTGTCTGATGGTGAGTTGCCAGCATGTAAATTGTATTGCGCTTGGTTTACGTATATGTATGCTATGCCATTGAAATTCAATTGGCACTTTCAAGGAGGGTTTTTACATTTTGCATCAGCCATAAAAAAAAAAGCTGAGAGCGAGTGAGCAAAATATCAGAGGGGAGGAGTGAGAGTCTCTCTGCTGGCTTTGGGCATCTTTGGATATTTTTCCACTTATGTTCAATCTCATTGAAAGCAGTTAATTTTTAAGGAGGAGAAATGTGTCTAATTGAGACATTTTTCCACTTCTTTCACATTGCTGCTGCTAATTGGTGGCCATGCCGTGGTGCCTGCAGGAGCGAAACGCAGATCAACAAGTGCTTGTTCTACTGTAGACACAACACCCAGAGCCCAGGCTAGCGCCACCAGGCCGTGCTCATCAGAGTGAACAAACAACTAGTGCTAATACACAACCATAATGCACACACAACCATCTAACTCAAACAACCTTGCTAATACACAACCAACGCACAAAACTAACATTAAGTCTTCTAACTCAAGCGGGCCAAGCTGAGTCAAACACGCAGCTTTTGTCCTGAAACAGTATGTAGGGACAGTATGTAGGGTCGGTATGCAGAGACAGAATGCATATGTAGGGAGGGCAGTCAGAGGATGACCTGGTATTGGGCCCAACTCAGCACAGCCTGGCCAGTTGGTGTGAATTGATGGGCTTTTCCATGGTGCTTGTCCTAGAATGAATTCCCCCTGTAGGACCCTCTCTGCCCGTACGTGTCCACAGGGATGCAGGCATCAAGAGACATGACACTTTAGCCCTGCACCTTAGTCACGCTCCACTGCACTGCCTCATTGGTGCTAGTGGCTTTCCACACAGGCAGATCCACCCACCCCAGTAGGCCAAAGCAACTTCTCTTTCCTCTCGTTCTCTCTCTCTCTGGGTGTATTTAGGTCAGTGCTTTATGCCAGTTTACCCAGATAGAATAGCTATCCGGTGCATGTGACAATAAAAATTCTCTCTCTCTCCAGAGAGGGGAGATATGTCATTGTTGTCTCTTGTCCTATATACAGCCAGACAAATAGAAGATGGCAGTTTATATGAAAGCAGTGGTGCATTGGATGATTTGGATTATATAGTTACTTTTTAATTTGATGGAATGACTTCACAGAGAAGGGTTAGGCTACAGTAAACACTCATCAACAGTTTGTCAGTCATTTGTCTGAATACTATTTCCACTGAAAAAATTATGCACTATAAATTGCATGAGGTCAGGTTAGGTAAGGGTCATATTGACCTCCCCAGTCTCATCACAAATTGATACCAGCAAGCCAAGATTCACGAACTCAGCGTAGCTAACTTGAACCGAGTCCAAGAACTTCAGAGAGGAAATTCTATTTTGACTGAGGGTGGGGGACAAATTACCCCTTCACAATATGCTTACTAATGAGATGTGTGATCAATACTACACTAACAAGCCTGCTACAACCGTACAAAGCCTGGATGCTTAAATACTTAAACCCATGCCAGTGCTGCTGGCATCTGAAGCAGAAAGTATGCCACAAATCAAGGTCGTCCTTTCATTTACTAACTCAATTTGGCTGTCTGACATGTTTCTCTTTTTGCTTTCCAAGTATTCTTCACAGTCAGTCACTTCATTTGAGCACACCGTAGCACTGTACCAGTCAGTCGTTGTCCTGCGCTTCATTTGAGCACACAGTAGCAATGTACCTGTTTGTGTCTCAAATGGCACCCTATTCCCTATATAGTGCACTCCTTTTTGACGAGGATCCATCGTTTGTCCTTCCTTGTTACGGCATAAGGAGTCTTTTAGGAGGGGCTTGTCTGGTCCAGGCTGCTGTGACAGAAATAGCCTGCTGGCTTTGTGAGCTGACTGAGTTCCCATCTCCTCCCCAGTCTCAAGGTCTGACTGATTGATAGGGGTTTATGCTGACTACAGCAGACTGACTGAGTGCACAGACAGGGATCCTAGACGTGGCTGTCGGCTGGCTGGTCAGTGTGAACTAAGGAGAAACTGGAGAGGGAACCCGTTTGACCTCTAGTTCAGGACAGGCGAGGAGGGAGGAGGAGGAGGCACTGCAGCTCTCTCTTTCTCTTCTATCACTGGAGGTCAAGAACCATGTGACAGTGCAGTAGCCTATCTCATACTTACACATTACTTGAGTTTATTGTTAAATGTTCTGCTAAGTAAGATACCGACATCTCTGGCGATGACCTAGTGTTGGACCATGTGAACAAGCTTAGCCTATAGATTTACATTTCACATTTGAGTCATTTAGCAGATGCTCTAATCCAGAGCGACTTTCAGGAGCTATTAGGGTTAAGTGCATTGCTCAAGGGCATATCGGCAGATTTTTCACCTAGTCGGCTCGGAGATTCGAACCAGTGACCTTTTGTTTACTGGCCCTACACTCAGCTTCTTGAGGATTAGCGGGTCCCCTGTGGGACGGTTGAGCTAGCGTAGGCTAATGTGATTAGCATGAGGTTGTGAGTAACAAGAACATTTCCCAGGACACATCTGATATTGTCAGAAAGCTTAAATTCTTGTTAATCTAACTGCACTGTCCAATTTACACTAGCTATTACAGTGAAAGAATACCATGCTATTGTTTGAAGAGAGTGCACAGTAGTGCACAGTTTTGAACTTGAAAAGTTATTAATAAACAAATTAGGCACATTTGGGCAGTCTTGATACAAAGTTTTGAACAGAAATGCAATGGTTCATTGGATCAGACTAAAACTTTGCACATACACTGCTGCCATCTTGTGGCCAATATCTAAATTGCACCTGTGCTGGAATAATACATTATGGCCTTTCTCTTGCATTTCAAAGATGGTACCATTTTTTTTCTTTTTTTTCTTTGTATTATCTTTTACCAGATCTAATGTGTTATATTCTCCAACATTCCTTTCACATTTCCACAAACTTCAAAGTGTTTCCTTTCAAATGGTACCAAGAAAATGCATATCCTTACTTCAGGGCCTGAGGTACAGGCAGTTAGATTTGGGTATGTCATTTTAGGCGAAAATTGAAAAAAAGGGGCCTACCTGCCGCCTCTAGATGTGGGATAACAGAGCCTGAGATGGTGTTTCCTATGTGTAATGTCATCATCCACTGCAAGAGATCGAGACACAGGAGCAGCCAGGCTCAGAAATAAGAGCCTTGGTCACAACATGCATTTTCATGATCAAACGTGAAGAGGGGAAGGTAACGAGGCCGGTGGGAGCGTTACGAGGCGAGGCGGGGGCACGTTGTGTGATCGAGACCAGTCCCTCAGTCCCTCCGCTCCTCAGTCCCTCCGCTCTTCCACTATTGATAGGTCAAGCAGACAGCCTCATTACCATGCCGTCACCGATCCCTCGCCCAACTATCTCCATTCCCCGCTGCTTGCCTGCACTCATCTCTCCCTCCCTCCCAGCCTCCCTCACCATCCCCCCACACTCACACATACTAATGGTGTGCAGAAAGACATTAGCCGCTGTGTTCTCTCACTCCCAGTTGCCATGTCTGAGACTGGAGCGAATGAGAGGATGAGTTTGTCAGGTTGGATGTTGTCGCAGTGATTTGTTATTGCTGCTCTTGTTTCCCATGTGTGGAATCGACCGTCCAAAAAAGAAAGAAAGCTGATTAATGCATGATGTGAAGGTTGGCTCACCTCTCAGGTTTGACACACCATTCATTGCATCATGTAGCACTAGTCAGACATTTATGTGAGGTAAAACAATTATTCAGCCTAATGATAATCTATAAATATAACTTTATTGGTTGTATCCCAAATGGCACCCGGTTCCCTAGTGCACTACTGTTGACCAGGGCCTCTAGGGCCTCATTTGACTATTGTGACCATAGCCATACCATACCATACCAGCCAACCATATTTCGAGATTATGTATTTTATTTAACCTTTATTTTAGCAAGCAGTCCCATTGAGACCAAGGCCTCTTTTTCAAGGGAGCCCCTACAACATAATAAAAACATACAATACTACAAGAAATTTAAGATGATATGGAGATTATAATTTTTTATTTCACCTTTATTTAACCAGATAGGCCAGTTGAAAACAAGATCTCATTTACAACTGCGACCTGGCCAAGATAAAGCAAAGCAGTGCGACAAAAACAACAACAGAGTTACACATAAACAAACATGCAGTCAATAACACAAAATAAAATAAAATAGAAAAATCTATCTACAGTGTGTGCAAACGTAGAAGAGTAGGGAGGTAAGCAATAAATAGGCCCTAGAGGTGAATATTATTACAATTTAGCATTAATACTGGAGTGATACATGTGCAGATGATGATGTGCAAGTATAGATACTGGGGTGCAAAGAGCAAGAGTGTAAGTAATAATATGGGGATGAGGTAGTCGGGTGTGCTATTTACAGATTGGCTGTGTACAGGTACAGTGATTGGTAAGCTGCTCTGACAGCTGATGCTTAAAGTTAGAAAGGGAGATATAAGACTCCAGCTTCAGAGATTTTTGCAATTCGTTCCAGTCATTGGCAGCAGAGAATTGGAAGGAAAGGCGGCCAAAGAAAGTGTTGGCTTTGGGGATGACCAGCAACATCCATGCGGGGGTGGATGTTGCTATGGTGACCAATGAGCTGAGATAAGGCGGGGCTTTACCTAGCAAAGACTGATAGATGACCTGGAGCCAGTGGGTTTGGCGACGGATATGTAGTGAGGGCCAGCCAACGAGAGCATACAGGTCGCAGTGGCGCTTTGGTGATAAAACGGATGGCACTGTGATAGACTACATCCAGTTTGCTGAGTAGAGTGTTGGGGGCTATTTTGTAAATGACATCTCCGAAGTCAAGGATCGGTAGGAGAGTCAGTTTTACGAGGGTATGTTTGGCGGCATGAGTGAAGGAGACTTTATTAGGAAATAGGAAGCAGATTCTAGATTTAATTTTGGATTGGAGACGCTTAATATGAGTCTGGAAGGAGAGATTACAGTCTAACCAGACACCTAGGTATTTGTAGTTGTCCACATATTCTAGGTCAGAACCGTCCAGAGTAGTGATGCTAGTCGGGCGGGAGGGTACGGGCAGCAATCGGTTGAAGAGCATGCACTTAGTTTTACTAGCATTTAAACGCAGTTGGAGGCCACGGAAGGAGTGCTGTATGGCGTTGAAGCTTGTTTGGAGGTTCGTTAGCACAGTGTCCAAAGAAGGGCCAGATGAATACAGAATGGTGTCGACAGAGTATATTGCTATACTCTATTATTGAGAGTATAGCAGACTCATTGGGTGTAGATTTTATGGTGGGATTGGTATTCCACTGAAGCTACTCTGTTTGTGTGACAGGGAAAAGGGTGGTGCTGTGTGTCCTCTGCTACGGACGTGACCATGAAACCTAATGTATTCAACAGCTGAAATACAGCCGTTAAAACGGTCAGACAAAGGAAGCTTGATTTATTCTGTTTATCCTGGTGGCTGGTGCCGTGATGAACCTGGGATATGAAACAGAATGGAACAGTATGATGAGTGCCAGTGTTTGGATGTGCTCTCCCACCTGCTTCTCCCTAGTCACACACACTGATACTGCTGCCTTCTCTCTGTCTGTCCCCTGTCCTCCACGGTCACAAAGAGAGAGGTAGTGGGTAGGTATGTATGCTTTCATCCAGCCCCCCAGCACACCTGCTGCTCAGCGTACTAAGAAAGCCACAACACTCCCCTGGAGACAGGCCGCTAGATAATAACAGAAAGGCAGGCCCATGCATTCTGCTGATTGACAGTCTGTCTGACATGTCTCTGAATTCTACCTCTCCTCCGTTTCCCCCTCTTTCTTTTCACTGTGATGATCAATTTACCACCAATATTGCCTGTGTCCCGCTTCTCTACACACAAACACAATCATCACTGTTTTGTTGTTTCTGATCTTCCATTAACAAAGGAACCCTGGTCAAAAAATCCTCTAGGATCCCCCCCAAAAATATCTATTAGAGGCTTTTCCAAGACGGCATAGCAGTCAGACATCCTTTGTCCTCGTCTTGTCGTGTCCCGTGTATATATATATATTTACAACTTTTCTTCGCATATCTTTTTATATATATTTTTTCTTCTAAAAACTCAATTTCAAAACACTCTCCTGCAACCCGCCTCACCAAATAAAAAACATTTTAAAAAGTATTATTCCCCTCAAATCTGAAATCCACAACAGAAGCTAGCCAGAAGCTAGCCAGAAGCTAGCCAGAAGCTAGCCAGAAGCTAGCTGGCTAACGTTAGTATTCAGCTAACCACGGTTGGCGGTCATCAGCTATCCTTTAGCTCGAAACACGACTCAGACCAGAGCATACCGGACCTATTTTCTCTCCATATCCCCAAATTTCTACCGCAAGCTCTGGACATTTACACCTGGATCTTGCAGCTAGCTAGCTGCTATCCGAGTGACTATTGGCTAACATCGGTCCCGGAGCAAACATAAATTATTCCGGAGCTAGCCAGCTGAAGAGTTCAATCAGCCAATCCTGGGCTACAATCACCTATCCGGACCCGTTTGACTGCCAATGCGGAGCCCCCACCGGGCCTTCACGACTGGACTACCGACGTTATCTGCCCGAGGGAGTTATCCAACTGTCCCCTCCGTCACGACGTAACCTGAACCATCTGCGGCCCGCTAATTGTTAGCTGTGTTATCGGCTGCTATCTGAATAGGTCTATCGGACAATTTTCTTGGGCCACAATAACTATAACTATTTTGCCAAATGGATTGGTCCCCTCTACCACACGGAACCCCACTAATCTACCGACGGAAATGCACGTGGTGGCTAAAAACAGACCTCCATCCTCTGCCAGCTTGCTACCCATGGACCAGCTAGATGTCTGAATCGCCGTGACCCCAACCAACCTCACTGGACCCTTATGATCACTCGGCTAAGCATGCCTCTCCTTAATGTCAATATGCCTTGTTCATTGCTGTTCTGGTTAGTGTTTATTGGCTTATTTCACTGTAGAGCCTCTAGCCCTGCTCATTATACCTTATCCAACCTTTCAGTGCCACCACCCACACATGCGATGACATCACCTGGTTTCAATGATGTTTCTAGAGACAATATCTCTCTCATCATCACTCAATGCCTAAGTTTACCTCCACTGTATTCACATCCTACCATACCTTTGTCTGTACATTATACCTTGAAGCTATTTTATCGCCCCCAGAAACCTGCTCCTTTTACTCTCTGTTTCGGACGTCCTAGACGACCAATTCTCATAGCTTTTAGCCGTACCCTTATCCTACTCCTCCTCTGTTCCTCTGGTGATGTAGAGGTGAATCCAGGCCCTGCAGGGTCTAGCTCCACTCCTATTCCCCAGGCGCTCTCTTTTGATGACTTCTGTAACCGTAATAGCCTTGGTTTCATGCATGTTTACATTAGAAGCCTCCTCCCTAAGTTTGTTTAATTCACTGCTTTAGCACACTCTGCCAACCCGGATGTCTGAATCCTGGCTTAGGAAGACCACCAAAAACTCTGAAATCTCCATCCCTAACTACAACATTTTCAGACAAGATAGAACGGCCAAAGGGGGCGCTGTTGCAATCTACTGCAGAGATAGCCTGCAGAGTTCTGTCCTACTATCCAGGTCTGTACCGAAACAATTTGAACTTCTACTTTTAAAAATCCACCTCTCTAAAAACAAGTCTCTCACCATTGACGCCTGCTATAGACCACTCTCTGCCCCCAGCTGTGCTCTGGACACCATATGTGAACTGATTGCCCCCCATCTATCTTCAGAGCTCGTGCTGCTAGGTGACCTAAACTGGGACATGCTTAACACCCCAGCCATCCTACAATCTAAGCTTGATGCCCTCAATCTCACACAAATTATCAATGAACCTACCAGGTACAACACCAAAGCCGTAAACACGGGCACCCTCATAGATATCATCCTAACCAACTTGCCCTCTAAATACACCTCTGCTGTTTTCAACCAAGATCTCAGCAATCACTGCCTCATTGCCTGCATCCGTAATTGTCAGCGGTCAAACGACCTCCACTCATCACTGTCAAACGCTCCCTGAAACACTTTAGCGAGCAGGCCTTTCTAATCGACCTGTCCCGGGTATCCTGGAAGGATATTGACCTCATCCCGTCAGTAGAGGATGCCTGGTTATTCTTTAAAAATGCCTTCCTCACCATCTTAAATAAGCATGCCCCATTCAAGAAATTTAGAACCAGGAACAGATATAGCCCTTGGTTCTCTCCAGACCTGACTGCCCTTAACCAACACAAAAACATCCTGTGGTGTTCTGCATTAGCATCGAAAAGCCCCCGTGATATGCAACTTTTCAGGGAAGTTAGAAACCAATATACACAGGCAGTTAGAGAAGCCAAGGCTAGCTTTTTCAAGCAGAAATTTGCTTCCTGCAACACAAACTCAAAAAAGTTCTGGGACACTGTAAAGTTCATTGAGAATAAGAACACCTCCTCCCAGCTGCCCACTGCACTGAGGATAGGAAACTCTGTCACCACAGATAAATCCACTATAATTGAGAATTTCAATAAGCATTTCTCTACGGCTGGCCATGCTTTCCACCTGACTACCCCTACCCCGGTCAACAGCACTGCACCCCCCACAGCAACTCGCCCAAGCCTTCCCCATTTCTCCTTCTCCCAAATCCAGTTAGTTGATGTTCTGAAAGAGCTGCAAAATCTGGACCCCTACAAATCAGCCGGGCTAGACAATCTGGACCCTTTCTTTCTAAAATTATCTGCCGAAATTGTTGCAACCCCTATTACTAGCCTGTTCAACCTCTCATTCGTGTCGTCTGAGATTCCCAAAGATTGGAAAGCAGCTGCGGTCATCCCCCTCTTCAAAGGGGGGAACACTCTTGACCCAAACTGCTACAGACCTATATCTATCCTACCCTGCCTTTCTAAGGTCTTCGAAAGCCAAGTCAACAAACAGATTACCGACCATTTCGAATCCCACCGCACCTTTTCCGCTATGCAATCTGGTTTCAGAACTGGTCATGGGTGCACCTCAGCCACGCTCAAGGTCCTAAACGATATCTTAACCGCCATCGATAAGAAACAATACTGTGCAGCCGTATTCATTGACCTGGCCAAGGCTTTCGACTCTGTCAATCACCACATCCTCATCGGCAGACTCGATAGCCTTGGTTTCTCAAATGATTGCCTCGCCTGGTTCACCAACTACTTCTCTGATAGAGTTCAGTGTGTCAAATCGGTGGGCCTGTTGTCCGGGCCTCTGGCAGTCTCTATGGGGGTGCCACAGGGTTCAATTCTTGGGCCGACCCTCTTCTCTGTATACATCAATGATATCGCTCTTGCTGTTGGTGAGTCTCTGATCCACCTCTACGCAGACGACACTATTCTGTATACGTCTGGCCCTTCTTTGGACACTGTGTTAACAACCCTCCAGACGAGCTTCAATGCCATACAACTCTCCTTCCGTGGCCTCCAACTGCTCTTAAATACAAGTAAAACTAAATGCATGCTCTTCAACCGATCGCTGCCTGCACCTGCACGCCCGTCCAGCATCACTACTCTGGACGGTTCTGACTTAGAATACGTGGACAACTACAAATACCTAGGTGTCTGGTTAGATTGTAAACTTTCCTTCCAGACTCACATCAAAAATCTCCAATCCAAAGTTACATCTAGAATCTGCTTCCTATTTTGCAACAAAGCATCCTTCACTCATGCTGCCAAACATACCCTCGTAAAACTGACCATCCTACCGATCCTCGACTTTGGCGATGTCATTTACAAAATAGCCTCCAATACCCGACTCAATAAATTGGATGCAGTCTATCACAGTGCCATCCGTTTTGTCACCAAAGCCCCATATACTACCCACCACTGCGACCTGTACGCTCTCGTTGGCTGGCCCTCGCTTCATACTCGTTGCCAAATCCACTGGCTACAGGTCATCTACAAGACCCTGCTAGGTAAAGTCCCCCCTTATCTCAGCTCGCTGGTCACCATAGCAGCACCCACCTGTAGCACATGCTCCAGCAGGTATATCTCTCTGGTCACCCCCAAAGCCAATTCCTCCTTTGACCGCCTCTCCTTCCAGTTCTCTGCTGCCAATGATTGGAACGAACTACAAAAATCTCTGAAACTGGAAACACTTATTGCCCTCACTAGCTTTAAACACCAGCTGTCAGAGCAGCTCACAGATTAATGCACCTGTACATAGCCCATCTATAATTTAGCCCAAACAACTACCTCTTCCCCTACTGTATTTATTTATTTATTTATTTAGCTCTTTTACACCCCATTATTTCTATTTCTACTTTGCACATTCTTCCACTGCAAATCTACCATTCCAGTGTTTTACTTGCTATATTGTATTTACTTCGCCACCATGGCCTTTTTTTGCCTTTACCTCCCTTATCTCACCTCATTTGCTCACATTGTATATACTTATTTTTCTACTGTATTATTGACTGTATGTTTGTTTTACTCCATGTGTGTTGTTGTATGTGTCGAACTGCTTTGCTTTATCTTGGCCAGGTCGCAATTGTAAATGAGAACTTGTTCTCAACTTGCCTACCTGGTTAAATAAAGTTGAAATAAAAATTAAATTAGAAAATCCTGTCAGATTTTGGAACCTATCCTATAGGATGTTATCCTTAGAGGACCTGTACAGTTTAACACACATGTTCAGGTATCTGTGCCATATTTAGCTGTGAGATTGTCCAATAAAGCTGTATTTATCCAATTGTAGTGTCCATACAATGTGGGGTGAAATAACAATGAATAGAATCATGTTGATACTATGGCTTGATAGGTTATAATAAGTAGGCAGGGTTAATTATTTGGCTGCTACACAGTCACTATGGGAGCTCTTTCTAGAGCACCTGGTTAAATTGTACATAAGAGCATTTTTTAAAACTCTGTAAATGGTTAAACTATGGAGAAATACGTGTACACAATCAACCTAAATTGAAATGTTGATTTATGTGGACAGTATGTGTTACTACATTATACTCTGATGAAGACAGCTTGTCTGTCGAAACGTTGGTTATTAGGTTATTCAATTATTGCATCTGAGCTCCTAGAGTTTGCAACTCTCCTTTTCTTTTTCAAGTTAGTAAATTACACAACCTCATGTTTTGACCACATCAAATTTAGGTTAATTACACATCCTTTTACCTCCCCTAGTCAAAATATCCTATAGGATTAGGGATTTTTCCAATAGACTGGTTCCAAAATCTGATAGGATTTTTCTATTGGATTATTGTATTGGAATCCTATAGGATCATATTAGATAAAATATAATCCTATAGGAGTCCAATAGGACTGGCTCCAAAATCTGATATGATTGAATCAATCCCATATTGTGGTGGTGTGTTGAAGAGGTTGAGAACCTCAGGGAATTATCACAGTTGATTGCCTTCAAAGATATGGAGATTGTGTTCCAGAGAGACACAGGAGAGAGACTGCTCCTCAGTTTACTGGTGTTTAATTTTGATTGCAGTTCAACATAAATGTTCAGGTTTCTGTGCCATATTTAGCTGTGTCAAGAAAAAAACGACATATTAGATTATTTAAGATTATTCTTGCAAATATCCTGAATGTGGACAGTATGTGTTACTAGATTAAACAACCTCATGTTTTGACAACATCAAATTGAGGGTAATTACACATCCTTTTTACCTCAGATTAGTGTTATTATTATACATCTTAATTGTAATCACAAGGGTCAATGACACAAAATTGAATACTTAAAACAGATCAATATCACTAGTTTTGTACCACTGATTTTGTCATACGCACCAGCGGTTTTAGGACTTCTACAATCATTTTCAAACTCAAATGGCAAGGAAAATTCGGTGTGCTCTCTGTATAAAAGTCACTGGCCTCACACAAATGCATAGATTTGAGAGTCAAACTATCACTCAAAAAACAGCCAACTGTTGTAAGTGTTGATATCCTATGGCAGGTCGTGATTCGTTGAAGTTAAATGTTTTTTCCTTCCGCGTTTCGGCAGCCTCACAAAACTTCCGACATTCTAGAATTTAGATGGCTGTCTTCAGCAACTTCTCTTTAACCAGTGATATGTGAGCACATCTCAGATTCACTGTGGTTTTGAATAGTGTTCATTTAAACAGTGCATACACACCAAACATTTGCCCCCGCTCTATTGATTTCCACTTGATATCAATATGAGTGATTGACAAATAAGTGCTGCGTTTCTCTTGCCGTTTTAGTGACCTCCAAATCAAAACGCATCACTCCAAATTGTAGCTGGTTGTCTTTAGACGCTTTTCCTCTAAGTGATGAAAATATTTCCAGTTTCCATGTGGTTTGAGAGTTGTGTTAGTTTCAACAGGGCATACAACCTGATTTCCCCCTTATTAATATGAGTGATTAATTTCCACTTGTCAGAACAACAGGGTTTTTGGTGCATATGCAGTTTATAAGGGGATCATTTAAAAAATGAAAAAAGTACTATGGTTACTATTGTGGCACATGTATATGTAGTTAGTGCATTTTATGTTTATGTTTTTAATATATCACAAACTGTATTGATTTGGACACTTCAAAACAGTGTTTTGACTTAGGGCTATTTATCAACGGGAAGAGGCGACATCATCATTTTCAACTTATGTTTTATGAATATAAATAGAACTTTCAACTTTAATTTCCATTTATATTCTACTTATTTAGGTAAAAACTGTTGAATGAGTCCAAAAACTCATGATTGATGATCTACCAGAAATCATGAAAAAGAGTTTCACATAATAAGGCACATACTGTATATTTAGCAAAAACCAACAATATAAAAATTTCTCATCTGCTATAACTATACAGTGACTTAAACATTATATACAAATGGCTACAATTTAGCTAACTAGTCAGCTGATGGGCAAATTGTGGCTAACAGTAGTTTCTTAGCTAGCATAAAAACGAGTGCATAAAATGCTGCCCAATGACGAAAATATGACAAACTTAATCAGGAAACATAAGGAAATACTGTACTCACACAGTGAAGGATATAACAGTTAGAATCTCTGTTATCTAACATTATTATTCTATGCCCAGCCACAGGCAGTGAGCTGAACTTGGTAGTTCCAATGTGATTCTGTTAGAAAAATTACTAATCCTATAGGATTTTTTTGACTAAGGAAACTTTTATTCCCTTGTTATTCCCTTGTCTTAGAAAATAAATAGTATTCCTTCACTCCCAAGAACAGTGCAAAAAGAAAGGTATTGTATTGACTTGTTATATGACAATATTTCATTTTCCTATAGCCGATATATGACAGGAAAAGTCACTTTCGCTGATGACGCCGAGCACAAGCGCCCCCAAGTTATGAAGGCTTATATTTGTCTTCTATTATGGTCTCAGCTTGGCATTATTAATGTCAGTCAAGACCATCAGGCACGATAAAAAGGTATTGCCACACAGACATACAGGGGTGTAGCATGTGTGAAATGCAGTTGTGTCTCTGTGTATATCAAAGGTCAGTCCCATTATTTATCTAGGAAACTTCCCCCTGGTGCATTGACCGTTCCAACCCCTACCATTATTATTTTGTATTTGTATTTATTTGCAACAAAGAAAACAAGTGATAGACAACAGTACAGATGAAAATTAAAAAATGGTGTGCAGGTGTGACTTTGATGAAAACCACACCACAAAAAAAGTATACAATACACACACACTTGATCACACATGCACCAGTACAATAAACAGAGAGAAAGCAGAGAACTTACTCACTGTATGGATCCTGGCTAACTTTACTAAACGAGCGGGAGATTACTAACACTCTCTCTCTCTGCCGCCCCCCTTCTCTCTCTCTCTCTCTCTCTCTCTCTCTCTCTCTCTCTCTCTCTCTCTCTCTCTCTCTCTCTCTCTCCGCTCTCTCTCTGCACGCAACTCTCTATCTCTCTCCCTCACTTGCTCTCCGCCTCTCTCTCTCTGTCGCCCCCCATTTCTCTCTATGCCCCCTCTCTCTTTCTCTCTCTCTTTGCCGCCCCCCTTCACCCTCTCTCACCCTCCCCTCTCTTTATCTTGCTCTGCCTTTCTCTCTCTTTGCCGGCCCCCTCTCTCTTATTACAGTGGCTTGTGAAAGTATTCACCCCCTTGGCATTTTTCCTATTTTGTTGTCTTACAACCTGGAATTCAAATACATTTTGGGGGTTTGTATCATTTGATTTACACAACATGCCTACCACTTGTGAAACAAACAAGAAATAAGACAAAAAAAACAGAAAACCTGAGCGAGCATCAACCCCCTCCCCCCAAAAGTCAATACTTTGTAGAGCCACACACATTTTGCAGCAATTACAGCAGCAAGTCTCTTGGGGTATGTCTCTATAAGCTTGGCACATCTATCCACTGGGATTTTTCCCCATTCTTCAAGGCAAAACTGCTCCAGATCCTTCAAGTTGGACAGGTTCCGCTGGTGTACAGCAATCTGTAAGTCATACCACAGATTCTCAATTGGATTGAGGTCTGGACTTTGACTAGGCCATTCCAAGACATTTAAATGTTTCCCATTAAACCACTCGAGTGTTGCTTTAGCAGTATGCTTAGGGTCATTGTCCTGCTGGAAGGTGAACCTCCGTCCCAGTCTCAAATCTCTGGAGACTGAAACAGGTTTCCCTCAAGAATTTCCCCATATTTAGTGACATCCATCATTAATTCTGAACAGTTTCCCAGTCCCAGTCCCTGCCGATGAAAAACATCCCCACAGCATGATGCTGCCACCACCATGCTTCACTGTGGGGATGGTATTCTCGGGGTGATGGGAGGTGTTGGGTTTGTGCCAGACATAGCGTTTTCCTTGAAGGCCAAAAAACTCACATTTTTGTCTCATCTGACCAGAGTACCTTCTTCCATATGTTTGGGGAGTCTCCCACATGCTTTTTAGCGAACACCAAACGGGTTTGCTTATTTATTTCTTTAAGCAATGTCTTTTTTCTGTCCACTCTTCCGTAAAGCCCAGCTCTGTGGAGTGTACGGCTTAAAGTGGTCTTATGGACAGATACTCCAATCTCCGCTGTGGAGCTTTGCAGCTCCTTCAGGGTTGTCTTTGGTCTCTTTGTTGCCTCTCTGATTAATGCCCTCCTTGCCTGGTCTGTGAGTTTTGGTGGGTGGCCCTCTCTTGGCAGGTTTGTTGTGGTGTCATATTCTTTTTTTACAACCCAATCCTGATCTGTTCTCCACAACTTTGTCCCTGACCTGTTTGGAGAGCTCATTGGTCTTCATGGTGCCTCTTGCTTGGTGGTGCCCTTTGCATAGTGGTGTTGCAGACTCTGGGGCCTTTCAGAACAGGTGTATATATACTGAGATCATGTGACAGATCAAGTCCACCTGTGTGCAATCTAATTATGTGACTTCTGAAGGTAATTGGTTGCACCAGATCTTATTTAGGGGCTTCATAGCAAAGGGGGTGAATACAAATGCAACCATCACTTTTCTGATTTTTTATTTTTTGAAACAAGTAATTTTTTTCATTGCACTTCACCAATTTGGACTATTTTGTGTATGTCCATTACATGAAATCCAAATAAAAATGTATTTAAATTACAGGTTGCAATGCAACAAAATAGGAAAAACGCCAAGGGGGTGAATACTTTTGCAAGGCACTATATCTCTCTCTGCTGCCCCCCTCTCCCTCTCTATGCCCCCCTCTGTCTCTTTCTTCACCTCTCTTTCTCAATGCCCCCCCTTCTCTCTATCCCCTCTCTCTCTCCCCTCCACTCTCTCTCTCCCCTCTCTCTCTCTCTCTCTAGCATGTCAGTCAGTAGAGGATTGCCCAGGAAAGAACTCCCCATGAGACACAATGCTGTGTGCCACAATTCCCCCAACGCTTAGACAAATCCCCCAACACCTGCTCCTCAAATCCTTCATGCACACACAATCATATTCACAAACATATTCACAACCATATTCACAAGAGGGATAACAGCAGCTATGTGTCTAAAAAGCAAAAAGGCAAATTAATCTAGTTTAACATTACATCTGATTACAAAGCAACAGCAACATATTTCCGTCTGTTCAAAGGTTTATTGGCTGGGGGAATGGATATGCTGGTTGCAGGCATCATTGCAGGAATATTTTCAGACTGGCAGTGTGTAACGATCGTCGTCATATTCCTCCTCCTCGGATGAGGAGGAGCATGGATCAGACCAACACGCAGCGAGGTATGTGGACATAATGATTTATTAGACAAAACGACGAAACACAAAATAACACTTTAGAAAACAAAATAACAAAACGAACTAAACAGACCTAAACTTACGAACTTACATGAAACGAAGAACACACGAACAGGAACAGACAAACCGAAAACAGTCCCGTGTGGTAACATGTACTGACACGGAAGACAACCACCCACAACAAACAATGTGAAACAACCTACCTTAATATGACTCTCAATCAGAGGAAACGCCAAACACCTGCCTCTAATTGAGAGCCATACCAGGCAACCCATTAACCCAACATAGAAAACACATAACATAGACTACCCACCCAAAACTCACGCCCTGACCAATTAAACACATACCAAACAGAAAACAGGTCAGGAACGTGACAGAACCCCCCCCTCAAGGTGCGAACTCCGGGCGCACCCCTACAACTCAAGGGGAGGGTCTGGGTGGGCATCTGTCCGCGGTGGCGGCTCCGGCGGTGGACGAGGACACCACTCCACCACTGTCTTTGACCCTCTCCTTCGCGTCCTTTGAGTGGCGACCCTTGCCCCCGACCATGGTCCAGGAACCTTCACTAAGGCCCCTCCTACATAGAGGAGACAGCTCAGGACAGAGAGGTAGCTCAGGACAGAGAGGTAGCTCAGGACAGAGAGGTAGCTCCGGACAGAGAGGTAGCTCCGGACAGAGAGGTAGCTCCGGACAGAGAGGTAGCTCCGGACAGAGAGGTAGCTTAGGACAGAGGGACAACTCTGTACTAATGGCAGCTCCGGACTGAGTGGCAGCTCCAGACTGAGTGGCAGCTCCGGACTGGGTGGCAGCTCCGGACTGGGTGGCAGCTCCGGACTGGGTGGCAGCTCCGGACTGGGTGGCAGCTCCGGACTGAGTGGCAGCTCCGGACTGAGTGGCAGCTCCGGACTGAGTGGCAGCTCCGGACTGAGTGGCAGCTCCGGACTGAGTGGCAGCTCCGGACTGAGTGGCAGCTCCGGACTGAGTGGCAGCTCATGACTGGAGGGCAGCTCATGACTGGAGGGCAGCTCATGACTGGAGGGCAGCTCATGACTGGAGGGCAGCTCATGACTGTAGGGCAGCTCATGACTGTAGGGCAGCTCATGACTGTAGGGCAGCTCATGACTGGAGGGCAGCTCATGACTGGAGGGCAGCTCATGACTGGAGGGCAGCTCATGACTGGAGGGCAGCTCATGACTGGAGGGCAGCTCATGACTGGCTGGCGGTTCTGGCAGCTCCTGACTGGCTGGCGGTTCTGGCAGCTCCTGACTGGCTGGCGGCTCTGGCAGCTCCTGACTGACGGACGGCTCTGGCGGCTCCTGACTGACGGACGGCTCTGGCGGCTCCTGACTGGCGGACGGCTCTAATGGCTCGGGACAGACGGGCGGCTCTAATGGCTCGTGGCAGACGGATGACTCAGAAGGCGCTGGGCAGACGGATGGCTCAGAAGGCGCTGGGCAGACGGATGGCTCAGAAGGCGCTGGGCAGACGGATGGCTCAGAAGGCGCTGGGCAGACGGATGGCTCAGACGGCGCTGGGCAGACGGATGGCTCAGACGGCGCTGGGCAGACGGATGGCTCAGACGGCGCTGGACAGACGAATGGCTCAGACGGCGCTGGGCAGACGGATGGCTCAGACGGCGCTGGGCAGACGGATGGCTCAGACGGCGCTGGGCAGACGGATGGCTCAGACGGCGCTGGGCAGACGGATGGCTCAGACGGCGCTGGGCAGACGGATGGCTCAGACGGTGCTGGGCAGACAGATGGCTCTGACCTGCTGAGGCGCACAGTAGGCCTGGTGCGTGGTGCCGAAACTGGAGGCACTGAGCTTGAGACACGCACCACAGGGAGAGTGCGTGGAGGAGGAACAGGGCTCTGGAGACGCACTGGAAGCCTGGTGCGTGGTGTAGGCACTGGTGGTACTGAGCTGGGGCGGGAAGGTGGCGCCGGATATACCGGACCGTGCAGGCGTACTGGCTCCTTTGAGCACTGAGCCTGCCCAACCTTACCTGGTTGCATGTTCCCCGTAGCCCGTCCAGTGCGGGGAGGTGGAATAACCCGCACTGGGCTGTGTTGGCGAACCGGGGACACCATGCGTAAGGCTGGTGCCATGTACACCGGCCCGAGGAGACGTACTGGAGGCCAGATATGTTGAGCCGGCTTCATGGCACTTGGCTCAATGCTCACTCTAGCCCGGCTAGTGCGGGGAGGTGGAATAACCCGCACCGGGCTATGAACACGTACAGGAGACACCATGCGCTCTACTGCGTAACACGGTGTCTGCCCGTACTCTCGCTCTCCACGGTAAGCCCGGGAAGTTGGCGCAGGTCTCCTACCTGACTTCGCCACACTACCCTTTAGCCCCCCCCCCCCCAAGAAATTTTTGGGTTGTACTTGCGGGCTTCCAGCCTTGCTTCCGTGCTGCCTCCTCATATCGTCGCCTCTCCGCTTTAGATGCCTCCAGCTCCGCCTTGGGACGGCGACACTCCTCTGGCTCTGCCCAGGGTCCTTCTCCGTCCAGAATCTCTTCCCATGTCCAATCCTCCTTGACCCACTGCTGCTGTCGTTGCTGTCCGTTAACCCGCTGCTTGATCTGGGTTTGGTGGGTGGTTCTGTAACGATCGTCGTCATATTCCTCCTCCTCGGATGAGGAGGAGCATGGATCAGACCAACACGCAGCGAGGTATGTGGACATAATGATTTATTAGACAAAACGACGAAACACAAAATAACACTTTAGAAAACAAAATAACAAAACGAACTAAACAGACCTAAACTTACGAACTTACATGAAACGAAGAACACACGAACAGGAACAGACAAACCGAAAACAGTCCCGTGTGGTAACATGTACTGACACGGAAGACAACCACCCACAACAAACAATGTGAAACAACCTACCTTAATATGACTCTCAATCAGAGGAAACGCCAAACACCTGCCTCTAATTGAGAGCCATACTAGGCAACCCATTAACCCAACATAGAAAACACATAACATAGACTACCCACCCAAAACTCACGCCCTGACCAATTAAACACATACCAAACAGAAAACAGGTCAGGAACGTGACACAGTGCAACTGTAGTGTAGTTTCAGCACTGGTAAAATAGGGTGGTAAAATGTGAGCAGTAGGATATTAGTTTGGACCGGAGCAGACAACAGACCCTGTCTCAATGGTAGCATAAACAACCATATGGAAAATCCTGGAGAGAACACTTTACCAACATAAATCTGGCCACTGTATCGAGCTGCAGCTTAGTGGCTGTGGTAACGCCTGGAGGGGTGGCAGAGGCAATTGATTCTGAAAGTGGCTGTCTGAGGCTGATGCTGATGGCTGCTTCCAGCACTGTGAAGTAGAGTAGTGACATTGGGTTTGTTTTTTATGAAGGTGTTGGATTGCTAAAATATTGACCAACTACAATGCATTGTGTGCTGGAGCAGAAAAAGCTTGAGCACCAGTGGGAAGAGGATGAGGAGGAGGGATGTTTTATTTCCGAGCCCATCTTTCTCCAGTGATCATCCCCTGTGTGATGGCTTCATGATTTATAATAATGCTCAGTGGAGGCTCTGCTGAGGCCCTTCCGCTCTGGCACCGCCCGGCCTTGGTGAGAAACCGCTTAGAAACCTCTTTACGGCTCTGTAGAAGGTAGATATCAACAAACAGGCGGGGGCAGCCTGAAAGCAAACCATCAAACAGGAGAGATTGCAGCGCAAAGGAGGAAACAGGCAAAGCCACAGAGACAGTCGACAGTCCAATCAGCGGGCGTTTCTCTTATATGATAGAGCCTAATTTCCTCGTTCGTTGACTTCCTAATTAATTCCTAATGCACATTGGGAGGGAGATAGCTAGGGGCTCAGTATTGGCTACAGAATAGACACATTGTCAATCCTAAATTACATGTGTCTGTACCAGCTCACCTGCTAATCCAAGCTGACATTCTTTCTCTCCAAGCTTCATCTTTCCATCACTCTATTGTTTGGTTTAAGTCGTCAGAAATATTTCAGATTGAAAAGATCACTCCATGATGAGCACACTAGATCGACACATGAGAGAGAACTCAGGCCTCTGAGGCTAGCCTTTCAACTATGTATCTTCAAAGTGCTTTTGGTCTGACATTCAGTCCCACCAGCTTCCACGACAGACACACGGCTTCTTTATATGACGTCCGGCACGTCCCCTGTGATGTCCCACAGAAAGACATTACCACAAATACACCAGAGGTGAAATATGGCCAAGAACATATTAAGAATGTGTGTGAATGTGTACAATGCAGACAATGGATGGGTTTATGAATATACCACTTAAAATTATGTATAAGGAATATTTATTTTACAGCATTTAGTATGATGATAACTTGCTGGTGTACTGTACAAATCTGGAGGACTGCTGTTATGTAGATTGAAATTGTCTTGGACAGGCAACTCGTTCTTACATAGCAACACAACCAGGAGTATCATAAGCTGCAAAATAGAAAGAAGAAGGGAGGCATTTTATCACAAAGGGAGAATTAACTTCAAAGGGACTGAAAATGTCCATGTGGAATATAGGCATGGAGATAAATAATTCATGGGTAATTCCTCCACCAGAGTAATGTGCTGACCGAATTTGTCGCAGACTGTATGAATACATAAGTTGTGTGTTCGCAATCACGTGGTTAAGGTCTCTGCATTCAGATGGTGTGGTTTCTATTTGCCGTTGCACCAAGTGAAACTATGTAACTTACACTCGCTTCACGGTAAATTAATTATAAGGCAGTTTGCCTTGAGAGGGAAAATAGAGGAGGCTTGATACTGCTGCTGGAAAATGTATCTTTCCTGTCTCTGACTGACTTGAAGGCTACGGTAGTAGAGAGGGGGGAATGAGAGGGGGAAGAGGTAGAAGGAGAGGGGGGGGTGGGGTGGGCAGAGAGGGGAAGAGGTCGAAGGAGAGGGTGAGGGGAGTGGAAAGGGTGAAGGAGAGGGTGGGGTGGGCAGAGACGTGGAAGAGGGCAAAGGAGAGTGTAAGGGGAGGGGAGAGGGAGGGGAGTGAAGAAGGTGAAGGAGTGGGGGGAGAGGGAAAGGGGAGCTGGAGGCTGTGCAGACATTCTGCTGTTCTAAAAGTCTGTCCTGCTGTCAGTCTTGGGCGAATGCATCTTTAAGAGCTGTCATTTAGATGGAAAGGAAGGCAGTCAGCAACAACAGCAGTGTGCTTGTTAGAGGGCGGCAGGCAACCCTATAGTAGATGTTGCCACTAACAATGTGTGCTTGTTAGAGGGCGGCAGGCAACCCTATAGTAGATGTTGCCACTAACAATGTGTGCTTGTTAGAGGGCGGCAGGCAACCCTATAGTAGATGTTGCCACTAACAATGTGTGCTTGTTAGAGGGCGGCAGGCAACCCTATAGTAGATGTTGCCACTAACAATGTAGGACTCTTTTCAGACTCATCACAGAGTGGCCTTGCTTGGCTGAGCTTTTCTCAACGACTTACAGAAATGCTCTGCTCGAGAGGAAATTATCAAATAAACAAAATGATTTAAGGATGGTACTTGGATTAGATTTTCAGCTGCAGGGACAGCAGAGTTTGAAAATGAGACTTGGTTACAATGTGTTCTCTTGGTTAACTTGGCTTGCTACTGTTAACATCTGTCTCTGCTGCCCTTTTGGTTGCAATGCCTCATTCAGTTGTCTCATTGTTGTGGTCTGTAATCATCTAGTTAATTAGACCAATTGAACTATGCTCTTTAGACCGCTGGAAAAATATCATGTGTTGTACCAGCCAGTGTTAAACCACCTGAGATCAGAATACATTAGTACTGAGTCCAAAGTAGGGACAACTATAATGTCCGAACATCAGGTGAAAAATCAAGAAATACCTGCATGGTTTCAGATGCACACATTGTTTATTGAGTGCAACATTGTCTTTTGTACCACAAACGAACACATGACAATCTCTGGATTTGGGTACACTGCGTTTGAACTGAACAGTGGGTGAAACAGTCAATTCAAATGTATCATTTAGCCGACAAAATTATGGCTGCATGTTTTCCTGAATGTGTTGTAATTAGTCAGGTTTTATAGTGATGCAAAGTAGCTGAAGAGGCTCCATTCATATGAGTGAAAAAGGCTCTGTCTATCTAGAGAGTCCCTCTAATGAAAACAAAATGCTAAATACGTCTTTGAGTGGAATAAATTCAGCTCTGCTGGTGTGCTGAGAATCTGTTCATTTTCCTCCATTTGATGGAACTGTTTGCTTTCTCCAAAGGGAGGCCTCGTCTCAAGGTTGTTTTATTTCTCAACTTTACTCAGTGAATGTTGCGTTAATCTTACTCTTACTCTATAATCCCCCACCTCCCCTCTGCTTTCATTATTCTGTGTTTGTGCGTGTGTGTACATGCACTTGTGTGTTTGCATGCGCTTTCCGTGAGTGCTTCTGTGTGTGTGTGTGGTGTGTGTAGACTAAGGTCTATGCAAGTCTGATACATTAGCCTTTATGGCGGACTGATTCAGAACTAATGTGGGCCCTGCTCTGCTGCTGTTGCTGCTCTGGCCACATCCTCTAGGGACTACCTCAACAGGATGGGGATTAACTTGTGGGGACAAACTCAGCAGGGTGGGGACTAACTCATGGGGACCAACTCAGCAGAATGTGGACTACCTTATGGGACTACCTTTTGGGGACTAATTCAGCAGGATGAGTACTCCTTCATGGGGACTAACTCAGCAGGATGGGGACTACCTCATATGGGAGTAACTCAGCAGGATGTTAATTTTACAATCTAAACAGTGATTATTCTCTCTGCTAAGTTTACCTGGAGTCAACATAGGAACCCCAGACTAAATGCAAGTCAGGGAATCGATTACTTGAACAAATAATGCTTGTAGATTAACTACTGTTAATGTGGCGGGACTTACAGTGCATGAACCAATGAGAGTTAAGAATTCTGTTGTAATACTGTTTTGGTAGTCTATTGGCTCAAAATAAGCTGTGATATACAGTCTCAGTCAAAAGTTTTTGGACACACCTACTCATTCCAGGGTTTTTCTTTATTTTACTATATTCTACATTGTAGAATAATAGTAAAGACATCACAATTATGAAATAACACATGTGGAATCATGTAGTAACCAAAAAAGTGTTAAACAATCAAAATATATTTTAGATTTGAGATTCTTCAAAGTAGCCACCCTTTGCATTTGTGACAGCTTTGCACACTCTTGGCATCCTTGAATGGCAGGTAGCCTGGATTGAACCTTTCTGGATTGAATGCCCGAGCAGACAAGGTACAAATCTGTCGATCTGCCCCTGAGGCAGTTAACCCCCAACAACAACTATTCCCCAGGCACCGATGATGTGGATGTTAATTAAGGCAGGCCCCCGCACCTCTCAGAGGGGTTGGATTAAATGCGATTAAATATTTCAGTTGAAAGCATTCAGTTGTACAACTGACTAGGTATCCTCCTTTCCAACCCCCCTCTTTTTCTCTGCTGTAGACTATCTATAGCACGGCAGACTATCATATTAGATGTGGAATGGTTGTCATGCTTTGAAAAATGTCATACCATATTAAGTGAGAGGGCCTTTAAGTATGATTTATCTTAGACGGGGAAAGAACAGGGAGAGGCATCTCTGACAGTGATTGTGTGTTGATAAACCATTCGATAAGGCCTTTAGTCGATGTTGCGATGTCCTGGATATGCTATAAAACCTGGCATTCCTCTTAAATCACAACACAAGTGGGATTAGATGTTGGCCACTCTTAAGTGTCATCAGTGAGCTCCGAGGGCTTTGTTGAGGACATGACAAACGAGCGCATAAATTCAAGTGGTGCGTGACGTACGGGAGACAGAGATGAGAAAGTGTCCTGGGGAGGGTTTTGTATCCAGTCTAGATGAGACGAGGCTGTTTAGACCTCATACTTTAACTACCCTCTGCTGCTGGTTGTGATGGTCTACTTATTGTGGACACTTTAATGTTGATCTTATCAGGATAATTTCATCTTTACCTGGTTTATTTTATTGGTTGAGATATATTTTACTTTTGCGGTCTCATGACAATAACATCTCTCCTATTCTCTCCCTTTCCCTCCCTCTCTCTCTTGTTCTCTCCCTCTCTGTGTCTTTCTTTCTCCTGCAGCCTGAAGAATCAGATATGTGTCCAGTGATTCTTGAAGAACAAAATAAACCATTGGATTGATGTCAGACAAGCTGTGGTCAGCTTGCCCCGCTTTTTCTGCCTCTGCTCTGCTTTCTCTCTCTACCACACACACACACACACACACACACACACACACACACACACACACACACACACACACACACACACACACACACACACACACACACACACACACACACACACACACACACACACACACACACACACACACACACACACTCTGTCTCTCTCTGTCTCTCTGTCTCTCTGTCTCTCTCTGTCTCTCTCTGTCTCTCTCTGTCTCTCTCTGTCTCTCTCTGTCTCTCTCTCTCTCTCTGTCTCTCTCTCTCTCTCTCTCTCTCTCTCTCTCTCTCTTTGTCTCTTTGTCTCTCTCCCTGTCTCTCTCCGTGGCCCTGCTGGCATACAGTAGGAGAACAAGGGATTTTGTAATGCTCCATCTCCACAGCATCTCTCTCACATGTCAACGTAAAGCTTCTGCAGAACTCTTATCATTTTGGCCGTGTGATCATCAACATTCCACACTAACAGATTTTCAGTATGTTTAAAGACAATGGTCCAACAGCATAAAAGTTGATCGTATAAAGGAACGGTCCCCTCAATGCATGATGAAACGAACAACCTGCAACTTCATGCTAACTATGCTTTTTGCTTTAGCTGTGTTAGAGAGAGGAATACTCTGTGGCATTTTGACTTGAGGAATACATCGTTTTTTGTAGTTTCTTTACCCTGAAACAGAAAATGTATAAGAGAACTTATATGTAGGTAATATATTGTTTTTAGATTTTATTTATGAATAATTTATTTTATCAATTGTATTTGGATTGCCATCAGAATTAGTTTTTTCTTTCAGAATAATGTATAACATTATAATAATGGTTTAATGATTGGGTCTACAGTATGCTACAGTATGTATTACCATACAATCTTACAATAACATAATATCCCTGGTGGACAAAAGGTTTTGTTGGCAATAATAATGAGAGTTTGAGAAATGCCTTTGAACATAATATATATTTTTTAATTTTTGGAATTGATCTTTCTGCGTCCCTAGCACTCTTGGAAGGAGAACCTAGATAGGGATCTATGTTGTCAGTGTTCCAGGTCTCAACATGTGTTCTCTGTTCCTCCATGTGGTTTTGAGGTTCATATGTGGTCTTCGTCTCAGGGAGGTCCCATTGATTACTATTGTTCAGATTCATGATTCAGATTCATGAACTGTTTTAAAATATTACTACGTTCGTGTTCACTGAATTCATTCCAAAAAAGCCTTTTAGAATATGTAAGTAATACAGCCAATTACAGTAAATTTGAATCAAACCATGTTATTCTGTAATGGTGTAAAACATTGCTGTTATGATGATGATGTCTTATTCAGAGATGGAGAGTATTTAAAAAGCAATCCAACTTTAATATACAACCTTATTACAACATTCTGTAGCAACTCTTTCATTCTAATATGTTATATGAACATCAAAGCTACGTTATGACAGTGGTTCCTGTTGCCATAGCAGGTATTTTAGTAGAAATGTCTATTTGTTCTTACTGTTGTGGATTAAACAGTTTATTGGTAATTGGGAAAGCAGATGTATCTTTATACAGATATAAGTTATTTATTTTCCTGTCAGTACAGTGCAGTCAGTGTCTGTCGACAGCAAAGATGTGTTTGATCAATAGCCTTGATAAATGTGTTAAAATGTATTTTTGTGCTAATTTATAAATAACTGATCTGTTTGTTTTGAAAGTACCAACGTCTGGAATTGTTACACCAGTTGAAACCAAGCCTTTTTAGATGTTTTGATAAGACTTCAACCGTTTTTATTTACTGCTTACTCAACAACAACAAAACACCAAAGCATGTTCATGGGCGTTAGAGAGAGATGGAGAGAGAAACTCACAAACATACAACAAATATTTCTGAATTCCACACCAACTGAAGCTGGCTCAACTGAGAGCCATCCGCCTTGTGAGATGCCACAGGCAAAAAAAATACAAAAGAATGTACAAAGTGTTTTTACTATTACAAGCAACTTATCATGTACTCTGTGCACGAATGATTTACTAATTAATGCAACTCTGCAATCCACTGAATTGCTTTGCTCAACCCAGGTCATAACGTTACATTCTGCCCAACTTTTGCATTGGATCTAGTGTCTCTCCCTCGATCTCCAGAGGAATGCCACATCTCATACACCCTACTCACTTTGTGCGCTCTCTGGGTTATGTACTATACTGTGTCTGAAAAAGAATAAAAAGACACTTGCAACTATACTATACCACCTGTCCAGTCGTGTTGCTTTGTTCCGCCTATGTTTTCCTCCGAGCTGGCATTCTTATCCGCAAAGTTAACATGCCCCATTTCTCAAAGGAAAATCGATTTTCACAGTTGACTGAAGATAGAGAATTCCTGAATAGTGTTGTCATCCTCTGCTGTACCATTCCATATCAATATCAGGAGACATGGCAGTGAGCAATAAGAGTTACTACCCATCACATGCTTTTTACTGAGTAAGATACAGTGCTTCTATATGGAGGTGGTTGCATTCCCATCGCCTGTCAGGGTCTAGACACCTCTGGTGAATACAACCTCTGTTCTTATCTAACCCTAGAGCTGAGCTGACTCTTTTGTCTGAAGGAGTACCACCGGTATTCCTCTATCTGCTATTCCCCTGGAATCAAAGTCAACCAGCTACAATATATAAACAAAAGTATGTGGACACCCCTTCAAATTAGTGGATTTGGCTATTTCAGCCACAACCGTTGCTGACAGGTGTACACAGACATGCAATCTCCATAGACAAACATTGACAGTAGAATGGCCTTACTGAAGAGCTCAGTGACTTTCAATGTGGCACTGTAATAGGATGCCTCCTTTCCAACAAGTCAGTTTGTAAAATTTCTGCCCTGCTAGAGCTGCCCCGGTCAACTGTAAGTGCTGTGAAGTGGATGTGTCTAGGAGCAACAACGGCTCAGCCGCGAAGTGGTAGGTCTCACAAGCTCACAGAACGGAACCGCCGAGTGCTGAAGCACGTAGCGCATAAAAATGGTCTGTCCAGTGTTGCAACACTCACTATCGAGTTCCAAACTGTCTCAGGAAGCAATGTCAGCACAATAACTGTTCGTCGGGAGCTTCATGAAATTAGTTTTGATGGCCGAGCATCTGCCCACAAGCCTAAGATCACCATGCGCAATGCCAAGCGTCAGCTGGAGTTATGTAAAGCTCGCCGCCATTGGACTCCGGAGCAGTGGAAACGCGTTCTCTGGAGTGTTGAATCACGCTTCACCATCTGGTAGTTTAACAGACAAATCTGGGTTTGGCGAATGCCAGGAGAAAGCTACCTGACCCACTGCGTAGTGCCAACTGTAAAGTTTGGTGGAGGAGGAATAATGGTCTGTTCGACAATGTTCAAACATCTAGTGGAAAGCCTTCCCAGACGAATGGAGGCTGTTACAACAGCAAATGGGGGACCAACTCCATATTAATGCCTATGATTTAGGAATGAGATGTCCGACGAGCAGGTGTCCACATACTTTTGGTATTGTAGTGTATTTTTTTGATAATTAACTTTTCTAATGAAATGTGCACTACTTTTGACTAGGGCTCATAGACCCATAGGACTCATAGACCCATAGGGCTCATAGATCTATGGGGCTCTGGTCAAACGTAGTGCACCGTAAAGGGATATTTGGGAATGACATTTCTGTGTCCTTACCCATCCACATAGATTATACTCATTAAGCCACACAGACAACGGCAGCTCATCAGTAAAGCCCAAAGTCATTAATTCAGTCTTTTAAAATGTAAATAATAGGATGTAATTGGGAAAGGTCCCAATGGTTTAGCATGAGGAGGCGTGCTGGAGAAAAGAAGAGCATGGATAGGTGCGTTAAAGAGATTCACCGGTACTTTTGTATACTTTTTAGTCAGTTTTTCTGAAGGACACACTCACGAGCCAAAAGTGGCCCCCGCAAATTGTGTACTACATCACATATGTACAGATATGTGCACCGCGTCATTGCTCCCTCTCTCTCTCTCTGCTGTGTCCACTGAGCCGTTGGGTGACCTCATTGGATAACACTAGGCATGCCTCCTGTTAGCTGTCTCATTGGCTAGAATTCAAATTGCTAGGAGGCTGGCCCACGTGGGGGGAAATGTAGGGAAAATGGTGCGGCACAGCTTCAAGAAAACAAATGCTTTCAAACTAGGGATTTCATGGCTAATTGAGGTAAGACATTAATTCTGCTCATAGATTATGCATGTATGAACTACACATTGACACATCCATCCAAAAGCGGGAGGTTTAAAAAATACTTTCTTGGTTGCCAAAGTACCAGAGCACGTCTTTAAGGGATCTTTATTGACATTAGAGGGCCCGGACTCTCTCAAAATAACTTTATATCTCAATTATTACTGACAGTTGCAAGCATGAAATATATATGTAGGCCCATAGATTGTAAAGATGGTTTGGGAACCGATTTTAATAGAGCTGAAAAAGCACACAGTCAGTCAGTCCACTGGGCACAGATGTCAGTTCAACATCTAGTTTTGCTTCTGGTTGTCAACTAACGTGAATTCAACATGATATCACCAAAACAATTCACCATGTCATTGGTTTTAGGTTAAAAGTTGGGTTACAAAAGAAGTTCCGATACGCTGATGACGTTTTTTGTAAATCCAATCAGTTTTCCACATTCATTCATATAATTTTTGTTGTTGAAATTACTTGTAAAGGATGTTGATTCAACAAGTTTTTGCCTGGTGGGAGACGGCCTCTTAGTCCAGTTCACTAAGAATTGTGATTGAATTTAATCAACCACTTATAGTGGCTAAAAAACGATGTGACATTCATATTCCTCGGCTAACTGCACTCAATTAAAGTAATGAAATCATCTGTAATTGGAATGCATACCTAGTAATCAGATATGTCAGATGTGAGAGAATGTGACTCATTGGACCGATGTAAAACCAGTCAGTCAGTGTAGCTACCAGAAATCACAAGCAATGAAATGTAATTTATTCGAGAATGCAATAATATTGTCAGACTATAGTCTACATGGGTAAGTAGCAACACATGGGCAAATAGAGTAGTATAATTTCATGCTGTTTGTTTTTCTCTGGGATGGTTCTGCCTGGATGATCTGGTATGTTCCTCTTTTGAGTAATTATTGGGAAGGGAGGAGAGGTGAGCAGAGGAGAGAGAAGGAAGAACCTGCCTGGAGGCTAGATGCAGGAGGATCAGAGCTGGGAGGGAATGTTGAGGTTAGTTTCTAATAGTTGGCTCCCATTCAGGCCTCACTTTGGGAGAATGAGACAACGGGTGTGTCCCAAATGGCACCATGTTCACTATATAGTGCACTACTTTAGTACATTGGTAGTGCACAATATAGGGGATATAAGTAGTTCACTATAAAGGAAATTGCTAGGGTGCCATTTGGAACGGGGCCAGAGTTATTTTGAGGATTGGGGCTGAGGTGATAATGATCCCAGTTTCCCATTGTGAGCTTAACTTCCACCTACACATCTCTGGATCATCCTACACATCTCTGGATCCACCTAGACATCTCTGGATCCACCTACACATCTATGGATCCACCTACACATCTCTGGATCCACCTAGACATCTCTGGATCCACCTACACATCTCTGGATCATCCTACACATCTCTGGATCATCCTACACATCTCTGGATCCACCTAGACATCTATGGATCCACCTACACATCTCTGGATCCACCTACACATCTCTGGATCCACCTACACATCTCTGGATCCACCTACACATCTCTGTATCCACCTACACATCTCTGGATCCACCTACACATCTCTGGATCATCCTACACATCTCTGGATCATCCTACACATCTCTGGATCCACCTAGACATCTATGGATCCACCTACACATCTCTGGATCCACCTACACATCTCTGGATCCACCTACACATCTCTGGATCCACCTACACATCTCTGTATCCACCTACACATCTCTGGATCCACCTACACATCTCTGGATCATCCTACTGAGAAAGAACAACAGAGAGAAGAAAGAAAATTAACAATCTCGCCTGATAGCAGAAATATCAACAATAAGAAGGAAAGAGGGTCCTTTGATTTGAATTCTAGGATCTGCATGTGAAGGAAGCCAAAATGTAATGTTAAATCAACTACGAGCCAGATACAGACTCCTCTATCCATAGCCAATAGGAATAACTGGACTTGTTTCAAAGAAGAGGGAATTAGAGAGCGATTAAGAAAGCTTAGCAGAATCTTCTTAACTATGCCAATGGCTGAGATTTCATGATTCGAGTGAACATGTGAATCCCGCCTATGCTTTTAAGTTATGCACACATCATCTTTGTGATTACATAGATACTTCCAGGACCGTGCTGTATTAAAAATACTGAGGAGAGATTTGATTCACAGAAATCACAGAGATGTATTGGAAATATCTAAATCACGACATAAAAGGTTTTAAATCAAATGTTCTAAATGTATGCATCTATCTGAAGTATGTGAAAGGCCTAGATGTAACAAAGATTCATAAGTATCTTTTCCTCCAATATTTTTATATAAGGTTGTTAAATAACTATTCAATAAAGTATCATTAATATTAGATGGATCCGCCTGTAGGGAAAACAACCTGTGGCTACCTAGGTTATCCCACTGTCTCACAGCAAATAGTTGACCTTTATCAAACAACATTTTTTTGTTGTCTGCTTGTTTTAGTCAGTTACAAACTTATGTCTAAAGATTACTTTTCAACCTTGCCTAATCCTGAGCTTTCTCACTAAAACATAATATTGTAGGGCTTTCCTCATGACCCTTTTCATGGAGGTGTTAGCAGCCGAGTGAGTGAGTGGAACATTAAGCTAGCCAAGACTAACAACACAAACAAACGGAATATATAGCAGTGGTGTGTATTCTTGGATGTCAAGGGAAGCCAGGCTTCCTCAAAAAATTTATCAAGATTTTTGTTTTTAAACATATAAAATGTATCTTTCATCTCTTTCATCTCTCTGTGTTTCATAATTTTCCTTCAATTCGCAAGAGGCTGAATGTATCTCACAGGAGAAAGCATCCGAGCGAGAAAAACAGCGCCCCTCTGTCTCTGTATGTGTTGCCCATCTATCTGATGCTGTCTGGTCAAAAAGAGTATGACGTTGTTGCCTCCCATAGCGTTGAATGCAAGGGAAGCCAGCAAGCATTTGGCCGCACTTGATAAAAAAAGTGTAAAACAGTAGTCAATCAGTGCTGAGCTAAACTTAACGAGCTCAACTGTGAATGGTCCTGGCGCACCCCAAAAAAGTGTCAAGGGAAGCCAGTTTGGATTTGGCTTCAGACCAATCACAACACATCGAGAGCAAACCGTCATCGACAGAAAACTTGAATTGTTGCATCTCATTGTGTTGTTGTCCTCCCGTGGATGGCTAGCTAGCTCAAGTTGGCCCTTTCCTAAATTACAGTAGCCATGGATGGAGATAGGGATCATTCGCCAGTGCCTAATTTCTCAGTACTGGCCAATGATTATAACAGCAATTCTGATTCAGCCATAAATTCAGCCATTGTTCCCCTGGCCTGAGGTGATGGAAGTTCAATATGTAGATAGATGTAGTCGGCAAATCTTAACTAGCCGTTACCCATGAAAGGAAGTTAGGCTAGCGAGCAAGAATTTTAACCATGTAGCTTAGGACAACAAAAACTAGAAGTATGTACTGTATGACAGAGTCATAGACCGTTCCCTGAACATAAAAGAGAGTAGGATGGCATTGGCGTTTCTCTACAAGTAGGGTGAGTCAATATGTTTTTTCTACTTGCATGAACGCACACACACACACACACACACACACACACACACACACACACACACACACACACACACACACACACACACACACACACACACACACACATAAATTTGAACCATGGACAGCCACATCATATTTAGATTACGTTGAATGGACTAAATCGTTTTTGGTATCTTTAAGTTGTAACTTTATTAAACTAAGCAGAGGTGATTTGATGATGTTGAAACGCTGAATTTGAAATGGTGCTGGAATAGTGGAGGCAGCTCCTGTTTTCTTAGCAACTTTCGTTAACTCTCCGTGGTTCTAAATCAATAGTTGTTTAGTAGTCCAAAAATGTCGCAAATATTAACTTGTTTTACCAGACTGTAGGTCATTTAACTGTTTGTTACATGCAATATGCTTTGTGGACTTCACTGGACAGAGGTTGTAAACCAGTAAACACTTCATAAGCATGTCCTTTTTATTGAGATGGATGGTGACTTTATATCTATGACAGCTGAAGCATAAAATTTTAACTGTATAGTTATTCATTTACAATAGGCAAGTGCTGTTAAAATCTAAATGGTGATGTGATGAGTTTAGAGCATATTAAAGCTTAATTGTTTGATTGGTGGATCGTTAACTCTGGTCATGGCTCAAATAGCTTTGGATGTGGAAAATGTAGCACATATCTCGGCTATGAAATGCCTGCTCTTTGCGAGAAATGAAATTCTCGCTCTACATACAAATTGGATGAAAGTCATCAGAGAAAGTAATGAACATGAATCCATTTTTAATGGGCATTAATAAAATATGTTTTGCCTCATAGTATCCTGAGGCAGAAAAAGCAAGCTCTAAATTTCCCAGAGCAGACCACAACTTCTGCTCTCATTACCTAACCGTATTTCACAGACTAGAGCAACAGAGGAAGGAAATGCACAAGCAAAAAAGAAAACCCAACACACTGCACACGTACTGTACACACACACACTTGAGGAACACAAACCCACACACCCTTGCAAGAACTCGCACGCCACACACACACACATTCCTAAAATCCCTTCATCAGGAAATGTAAAACAGTTGGCAGACAGAGAACGAAAACAAATGCTTACTGTAATGTGAAGTAGTTTTTGGCACAGTGTTGATGTGCAGTGAAATAATCAGACATTATGTTTGTTTACCTCCTGTTTGTACCTTTATGTAAAGCCTTCTGTTTTAATATGACATAAGAAACTAGTTTTGCCATATCCAGGGATGGATGACTGCATATTAAAGCTTAATTATGTATGCATTATGTAACTTTTTGGGTGACCCGGCCAAATTCACATAGAACTGTGAGTTATAGATCTGTCATTCGTATTGAAAACAAGCCTAAGAAGCAGTAGATCTGTCTCTGTGCGCTATTTCGATGCTTCCTGTTCCTAAGTTAAGTTTTTGCATCTTTTACTTTGGTTTTATACACCAGCTTCAAACAGCTGAAACAACAATATTTTTGGTTATTGAAAATATATTTCACAGCGGTTTAAATGTTACAATGATTCTCTACACTATGCATTGCTTGTTTTGTCACATAATCTGAAATTAGGCAAACTATTACAATTTTAGCAACCAAGAAATGACGGAGTGATTTCTGCATAGTCCACCTTTAAAATCAACATCCATTACGTTTTATAACATCCCCATACTGTAGCTCGTGGAGGCAAATTCCTCTACAACTTCAGTGTGCATTAAACATGAAGCATCTTTATTCCATTTCATATGAGTCACATGTCACTGATGACTGGCCAGAAAGGAGGAATAGATTAGTGTCTTTCTAATCCAGTTTGACCTCAAATGGATGCTCCCCAGATTCAACCCCGGGGGGAGTCCGGGTTGTCAAGGTATATCTGTCCAGTCGTCACATTGCCTGTACTTGTATATCTGTCCAGACGTCACATTTCCTGTACTTATCTGTCCAGACGTCACATTGCCTGTACTTGTATATCTGTCCAGACGTCACATTGCCTGTACTTATCTGTCCAGACGTCACATTGCCTGTACTTATCTGTCCAGACGTCACATTGCCTGTACTTATCTGTCCAGACGTCACATTGCCTGTATTTGTATATCTGTCCAGACGTCACATTTCCTGTACTTATCTGTCCAGACGTCACATTGCCTGTACTTATCTGTCCAGACGTCACATTGCCTGTATTTGTATATCTGTCCAGACGTCACATTTCCTGTACTTTTATATATGTCCAGCCGTCACATTGCTTGTACTTGTATATCTGTCCAGCTGTCACATTGCCTGTACTTTTATAGCTGTTTAGCTGTCACATTGCCTGTAGTTGTATATCTGTACAGCCGTCACATTACTTTTACTTGTATATCTGTCCAGCTGTCACATTTCCTGTACTTGAATATCTGTCCAGCCGTCACATTGCCTTTACTTGTATATCTGTTCAGCCGTCACATTTCCTGTACTTGAATATCTGTCCAGCCGTCACATTGCCTTTACTTGTATATCTGTCCAGCTGTCACATTTCCTGTACTTGAATATCTGTCCAGCCGTCACATTGCCTTTACTTGTATATCTGTTCAGCCGTCACATTGCCTGTACTTGTATAACTGTACAGCCGTCACATTATCTGTACTTATATATCTGTACAGCTGTCACATTGCCTGTACTTGTATAACTGTACAGCCGTCACATTGCCTGTACTTATATATCTGTACAGCCATCACATTTCCTGTACTTGAATATCTGTCCAGCCGTCACATTGCCTTTACTTGTATATCTGTTCAGCCGTCACATTGCCTGTACTTGTATAACTGTACAGCCGTCACATTATCTGTACTTATATATCTGTACAGCTGTCACATTGCCTGTACTTGTATAACTGTACAGCCGTCACATTGCCTGTACTTATATATCTGTACAGCTGTCGCATTGCCTGTACTTGTATAACTGTACAGCCGTCACATTGCCTGTACTTATATATCTGTACAGCCGTCACATTGCCTGTACTTATATATCTGTACAGCTGTCACATTGCCTGTACTTGTATAACTGTACAGCCGTCACATTGCCTGTACTTATATATCTGTACAGCCGTCACATTGCCTGTACTTGTATATCTGTACAGCCGTCACATTGCCTGTACTTGTATATCTGTACAGCCGTCACATTGCCTGTACTTGTATATCTGTACAGCCGTCACATTTCTTGTACTTATATATCTGTACAGCTGTCACGCTGCCTGTACTTGTATATCTGTCCAGCTGTCACATTGCCTGTAATTGTATATCTGTCCAGACGTCACATTGCCTGTACTTATATATCTGTACAGCCGTCACATTGCTTGTACTTATATATCTGTACAGCCGTCACATTTCTTGTACTTATATATCTGTGCAGCCGTCACATTTCTTGTACTTGTATATCTGTACAACCATCACATTGCCTGTAGTTGTATATCTGTCCAGCCGTCACATTGCCTGTACTTGTATATCTGTCCAGACGTCACATTGCCTGTACTTATATATCTGTACAGCCATCACATTGCCTGTACTTGTATATCTGTACAACCGTCACATTGCCTGTACTTGTATAACTGTACAGCCGTCACATTGCCTGTACTTATATGTCTGTACAGCCGTCACATTGCCTGTACTTGTATAACTGTACAGCCGTCACATTGCCTGTACTTGTATATCTGTACAGCCGTCACACTGCCTGTACTTGTATATCTGTACAGCCGTCACATTGCCTGTACTTGTATATCTGTACAGCCGTCACATTGCCTGTACTTATATATCTGTACAGCCGTCACATTGCTTGTACTTATATATCTGTACAGCCGTCACATTTCTTGTACTTATATATCTGTACAGCCGTCACATTTCTTGTACTTATATATCTGTACAGCTGTCACGCTGCCTGTACTTGTATATCTGTCCAGCTGTCACATTGCCTGTACTTGTATATCTGTCCAGACGTCACATTGCCTGTACTTATATATCTGTACAGCCGTCACATTGCTTGTACTTATATATCTGTACAGCCGTCACATTGCTTGTACTTATATATATGTACAGCCGTCACATTTCTTGTACTTATATATCTGTACAGCCGTCACATTTCTTGTACTTGTATATCTGTCCAGCTGTCACATTGCCTGTACTTTTATATCTGTCCAGCTGTCACATTGCCTTTACTTGTATAGCTGTCTAGCTGTCACATTGCCTTTACTTGTATATCTGTCCAGCTGTCACATTGTCTGTACTTATATATTTGCGTGTTATTGTTGCCATTCTCTTTGCCTTTTTCCCCCTGTTAATAAACACTCATTCCCATTCTGTGGCCGGTGTTGTCCTAAGAGGTCTGGCTGTCACTGGCCATTAGGATAGCAGGGTAGGCTAGGGTAGTGCAGGCAGGGACGCGAGTCCGGGGGTAAAATGGAGCAGAGCATGGTTCCTTCCTGTGGCTGGCACACACACTGACCCTATACAGGTCTGCAGGGACGCTGCTCCTGTTCTTGGAAAGAGTGTAAATGTAACCCTATACACCTCAGGGCTGGTGGGAAAGCACAGCACAACACAACACTGCTTACAGTATCAAGGGAGTGTGCTGCACTGGGGGCTCCGGTCAAAAGTAGTGCACTTTATAGGGAAAAGGGTGCCATTTGGGATGCACTCCATGCCTTTCGATGAACGAACAGGGACTGGTTGGTTGCTTGATCAGATAAGGGAGGCTTTGTTTTGCTTTTACTCTAAAGCAGTGGAAGGTTATGTAGGGTGACTGGCTAATACACTCCTAGATATCGTTGTCCTTCAACTGCATACATACACTACATGGCCAAAAGTATGTAGACACCCCTTAAAATTAGTGCATTCGGCTATTTCAGCCACACCCGTTGGGTGTATAAAATCGAGCACACAGCCATGCAATCTCCATAAAGAAACATTGGCAGTAGAATGGCCCGTAATAAAGAGCTCAGTGACTTTCAATAAATCACCGTCATAGGATGCCACCTTTCCAACAAGTCAGTTTGTCAAATGTCTGCCCTGCTAGAGCTGCACCAGTCAGCTGTAAAAGCTGTTATTGTGACGTGGAAACATTTAGGAACAACAACGGCTCAGCCACTGAAGTGATAGGCCACACAAGCTCACAGAACGCGACCGCCAAGTGCTGAAACGGGTAGCACGTAAAAATGGTCTATCCTCAGTTGCAACACTCACTACCGAGTTCCAACCTGCCTCTGGAAGCAACGTCAGCACAATAACTGTTAGTCGGAAGCTTAATGAAATAGGTTTCCATGGCCGAGCAGCCACACACAAGCCTAAGATCACCATGTGAAATGCCAAGCGTCGGATGGAGTAGTGTAAAGCTCCGGGGCAGTGGAAACGCGTTCTCTGGAGTGTTGAATCACGCTTCACTCAACTACACAACCATTGCACTTTTTGTCCCCTAAAGGAAACTCAGATGACATGCTTATAAAGCAATTACATTTCTGTTGTACAGGTACGATAGATTTGGGTGAATGTTCTCTCATTTACTCAGACTTAAAGCTTGACATGTTTAATTACATTGTATCTGCCATGCAGCTGGGTCAGCAACACCTACAGGCTGCATGCTAATGTAGGCAAGCCAGCCTTTCCATATGCAAAGCAATTCATTTTTTATGAACATTTCTCCCTTATTTTCCCTTTTAGGCCCTATTTTAATGATTCTTCACGGTGGTGGTGGTTGTTGATATGGAGATAGTCAGTGTGTGGCGGATAAATCTGAGGGTATGCATGTCCTTGCATGCAATGTTTTCAAGCTGTGTGCATTAGGAAGACTGTGGTGTACCTCAGTGAACTGGCAGGAGAAATACTCTCAAACCATTCCAATCATAGATTCATTGATTGCACTGCTCTCATTAGACCCCAGTCTATCCCTACTTCTCACATCTCTCTCATACCATTTTAGCCTACTACTATCTCTATTGAAAAAGAGCTCCATTTGAGCTGCTGTTTGGATTAACATTTTCAACAATTGTATCGCAGAAATGTCATTGTCTATGAACTCATTCTGGGTAATTGTGTAAGGCCTCCTAGTTTCAAGCTTCTTGCCACTGCAATGCTAAACTGGTCTGGAACAACTACTGTACAGTAAACCATGCTACATTTGTTGGCTATGTACAGTATGTGCTGTTTGTCTACTAATTGAAACACTAAATAAATAAAGACAATGAGTGTTTAATGATTGTTTTTTCATCAGCATCCCCTATGTCCACTACTGACACTGTTGTATTCCACCAGCCAGGACAGCCCATGGTATTGATCAGTGAGTGGTCAGTTCCATTGGAATCCTGTAATGACAGCCATAGGAATGACAGCCATGGGAATGACAGCCAAGATGGACTAGCACAGCATGTTGTGACTTGTGTTTGTATATGTGTTGCATGTATGAGTGAGCAACCGTGTGTGTGCGTGCTTGTGTGTGCAGTACTTGATTTGGACTGAAATAAGTTTTGGTACTCATTTTGGCTGCCGGTAGCCTACTGTTTGTATTTAGGTGCAGGAGATCCACAATACTTTTGAGCTAATATTCTATAAGAGGAACAGGAGCTCTAGCAGTAGAACATTGGAGGTATTCAGCTCCGGTGAGCTCCTGCCCAAGTCAAGCACTGTGCATATGTAACAAGTGTGAAATGGCTGGCTAGTTAGCGGGGTGCACTCTAATAGCGTTTCAATCGGTGACATCACTCGCTCTGAGACTTGAAGTAGATGTTTCCCTTGCTCTGCAAGGGCCGTGGCTTTTGTGGAGCAATAGGTAACAATGCTTCAAGGGTTTCAGTTGTTGATGTGTGCAATGGGTCCCTGGTTCGAGCCAAGGTAGGGGCGAGGAGAGGGACAGAAGCAACACTGTTCCCCCTGTGTGCGTGTCTCTGTCTGTCTCTGTGTGTGTGTGTGCGCTCACGTCTGCTTGTGTGTGCATGTGTTGTCTGTGGGTTCCACTCCAGCATAATGACTGGCAGGAGATTTACTGGGCCTGATTTATGCAGCATGTTATCTTCATCTGATTTGGCTCTCAGTCAAATGGGAGAGAGAACATGCTGCTGAAATTTTATATCCATATACATCCATATACAAAATGGTAACATTGACAAATGATTTGCATTTTCATGTTTATTTTCACTTTGTTTTGGTTTTTCCATTTATATTTTGATGTTGGACGTTAGCACATTAGCATGTTGGGCGCACCGATTGGTGTCACCTCATTAGTCAGTATGTATTACACCTGTGCTGACTTGTCATTCTGTGGGTCAGAAGGTGTTTCACTTGTGCTGGCCCAGTGCCCCAGTTGTCTTGTGTCACGTTCCTGACCTGTTTTCTGTTGTTTTGTATGTGTTTAATTGGTCAGGGCGTGAGTTGGGGTGGGTAGTCTATGTTATGTGTTTTCTATGTTGGGTTAATGGTTTGCCTGGTATGGTTCTCAATTAGAGGCAGGTGTGTGTCGTTTCCTCTGATTGAGAGCCATATTAAGGTAGGTTGTTCTCACTGTTTGTTTGTGGGTGATTGTTCCTGTGTCTGTGTATACCACATGGGACTGTTTCGTTTGTTCGTTCATTTTAGGTAGTCTGTTCCTGTTCGTGCGTTCTTCGTCTATATGTAAGTTCGTTTGTTTCAGGTCTGTTGCCTTCGTTTATTGTTTTGTAGTTTGTTCTAGTGTTTTGTCAGTGTTTCGTCTGTTAAATAAATTCAGTATGTATTCATCACCCGCTGCGCCTTGGTCCGTTCAATCACCACAAGACGAACGTAACAGAATCACCCACCAAACCCGGATCAAGCAGCGGGTTAACGGGCAACAGCGACAGCAGCAGTGGTTCAAGGAGGAATGGACATGGGAGGAGATTCTGGACGGAGAAGGACCCTGGGCAGAGCCAGAGGAGTGTCGCCGCCCAAAAGCGGAGCTGGAGGCATCTAAAGCGGAGAGGCGGCATTATGAGGCGCTAGCAAGGCAGAGCGGCTGGAAGCCCGAGAGGCTCACCCAAAAATTTCTTGGGGGGGGGGGCTAAAGGGTAGTGTGGCGAGGGCAGGTAGGAAACCTGCGCCCACTTCCCATGCTTACCGTGGAGAGCGAGAGTACGGGCAGACACCGTGTTACGCAGTAGAGCGCATGGTGTCTCCTGTACGTGTTCATAGCCCGGTGCGGGTTATTCCACCTCCCCGCACTAGCCGGGCTAGATTGAGCATTGAGCCAAGTGCCATGAAGCCGGCTCTACATATCTGGCCTCCAGTACGTCTCCTCGGGCCGGTGTACATGGTACCAGCCTTACGCATGGTGTCCCCGGTTCGCCAACACAGCCCAGTGCGGGTTATTCCACCTCCCCGCACTGGACGGGCTACGGGGAGCATTCAACCAGGTAAGGTTGGGCAGGCTCAGTGCTCAAGGGAGCCAGTACGCCTGCACGGTCCGGTATATCCGGCTCCACCTTCCCGCCCCAGCCCAGTACCTCCAGTTCCAGCACCCCGCACTCGCCTTATGGTGCGTGGCCCCAGCCCAGTACCACCAGTGCCTCCAGTTCCGGCACCACGCACCAAGCCTCCTGTGCGTCCTCAGAGTCCAGTGTGCCCTGTTCCTGCTCCCCGCACTAGCCTTGAGGTGCGTGTCTCCAGTCCGGTACCACCAGTTCCGGCACCACGCACCAGGCCTACTGTGCGCCTCAGCGGGTCAGAGTCATCCGTCTGCCCAGCGCCGTCTGAGCCATCCGTCTGCCCAGCGCCGTCTGAGCCATCCGTCTGCCCAGCGCCATCTGAGCCATCCGTCTGCCCAGCGCCGTCTGAGCCATCCGTCTGCCTAGCGCCATCTGAGCCATCTGTCTGCCCAGCGCCATCTGAGTCATCCGTCTGCCACGAGCCATTAGAGCCGCCCGTCTGTCCCGAGCCATTAGAGCCGTCCGTCAGTCAGGAGCCGCTAGAGCCGTCCGTCAGTCAGGAGCCGCCAGAGCCGCCAGCCAGTCAGGAGCTGCCAGAGCCGCCAGCCAGTCAGGAGCTGCCAGAGCCGCCAGCCAGTCAGGAGCTGCCAGAGCCGCCAGCCAGTCAGGAGCTGCCAGAGCCGCCAGCCAGTCAGGAGCTGCCAGAGCTGCCCTACAGTCATGAGCTGCCCTACAGTCATGAGCTGCCCTACAGTCATGAGCTGCCCTCCAGTCATGAGCTGCCCTACAGTCATGAGCTGCCCTCCAGTCATGAGCTGCCCTCCAGTCATGAGCTGCCCTCCAGTCATGAGCTGCCCTACAGTCATGAGCTGCCCTACAGTCATGAGCTGCCCTACAGTCATGAGCTGCCCTCCAGTCATGAGCTGCCCTCCAGTCATGAGCTGCCCTCCAGTCATGAGCTGCCCTCCAGTCATGAGCTGCCCTCCAGTCATGAGCTGCCCTCCAGTCATGAGCTGCCCTCCAGTCCGGAGCTGCCATTCAGTCCGGAGCTGCCATTCAGTCCGGAGCTGCCATTCAGTCCGGAGCTGCCATTCGTCCTGAGTTGTCCCTCTGTCCTGAGCTACCTCTTTGTCCTGCGCTACCTCTTTGTCCTGAGCTACCTCTTTGTCCTGAACTACCTCTTTGTCCTGCGCTACCTCTTTGTCCTGAGTTGTCTCCTCTATTTTAGAGGGGCGTTGGTGAAGGTTCCTGGACCATGGTCGGGGGCGAGGGTCGCCACTCAAGGGACGCTAAGGAGGGGGACAAAGACAGTAGTGGAGTGGTGTCCTCGTCCACCGCCGGAGCCGCCACCGCGGACAGATGCCCACCCAGACCCTCCCCTTGAGTTTTAGGGGTGCGCCCGGAGTTCGCACCTTGAGGGGGGGGTTCTGTCACGTTCCTGACCTGTTTTCTGTTGTTTTGTATGTGTTTAATTGGTCAGGGCGTGAGTTGGGGTGGGTAGTCTATGTTATGTGTTTTCTATGTTGGGTTAATGGTTTGCCTGGTATGGTTCTCAATTAGAGGCAGGTGTGTGTCGTTTCCTCGGATTGAGAGCCATATTAAGGTAGGTTGTTCTCACTGTTTGTTTGTGGGTGATTGTTCCTGTGTCTGTGTATACCACATGGGACTGTTTCGTTTGTTCGTTCATTTTAGGTAGTCTGTTCCTGTTCGTGCGTTCTTCGTCTATATGTAAGTTCGTTTGTTTCAGGTCTGTTGCCTTCGTTTATTGTTTTGTAGTTTGTTCTAGTGTTTTGTCAGTGTTTCGTCTGTTAAATAAATTCAGTATGTATTCATCACCCGCTGCGCCTTGGTCCGTTCAATCACCACAAGACGAACGTAACATCTTGAGAGATGTGGAGGGTAAACACCTTTAGTTTGCGCTCACTATTTTTTTTTTTTTAAACAATCCTTTATCTGATCTTCCCAGTGTTTTCCACCACTTCTTGGTTTGCTTTCTGTCTTTCAGACTTCTTGGTTTGCTTTCTGTTTCGGTTTTAATTTTGTTTCGTTCTTCTTGGGAAAATTTTGTGGGCACTCATGGTGGGTGTCTTTAAAGTCCCAGTTGTTGCTAGTCAACTTTCAGTGGACACCCCCATGAATGTCTTTCAGAACCCCTTCATTTTTGGCGGCAGGTAGCCTAGTGGTTAGAGCGTTGGGACAATAACCGAAAGGCTGCTAGACTAAATCCCCAAGCCCCTGAACAAGGCAGTTAACTCACTGTTCCTAGGCTGTCATTGTTAATAAGAATTTGTTCTTATCTGACTTGCCTAGTTAAGTAAAGGTTAAATAAAAAATGTAAATGTTGGTTGTTTTTTTGTTAGTTCTGTTAGAGCGACGATTTTTGGTTTCTTGCTGGGAGCGTAACAAAATGGGGGCTCATCTCGAATCCTGTTTCCCATGAGTATGGTAGTCGCTTTAATCACCTACTCTGAAGCTCTGCTGTGCCCAGATATGATTGTTAAAAGTATATTTTGGTGGTAGTTTCTGCCACTGACATCCACCCAGAGGGATTGTTGGAATAATTTAGAAAGTTGCATAAAAACACACAAAAAAAGCCATGGACTGATTTTAAGTTAGATGCATTTGTGTATGACGCTACATGGGAGATGCTAGATAAATGTACGAAGGCGAATCTGCTCGCCATTGCAAAGCATTATGGCATCAGGGTTGCACATGCTGAATCAAAAGAAATAGTCAAAGAGTTAGTCTATACTGACGCGTTGTCAGAAAAGTACCCTAGAGTGTTCCCAGCGTATGCCGTTACATGTGCTATGTCTAAGAAAGTTGCCGGGACCAAGTCTAGTGTTTAGGAGGATGTCAGCAATGCCACCATGTTCGATCTGTCTGAGACATTTATGTGTGATCCTGATTTCGGTTAACCTCCTGAGTTGATCTCTCCTTTGAAAACCCCAAAAGTGAGCGAGTTTGTAGGGACCACTTAAGAAAGAGATGTTCCCTACAATTGACACTTCAATGTCTAGGAAGCAGCTGATTGCTGAACAGCGTAAAGAAGTTTCCCTCTCCCCTCTTTTTGCTGAGATATGTCCAGAGGAGGAGTTTGTATGGGTTACTTTGACAGAGATGATTTTCTGATGAGGAAGAGTGGTAACCACGCCCATTAGTTTTTTTCAGAACCCGTCTTAGAACCCCACCTGTTTCCTTTAAGTTATTATTAGTGACTCTTTGTTAGTTCCCCCTTCTATTTGAATGACCATTGTTGGTTTCTTTCTGGGGAATGTAACAAAGGGAATACTTAGTGTGTTTTCTTCATTCCATAAGCATTTTAATGTAAGCTTACAGATATTTTTGTTGCATATTTCCTAGAAGCATTAGGAAATGATGTTTCTATTAACTTTTAATTCAATCTATATCTAGAGGAATACTACTTAACAGTAAACTCATTGGGAAAGCTCATCTTGTGATTCAATGTTCATCAAAACAAATCAGAATTGGCTGAGAACTGTCCATTTACTAGCTCGGGTATCCAGTGTCCCCATGCAGTGTGCAATAATCAGAGTTCTCCACAGTTTCCAACGTTTCAATTAATCTGTCACTTCCATCTCAGCTGAGCAGGGTGACAGAGAGGAAATAGATAATGTGTAGCTGCACGTGGAAGCTCCTGCTGTACACTCAAACTGTCATCAGGGCGGCAGGTAGCCTAGCGGTTAAGACTGTTGGGCCAGTAACCGAAAGGTTGCTGGTTTGAATCCCAGAGCCGACTCAGTGAAACGTACATTGATGTGCTCTTGAGCAAGGCACTTAACACTAATTGCTCCTGTAAGTTGCTCTGGATAGGCGTGTCTGCTAAATAACTCAAATGTAAAAATACACTTGGGACCTCCATGTTTAGGTTGGTAAGATTTGTGTTTGAGTGTGTTTTTTCTATGTAGTCTTGATTTGGGAAATCCTTTTACCTTTTGTTGAAACCCTCTTAGGGTGCATGAACCGCTAGCGGGACACCTACAACAACATCCGGTGATATTGCAGAGCGCGAAATTCAAAATACAAAAATCATAATATTAAACATTCATGAAAATACAAGTGTCATACATCATTTAAAAGCTTAACTTCTTCCGCGTTGTCAGATTTCAAAAATGCTTTACGGTGAAAGCATACCATGCGATTATCTGAGGACAGCGCCCCACATCAAAATACTTTTTCAACCAGCACAGGCGTCACAAAATCACCAATAGCGATTAAATAAATCACTTACCTTTGAAGGTCTTCCTCTGTTTGCAATCCCAAGGGTCCCAGCTACACAATGAATGATGGTTTTGTTCGATAAAGTCCTTCTTTATATCCAAAAAGTCAGTTTAGTTGGCAGCAATGATCTCAGTAATCCACTCAATCAACATGCATACAAACTAATCCAAAAAGTTACCGGTAAAGTTCGTCCAAACAAGTCAAACGATGTTTCTAATTAATCCTCAGGTACTATAATATCTAAATAAATGATCATATTTAAGATGGAGAATAGTATGTTCAATAAGGAAGATAAATAACAAAGAGCACACACCTTATTCACTTGCCAGCAAGACTACTTTTCTAATGAGAGACACCTTGGAAAAACTACAACTACTTGCTCATTTTTCAAAAACAAGCCTGAAACCCTTTCTAAAGACTGTTGACATCTAGTGGAAGCCATAGGAACTGCAATCTGGGTCCTATATATTTGTATATCCCATAGGCTAGCATTGAAATGGCCTGTGACCTCAAAAAAAAAGATCCAGGTGAATTTTCCTCGGGTTTTCTCCTGCCATATCAGTTCTGTTATGCTCGCAGACATTATTGTAACAGTTTTAGAAACTTCAGAGTGTTTTCTATCCAATGCTAACACTTATATGCATATCCTAGCTTCTGAGCCTGAGTAACAGGCAGTTTACTTTGGGCACGTCAGCCATCCGAACTTCCGAACAATAACCAGTATGCCGAAGAAGATTTATTAAAGATAGAGCCAACCGGTACCCAAGCTCCTTTACCTTGGGTTAAAGAGAGCCAGGCCGAGTTCCAGCACAGAGTAGGATAGATAGAAATGTTCTTCAAAAGTACTACTACTTACCCCAGAGGTTCCCAAATTAGGGGTCACAACTCCATGTGGGGTTGCCTGATATGGAATGGGGTCTATATTATAATATCGTCTTTGTATCTCAAAATCATTGTAATTTGGTTAACCTTATAAATCTAAATTAAAATTATTCAAAGATAAAATTCAACCAGGGAAAATGGGAAAAGGCCACTCTTGACAGTTGCACTTGAATCATTCCCATGGTGAATGGCTAGGCCTGCTACGCTATGAAGCCACACACTATTGCAGAGACTTTGATATTACCGGCTGCAATTGACATTGTGAAAAGAATGTTTGGGGAGACAGAGGCACAGAAACTCACAGCAATACCTTTGTCAGATAAAACTGTTCAACAAATAATTTATGCTATTGCTAGCAATCAAGAGGAAACTGACTGAACGATTCAAACTCCACAGGTTATGCTCTCCAAATGGACGTTAGCTGTGAGATGCCGAGATGCCCATGCATTGACTTTTGCTTGCTATACATGTCGGGGGATGCTATTCATGAGGACATATTGTTCTGTCTCATGATTCCTGAGCATGAAACGGCACAGGGGATGTTCAGTGTGTTGCGTGGCCATATTGACGAAAAACAGATTCCATGGGATCGATTGGTGAGCTTTTGCATAGATGTGGCTCCATCTATGGTGGGACTCTGGGCAGGCCTCTGTACTCTAGTTATGAATGTGTCTCCCTCTACCATATGGACACATTGTATGATACACCGAGAGCAACTGGCAGCAAAAGAGCTGAGCACAGAACTCGGCAATATACTGCAGCAAGTAACTTCGATTGTAAACTACAGCAAAACTATGTGGCGATATGGGATAAGTGGATGACAATGTTCAATTTCACACGAGGCTTGGTGGTTATCCAGAGGGAGTGTTGGAATGATTTTTCGCATTGAGAGAGGAACTGTTGTCATTCACAATGGGTGTAAAAAAACAGACTTGTTTGACTTTCTGTGTAATGAAAAGAAAATGTGTCTCCTTGCCTATGTAACAGACATATTTGGGAAACTGAACATAAGCATGCAGGGGAAATACAAAAACATTCTACATATGAGTGACCGAATCAGTGGATTCAGAGGAAAGAATTCTTATTGGAGAGAGTCTTTCAAAAGTGAACCATGCCCCCTTCCCTTGGCTGGGCATGTTTCTAACAGAAAACAGCATCAGTAAGTGTCCCACACGAGTGATGACTGCTCACCTCCAACACTTGGAAGAGCACTTTGGGACCTACTTCCCAATCCATTCGACTGTGATCCTGGCTCTGTTGACATGCTGGTAAGTGAAATCAAACGTCTGATCGAGCTGTAATGTGACTGATTGTGTTCATGGGTCACAACTGAGGAGTTTTTGTTCCTGACTCAAAGGGAATACCCTGCTGCCGCCCTCTCAGCATTAATGCAGCGTTCAAAACAACTGAGAACTCGGAACTGGGAATTCGGAATTCTCCGACTTCCGACTTTAGTGCATTCAATACAACTGTGAACCCGTAAAAACATGAGCGCCGACTGGGAAAAATTGTTTTGAACCGTCAACCAACTCAGAATTCAAACTCGGGAACTCTGGCCTCTTTCTAGAGCTGCGACTTTCCGACCTGAAGATCACTGACGTCATGATATTTTTCAGAGTTCCCAGTTGTCTTGAAAGCACTATAAAACTCATGGTACCCTTCCCCAGCTCATATCTGTGTGAAGCTGGATTCAGTGCTCTCGTCTGCATTAAAACCAAATATTGATCCAGGTTGTGTGTGACAGCAGAGTTGAGTTGCACACTGTCGACCACACCCCCTGACTATGAGATGCTCTGACACAACATACATCAAGCACACCCATCTCAGTAGTGGTGGTGAGATAAGATACATTATGTCAGACTAATTTGCAATTGACTGTCATATTCCCACATTAAAAATATGTGATGGTGAGTTGAGAAGACAATCAGAAATACTGTTAGAATGTTTTCTATTGACTGCCATAGCCCGAAATAAAAAAGTAAACATTGGCTGTTAATTACATCATTTTTGGTTGGGGTCGCAAGAATTTTTAGATATCAAAATGGGGTCGTGGGCCAAAAAAGTTTGGGGACCCCTGACTTACCCTAACCCTAGAATCCTCAGGGATGTGTTTTGTCCCCACTCCTGTACATCTTGTACACTAATAGTTGTTCTAGTTCCCATCCTAACAGACACCTCATATTTTAACATTTTGTATTGTGTGTTGGTTTGTCAATTCCATTGATGAGATCTTTAAGGTCAGGGCCCTCCACAAGGCTCACAAAATAATTTTAGACCCAAGCCACCTCCTGTACCTGGACTTTGAACTACTCCCCTCTGGGCGCAGGTATAGGGCACCCCTCAGCAAGAAAAACAGAACTAGACAATCATTTGTGCCAGGTGTGATATCGCTCCTAAATAGCTTGGGCAAATGTTCCTATCGAATCAGTAAGGCCAGCAGGCTAGTCTCTTTTTATTGGTATGTAGCTGTTATGAAAGTTGTATTGTCAATTTGTTTTGTTATTTAAACGCCACTTTAAACGTGTACATGACACTGCAACAAAATTTACCCATGGGGACAATAAAGTCAGTAAAAGTAAAGTAAAGTAATAGATTGTACTTACAGCAGTAACCCTAACCTTAACCCTAACCCTAGCTTCCTATACACATCCTAGTTCAACCCTATTTCTAGCCTCAACTCTAATCTGGGCATAACCATAACCCTAGCCTTTTGTTGAAGCCTGTCTCAACCCTAACCCTAATCTGGGAATATCCCTTTTGTTCAATCCTACTTCGACCCTAACACCTCCAACTAGGGCTTTTCTACCTCTGAATTCCCAATTTAATCCCTGACTCACTGACATGCTGAGATACACACCAATTCACAGAGGGCTCATTTATGACACTGGGAAAGCCCTTTGAATGATACAGGCTACAGCACAATGTCATGGCAGTGAATTCAATAAAAACAATAATGTAACAGAATTCAACAGACCTAAACAGTGTTGGAGGGGTTAGCAGATTGGCCCTGATCAAAAGTAGTGCACATTAAAAGGGAATAGGGTTTTAGACACATCTGTTGTATTTTGTGCAAAATGGGTTTTCTTCCCTATTAACATTGGGACTTATCATGAAGAATTCATACTCCATCTAACTTTGCAGTAACAATGTGCTGTCTGGAGGGAGGCCAAATTGGTTTATTGCAGCCCCTGCGGTCTGGGTTTACTTTAGAATGGGATTGAGATTTATGTGACATACTGTAATCTGTCAAGCTTTAAGGGCAAGAGTTAAAACAAAGAACGGAAGTTGAATACTTGGCGGATGGCCCCAAAAAGAGTGTTATCTATTGGACCGTACTTCAGTAAATTTTTTTCAAGCCAACAGAGAATAATCTGCTATGTTATTAATTTACAAACAATTAAACAATCCAGAAAAAATTACTTTTCCCCAAAAAGAGAGCGAGTCCGTCTGACTTTCAAGCAAATTATTCATATACGTAACACTATTTGTTATGATGTGATACCATACAGATATAGGATCTTAATTTGATCACCCTGTTGCAGGAGGATGCATAACAAGATAACACCAAGCAAGCCCCCGACCCCTTCCCATCCCACCCAGCAACCAAGGTTGCCGATAAATCCCCCTCCCACCCATCTATCCCCCGAGTCCTATTTTCTGCATTGAGAGATAATACAGCCCAAGGAGGAGCTGTTTCTGATGAAGCATCTAACATATGTAATTGCTGACGGAGGTAATCCGAGGATAAACATTTTTCTTTGACAAACCATCTTTGGTCCGTGTGAACACAGTGGCGGATTTAGGTATAGGCGACATGGGCAACCGCCCAGGGGGAAAAAAATATATTTTTTGTGCGGGCACCCCGTTCCCCCAGGAAGATATATATATACAGTTGAAGTCTGAAGTTTACATACACTTAGGTTGGAGTCATTAAAACTCGTTTTTCAACCACTCCACAAATTTCTTGTTAACAAACTATAGTTTTGGCAAGTCGGTTAGGACATCTACTTTGTGCATGACACTAGTAATTTTTCCAACAATTATTTACAGACAGATTATTTCACTTATAATTCACTATATCACAATTCCAGTGGGTCAGAAGTTTACATACACTAAGCTGACTGTGCCTTTAAACAGCTTGGGAAATTCCAGAAATGATGTCATGGCTTTAGAAGCTTCTGATAGTCTAATTGACATAATTTGAGTCAATTGGAGGTGTACCTGTGGATGTATTTCAAGGCCTACCTTTAAACTCAGTGCCTCTTTGCTTGACATCATGGGAAGATCAATAGAAATCAGCCAAGACCTAAAGAAAAAATGGTGGACCTCCACAAGTCTGGTTCATCCTTGGGAGCAATTTCCAAAGGCCTGAAGGTACCACGTTCATCTGTACAAACAATAGTATGCAAGTATAAACACCATGGGACCACGGAGCTGTAATACCGCTCAGGAAGAAGACGCGTTCTGTCTCCAAGAGATGAATGTACTTTGGTGCGAAAAATGCAAATCAATCCCAGAACAGCAAAGGAACAAAGTCAAGGTATTGGATTGGCCATCACAAAGCCCTGACCTCAATCCTAAAGAACATTTGTGGGCAAAACTGAAAAAGCTGTGGGAGCAAGGAGGCCTACAAACCTGATTCAGTTACACCAGCTCTGTCAGGAGGAATGGGCAAAAATTCACCCAACTTATTGTGGGAAGCATGTGGAAGGCTACCCAAAATGTTAGACCCAAGTTAAACAATTTCAAGGCAATGTTACCAAATACTAATGAATATATGTAAACTTCTGACCCACTGGGAATGTGATGAAAGAAATTAAAGCTGAAATAAATAATTCTCTCTACTATGATTCTGACATGACCACACAGCTGGGCAGTAGTCCAGGTGCAACAAAACTAGGGCCTGTAGTACCTGTCTGGTCAACAAAAAGGCAGAGCAACGTCCTATCATGGACAGACCTTTCCCATTTTAGAAACCATTCAGTCTATATGTTTTGACAATGAAAGCTTGATATCTAGGGTTAGACCCAGCGGTGTAGTCTCCTCAACTTGCTCAATAGCCACATTATTCAATAATAGATCTAATCGAGGCTTAGCGTTGAGCAAGTGATTTATCCCCAAAATTCTGCTTTTAGTTTTTGGGATATTTAGCACCAGCCTATCGCTAGTTACCCATTCTAAAACTGACTGGAGCTCTATTACTGGAGCATATCAGTTAAGTGTATCAGTTATTTATTTTAACGTTGCATCCGATGTGTATACTGTTGCGTTGGCAGCGTACACAGACACAGGCTTTATTCAAGGTCAGTGAAAGGTAATTTGTAAAAACAGAAAACAATAATGGCCCTCCTGCGGTACACCACACTCAGCTGAATTTGCATGAGAGAGGCTACCATTAACATACACCCTCTGTTGTATTAATAAGGCAGAGAATGCAAATCCATAACAGCTATGTTGTTTCAGCAATAGGTTATGATCAATGACATCAAAAGTTGCATTGAAATCTAACAAAACACTTCCCACAATATTCTTACTATCAATTTCTTTCAGCCAATCATCAGTCATTTGTAAGCATGCTGGAAGTCTGCTGTTCATTTTTTTCCTGGAAAATAACTTTGTATTTGATCAAACACACATTTTTCCAAAAGTTTGCTATGCATTTATAACAGGCTGATTGGTCGGCTGTTTGAACCATTAAAGGGTGCTCTGCTATTCTTGGGTAGTGGAATGACCTTTGCCTCCCCCATGTCTGAGGGCACACACCGTCTTCTAGGTTTAAATTGAAGTTGAGGCAAACCGGAGTCACAATGTATTACTCTACTAACCCAAGCAATTTACCATCCAGTTGTTGGTACCAGGTGGTTTGCCCTTATTTATAGATAGCAACAAAAAAGAATCACCTCTTCCACACCCACTTTGTGGAATTCAAAACTACAGTGCTTGTCTTTCATTATTTGGTCCATTATGCATGAATATGAATACTTCGTGTTTGTTGTTAGCATGTCATACCTAAATTTCCTAATCTTGTCAACAAAAAAGTTATTAACCTTTCTAGCGCAGGCGTTCCGCTAGCGGAACCCCTCGACAACATTCCGCTGAAAAGGCAGCGCGGGAACTTCAATTTTTTTGTTGTTGAAATATCTAACTTTCACACATTAACAAGTCCAATACAGCAAATGAAAGATAAACATCTTGTTAATCTACCCATTGTGTCAGATTTCAAAAAAGGCTTTACAGCGAAAGCACAACATATGATTATGTTAGGTCAGAGCCAAGTCACAAAAACACAGCCATTTTCCCAGCCAAAGATAGGAGTCACAAAAAGCAGAAATATAGATAAAATTAATCACTAACCTTTGATGATCTTCATCAGATGACACTCATAGGACATCATGTTACACAATACATCTTTGTTTTGTTCGATAATGTGCATATTTATATCCAAAAATCTCAGTTTACATTGGCGCGTTACGTGCAGTAATGTTTTGATTCCGAAACATCCGGTGATTTTGCAGATAGCCATATCATTTCACAGAAATACTCATAATAAACATTGATAAAAGATACAAGTCTTATTCACAGAATTAAAGATAGACTTCTCCTTAATGCAACCGCTGTGTCAGATTTCAAAATAACTTTACGGAAAAAGCATAATCTGAGTACGGCGCTCAGAGCCCAATCCAGCCAAAGAAATATCCGCCATGTTGGAGTCAACAGAAGTTAGAAATAACATTATAAATATTCACTTACCTTTGATGATCTTCATCAGAATGCACTCCCAGGAATCCCAGTTTGACAATAAATGACTGATTTGTTCCATAAAGTTCCATAAAGTCCATCATTTATGTCCAAATAGCCACTTGTTGTTAGCGTGTTCAGCCCAGTAATCTATCTTCATGAGGCGCGAGCACTACGTCCAAACAAAAACTCGAAAAGTTCCGTTACAGGTCGTAGAAACATGTCAAACGATGTATAGAATCAATCTTTAGGATGTGTTTAAAATAAAACTTCAATAATGTTCCAACCGGAGAATTCCATTGTCTGTAGAAAAGCACTGGAACGAGAGCTAACTCTGTCGGGCCGCGCGTCACGAGCCTGAGACACTCTGCCAGACCCATGACTCATTCAGCTCCCATTCCCCCCTCCTTTATAGCAGAAGCCTGAAACAAGTTTCTAAATCTAGTGGAAGCCTTAGGAAGTGCAACTTGACCCCATAGACACGGTGTATTCGGTAGGCCAAGATTTGAAAAACTACAAACCTCAGATTTCCCACTTCCTGGTTGGATTTTTCTCAGGTTTTCGCCTGCCATATGAGTTCTGTTATACTCACAGACATCATTCAAACAGTTTTAGAAACTTCAGAGTGTTTTCTGTAATATGCATATATTAGCATCTGGGACAGAGTAGGAGGCAATTCACTCTGGACACGCTATTCATCCAAAAGTGAAAATGCTGCCCCCTATCCCAAACAGGTTTTAAAGTGGTTGTCAATATCAAAGGGTTTTATTATAAACAAATCATCTGCCTCAATGAAAGATGGCGCCAAGTTTGCTTTCTTGTCTAGAATTTAATTTAAAGTATTCTTTATATAATTTATCTTTGTCTCATAGTGTAGTTTCTTCTTCTTTTTGTTTAGTTGTCACGACTTCCGCCAAAGTCGGTCCCTCTTCTTGTTCGGGCGGTGTTCGGCTGTCGACGTCACTGGCCTTCTAGCCATCGCCGATCCACTTTTCATTTTCCATTTGTTTTGTCTTTGTACGTCAAGGCTGAGAAATGTCTGTTCTTCCAGCAGTCCGTCTCCTTCCTAGGGTACCGCATTTCCACTTCAGGGGTGGAGATGGAGAGTGACCGCATGTCAGCTGTGCGTAATTGGCCGACTCCCACCACGGTAAAGGAAGTGCAGCGGTTTCTAGGGTTTGTCAACTACTACCGGAGGTTTATCCAGGGCTTTGGTCAGGTAGCAGCTCCCATTACCTCACTGCTGAAGGGGGGACTGGTGCGACTGCAATGGTCGGCTGAGGCGGACAGGGCTTTTGGTCATCCGGATCCCTCTTTGGCGTTCATAGTGGAGGTGGACGCGTCCAAGGCTGGGATAGGAGCCCAGCACTCGGGTACGCCACCAAAGCTCCGCCCCTGTGCTTTCTTTTCGAAGAAGCTCAGCCCGGCGGAGCAAAACTATGATGTGGGGGACCGGGAGCTGTTGGCTGTTGTCAAGGCTCTGAAGGCGTGGAGGGGGCTAAACACCCTTTTCTCATCTGGACTGACCCCCGCAATCTGGAGTACATCCGGGCGGCGAGGAGACTGAACCCTCGCCAGGCAAGGTGGGCCATGTTCTTTACCCGTTTTGTTTTCACCCTGTCCTACAGACCAGGTTCCCAGAACGCTAAGGCAGACGCACTGTCCCGGATGTATGACACAGAGGAGCGGTCCATAGATCACACTCCCATACTTCCAGCCTCTTGCCTGGTGGCACCGGTGGTGTGGGAGCTGGATGCGGACATCGAGCGGGCGTTACGTACAGAGCCCAGTCCCCCCCAGTGTCCAGCTGGGCGTCTGTACATTCTGTCTGCTGTCCGCGACCGTTTGATCTATTGGGCCCACACGTCACCCTCCTCTGGTCATCCTGGCATCGGTCGGACGGTGCGCTGTCTTAGTTGGAAGTACTGGTGGTCCACCTTGGCCAAGGACGTAAGGGTTTATGTTTCCTCCTGCTTGGTGTGCGCCCAGTGCAAGGCCCCTAGGCACCTACCCAGAGGGAAGTTACAGCCCTTACGGCCGTGGTCGTACCTTTCGGTGGATTTCCTCACGGATCTTCCTCCCTCCAGGGTAACACCACGATCCTGGTCATTGTGGATCGGTTCTCTAAGTCCTGCCGTCTCCTTCCTTTGCCTGGTCTCCCTACGGCCCTACAGACTGCGGAGGCCCTGTTTACACACGTCTTCCGGCAGTACGGGGTACCTGAGGATATAGTGTCTGATCGAGGTCCCCAGTTCACGTCAAGGGTCTGGAGGGCGTTCATGGAACGTCTGGGGGTCTCTGTCAGCCTTACCTCAGGTTTTCACCCCAAGAGTAACGGGCAGGTGGAGAGAGTAAACCAGGATGTGGGTAGGTTTCTGCGGTCTTATTGCCAGGACCGACCGGGGGTGTGGGCGGCATTCATCCCCTGGGCAGAGATGACCCAAAACTTGCTCCGCCACTCCTCCACTAACCTCTCCCCCTTCCAGTGCGTACTGGGGTATCAGCCGGTTCTGGCACCTTGGCATCAGAGCCAGATTGAGGCTCCTGCGGTGGACAAATGGTTTAAGCGCTCGGAGGAGACCTGGGACGCCGCTCATGTGCACCTGCAACGGGCCATGAGGCGTCAGAATGCGAGCGCCGATCGCCACCGCAGTGAGGCCTCGGTGTTTGCACCGGGGGACCGGGTCTGGCTCTCGACCCGAAACCTGCCCCTCCGCCTGCCCTGCCGGAAGCTGGGCCCGCGGTTTGTGGGGCCATTCAAAGTCCTGAGGAGACTGAACGAGGTTTGCTACAGGTTACAGCTTCCCCCAGAATATTGTATTAATCCCTCGTTCCATGTGTCTCTCTTCAGGCCGGTGGTGGCTGGTCCACTCCAGGAGTCTGAGACATCGAGGGGCCCCCGGCGTATGCTGTTCGAGCCATACTGTACTCGAGGCGTCGGGCGAGGGGCCTTCAGTACCTCGTGGAGAGGGAGGGGTATGGTCCGGAGGAGAGATGCTGGGTGCTGGTGTAGGACGTTTTGGACCCTTCGTTGCTGCGGGAGTTCCACCGTCTCCATCCGGATCGCCCTGCGCCTCTTCCTCCGTGTCGTCCCCGAGGTTGGTGTCGACGCGCTGCTGGAGCCGTGCGTCAAGGGGGGGGTACTGTCACGACTTTTGCCGAAGTCGGTCCCTCTTCTTGTTCGGGCGGCGTTCAGCCGTCGACGTCACCGGCCTTCTAGCCATCGCCAATCCACTTTCATTTTCCATTTGTTTTGTCTTTATTTTACATACCTGGTTTCAATTCCCCAATTACATGTTCATTATTTAACCCTCTGTTTTCCCCATGGTTTTTGTGAGTGATTGTTTTATTGTAAGTTCGGTCCGATGTTTGTGGGCTTGGTATTACCCCATGTATTTGGAGATTTTGAGTAAAGTTCCTTGTGTTACTCATCTCTGCTGTCCTGCGCCTGACTCCTCTGCACTAGCTACACCCTGATCCTTACATTAGTTTAGATACATGATTTCTCAATTTCCTGTGTTTGCCAGTCTGGTGTGTTGTCAGACTTATTTGCTATTCCCTTTGCCCCATCCCTCTTAGCCATACAATTTTTCAATTCATCATTTATCCATGGGGATTTGGCAGTTCAAACAGTCAGTTTTTTGATGGGTGCATGTCTATCAGCAACCGGAAGAAGCAGTTTCATAGATTCTTCAAGTACAGCGTCCGGATGTTCCTCATTACACACATTTTGTAGATTTGGCTATTATATTATGATCACTAAATCCGATGGGTGTGGAAACTGCTTTAGTGCAGGTTGTTCAGCAATAATAATAATAAGTGTTCCTTTTACCCAATTGAGAGGGTGTCCTCATCATGTTGAGGGTTGCATCACAGCTATAGGCTGTGTGATTGTGCGTGGATAGCATAGCCGAATATTGAGTCAGTCAAATTGGGGTTAGCCTAGATCTGTCGGCTCTTCCCCTTGTGTGTTGGGCTTGATGTGCTTCTCCAAGAAGTCTTGCACCTCCTTGGTAGTGGAAGACGTGGGAGGTCAAGATGAGTTGTGCTGGGTGGATGAAGCCGCATCTCAGGTTTAGTTCGCGTAGCTGTGATCTCACCTCATTGTAGGTTGCCCACTATTTCAGCAGTTTGGCACCCAGATCTGGGTAGATGCTGATCCTCTTCCCTGCATAGATCAGAGCCCCAAATTCCACTTCAAGGAGAACAATTTGCACTTTGACTTCAAAACTGTGGATTCTTACATTCATACACTGAGATCCGTTCCGTTTGCGGTGCGCAGTGGTTATCAGCAGCATCAGACCTAGCTTCTCCTGCCCAAAAGCTCATAGGAAAGAAGAAGCACATGAAGGAAGTTGGGTTGCCTGCTTCCACACCGCTTCCACACAAGTCCTCTGACCCGCACATTGAATTTACAGGAATGATTTCTGAGTGATTCTGTTTTCTTTTTTAGGAGATGGATTTCCCCTTCTAATTTATTTTGCTCTATTTCCAGGTCATGGAATCGCCCCTCTGTCACATTGGCCACTGTCTCCAAACTTTCCACTTTAGTTGAGTGAGAAGTGCAGGAGATTCATTAATCGGTTTTAATTGCAGGGGCAGAGATAATTTCCTCACGAACATTCTCTTGGAAAGTAGTTGCCAACTCTTTCTGTTGTCATGTGTTGAGATCCGCCATGTTCCAACAGTTGAATTGTGAACGGACAGAATATGCCAGCTGCTGGAGCGAAATATACCTGCTACTGTTCCTTGTAAAACAGTGAACGTCCCACACCACATGTGATGTTATATGTTGACAATTATTGGAAAATAAGGCTGTTAGTTTATTTAGCAAAAGAAAACCACGAGAAAACCACGCGTTTCAATGCATGCCACCAGAACCTGCTCTCATAGTGTATTGTAGTGTATTTGAAGTTTATTGTCGTGTATTTGAGGTTTTAAAAGGCATCTGAACTTTGTCATTACCACTTTGAAGGATTTTCCCTTGCATCAAAATGTATCAACCCCTGCAAAACTGTCCTGTTATTGCAGGATTATTTTCTTGCTCTAGCAAAGTGTCTGAAATGAAGATCCTGCATCTGTACGTCTTATTAGAGGCTTGCACCATATAATATACCTAATTCATATCTTAATAATGTATTCCTCTCAACACTGAGTTTTATAATATAATACTTAATGGTTTAACATCGGCATACCTCTACATTTACAGCACAGTGGCGGCAGCAGCTGCCTCCCTCTTATTAAGTCAGAAGATCCTATTCCCATCATCCCAATACATTATTCATGCCTGAAGTCTCAGCTTTTATTATCAAAATATTTAGCAAATACACAGTAAATATATAGGGTGAAGCCAGCAATAATTTATTAAACTGTCAGTGAAGGCGTTGCAGTGGGATAATGAATTTTAAATTGACGAGAGCAACGTATTATTAAGTTTTATGCAAAGATGGCAAATCCTATAGCCAAGGGGAATACCGTACATGCCATGAATTAATGGCAGTTAGGCGTTCACTCCAATCCATGCAATGTAATGTAATTCCATCAAATAAAGAATTTCAACTCCACATAGAATAATTTTATCACCACAAAAATGCTGCTTAAATTCCATGTCAAGACTCTAATTTCGATATTAAACCGATAAATGATTGATTTTTCATTCCATAACTAGCAGTCGTATACTATCCTTTTAGAGGTGCAGGCGAAAAAGCGAGTAATGGGTACAACATTATGATTCACATCCATCACGTCTCCATGCTACCTTCACCATATGCTAATACTAAGCCTAAATTACAATATATGGCACCATAAAAAGGTAAGAGGCAAACGCCCTTGTGAAGAGCACTGAAGCTCCCAAGGGGGCCAATAGGATTTTTTATTTATTTAACAATAAACAATTCTTATTTACAATGACGGCCTACGGTTAACCTGGACGACGCTGGGCCAATTGTGTGCCGCCCTATGGTACACCCAATCACGGCCAATTGTGATACAGCCTGGATTCGAACCAGGGTGTTTGTAGTGACACCTCTAGCACTGAGATGCAGTGCCTTAGACCACTGCGCCACTCGGGAGCCCAAGTAGCCCAAGTTGGGTATAAAAAGGTAGACGGAGGTGTTATATGTCAAAGTTAGTGCTACACATGCATCGCGTCTGACACGTGTGTTTGTAAATGGTTTCTAATCACAGTACAGTTGGGCTCTGATGGCTCTTAATTGCTAATCTAGTCCTGTTGCATTGGCAGGGTCAATCCTATCATCATTATGGTAGCATGCTGCCAAGACTAGAATTAGGGAAAGGACCCCTAGCCATCATTAACAGTTCTAGTTTGCTCATCTCCTCTGATTGATGGCCATTTATGGGGACTTCATCTTTAAGGTCAATGAAACCAGCTGCCAATTGAAAATGCCTACTGCTACCAGCAGTCCATTGCATCCAGGGCACCAGACAATGTTCTGAATAGAATTAAATGGCCATTAATAAATGGCAGAGTAGCTGTTGATGCCACCCGACCCTTTAGGTGACAATTAACAGAGAAGGACTCCTATCTGCATACTTGGTATCCCAGATTCTACTTCTGTTGAGCTTGGAGTTCAATGACTGGAGGTTCATCCCATGTAGCTTATCATCGTGTAGCTTATCATGTCTTCACCACCAACTTTTCTGGTTGGGGATTTACTTCAAAATTGTGATACCGGTATTAGAGGTCGACCGATTAATTGAAATGGTTAATTAATTAGGGCCGATTTCAAGTTTTCATAACAATCGGAAATCAGTATTTTTGGACACCGATTTTGCCGATAAAAAAAAAAAATGTACACCTTTATTTAACTAGGCAAGTCAGTTAAGAACACATTATTATTTTCAATGACAGCCTAGGAACGGTGGGTTAACTGCCTTGTTCAGGGGCAGAACAACAGATTTTTACCTTGTCAACTCGGGGATTCAATCTTGCAACCTTACGGTTAACTAGTCCAACGCTCTAACCACCTGCCTCTCATTGCACTCCACGAGGAGCCTGCCTGTTACGCGAATGCAGTAAGAAGAAAAGGTAAGTTGCTAGCTAGCATTAAACTTATCTTATAAAAAACAATCAATCAATCATAATCACTAGTTAACTACACATGGTTGATGATATTACTAGTTTATCTAGCGTGTCCTGCATTGCATATAATCGATGCGGTGCGCATTCGCGAAAAAGGTACCTAACCATAAACATCAATGCCTTTCTTAAAATCAATACACAAGTATATATTTTTAAACCTGCATATTTAGTTAATATTGCCTGCTAACATGAATTTCTTTGTGTCACTTCTCTTGCAACAGAGTCAGGGTATATTCAGCAGTTTGGGCCGCCTGGCTCGTTGCGAACTGTGTGAAGACTATTTCTTCCTAACAAAGACGGCGGATGATTTAACAAAAGCGCATTTGCGAAAAAAGCACAATCGTTGCACGACTGTACCTAACCATAAACATCAATGCCTTTCTTAAAAGCAATACACAGAAGTATATATTTTTAAACCTGCATATTTAGCTAAAAGAAATCCAGGTTAGCAGGCAATATTAACCAGGTGAAATTGTGTCACTTCTCTTGCGTTCATTGCACGCACAGTCAGGGTATATGCAACAGTTTGGGCCGCCTGGCTCGTTGTGAACTAATTTGCCAGAATTTTACCTAATTATGACATAACATTGAAGGTTGTGCAATGTAACAGGAATATTTAGACTTATGGATGCCACCCGTTAGATAAAATACGGAACGGTTCCGTATTTCACTGAAAGAATACATGTTTTGTTTTTGAGATGATAGTTTCCGGATTCGACCATATTAATGACCCAAGGCTCGTATTTCTGTGTGTTATTATGTTATAATTAAGTCTATGATTTGATAGAGCAGTCTGACTGAGCGATGGTAGGCACCAGCAGGCTCGTAAGCATTCATTCAAACAGCACGTTCGTGCGTTTTGCCAGCAGCTCTGCTGTTTATGACTTCAAGCCTATCAACTCCCGAGATTAGGCTGGTGTAACCTATGTGAAATGGCTAGCTAGTTAGCTGGGTGCGCGCTAATAGCGTTTCAAACATCACTCGCTCTGAGACTTGGAGTAGTTGTTCCCCTTGCTCTGCATGGGTAACGCTGCTTCGAGGGTGGCTGTTGTCGATGTGTTCCTCGTTCGAGCCCAGGTAGGAGCGAGGAGAGGGACGGAAGCTATACACTTACACTGGCAATACTAAAGTGCCTATAAGAACATCCAATAGTCAAAGGTATATGAAATACAAATGGTATAGAGATAAATAGTCCTATAATTCCTATAATAACTACAACCTAAAACTTCTTACCTGGGAATATTGAAGACTCATGTTAAAAGGAACCACCAGCTTTCATATGTTCTCATGTTCTGAGCAAGGAACTTAAACGTTAGCTTTCTTACATGGCACATATTGCACTTTTACTTTCTTCTCCAACACTTAGTTTTTGCATTATTTAAACCAAATTGAACATGTTTCATTATTTATTTGAGGCTAAATTGATTTAATTGATGTATTATATTAAGTTAAAATAAGTGTTCATTCAGTATTGTTGTAATTGTCATTATTACAAATACATTAAAAAAATCGGCCGATTATAATCGGTATCAGCTTTTTTGGTCCTCCAATAATCGGTATCGGTATCGGCGTTGAAAAATCATAATTGGTCGACCTCTAACCGGTATGTTGCTCCTGGGCTTCAGTGTTAGTCTACAGTACACGCCTTGTTCAGTGAGTTGAGTTTAGGGGCTGTAGTGCACTGCAGCATCTTATATTTATCCGCCTCTTTTAGTTGTTCCCAAATTAATTGTACACCAAAGGGAGGTGGTGTCGGCCAACACACAAGCGGTATATCAGAATACAAAACGTCAGATAATGCAGACAGATTTGATACAAATTGAGCATTAGACTCCACCAAGTGGATTTTCATTACTCCTAAGCCCTTGATTGTTCTATTTCACTAATGGATAAGTGAAAAGAACCTGCTTCACCCAGACACCTCCAGAGGATCGAAAAAATGGCCTGGTCCTTTAGAATAAACTTCCCTCTGACTGCACCCTGCACCAGCCATCCTCTAATCATTCTAGCAGTACACTGTTTCTGAGAATGTGAGCACTGCTATTACCATCACACAAGTCTCTATGGAATGAAATGGAACCCCAAACACATGTTAATATCAAGTCAGGGATGTCCTCAACTTTCCCCTAACAAAAAGACTGGCCACATTGTTCTGTATGAGACAAAGGGCCCAGTGCAATGACCAGTGAATGTGCCGTGAAGAGGGTGCCTTGTTACGCTCCCCAGTGCCATGTTACACTCCCCTCTGAACCATATCGGGTTGTCCTCATCAGTAAAAGTGAGACTGTGTGTGTGTGTGTGTGTGTGTGTGTGTGTGTGTGTGTGTGTGTGTGTGTGTGTGTGTGTGTGTGTGTGTGTGTGTGTGTGTGTGTGTGTGTGTGTGTGTGTGTGTGTGTGTGTGTGTGTGTGTGTGTGTGTGTGTGTGTGTGTGTGTGTGTGCGTTTGTCTGTGTGGGTACACGTGTTCTAAAAGAGTAAATTCCTGTCCTGCACTCACCTCTCTCTGCTAAGCCCTCTGGGGCCCCAAAGACCACACACAGACACACACACACACAATATCTACTCAGATCAGGTGACAGTTCAATAGAAAGTCAGCCTTGTTTGTTGGCCAACTCTGACCACTCACATTACATCCTGACTCATGTCAAATCATATCATTTTAATCCAATCTCTTTTATTAAATTCTCCGCCATGTACCCCCCCTTCCTCTTGGGGGGAATCTTTTGGAAAATGTCAGACAACAAATTAAAATAATATTGCATGGTAGTGTAGACGAGGGGACACTTTCATTTCATATCCCTTTCATTACAAGTCTGAGAGCAAATGAGGTAGATAGATGGAAAGTGTAAACGATTGGCTACTACACATCACTTAATATGAGGCCTCTGAGTGGACCTCTACCTATATGTGCAGTACATATCTACCTCAACTACCTCGTACCCATGCACATTCACTCGGTACTGGTACTCCCTATATATAGCGATGTTAATTTCGACTCCCTATATACGGTGCATTCGGAAAGTATTCAGACCCCTTGACTTTTTACACATTTTGTTACGTTACAGTCTTATTCTAAAATTCTAAAATTGTTTTTTCCCTCCTCAATCTACACACAATACCCCATAATGACAAAGCAAAAACAGGTTCAGAAATGTTGCAAATGTATAAAAAAAAATCTAAAACTGAAATATCACATTCAGACCCTTTACTCAGTACTTTGTTGAAGCACCTTTGGCAGCGAATACAGCCTTGAGTCTTCTTGGGTATGATGCTACAAACTTGCCAAACCTGTATTTGGGGAGTTTCTCCCATTCTTCTCTGCAGATCCTCTCGAGCTCTGTCAGGTTGATTGGGGAGCGTCGCTGCACAGCCATTTACAGATCTCTCTAGAGATGTTTGATCGGGTTCAAGTCCGGGCTCTGGCTTGGCCACTCAAGGACATTCAGAGACTTGTCCGGAAGCCACTCCTGCATTGTCTTGGATGTGTGCCTAGGGTCGTTGTCCTTTTGGAAGATGAACCTTCGCCTCAGTCTGACGTCTTGAGCGCCCTGGAGCAGGTTTTCATCAAGGATCTATCTCTACTTTACTCCATTCATCTTTCCCTCGATCCTGACTAATCTCCCAGTCCCTGCCGCTGAAAAACATCCCCAGAGCATGATGCTGCCACCACCATGCTTCACCGTGGGGATGGTGCCCGGTTTCCTCCAGACGTGACACTTGGCATTCAGGCTTGGTTTCATCAGACCAGAGAATCTTGTTTCTCATGGTCTGAGAGTCCTTTGGGTGCCTTTTGGAAAACTCCAAGCAGGCTTTCATATGCCTTTTATTGAGGAGTGGTTTCCGTCTGGCCACTCTACCATAAAGGCTTGATTGGTGGAGTGCTGCAGAGATGGTTGTCCTTCTGGAAGGTTCTAACATCTCCACACAGGAACTCTGGAGCTCTGTCAGAGTGACCATCGGGTTCTTGGTCACCTCCCTGACCAAGGCCCTTCTCCCCCGATTGCTCAGTTTGGCCAGACGGCCAGCTCTAGGAAGAGTCTTGGTGGTTCCAATCTTCTTCCATTTAATAATGATGGAGGTCACTATGTTCTTGTGGACCTACAATGCTGCAGAAATTTTGGGGCACCCTTCCCCAGATCTGTGCCTCGACAAAATCCTGTCTCGTAGCTGTACGGACAATTCCTTTAAACTCATGGCTAGGTTTTTTTTTGACATGCACTGTCAACTGTGGGACCTTATATAGACAGGTGTGTGCCTTTCCAAATAATTTCCAATCAATTGAGTTTACCACATGTGGACTCCAATCAATGGAAACAGGATGCACCTGAGCTAATGTAACGGTGTAGCTTCCGTCCCTCTCCTCACCCCTACCTGGGCTCAAACCAGGGACCCTCTGCACACATAGACAACAGCCACCCTCGAAGCATCGTTACCAATTGCTCCACAAAAGCCGCGGCCCTTGCAGAGCAAGGGAACAACTACTTCAAGGTCTCAGAGTGAGTGACGTCACCGATTGAAACGCTATTAGCGCGCACCCCACTAACTAGCTAGCCATTTCACATCGGTTACACAAAATTTTGACTCTCATATCAAAGGGTCTTAATACTGTACTTATGTAAATAAGGTATATATTTTTTTTTTTATGCATTTGCAAAAAGATTGAAAAAATTGTTTTTGCTTAGCCATTACGGGGTATTGTGTGTAGATTGATGAGGAAAACATTTGTTTTCTGTACCGTAACAAAATGTGGAAAAAGTCAAGGGATCTGAATACTTTCCGAATGCAATGTATTATGTTCTACTCCCTATAGCCATGTTATTTTTTACTCCTCCTTTTTACTCCTTTTCACTACCTGTTGTCTACGAAGCATGTGACAAATAAAATTTGATTGATTGATTTGAATCCAGGTGTACTGATATAACACAGTGACATATGTAAAGACTTCATTTTGATTTCCCCTAATGATACATTTATAAATTTTAAATAATCTACCGTACACTGAGACTTTAAGCACTGTTAGAAATGGAGGGACAGTAGTTGCTGATTATATTTCCATAAATAATTTGTGACATCAAAATTGTGCAAATTACAGTTCATAAAACACTTAATTGCTCTGGGAAAATCAATGAATACATGTTTATTGTCAATAATCATATCTAGCTGTTCTTTGTGGCATAGTCTTCCCTTTGGAAACTATTTCAGTGGAATTTGCATTAATTCAACTCACATGAGTGATATTGATTGTCTGAAATGCATTTTGGCAAATGAAACCATAGCCGACAGCGTGAAGCCAGAGGGAACAGATTTGTTTTGATGAATTATGCTTCTCCAGTAAATCCTTGCAATAATTCAGACATGTTTTTCTAAGGGATTTCACACATATACAGGCACACACACACGCACACTTGCGTACACACACACACAGTTTGAGTTGCATTTCTTCTGGGAATAACATGATGCAGTATTATCATTCTGAAAATGCCACCTGTTTGAATCGACAAATTGCTCCTGAGTGAGAAAAACCTTGACGAATAATCTCTGAAAACATTTCTACCCATATACTGTAATACCTGTATATCTTCCTCTATCCCAGAGACAGAAGCCTGTTCAATAATGCAGCAGGCATTCAGTTGAACCTGCTTTGTAAAGTTATAACTTCCTTACAGTATGTGAAATCATTATGGCATTTTCCAGGCCATTATTTCAGGAAGCAGATGATATGGCATCTGATCTGTAGTCTGACAGAGGGATAGTTATAAGTCAGAAGGAGCACCACACTGTTGAATTCTGCAGAGAAAGCTTTACAAACACCCACAGCTTTATACAATAATTTGAGTCTGCTTCTAACAGCAGGAAAATAGTCCTGCAACAACAGGAAATTTGAATTATTATGTGGATTTAAATTTATGGACATTTTTGTAGCGGTTGATTTGTCGGGCAAATCAAGTCTGAAATTGAATGTGAAAATGATAAACTATAAAAGTATTTTTTAAACCTTGTACACACGTTACAATTGTTATTTCGTGCTGTGCAGGAACATTCTCTACAACAGACCTGTAACAGTAACATCTTTTTGGTATCTCTGATGCTACGGTGGTGGAAATAGAAGTGTCACTCACGGGGTAGTAACAAATCATCTAATCCCCAATCACTGCAGGCTAGGAATGAACACGTCTCCTCCTCCACAAGAGTGAAACTAATGGGATATGGAGATGATGAGTGTTTCTGTGTGTGACGCATATGGTTCCAGACTGCTTCAGCCCCTCACTGATGCACTGGCACCAAGGAGAAGGAGACTGAATGAACTTAAATCCTTTTGGGAAGATTTAATACATCTCCTCATGAATATTTGACGTGTCTTTGCTATACTTAGCCTCTGAACCACGCATCCATCATCTTGTGCAACAGATGTTCTTGCTACACTGGGTAATGGATTATCATGTTCCACAACACATCTGAACCAGCAGTGTGGGATGGGAAACAATGTGTTCACCATTGTTGGTATAGATTTGCTCTCATCGTAGCCTTATTGTCTGAATCTGAGCTTGACCAAAAAGGGTCTGAAACATTCTGTTCTCAGAAGGTTATGTGGCTCTATGACAAGATGATGACATCTTGGAGATACTATGCCCGTAGGCCTACAAAAAAAACGGTGTGAGAAGTCTGCCTAGTTCTTCATGTTGAGTGGCTGCTAATGAATTCACCAGGGATTTCTATTGCAACATGGTCTCATTAGAAAATGTGACATGTCCGCTTATTGACAACTGCTCTCTATACAGATCTTAATTTGACCAGTTTCTCATAGCAGGTAAATAATTCCGCAGCAACAGGAAATGTGAATTATTATTAATCAAATGGCCACCCGGACCATTTACATTGCCCCCCCCCCCCCCCCCCCCCCCCCCCACACACACACATTTGCTTTTACACTGCTGCTACTCACTGTTTATTATCTATGCATAGTCACTTTACCCCTACCTACATGTACAAAATTACCTCGACTAACCTGTACCCCCGCACATTGACTCGGTACCAGTACACCCTGTATATAGTCTCGTTATAGTTATTTTATTGTTACTTTTTATTATTATTATTATTATTATCATTAGCGACTGTACAAGCAGTTGTAATGATGAATTGCATAAAATCATCAACTCTTTACATAGATATCTCTTTTCAAATTACATAGCGTTCACATTTGTATTCCTAGGCATTAGTAATCAAGTTCCACACAAACAGACATCAATGGAGCACACAGATCATCGTATTTTCACATTCACGTGAATTATTAGAATATTACTTACAATTCTGTATATCGGGAATCAAGGTAAGCACAGATGCAGACAAGTTGAATAAACAATGGTTTATCAGTCCAAGGGGCAGGCAAGAGACAGGTCAAGGCAGGCAGGGTTCAATAATCCAGAGATGGGGCAAGGGTACCGGTCGGCAGGCAGGCTCAGGGTCAGGGGCTGGCAGAGTGGTAAGGCAGGTGGGTACACAGACGGGACAGACGAGGGTCAAAACCAGGAGGGCGAGAAAAAGAGAGGCTGGGAAAAACAGGAGCTGACAAGACAAATGCTGGTAAGCTTGACAAACATGACGAACTGGCAACATGTCACGCCCTGACCTTAGAGAACCTTTTTATGTCTCTATTTGGTTTGGTCAAGGTGTGATTTGGGGTGGCCATTCTATGTTTTGTTTTCGATGATTTTGTGTTTCTATGTTTTGGCCTGGTATGGTTCTCAATCAGGGACAGCTGTCTATCGTTGTCTCTGATTGGGAACCATACTTAGGTAGTCCTTTTTCCCTCCTTTCGTTGTGGGTAGTTGTCTTCTGTATAGTTTATGCACCTTACAGAACTGTTTCGGTTTTCCCTCTTGTTTATTTTGTTTGAGTGTTTTGTGATCTAATAAAATCATGAACACTTACAACGCTGCGCTTTGGTCCGATCCTCATTACAACGAACGGGACATGAATGTATCGAGCTGTCTGTTTAAAATACCTGCACACAGCTCAGACAGCCATGCATACCCCTCAAGACATGGCACCAGAGGTCTCTTCACAATCCTCATATTCAGAACAGACTATGGGAGATGCACAGTACTACATAGAGCCATGACTACATGGAACTCTATTTTACATCAGGTAACTGATGCAATTTTTAAATACACCTTATGGAACAATGGGGACTGTGAAGAGACACACACAAAGGTACAGACACGTCCACATTGTTGTATGGTGGTATCAACCATGTTGTATTGTAGATATGTATTGGTGTAATAATGTTATATGATGTATTGTTTTAAATTTCGTTTTATATATAATGTAAGTGCTTTAATATGTTTGACAGCAGCTAATGGGGATTCCTAATAAATACAAATACAAATTGTGAACAAAATATATATGCCATTGCATACTTTCATATGTTCATTACTCTTGGTCCCAAATTTATGGGATAGTTTATTATATCTTAGTGAGGCGCTGTCCTTATATAGAGGTCAGATGTTATAGTGGTTCTCAAATGGCTCCTGGGTTTTTTCACCCCAAACCCATTCCATCTTCTTATAGAATTTTGCAGGTTAGTGAATGTTCCATTTATAGCTGCCACAGGGCAGGTTCCGTTGATTCTCCTGTAATCGGATGATAATTTTTTACTGGTTTGTAGTAAAAACGTTCAGATGTTTTGCAGTGACGCACGGCTGCATAGATCAGACCCACAACACTGTGGATATTGAATGAGACCGGCTGAAGAGGCACTTTATCTGTAGGCAGAGAATTCCATTATTCAAATCTGAAATCAATCAGTGTGCCAGCCCGGGCACAGACCCATTTCAAACATCCAGCTGAATCATTTAACGATTAGGCCTGGATAAATTACCCTTTAAGCACATAAGGCAAACAAATTGGATGTTGCTTAAGTTCCCACCAACATCAGCAACACCGCTGGTGTCAGCTACTTGTGATCAAGGGTTCTGCAATTAGAATGTGATAATGTTCTCTCCTTAACTGCAGTACCTTTCCCTTATCTATTTTGTAAATTATGATTCTTTGTTTTTGGTTTGTTGGCTGTAATATGTGTTTTCCTTTGACTTATTTACATTCGTAGTATCACAATGTTCCACATATTGTCTATCTTCTATGGGTAAGAATGATTGAAGATTGTAGATAAACTACCAGAACCTTATCAGCTAAGGAAGTCACCAGAGACTACCGTAGATGTAATGCACATCATGAGTTCCACAGATTAAGAAGTTACAGAGGGAAGGTCATTCTTGCTCACCATATAAAGATTGTCATTCTTACTCACCATATAGGCTAGGCTGCTGAAGGCTGGACAAGTCACTCATAATGTCTGACCAATGACATCAAAGGTCAAAAAGAGCTTCAGGGGATCTGTGTGACAGATAGAAACCTAGCTGCATGTTATGGAAACCTATTTAATGGTACCTTCCCTTTCAATGACTTTATCAAGGACATTATCTACAATCAAACCAAAGGTGTCCGTCCCGAATGGCACCCTATTCCCTATATAGTGCACTACTTTTGACCAGACCCATATGGACCCTGGTAAAAAGTAGTGCACTACAGTGCATATAGAAAGTCTACACCCCCTTGAACATTTTTCACATTCTGCTGCCTTAAAATTTTATCTAAAAGGGGATTCAATTAGATGTTTTTTCCTACAGATTTACATGACCTACTCCACATTTTCAAGGTGAAAGAAAGTTATAGAACATTTTCTAAATTAAGAATAAAAAACAAATAATAATGACATATCATAATTGGATAAGTCTCAACCTGTCACGTTCTGACCTTAGTTCCTTTTTTATGTCTTTATTTTAGTTTGGTCAGAGCGTGAGCTGGGGTGGGCATTCTATGTTGTTTTTCTATGTTTTGTTCTGTTCTATTTCTATGTGTTTGGCCTAGTATGGTTCTCAATCAGAGGCAGGTGTCAGTCGTTGTCTCTGATTGGGAGCCATATTTAGGTAGCCTGTGTAACGGATGTGAAATGGCTAGTTAGCGGGTACGCGCTAATAGCGTTTCAATCAGTTACGTCACTTGCTCTGAAACCTAGAAGTAGTGTTGCCCCTTGCTCTGCAAGGGCGCGGCTTTTGTGGAGCGATGGGTAACGACGCTTCGTGGGTGTCAGTTGTTGATGTGTGCAGAGGGTCCCTGGTTCGCGCCCGTTTCGGGGCGAGGGGACGTACTAAAGTTATACTGTTACACCTGTTTTCCTTTGTGTTTTGTGGGTGGTTGTTTCCTGTGTCTGTGTTTGCACCATACGGGACTGTTTTGATTTTTGTTTGTTCATTCACTTTGTTATTTTGTATTTTTGTAGTGTTAAGTTTTATATATTAAAATGGACACTTACCACGCTGCACATTGGTCCGATATCTCTTACTCCTCGTCAGAAGAAGAGGAAAGTCGTTACACAACCCCCCGGACATAACACTTGGTGGAAGCACATTACAGCTTTGAATCCTTTTCATTAATACCAACTTTGCACAACTCTTAGGGCAACGTGTCCATTGTTTTTGTCAAAATTGCTCAAGCTCTTTAAATTTGGTTTGGAATCATTGATGGACAGCAATATTCAAACCTTGTCTCTAATTTTCAAGCAAATTTAAGTCAGAACTGGAACACCTCTTAAATCAGGAACATTCAACATCTCTTGGAACTGGATATACTGTAAGAGTTGTGCAAATTTGGTAGAATTGTTATGAAAATGATTCACAGCTGTAATGACTGCCAAAGGTGCCTCCAACTAGTATTGACCCAGGGTGTGGAGACTTATCCAATTATAATATATGATATTTCAGTTTTTAAAAAATGTTCTATAACTTTTTTTCACTTTGAAAATGTGGACTAGGTTGTTAAGATCTCTAGGGGAAACAATATCATTTAATCCCTTTTTAGATTTTATTTTAAGGCAGCAAAATGTAAAATTCAAGGGGGTTAAATTATCGAAGCAGGGTATGGTGGAGTTTCGAGAATTTTTTTCCTTTCTCCTACTTCCCTTTTAAGGGCACAAGGACATTTCCTTTCCGAGCTAAAAACAAATCATTGAGAGATATTGGAGACCTTTCAGGGTTTTATCAAGGGGAATTTAAGGTCTATAGATTGTGTCTGTGCATGTTACATCTTACTGAACTCCTCTGTCAATTTCACATACTGTAAGTAATTGCTCCAGAAAGGAAAATAATGTGCTTTATCTGCCAGTCCGGATTCTCTGTCAAAGATAGATGAGGGTGAGGCTGTAATACGTTCATTAAATGTATTAGATAAAAGGACAAACAATGTTGGTTAGAGCCTTATCTGATAAAAGCACCACTTGCTGTAATGTGCCAAATGATGCACTACAGAAGATTCACATGGCTTTTCTACATCCTGATGAGGGAATTGTATTGTTCTAGGTTGTTCCACAGTCAGGGTGAGATACTGCAGCTGGTCACTAGGATTTAATCTACTCCATGCAACTTGGCTGTTTCTGAAACAAGGCAGGCAATAACCTCTGATTGCTTTATTCAGCCTTATGAGAATACAAGACTGATTTCCGTTTATCTGAATCTCTGTTGGACTGAGATTACTCAGGTTAAGAATGTAATACAGTGCCTTGCAAAGCATTCATACCCCTTGGATTTCTTCACATTTTATTGTGTTAAAAAGTGAGATTCAAATGGATTTCATTCCATTTTTGTTAACAGTCTACACAAAATGCTCTAATGTCAAAGTGGAAGATTTACACAGACTGGATATGAGGATTGGAAACCAGCACTAAATCCTATGCCTGTTGTCCTCCCTCCCTGTACTGGGAGAAAAGCAGAGTGGACCGCTACATCTCCAACTCATCTGTCTTGAAAGGATATAATAACATCTGAACTTCAAGCCGCTGCGTCTGGCTTTTCTCTCCTCCTCCCAATCTACTGTATGCTCATCAGACACAGATCTGACAGGTAGGACCTATCCATCAGCTGCAGACTATGACTACGTCCCAAATGGCATCCTATTCCTTTTATAGTGCACTACTTTTTTGATTATTTTGCTGTGACAATATAGGTCAAATTAAGATCCTGCATTTGTCTCCATTGGCTGCAGACTATGTGATATGACCTCATATAGCCTCCCTCACCTTCACCACCATGACAGGTTCTGTCTATCATACAGAGATATAAAGAGAGTGACAGAAAGGATTCCAGAGTCGAATGAACGCATGTATCAGAGAGCAATGAGAGAGCAATCAGACTTTGTAATAGAGTCAAATCCCCACTCCCAAGGTTTTCCTGCCAATTAATAGAATATAAAATGTTTTAGATTAGAACATTGTTTCTGATATCTGACTTTTTGTCTGCCTGCTCGTGAGAACGTTTCACTGATTTTGTCCTGCCATAAAATAAGATTGCCAACATGAACAATTTTGCATTAATGCCCATATTTTGAATGGGGTTTCAAGAAAAGTAATGAAAAAGAGTGAAGAGATATAGCATTTCATTATAAACGGAGATAGCTGCCTGCCTCATATGGAAATTCTTCTGTACTCTTTCCAATAGATGTAATTTTAAAATGCTATCGCTCCCACAATGACCCAGAGAAAGTGTAGACCAAGCATATCTGTACACTCTGATGGAATGAAGCAAAACAAATTCCCTATAGAAAATAGACATTGCTCATAATATCATTTAAAAATTGCTAAGGTTGCATTCAACAGCACCACGGTTGTCAAGATTAAGCTCCAATAAGCATTTTTTCAGAGGTAGTTGTTTTCAAACTCACTTTTTGAGACTCAGGGCTGGATTCAATCCATATTGCAGAAGTAGGCTATTACGGAAGATATGCGTTTTAGCTTGATTTAAATTTAAAGGCAATGTTCCCGTGTTCGAAGAGACTGCATTCACGGTGAACTTTGCATATGTCGGCTCAATCGGATATTACCTTAAATATTTTATGCGGATCTTCCACGATACTTCCGCGATATGGATTATATCCAGCCCTCAGTCTTGGAAAATGAACATCCTATAATTACACATTACTGCACTGTGCCATTGTCTCATTACTGGCAACAAGCACCACAGCCTCTTTCAATGTCACACCATAGTTCTATGTGACCTTCATGGAAGTCACAGAGGATGTAATCCTGTTATAGCTCCATTAGTGATGAGCGCTGCTGCTTTCTTGATAGAGAACCATGTCTAATGGGTTACTTTCTTTGTGGGGATGTTTAATTTTGTATTAATCACCATACATGGATTCTATAGGACTCATACTTAATTCAACTTTTAAAAGTAGTTCCGGTATATTGTTTTTGTGTAAAAAATTGTTTTTTACGTTTATTGGAATTTAACAAGGTTCAGTGGATATACAGTTGAAGTCAGAAGTTTACATACACTTACATTAGAGTCATTAAAACCCGTTTTTCAACCACTCCACAAATTTCTTGTTAACAAACTATAGTTTTGGCAAGTCAGTTAGGACATCTACTTTGTGCATGACACAAGTCATTTTTCCAACAGTTGTTTACAGACAAATTATTTCACTTATAATTCACTATATCACAATTCCAATGGGTCAGAAGTTTACATACACTAAGTTGACTGTGCCTTTAAACAGCTTGGAAAATTCCAGAAAATGATGTCATGGCTTTAGAAGCTTCTGATAGGCTAATTGACATAATTTCAGTCAATTGGTGGTGTAACTGAAGGTACCACGTTCATCTGTAGAAACAATAGTAAGCAAAGTATAAACACCATGGGACCACACAGCCGTCATACCGCTCAGGAAGGAGACGCATTCTGTCTCCTAGAGATGAACGTACTTTGGTGTGAAAAGTGCAAATCAATCAAAGAACAACAGCAAAGGACCTTGTGAATATGCTGGAGGAAACAGGTGCAAAAGTATCTATATCCACAGTAAAACGAGTACTATATCGACATAACCTGAAAGTCCGCTCAGCAAGGAAGAAGCCACTGCTCCAAAACCGCCATAAAAAAGCCAGACTACGGTTTGCAACTGCACATGGGGACAAAGATCGCACTTTTTGGAGAAATGTCCTCCCGGTATGATGAAACAAAAATAGAACTGCTTGGCCATATTGACCATCATTATGTTTGGAAGAAAAAGGGGGACACTTGCAAGCCGAAGAACACCATCCCAACCGTGAAGCACGGGGGTGGCAGCATCATGTTGTGGGGGTGCTTTGCTGCAGGAGGGACTGGTGCACTTCACAAAATAGATGGCATCATGAGGATGGACAATTATGTGGATATATTGAAGCAACATCTCAAGACATCAGTCAGGACATTAATGTTTGGTTGCAAATGGGCCTTGGTGTCACGCCCTGACCATAGAGAGCTTTTTATGTCTCTATTTTGGTTTGGTCAGGGTGTGATTTGGGTGGGCATTCTATGTTCCTTTTTCTATGATTTGTATTTGTCACGATCTTTCAAGATCGAACCCAGAAGCAGACCAGGACAAGGAGCGTAGGAAGAAGGTGAGTATTTATTTACAGTGAAATGTGAAAAGGTAGATATATCCAGATGGCGTAGCGGGCAGCGGTGGTGAGTAGATGAGAGGAAATAGGTGAATCCAATGTAGTAGCAGAATCCTCTGTCAACCAGGCGGGAATGGAGTGAATGATCCAGGTGAGTAACTGAAGACAAAACAAACGGAGGTAAGTTCAAGGCAAGCAATACGTAAATGAAAACAACAAAACAAATTCTATCCAACTGGAGTCTGGTACTCAGGCACAACATACTGTTCATGGCTAACGATCCGGCAGGGAATGGAAGTCAGGTCAGAGCTTTTGAAGGGTAGAGATGATGATCAGGACAGGTGTGCAGATTACTGACGGGAAACAGGTGCGGGTGAAATCAATCTCCCAATGAGCTAATTCGCCCGGCAACCAGACAGGGTGCGTTCCAGGACACCTGAAACACACTCCAGGACAGACACACAGGCAAACCCAGACTCAGGAAGCGGGATTCGTGACAGTACCCCCCCTCCGACGAACGCCACCGGGCGGACTACCTGGAGCGCCAGGATGGAGGCGGTAGAAGTCACGAATCAGGTCGTCATCCAGAATCTGTCGCCGAGGAATCCAACTCCTCTCCTCTGGACCATATCCTTCCCAGTCCACTAGAAACTGGTACCCTCGACCCCGCCGTCTGGAGTCCATGATGCGGCGCACCGTGTAGACAGGACCACCTCCGATCATCCGAGGAGGAGGAGGACGAGGAGGAGGAGGCAACAGAGGACTGAGGTGAACCGGCTTGAGACAGGAGACATGAAAAGTGGGATGCACTCTAAGTGTTGCAGGCAACTTGAGTCGAACCACCACAGGATTTATGATTCTCTCCACTACAAACGGACCAATGAACTTAGGTGACAACTTCCTTGACTCCGTCCGTAGAGGAAGATCCCGTGTAGCCAACCAAACCTTATCTCCAACCGTATAAGCTGGGGCAGGAATACGGCGACGGTTCGCCTGTATCTGATACCGGTCAGAAACTCTAAGGAGAGCCTTCCTGGCCCGATGCCAGGTCCGGTGGCAACGACGAATATGGGTCTGGACAGAGGGAACCGAGAGATCCCTCTCCTGAGAAGGAAACAAAGGAGGTTGGTATCCGTAAAGGCATTGGAAGGGGGACATCCCAGTGGCAGATGAAGGAAGGGTATTATGGGCATACTCAACCCAGGGTAATTGAGATGACCAAGAGGTGGGATCAGAGGAGACAAGACAACGCAGCGTGGACTCCATCTTCTGGTTGGCTCTCTCCGCTTGACCATTAGATTGTGGGTGAAATCCAGAAGTGAGACTGACTGTAGCTCCAATGGCCAAACAGAAGGATTTCCAGACAGCAGAGGTAAACTGAGGACCACGGTCAGACACAATGTCACTGGGCAATCCGTGAACCCTGAAAACCTCCCTGACCAGGATCTCGGACGTCTCCGTAGCCGATGGAAGCTTGGAGAGAGGAACAAAATGAGCAAACTTGCTGAATCTGTCCACAATGGTCAGAATGACCGTGTTCCCAACAGAAGGGGGCAATCCCGTGACAAAATCCAGGGCCAGATGCGACCAAGGTCGCCGAGGAATAGGTAGGGGGTGAAGAAGCCCAGAGCTGGGCCGATTGGTACTCTTGTTCTGGGCACAAACAGGACATGCGGCAACAAACCTCCGGGTATCTTCTCCCATGGCAGGCCACCAAAAACGTCTGCGCAGTAGTGCCATAGTCCGAGCAACGCCAGGGTGACAAGCTATCTTGCTGGCGTGGGACCACTGAAGGACAGCAGAACGGACCGACTCGGGTACGAACAACCGACCGGGTGGACCGTTACCGGGGCCGGGCTGCGTCCGAAGGGCCGCCATCACATCCTCCTCTATCCTCCATGTAACGGCTCCCACGACAACATTCTGGGGAAGAATCGTCTCAGTCTTGACCCCACTCTCCTCCGTCTTAGAGAACATCCGGGACAGGGCGTCCGCCTTCCCGTTCTTAGACCCAGGTCGGAACGTCAGGGAAAAATTGAAACGTCCAAAAAACAAGGCCCACCTAGCCTGACGGGCGTTGAGACGTTTAGCCGATTGTACGTAAGCCAGATTCTTGTGGTCAGTCCAGACCACAAACGGTTGCTCCGCTCCCTCCAACCAGTGCCGCCACTCCTCCAAGGCAAGCTTCACAGCGAGAAGCTCCCGGTTACCCACATCGTAGTTTCTTTCAGCTGGAGAAAGACGACCAGAGTAGAAAGCGCAGGGATGGAGTTTACCGTCAGTGGAGCTACGCTGGGACAGGATGGCGCCCACACCCACATCAGAAGCATCCACTTCCACAACGAACTGACGGGAAGTGTCAGGTTGAGAGAGAATCGGGGCGTTGGTGAATCGGCTCTTCAAGTCCAGAAATGCTCGGTCTGCCTCAGGAGTCCAACAGAACTTTCTGGTGCAAGACGTCAGGGCAGTTAAAGGTGCAGCCACCCGGCTGTAGTCACGGATAAACCTCCGATAAAAATTCGCAAACCCCAGGAATCTCTGGAGCTGCAATCTTGTACCGGGCTGGACCCAATCCCGAACCGCCCGAACCTTCTCTTGGTCCATCTTGATCTCTCCCCTGGATATGATGTACCCGAGGAAGGACGTTGTATGGGCGTGAAAATCACACTTCTCCGCCTTCACGAACAGACGGTTCTCCAATAACCGCTGCAGGACCTGCTTGACATGCAGAACGTGGCTAGAAAGCTCCTTTGAGAAGATGAGGATATCATCCAGGTAAACGAACACAAAAATACCAATCATATCTCTCAAAACGTCATTCACCATACTTTGGAACACCGCCGGAGCGTTGGTCAGTCCAAACGGCATCACCTGGTACTCAAAATGTCCCATCGGAGTATTGAACCCAGTCAACCACTCGTCCCCCTCCTTGATCCGAACCAAATGATAAGCATTACGTAAATCAAGCTTCGTAAAAACCGTAGCACCCTGTAAGGAATCGAAAGCCGAGCTCATCAAGGGCAGGGGATACTTGTTCTTAACCGTAATCTCATTCAAACCCCGATAATCAATACACGGTCGAAGAGAACCATCCTTCTTGCTCACAAAAAAAAATCCTGCTCCCAAAGGTGATGACGATGGCCGAATGAGACCTGTAGCTAGAGACTCCTTGATGTAGGTCTCCAAGGCCTCACGTTCCGGTCGAGAGATACTGTATAACCGTCCCTTGGGAAAGGCAGATCCAGGAAACAGATTAATCGCACAATCATAAGGTCGGTGGGGAGGAAGAGACAGAGCCTTCTGTTTACTGAATACCTCACCCAACTCGTGATATGTTTCTGGAACCAGGGACAAATCAGGAGGAGCAGAGTCACTGACCTGACTGGAAACAGCAGGAGAACAGGCAGTCCTAAGGCAGTTAGCATGACACTCAATGTTCCAACTAGTTACCTTCCCTGTCACCCAATCAAACGAGGGATTGTGTTCCTTCAGCCAGGGGTAACCAAGAACCAGAGGAACATGGGGCGAGGACAAAATGAAGAAAGAGATAAACTCTGAATGATTTCCCGACACCAACATCTTAACCGGTTCAGTCCTCATAGTGATCCGTGCCAGACTACTGCCGTTCAGAGTGGTTGCTTCAATGGCTTCCGGCAATTGCTCCTTGGAAAGCCCCAGCTGTTCCACCAAGTCGGCATCCATAAAGTTGCCATCGGCACCTGAATCGATAAAAGCGTTCAGGTCAAAACTCTGATCCTTATTCATAAGGGTCGCAGGAAAACGGGGTCTGACAAGATCCTTGAGAGATTGAAACTGGCTCGCTAAAATTCCTCCCAAATTTAGCGAGCCGGGCAGTTTAACGGGCGCTGTGGACAAGCGGAGTTGTAATGTCCCGATCTACCACAGTAGAAAGAGCTATTGGTCTCACGTCTACGTTGGCGCTCCTCCTTAGTTAGCCCGTGTCGCCCCACTTGCATTGGTTCAGAATCTGGTGGCAAGACTCCTCCACTAATCCCGTGTGGAGAATAACGATCAATACGTCCTGGTTCACCTCCTGAACCGAATGGTAACCGAGTTACAGATTGATTGGATAGACCCCACTGCTTCTCCCTCCTTCTCTCTCGGACTCTATTATCAACCCGAATAGATAAAGCGACCAAGCTGTCTAAGTCACTAGGCTCTGGATAAGAAATCAGCTCATCCTTAAGTTCATCTGACAACCCCTTGTAAAAAACCGCTTGTAGTGACTCCTCATTCCAACCACTCTCCACAGCCAATGTCCTGAACTCAATCATAAAATCTGCCACACTGCGATCTCCTTGGCGAAGAGAGACCAAACGTTTAGCTGCGTCCTTACCTCGGACTGGATGATCAAAAAGCTTCCTCATCTCTCCCGTGAACTCCTGATATGAAGCCGTGCAGGTTCCCTGTCGTTCCCAAACGGCTGAAGCCCATTCCAGAGCTCTTCCACGCAACAGTTCAATAACCAAGGCTATCCTAGCCTTGTCAGTGGCGTAAGAATGGGGCTGTAGATCAAACACTAACCCACACTGCATAAGAAACGAACTGCATTTTCCCAAATCCCCTTCATATTTATCAGGCGTCGGTACCTTGGGTTCACGAAATGGAACCGCTTCAGACACGGCAGGTGAGATGGGTGAAACCGGTGGTGAATGAATCACCTGCAAACTGAGCTGATCCTGGACTTGTGTCAAGCTAGCAGATAAATTCTGGATCGAACTCGCTATCTCCTGTAGCGCCGTATTGTGTTGTCCCAATTTCTTCTCCTGCAGGGTAATGGCATGGCAAACGGAGTCCAGGTCCGCTGGGTTCATTACTGGCCGGATCGTTCTGTCACGATCTTTCAAGATCGAACCCAGAAGCAGACCAGGACAAGGAGCGTAGGAAGAAGGTGAGTATTTATTTACAGTGAAATGTGAAAAGGTAGATATATCCAGATGGCGTAGCGGGCAGCGGTGGTGAGTAGATGAGAGGAAATAGGTGAATCCAATGTAGTAGCAGAATCCTCTGTCAACCAGGCGGGAATGGAGTGAATGATCCAGGTGAGTAACTGAAGACAAAACAAACGGAGGTAAGTTCAAGGCAAGCAATACGTAAATGAAAACAACAAAACAAATTCTATCCAACTGGAGTCTGGTACTCAGGCACAACATACTGTTCATGGCTAACGATCCGGCAGGGAATGGAAGTCAGGTCAGAGCTTTTGAAGGGTAGAGATGATGATCAGGACAGGTGTGCAGATTACTGACGGGAAACAGGTGCGGGTGAAATCAATCTCCCAATGAGCTAATTCGCCCGGCAACCAGACAGGGTGCGTTCCAGGACACCTGAAACACACTCCAGGACAGACACACAGGCAAACCCAGACTCAGGAAGCGGGATTCGTGACAGTATTTCTGTGTGTTTGGCCGGGTGTGGTTCTCAATCAGAGGCAGCTGTCTATCATTGTCTCTGATTGAGAACCATACTTAGGTAGCTTTTTCCCACATGGTTTTTGTGGGTAGTTATTTTCTGTTTAGCTGTTTTGTTTGCCTGACAGAACTGTTCGCTTTGATTAGTACAGGCTTTCTCCCTCTCACATGCTGAGGTCATTGATTTGTGGCTTCTCTAAATTTGAATAATGAACAGAGCGGACAGTCAATAATGTGACTCTTTTCATGTTGATTTGTGTTGGAGTCAAACATGTAGCTAGTTGACAGATTACTTCAAGAGGAATCCAATGAACACAGTGTTAGACATAGACTTGCAACCCAAAATGGCACCCTATCCCCATAGCACACTTCTTTTGACCAGGGAATAGGGTGCCATTTGGGACACCGTCATGGACTCCTAAAGCATCAACTCAGTGTGAGAGTAATGGGGATTGGTACACTTTCTCTTTCCGATTGATGAGGTTGAACTTCCCTTTAAAAGCACCCACATTTTATAGACTCCTCTCTGGCGGTAAATCATACCAATGTAAATCATACCATGTGAGCATGGATATTCTCCTCTCATCATAACTGACTGCCTGGCATGATTTGATTTGTGGAAGGCTCCCCGTGCTCTGAATGAGATTTGTATTCTCACCACCTCTTTGTCAGGCATTATGTTTTTACCAGCCCAATATAGTCTTACTATAGTGGTGGATACAGTGCCAGGACTGGAATTTGTTCATCACTCAAACGTGGTTACAGGTGTGGTACCGTAGCTCTATAGTGAAGCCTGCTATGGAGGAAGACAAGGGGCATTACAGAGGAAAGCTCATTCTCATGTGTGCTATGAGGTTTCATCTGTTTGCATGGGAAGCTACTCAGTTTCACTTCTCTAAGTGGGCCCAATTTTACCAAGACTTAGTCACTGAAAACATCCTGGATCCTGTCATTCCCAATGAACCCCACAACAAACCACTAAATGTCATCCAGAGAGAGAACATGTATTGTGTTGCTAAATCTGATTGACATGAACGTTATTATGAAACACAATCTCGTACATCGCAACCAGATCCCAGAGAAATGGCAATGTTAAACTATTTTCAATGTGGTGCCGGACACTTGAGGGCACAGGAACAATGCTTTTGTTTTGCTAGACATCTACAGAGCCTGTATATGAGCTAATTGATGAGAGCCTGTATATGAGCTAATTGATGAGAGCCTGTATATGAGCTAATTGATGAGAGCCTGTATATGAGCTAATTGATGAGAGCCTGTATATGAGCTAATTGATGAGAGCCTGTATATGAGCTAATTGATGAGAGCCTGTATATGAGCTAATTGATGAGAGCCTGTATATGAGCTAATTGATGAGAGCCTGTATATGAGCTAATTGATGAGAGCCTGTATATGAGCTAATTGATGAGAGCCTGTATATGAGCTAATTGATGAGAGCCTGTATATGAGCTAATTGATGAGAGCCTGTATTTGAGCTAATTGATGAGAGCCTGTATATGAGCTAATTGATGAGAGCCTGTATTTGAGCTAATTGATGAGAGCCTGTATATGAGCTAATTGATGAGAGCCTGTATATGAGCTAATTGATGAGAGCCTGTATATGAGCTAATTGATGAGAGCCTGTATATGAGCTAATTGATGAGAGCCTGTATATGAGCTAATTGATGAGAGCCTGTATTTGAGCTAATTGATGAGAGCCTGTATATGAGCTAATTGATGAGAGCCTGTATTTGAGCTAATTGATGAGAGCCTGTATATGAGCTAATTGATGAGAGCCTGTATATGAGCTAATTGATGAGAGCCTGTATATGAGCTAATTGATGAGAGCCTGTATATGAGCTAATTGATGAGAGCCTGTATATGAGCTAATTGATGAGAGCCTGTATATGAGCTAATTGATGAGAGCCTGTATTTGAGCTAATTGATGAGAGCCTGTATATGAGCTAATTGATGAGAGCCTGTATATGAGCTAATTGATGAGAGCCTGTATATGAGCTAATTGATGAGAGCCTGTATATGAGCTAATTGATGAGAGCCTGTATATGAGCTAATTGATGAGAGCCTGTATATGAGCTAATTGATGAGAGCCTGTATATGAGCTAATTGATGAGAGCCTGTATATGAGCTAATTGATGAGAGCCTGTATATGAGCTAATTGATGAGAGCCTGTATTTGAGCTAATTGATGAGAGCCTGATTATGAGCTAATTGATGAGAGCCTGATTATGAGCTAATTGATGAGAGCCTGATTATGAGCTAATTGATGAGAGCCTGTATATGAGCTAATTGATGAGAGCCTGATTATGAGCTAATTGATGAGAGCCTGATTATGAGCTAATTGATGAGAGCCTGTATATGAGCTAATTGATGAGAGCCTGTATATGAGCTAATTGATGAGAGCCTGTCACCAAGTTAATATCTCTGCTGTAAAGTATATTTGTTTCCATAACCCCCTGACAGTTAATAAACAAACAAAATGTAACTGTTGTAAAAGAGATTGTCTGTAAAATGTGTATAAGATGTATAAACTGAAGGTAGAAGCCTAAGTGTTATTGTTTATGCGTTTACTCCAATTGGAGGAGGGGTGGTAGGGTTTGCGGGGAATAATAAAGATATATTCAAAAAAATAAAGTATATACAGTATGTATGTATATGTATGAATGTTTGTATGTGTGTATGTATAAGGTAAAATATATTTACTCCAAAAATATATGGGGGATTGGAAATGATGCAGACAATTACATTGATGGAAGCAACAACCTATCCGTAATATTAAAGCTGATCCACCCCTTAGCGAAAACAAATAATAAATAAATAATAATAATACTGCATGGGGGATATCAAAGGAACAAACAAACACCTGTTGAATATTTGAAGCCTTTATTTGCAGGCATCCTGTGGACTGAGATATATAAATAACTTTACTGATAAAGCAAGTAGAACCTTTGTGACTAGAAACCTGTCTTATCAGCTTAGGCAGGACTTGCACAATTATCCCACCATAAGCCTAAACAACAAAAAACTCTTAGAAAATGCCCTATTCTTACCCATGCCTGATTTAACAGATTTTTTGAAGATGAGCTGGAAACAATATGACTTATTGTTTTAGCTAAAATAATCATATTATTGTACTGTGCACATCTTTAGAAATGATCGGACGGCAGGTGGCCTAGCGTTTAAGAGCGTTGGGCCAGTAACTGAAACGTTGCTGGTTTGAATCCCTGAATCGACTAGGTAAACAATGGTGCCCTAGAGCAAGGCACTTAACCCTAACCGCTCCTATAAGTTGCTCTGAAGATGTGTCTACTAAAATGTCAAAAATCTATACATCAGTCTACAGGGAAAACAATGTTTTCTGAAAACCTGATTCTCTTTCTTATCCATGCCCGATTTCCTAGTTTTAGATATGAACTGGAAATAATCACGTTTATCATATATCATATACAGTAGCGGAGAGTGGGGTAAGTTGAGCAATGTTTTACATTTACCATCACTTCGTTAAGGGAAATCATCAAGTTAATTTTTTTATATAGCCCTTCGTACATCAGCTAATATCTCGAAGTGCTGTACAGAAACCCAGCCTAAAACCCCAAACAGCAAGCAATGCATGTGTATATATCTTCATATATTTCAGGATCTTGTGTATCCCTGGAAATAATCAGAATTAATGTAAACATTACAGTTTTGAAAACATAGCTTGTCCAAAAAAAAGTGGTCTCATGGCACAACTTAGCCCGGGTATGTGGTAAATTGAGCAGAGGGACAGGGTACGTTAAGCCGCATATTTCTATACTAAATGAAATATTACCACTAACTTTTTTTTAAACATGTCTATCTTTATTTCCCAAACACAATTCAACACAATCACAATAGATTATTGTTTACACTTTTAACATAGGCCCTGTTGTTACCTCATTTCCCAGCGATAATGCCTTCTATTACACCTGGGAAGAAAACCCTTCAACTTGCTCAACTTGCCATTGGCTCAACCATTGGCTCTAGTTAACCCATGGTCATTGGCCCAACTTACCCTAAGGCAAACATTTTGACTATACTAGCCCACACAGCTACCAGGATGCACTTTCATGCTAGGTTTAGGACCTCATATTGAAGCTTATAAAGACCCCAACTGACACATAGAACCATCTTTAAATGATCTACTTTGGTTTCAATACAAGCATCATGAAACCTTCTATAACACAATACATTCATTTAACAGGGTGAAAATCAGTTATTTTACCAAACTTGCTTACCACTTTTTCTATGTGGTTTCTTCCTTCACAGACGCCATGAAAATATGGCCTCTTCTTAAATATTTCGTCAAATTCTGAATTTTTGTATGATTTCCTAGAAACAAAGGTGGCTCAACTTACCTCTTTGGCTCAACCACACTCCCCTACTGTAGATGACTTCATCCTGATTTGTCTCTCTTACCCATATTGTGGCAAAGGAAAAACAAATAACTACACCATGTAAAATGTGATGCAGTCCTTTTTTGCAGGAAAGTGTCCTGCTTAGTTTCTGTTCTTCTCCTGTGAATGCCGAATGAGAGAATGAGTGATGAACATTTTTAAAACATTGAGTGCCCTGAAGGCGGCAGTCCCTCACTATATGACAATGTCAGTGTTAGAGATCAAGCTGATAAATCACACAGCTGTCAAGTGAATGATTCTCTCAGCCGCTGAGAAATGTCACTGTCACTGTCATTGGCCTCATTGTTGCATTTCTTATCATGCAGCTACATTAACTGCCTGACGATATACAATTCCTTCAGCTATTTGTAATACATGAATTCCATCATGTTATTAACACACTCTTAGAAAAAAGGGTTCCAAAAGGGTTCTTCGGCTGTCCCCATAGGAGAACCCTTTTGGTTCCAGGTAGAACCATTTTGGGTTCCATGTAGAAACCTCTGTGGAAAGGATTATTCATGGGACCAAAAATTGTTTTACTTGGAAACAGAAGTGCTCTACCTGGAATCAACAAGGGTTTTTTAAAGGGTTCTCCTATGGGAACAGCCAAAGAACCCTTTTAGGTTATAGATAGCACCTTTTTTCTAAGGGGCAGGGTACTGTGTAAACCGAGTGGAATATGAAAAGAAGAAGACGAAAATTGTCTTGATTTTCTTTCAAATCATTCATGTCTCCTCCAGCATGACTTTGTTTAAATCTCAGTGAGTTTTTTGCATTTTGAGGTGCTGGAGATTATCAGTGGCAGATCAGTGATGACTATTGCAGAGGCTCAACTCCAACATTCCCTTATCACCATTCTGCACAGGCGTATGGTAATTGTCACGGTGCTAAGCAGATCTAACCAGGATAACTCAGACTCAGGGACCTATGGGTCCTGGTCAAGAGTAGTGCACTATATAGGGAATAGGGTGCCATTTGGGACTCATTCACAGACTACACAGTCTTAACTGGGAGATATCGCTTTCTTTTTTCTTTTAGAACACCGTTCGTTTCCATCCAACCCGTGCTTACAGTTTTATAAAACTGTTTTTCAGACATCCATTTGATCTTATCTCCCCCTTTTATGCCTGAAACAGAATTAACTTACCTTTATAATTAATCACCGGGGGACTTAATTGTAATCTTCAGCAAAACGTCACATTAATTTAGCAGCAAGCCTTCTTCCACTAGGGCTGTGTAGTGTTAGCTTCATAGCAGCACCCACCCTCAGAGAAGTTAAACACGTGAAGGAATTAAAGAAACATGTTTCATATGACACATCTCTTTCCAGCACATTAAGTTACTTTTCGTGCCAAGACCCAGGGCTGTCAAATAAAATGTTGAGTTATTAAATGACACTAAGTATGCAACCCACTGAGTTATTAATCATAAAAGTGTTTATTGGATTACAACAGAAGCAATCTTTTTACAGGAGGAAAATGAAAATAAGATTCAGAAGAAAAAATATATTAGATTCAGATAACAAATTCAGAACGCTGTGTGTATATTAAGATGAATAGCACAATTGTCTTCATGCCCACCAGGACTCTCTGCAGATGTTTCTCTTAAATTGCTTAAGTGTACATGTATGGAGACCATATGGGTCCAATCTTCTACGGCACAGTAACTGATGGTTCAGCTGTGACCGGTGTTGTTCTATGGTTATATAATTATGCACCTCATTTGGTCTCATTTGTCTGTTGCACAATCAAGCCTATGCAGTACCATACGGTACCACCTGTTATATTAATACTGCACCAGTCACTTTGGTCAACCCTGAAATAACAACAACTCGAACAACAGAGGACATCGAGGTATGACAGTATGTGTTGCTCTGTTCATTATCCAAAGACAGGATCGGGGACGTGACATGCTCCATCTCCTCCCCCTGCCTAATGGAGTCACACCTCCTCCATGCGTGTTCTCCTTGTAGAGCAGGTCATTAAAGCTGCATGCAATTCATCCGCCACCACTGTGCCACACTTGACTGCATGCTCTCTCTCTCTCCATCTCTCTCACTCTCTCTCCCTCTCTTTTGCTCTCTCTCCTCCGTCGAGTTCCCTCTCACTCAAACCGATCAAAGGAACAGGCCCCAGGCATCCAACACACGGGAGAATTTCAACACCCTTCATTGTCTCTGCTCTCTCTCTCTCTGCTGCTATGTGTTGATGGCCTTTTATATGAGGATGTCTTCTTTACGTATGACAGCAATCTGAATGCACATGGATGTTGATGTAGAGTTAGTGTAAACCTCTGATGTGCAGGCAGCAGTCTACTCATGGCCTCGGTACAGCACTAGTACATCACGGTGCAATATGACCAGGCTTTAGACGTGTTTTATCTGGATGGTTGCACACTGTACACATTCCATGACAATTCTGTCAGCTCGGCTGAGTTAGTGTGTTGTTGCGTGTGTTGCGTGCGCTGTTACGTGCGCTGTTGCGTGTGTTAGTGAAGCTAAAAGCCTGGTGTGATTGAAGGTAGTAGCATGAGATCAAGCATAAGCGGTTGAGTCCGTAGTGCCCTTGCAAGATGACCTGAGCCTGCAGACGTTTGTGTTTCTGCTTCCTGTGGCTGAGGCTGAGGCTCAGCATAAGGGACTTAGACAGAAGCACTGTAGGGGGAGGGGCATGCAGGCAACCTCTTCTGAGTCAAATGTGAACTGAGGTCAAACTAGAAGACAAATTAAAGATTGTTTGGGATGTTACTGTGGTAATGGGTGGAGGTCATGACTTGAAATGATCTTCCCTCACTGCGTGACATCTGAACTAACTGTACTTCTACTACTGAGAGAGAATCAATCATGTCTTTCTCTATTATGAAAATCTCCTGTTAGATTCAAATCTAAGATGCTGCTTCTATTTTCACACATTGATGGAGTCATTTATTCAATACAAATATAGTCGCCGTTTTGAAGAAAACACAACATTCATAACACCAATCTTTGACTTGTTTAGACCTGTGGCACTTTCCCAGCATGCCGTGGAAGTGTAAACATTAGCAGTCATTTCCATGCCAGTCCTATTCTAAGTAACACCATAATATTACAACAATTGGCTACACATAATTACAGATTTAAAAACCACATTGTGGACCACTCAGAGAGAGTTTTGAGACACTGTTATCTTCTGTAGGCAATCATAGTACAGGCCATCAATCTATTCTAATATTTTTTAATTGGAAGCCAAAAGAGACATAATAATACAGAAAATAATTATTTGATGTGGTGTTGTCAGTCTGGTATTTAAATTGTCCAAACCTTGACAGCTCTCACAGGCTATCTCCACAAAGAAGACAAGGACACCCAAGATGTCTCTGCCTGTCTGGAATACATAATATTATTCCAATGACAGCCATTGTTTCAGCTGAGTACTCACTCACGCAGAGGAAAACACTTTGCACCCTTCTTAACAATTCCCCTGAATCTTTAAATGGCTCAAGCCTTCACTATACAGACAGCAAACTATAACCTTTTCTGAGTGAATATCTGTGTTTACGTCGGCGATCTGTCAGTCACTACGCCTCATCTCCATACAGATGGCTGGAGGCAGGCCGCGTCACAAATCGAACACTATTCCCTACATACAGTAGTGCACTACTTCTGATCAGGGCCCATAGTGGGACCAGGGCCCATTAGTGGCACCAGAGCCCAGTAGTGGCACCAGAGCCCATTAGTGGGACCACGGTGCATTAGTGGCACCAGGGCCCATAGTGGGACCAGAGCCCATAGTGGGACCAGGGCCCATTAGTGGCACCAGGGCCCGTAGTGGGACCACGGCTCGTTAGTGGCACCAGGGCCCATAGTGGGACCAGAGCCCATAGTGGGACCAGGGTAGTGGCACCAGAGCAAAGTAGTGGCACCAGAGCCCATAGTGGGACAACGGCTCGTTAGTGGCACCAGGGCCCATAGTGGGACCAGAGCCCATAGTGGGACCAGGGTAGTGGCACCAGAGCAAAGTAGTGGCACCAGAGCCCATAGTGGGACCAGGGCCCATTAGTGGCACCAGGGCCAATTAGTGGAACCAGAGCCCATTAGTAGCACCAGAGCCCATAGTGGGACCACGGCCCATTAGTGGCACCAGGGCCCAGAGTGCGACCAGAACCCATAGTGGCACCAGGGCCCATAGTGGCACCAGAGCCCATAGTGGGAACAGGGCCCATTAGTGGCACCAGGGCCCATAGTGGGACAGGAGCCCATAGTGTGAACAGGGCCCATTAGTGGCACCAGGGCCCATTAGTGGCACCAGAGCCCATAGTGGCACCAGAGCCCATAGTGGGACCAGGGCCCATAGTGGCACCAGGGCCCATAGTGGGACCAGAGCCCATTAGTGGCACCAGAGCCCATCGTGGGACAGGAGCCCATAGTGGGAACAGGGCCCATTACTGGGACCAGAGACCATAGTGGGACCAGGGCCCATAGTGGCACCAGGGCCCATAGTGGCACCAGGGCCCATAGTGGCACCAGGGCCCATTACTGGCACAAGAGCCCATAGTGGGACCAGGGCCCATTAGTGGCACCAGGGCCCGTAGTGGGACCAGGGCCAATTAGTGGCACCAGAGCCCATTAGTGGCACCAGAGCCCATAGTGGGACCACGGCCCATTAGTGGCACCAGGGCCCATAGTGCGACCAGAACCCATAGTGGGACCAGGACCCATAGCGGGACCAGAGCCCATAGGGGGACCAGAGCCCATAGTGGGACCAGAGCCAATCGTGGGACAGGAGCCCATAGTGGGACCAGGGCCCATTACTGGCACCAGGGCCCATAGTGGGACCAGGGCCCATAGTGGGACCAGAGCCCATTAGTGGCACCAGGTTCCATAGTGGGACCAGGTTCCATAGTGGGACCAGGTTCCATAGTGGGACCAGGGCCCATAGTAGCACCAGGGCCAGTAGTGGGACAAGAGCCCATAGTGGGACCAGGGCCCAGTAGTGGCACCAGGGCCGATAGTGGGACCAGGGCCCAGTAGTGGCACCAGGACCCATAGCGGGACCGGAGCCCATCGTGGCACCAGAGCCCATAGTGGGACCACGGCCCATTAGTGGTACCAGGGCCCATAGTGGCACCAGAGCCCAGTAGTGGCACCAGGGCCAGTAGTGGGACCAGAGCCCATAGTGGGACCATTGACCATTAGTGGCACCAGAGCCCATTAGTGGCACCAGGACCCATAGTGGGACCAGGGCCCATCGTGGGACCAGGCCCCATCGTGGGACCAGGGACCATTAGTGGCACCAGGGACCATTAGTGGCACCAGAGCCCAGTAGTGGCACCAGAGCCCAGTAGTGGCACCAGAGCCCATAGTGGGACCAGGGCCCATTAGTGGGACCAGGGCCCGTAGTGGGACCAGGGCCCGTAGTGGGACCAGGGACCATTAGTGGCACCAGAGCCCATAGTGGCACCAGGACCCATAGCGGGACCGGAGCCCATGGTGGGACCAGAGACCATAGTGGCACCAGAGACCATAGTGGCACCAGAGACCATAGTGGCACCAGAGCCCATAGTGGCATCAGAGCCCATAGCGGGACCGGAGCCCATCGTGGGACCAGAGACCATAGTGGGACCAGGGCCCATTAGTGGCACCAGAGCCCATAGTGGGACCACGGCCAGTAGTGGGACCAGAGCCCATAGTGGGACCATTGACCATTAGTGGCACCAGAGCCCATTAGTGGTACCAGGACCCATAGTGGGACCAGGGCCCATCGTGGGACCAGGCCCCATCGTGGGACCAGGGACCATTAGTGGCACCAGGGACCATTAGTGGCACCAGAGCCCAGTAGTGGCACCAGAGCCCAGTAGTGGCACCAGAGCCCAGTAGTGGCACCAGAGCCCATAGTGGGACCAGGGCCCATTAGTGGGACCAGGGCCCGTAGTGGGACCAGGGCCCGTAGTGGGACCAGGGCCCGTAGTGGGACCAGGGACCATTAGTGGCACCAGAGCCCATACTGGCACCAGGACCCATAGCGGGACCGGAGCCCATGGTGGGACCAGAGACCATAGTGGCACCAGAGACCATAGTGGCACCAGAGACCATAGTGGCACCAGAGCCCATAGTGGCATCAGAGCCCATAGTGGCACCAGAGCCCATAGTGGCACCAGAGCCCATAGTGGCACCAGAACCCATAGTGGGACCAGAACCCATAGTGGGACCAGGGCCCATAGTGGGACCAGAGCCCATCGTGGGACCAGGGCCCATAGTGGGACCACGGCCCATTAGTGGTACCAGGGCCCATAGTGGCACCAGAGCCCAGTAGTGGCACCAGAGCCCAGTAGTGGCACCAGAGCCCAGTAGTGGCACCAGAGCCCAGTAGTGGGACCAGGGCCCATTAGTGGCACCAGAGCCCATAGTGGGACCAGAGCCCATAGTGGGACCAGAGCCCATTAGTGGCACCAGGACCCATAGCGGGACCAGAGACCATAGTGGGGCCAAGGCCCATAGTGGGACCAGGGCCCATTAGTGGGACCAGGGCCCATTAGTGGGACCAGGGCCCATTAGTGGGACCAGGGCCCATTAGTGGGACCAGAGACCATAGTGGGACCAGAGACCATAGTGGGACCAGAGACCATAGTGGCACCAGGGCCCATAGTGGCACCAGGGCCCATTACTGGCACAAGAGCCCATAGTGGGACCAGGGCCCATAGTAGCACCAGGGCCCATAGTGGCACCAGGGCCCATTACTGGCACAAGAGCCCATAGTGGGACCAGAGCCCATTAGTGGGACCAGAGCCCATTAGTGGGACCAGAGCCCATTAGTGGGACCAGAGCCCATAGTGGGACCAGGGACCATTATTGGGACCAGAGCCCATTAGTGGGACCAGAGCCCATAGTGGGACCAGGGACCATTATTGGGACCAGAGCCCATAGTGGGACCAGGGCCCATAGTGGCACCACGGCCCATTACTGGCACAAGAGCCCATAGTGGGACCAGAGCCCATAGTGGCACCAGAGCCCATAGTGGCACCAGAGCCCATAGTGGGACCAGAGCCCATAGTGGGACCAGTGCCCATTAGTGGCACCAGAGCCCATTAGTGGTACCAGGGCCCATTAGTGGTACCAGGGCCCAGTATTGGCACCTGAGCCCATAGTGGAACCAGGGCCCATAGTGGGACCAGGGCCCATAGTGGGACCAGAGCCCATAGTGGGACCAGGGACCATTAGTGGCACCAGGGCCCATATTGGGACCAGGGCCAATTAGTGGCACCAGAGCCCATTAGTGGCACCAGAGCCCATTAGTGGCACCAGAGCCCATTAGTGGGACCAGGGACCATTAGTGGGACCAGGGACCATTAGTGGGACCAGAGCCCATAGTGGGACCAGAGCCCATAGTGGGACCAGGGCCCATAGTGGGATCAGGGACCATTCGTGGCTCCAGGGCCCATTACTGGCACAAGAGCCCATAGTGGGACCAGGGCCCATAGTGGGACCAGGGCCCATAGTGGGACCAGGGCACATTACTGGCACCAGGGCACATTACTGGCACAAGAGCCCATATTGGGACCAGGGCCCATATTGGGACCAGAGCCCATAGTTGCACCAGGGCCCACAGTGGGACCAGAACCCATAGTGGGACCAGAACCCATAGTGGGACCAGGGCCCATAGTGGGACCAGAGCCAATAGTGGGACCAGAGCCCGTTAGTGGCATCAGGGCCCATAGTGGGACCTTGGACCATAGTGGCACCAGGGCCCATAGTGGCACCAGAGCCCATAGTGGGACCAGGGCCCATAGTGGGACCAGGGCCCATAGTGGGACCAGGACCCATAGTGGGACCAGGGCCCATAGTTGCACCAGAGCCCATTAGTAAGTGCATTATGTAAAGCCGGGGTAGGCATCTAGATTTAGCCGCTAGACTTGGTAGGCTAGTGGTTAGAGTGTTGGGCCAGTAACCGAAAGGTTGCTAGATCGAATCCCTGAGCTGACAAGGTAAAAATCTGTCGTTCTGCCCCTGAACAAGGCAGTTAACCTGCTGTTCCTGGGTAGGCTGTCATTGTAAATAAGAATTTGTTCTTAACTTACTTGGCTGGTTAAATAAATGATAATAATTTGTGACCTGCAAATTCACCACAACTAATCCCAAAAAGAGATTGTGTTTGAAAAATAACAATCAATTCATAACTTGATTACATTGAGACACCATCACATGTCTCTTTTTTATATTTGTGGCAATACTTGGGATTGTTTTTTGTAGGGAATAAGGTACCATTTGGGACTCTCCCACGGTGACTGAACTCCACCACTAGTTAGGCGCCACCTCTGGCAACAATACAGCAATTAAGGGAAAATAGCCATTTCAAATTCAATGACCATTTTTCTGGTTGTTGGAAAATCCCACAATCCTGCCTGCTCAGTACAGCATCAATGTGGTTTCAGAAAGAGAAGTACTCCGAGAGGAGAACAGGGTGAGAAAGAGGAGGCCAAAGACTGTCATTAAATTACCAACAATACATAAGACAACAATATCTATCCACCTATGTGGGGATCATAGCATTATTATAGCTAGCCTTAGGCGGTGGGCCAACACTTTAAAACCACCGGTGAACATTGTCTGCGTCCCAGATGGTATCCTATTCCTTATATAGTGCACTACTTTTGAGCAGAGTTGTATGGGCCCTGATCCAAAGTAGCGCACTAAATAGTCAATAGTTTATCATTTGAAAGCACAATTCCCTAACCTCCTTAGCCTATGTTCCTCAAACACAACTGTATTGTTTAGTTCCATAATGCATCTGTACCGAGTGGTTCCTTCCCTAGGCCCTTTGCTGCTCAGTTCTGTTATAAAGGTACCTTCACTTTTTAAAGAGGGCACTTACCAGCAGAGGGCACTTGCCAGCATTAATCATTGTGAACAGCTGGCCTTTAGCTGGGGCCTTGAATGCACAGTGCCCTAGGTCTAGGGTACAGGCAGCAGCACAATAACCTAATCATTCTCCTTCCCTGCCCCAGCCCAGACCCAAGCCCCAGCCTGGTTCACCAGCACAGTTACCCTTCCTGGTTCCCCAGCCCCAGCCCAGTCACCTGCCCTAGCCCACTTTCCAAGCCCCAGCCCGGTTCCCCAGCCCCAGCCTGCTTCCGCAGCCCCAGCCCAATGTCCCAGTCCACAGCCCATTGCCCTAGTCCAGTTCCCCTGCCCCAGCCCGCTGCCTGCCTGACACCCTCTGGTTCTGTTTCACGATACAAAAGTATTTTTTTCTGTCTGTCGACTCTGACCTTTCACTATTTCATGTGTCTATTTTTCCAAATGTCAACATATTGGCACTGACTGTTAAACCAGTTGTGTTAAACATGATCTGAAGTTCATGTCTTGGGACCAAATAATGGATTGAATGGACAATGCACGTAAAGTCATCATGACTTTTTCCCCTTTTGAAAAAGTCTCTCCTGTGAAACAGTGATATTCTCTATATTCTCTCCTGTGAAACAGTGATATTCTCTATATTCTCTCCTGTGAAACAGTGATATTCTCTATATTCTCTCCTGTGAAACAGTGATATTCTCTATATTCTCTCCTGTGAAACAGTGATATTCTCTATATTCTCTCCTGTGAAACAGTGATATTCTCTATATTCTCTCCTGTGAAACAGTGATATTCTCTATATTCTCTCCTGTGAAACAGTGATATTCTCTATATTCTCTCCTGTGAAACAGTGATATTCTCTATATTCTCTCCTGTGAAACAGTGATATTCTCTATATTCTCTCCTGTGAAACAGTGAGTCGCAATGTTGATGTTTTCATGCTCCTTGCCTCCATATGCTTGGTATGTCATTATCACATTCTAACCACAGTGACCTTATAACAATGACCTTTGAAAAACAGCACAACAACATCTTTACTCAAGTGTAAAGAATGTGCAGCACGTGTCAGAAACAGTCAGACAGAAAACAGACCTCTGTACATCACAATATAGGAAATACTAGTCCCCTTCCCAGCTCCTCTGACTTCTTTGTTTATTGTCTTGGCCAAACTATACTAAGTGCGTAGAAACGTAAGTGATAGGATATTATTGCCTTGCTTCATGCTTCCATGTTTTTATTAAATGTTAGAACTTCAACTCTTGTTTCATAATCATTGTGCTCATATGATGTCAATGTGTACGGTATGCTACTTCTGCACATGTCTGCTAAAGTCCTGTACTTTGCAACTAAAGACACAGTGTTCAGTTTGACCACAAGGTGGAGTAATGGTCCAAAGAAATAGTGGTGACTCAATGGAGAAAATAGTATTTGTGAGGGAATGTACAATACACAATCAGAACTAATGATACAAATCCCATGGTTTTTAAAGATTGCCCTTTAAAATGTTAGTATGTAAATTATTAATAGTTCATTAAAATTGGTCTAAAAATCACTTGAGATTCAAAATATATCTGTAATATATATTTAACTAGGCAAGTCAGTTAAGAACAAATTCTTATTTACAATGACGGCCTACCCCGGCCAAGCCCTAACCTGGACGACACTGGTCCAATTGTGCACCGCCCTATTGTACTCCCAATCACGGCTGGTTGTGATACAGCCCAGGATCAAACCAGGGTGTTTGTGGTGATGCATCTTGCACTGAGGTGCAGTGCCTTGGACAGCTGCGCCACTCCAGAGCCCGAGTGACTTGAAGTGATGACTTTAATGATTTGAAGTGATCTGTAAAATACAGTAGTGAAACATACAAAAACTGTTCATTGAGTTGAAGTCAGAAGTTTACAACACTTAGGTTGGAGTCATTAAAACTCGTTTTTCAACCACTCCACAAATTTCTTGTTAACAAACTATAGTTTTGGCAAGTCGGTTAGTACATCTACTTCATGCATGACACAAGTCATTTTCCCAACAATTGATTACAGACAGATTATTTCACTTATAATTCACTGTATCACAATTCCAGTGGGTCAGAAGTTTACATTCACTAAGTTGACTGTGCCTTTAAACAGCTTGGAAAATTCCAGAAAATGATGTCATGGCTTTAGAAGATCCTGATAGGCTAATTGACATAATTTGAGTCAATTGGAGGTGTACCTGTGGATGTATTTCAAGGCCTACCTCCAAACTCAGTGCCTCTTTGCGTGACATCATGGGAAAATCCAAATAAATCAGCCTGGTTCTTCCTTGGGAGCAATTTCCAAACGCCTGAAGGTACCACGTTAATCTGTACAAATAATAGTATGCAGCCGTCATACCGCTCAGGAAGGAGACACGTTCTGTCTCCTAGAGATGAATGTACTTTGGTGTGAAAAGTGCAAATAAATCCCAGAACAACAGCAAAGGACCTTGTGAAGATGCTGGAGGAAACAGGTACAAAAGTATCTATATCCACAGTCCTAAATCGACCTGAGAGGCCGCTCAGCAAGGAAGAAGCCACTGCTCCAAAACCGTCATAAAAAAGCCAGACTACGGTATGCAACTGCACATGGGGACAAAGATCAAACTTTTTGGAGAAATGTCCTTTGGTCTGATGAAACAAAATTAGAACTGTTTGGCCATAATGACCATCGTTATGTTTGGAGGAAAAAGGGGGACGCTTGCAAGCCGAAGAACGCCATACCAACCGTGAAGCACGGGGGTGGCAGCATCATGTTGTGGAGGTGCTTTGCTGCAGGAGGGACTGGTGCACTTCACAAAATAGATGGCATCATGAGGTAGGAAAATTGTGTGGATATATTGAAGCAACATCTCAAGACATCAGTCAGGAAGTTAAAGCTTGGTCGCAAATGGGTCTTCCAAATGGACAATGACCCCAAGCATACTTCCAAAGTTGTGGCAAAATGGCTTAAGGACAACAAAGTCAAGGTATTGGAGTGGCCATCACAAAGCCCTGAGTTCAACCCGAAATAAAATTTGTGGGCAGATCTGAAAAAGAGTGTGCGAGCAAGGAGGCCTACAAACCTGACTCAGTTACACCAGCTCTCTCAGGAGGAATCGGCCAAAATTCACCCAACTTATTGTGGGAAGCTTGTGGAAGGCTACCCAAAACATTTGACCCAAGTTAAACAATTTAAAGACAATACTACCAAATAATAATTGAGTGTATGTAAACTTCTGACCCACTGGGAATGTGATGAATTAAATAAAAGCTGAAATAAATCGTTCTCTCTACTATTATTCTAACATTTCACATTCTTAAAATAAAGTGGTGATCTAACTGACCTAAGACAGGGAATTTTTACTAGGATTAAATGTCAGGAATTGGGAAAAACTGAGCTTAAATGTATTTGGCTAAGGTTAAGGTGTGTGTAAACTTCCGACTTCAACTAGAATTGTATAAATACTCTGTGAATAAGTAATACATTGACCTACACTACCGTTCAAAGGTTTGGGATCACTTAAAAATGTCCTGGTTTTTGAAAGAAAAGCACGTTTTTGTCCATTAAAGTAGCATCAAATTGATCAGAAATACAGTGTATACATTGTTAATGTTGTAAATGACTATTGTAGCTGGAAACATTTTTTTTTTTTTTTATGGAATACTGTATCTCCATAGGCATACAGAGGTCCATTATCAGCAACCATCACTCCTGTGTTCCAATGGCACGTTGGGTTAGCTAATCCATATTTATCATTTTAAAAGGCTAATTGATCATTAGAAAACCCTTTTGCAATTATGTTAGCACAGCTGAAAACTGTTGTGCTGATTAAAGAAAACCGGCCTTCTTTAGACTGGTTGAGTATCTGGAGCATCAGCACTTGTGGGTTCAATTACAGGCTCAAAATGGCCAGAAACAAATGACTTTCTTCTGAAACTCGTCAGTCTATTCTTGTACTGAGAAATGAAGGCTATTCCATGCGAGAAATTGCCAAGAAACGAAATATCTCGCACAACGCTGTGTACTACTCCCTTCACAGAACAAACTGTCTCTAACCAGAATAGAAAGAGGAGTGGGAGGCCCCGATGCACAACTGAGCAAGAGGACAAGTACATTAGAGTATCTAGTTTGAGAAACAGATGCCTCACAAGTCCTCAACTGGCAGCTTCATTAAATAGTACATACAAAACACCAGTCTCGAAGTCAACAGTGAAGAGGCGACTCCGGGATGCTGGCCTTCTATTATGACGGCAAAGAAGGCTGCATGTTGAAGAATGTGTTATCAGGAATTGTTGTCTTGCACGGGAAGATGGGACACATTAAGTAATCAGGAACATATGGCAAAAACCTTCATTCATTAAAAGAACAGACTAATGGCTCTTTTCAATCTGTAAAGTTGAAGCGTTACAGATTCTGCGATGGTAATGTAAAGGTCATTTCAGATTGAGCCGACGTGTGCAGTGTTTACTGTGAATGCAGTCTGCGGTAAAGAGGGAACATTGCCTTTAAATTTCAATCACGCTGTAAAGCTGATCTCCTTCGGTGCTGATTGAATAGAGCCCTTAAGTATATGAAGATGCAGTATACGTCCTATATACAGGAGGATATTAGTGACAGGAGGTAGAGTAGAGGTAAAGAATAAAGAGGTCATACAGGACACACACACTGGGAGGGAGGGCAGTGCCTGGGGTTCAGAGTTCATTGGAGCATGCCCAGGTGACCTGAACTGGCAGGAGCACAACCTCCCCCAGGGCCAGGTGGAACCATTAAATACAGACAAATAATAGTTTGTTTACTTGTTTCAACTACAGAAGAGGGCAAAAGGCTTGTTTATACAATTTTATTGTAATTTAAAGTGCTAGCACAGCAGGATACTGTAATAAACAGATTGTGCTAAATTCTCCAGTAAGTCCCAGAGCAGCACAAGGAGTCCAAAAGTACACAGACAACATGAATTAGCTCATTGATATTAGAGTAAAGATGGCATGAGCTGGAGTTGTGTGTTTGTGCTACCCTGAGTGTACAGAACATTAAGAACATCTGCTCTTTCCATGACAGACTGACCAGGTGAATCCAGGTGAATCCAGGTGAATCCAGGTGAATCCAGGTGAATCCAGGTGAACGCTGTGATCCCTTATTGATGTCCCTGTAGATGAAGGGGAGGAGACAGGTTAAAGAAGGATTTTGAAGCCTGTAGACAACTGAGACATGGATTGTGTATGTGTGCCATTCAGAGGGTGAATGGGAAAAACAAAACATTTAAGTGCCTTTGAACGGGGTATGGTAGTAGGTGCCAGGTGCTGGGTTTTTCATGCTCAACAGTTTCCCGTGTGTATCAAGAATGGTCCACCACCCAAAGGACATCCAGCCAACTTGACACAACTGTGGGAAGCATTAGAGTCAACATGGGTCAACATCCCTGTAGAACGCTTCCGCCACCTTGTAGAGTCCATGTCCCGATGAATTGAGGCTGTTCTGAGGACAAAAGGGGTTGCAACTCAATATTAGGAAGGTGTTCCTAATGTTTTGTACACCCATTGTATATATTTATAGCCCTTCAGTGTGGAGGAAATGCATCATTCAGTCATTAGATATCTCTCTGTACGTGAGAGCCTACTTTAGAATGGTCTGGTGGGGTTTTCACAGTGTAATGCACTGCTATGACGAACCTGAACACACATTCAGCAGAGCACAGGTACAGTGGCTTTGTGGGGAATGGCACCCTATTCTCTATATAGTGTGCTTCTTTTGACCAGGGCTACTGTATAGTTAAGAAGGTGCCATTTGGGACGCAGACACTGTGAGTAACGTTATCAAAGAGTCAATAGGCATTTCTTAGTGTGTTAGATAGTGTGACAAGCTCTAGGTGGTACTGTACGAGACGTTGGTGGAACATGTGTGGGCATGAAGGGCAGTAAACAAAGAAACAAGACAAAGCAGCTGTCATCTCTCTCTCTTTCTCTTGCTCTCTATCTCTCTCTCTCCCTCTGATAAGCTTTATTAGCATAAATGACAAGGCCACTGATGCTAAAGCAAGCTGAGATAATGACATCAACAATAACAGCATAATGATCTCTCTCTCTCTAGCCATCTCTTTATCTGCTGCAAACACACACACAAACTCACAAACACACAAGCAAACTCACAAAGACACACACAAACTCACAAACACACAAACTCACAAAGACACACACAAACTCACAAAGACACACACAAACTCACAAAGACACACACAAACTCACAAACACACAAACTCACACACACACAAACTCACAAACACTCACACAAACTCACAAAGACACACAAACATATGAAGGTAATTAAACACTCTGTAAACAAATGCCCCTATCTCGTGAGACAGCTTGCACCTCAACAATTTTTTTTAAAGATAAGCAGTGAAAAGAGGTATAATTTAGGCTCCTGGCTGTTCTCCATCATTCTGCTTGTTGAAAACAAACTTTGTTTGCAAAACAACATTAAAGGTAGTAGACGGTAGCTGGTGGGCTGACAGTCTCAGTAATGTGTTGCTTGCTACCAAGACCGCTATTCCATAGTATGTGTTATGCAGAGAGGACTTTAACACCCAGCCAGGCAAGCAATCTGACATACCCCCTGCCTGCCTGACAGCGTTTCCATGCCTGCTCCTACTGCCTGTTAGAATCCGTGTTTACATGGTTATTTAACACATTTTAGAGTCATGTGTAAGATAAATGGTGACAGCATTAACTTTCTTGATCCACAGTCACACCTGTATGCATTTGATCTTTGGTATTGAAAGAAAAAGCTGATAGGGAATTGGGGGTTTGATCTGTGTCTGACTGTCAGTCACAAGATGCTTAAGGCATTATTACCAGAGACACTAAGATGGATCTGCTCACCAGAGTGGAACAGAACAGCCTCCCTAAGCACATGTAATACAAAGATACGACGAGATATGGCTCTACATAGAAAAAAGGCCAGAACGTGAAAGGAAATAGGGTAAGGCTTTTCTTAAAGCCTGCAATAATGTAGTATGATGCCTTTATAATATTTAAATGTCATACAATTTAAATGTTTATTAGGTACACCTATCTAGTACTGGGTTGGATCCCCTTTGCCACCAGAACAGACTGAATTCTTCGGGGCACGTAAACATTGCTCAATTGGTTTCAAGGGACCTAATGCATTTCCATGAAAACATTCCCCACACCATTACACCACCGCCACCAGCCTGTACCGTTGACACCAGGCAGGATGAGGCCATGGACTCATGCTGCTTACGCCAAATCCTGACTCTACCATCAGCATGACACAACAGGAACCAGGATTCGTCCGACCAGGCAACGTTTTTCCACTCCTCAATTGTCCAGTGTTGGTGATCTTCTTGTTTTTAGCTGATAGGAGTGTAACCCGGTGTGGTCATCTGCTGCAATAGCCCATCTGTGACAAGAACCGACAAGTTGTGCGTTCCGAGATGCCCTTCTGCACACCACTGTTGTACTGCGCTGTTATTTGCCTGTTTGTGGCCCGCCTGATAGCTTGCACGAATCTTGCCATTCTCCTTCGACTTCTCTCATCAACGAGCTGTTGTCGCCCACAGGACTGCCACTGACTGGATGTTTTTTGTTTGTTTCACCATTCTCTGTACACCATAGACACTGTCTGGTGTGAAAAGCCCAGGAGGCTGGACATTTCTGAGATACTGGAACAGGTGCGCCTGGCACCAACGATCATACCACTCTCAAAGTCACTCATTTTGCCCATTCTAACATTCAATCAAACAGTAACTGAATGCCTCGATGCCTGCTGCCTGCTTTATACTGCAAAGCAACCAATGGCCATGTGACTCACTATCTGTAGGAGAGAACCATTTTCGTGAATGGGATGGGTTACCTAATAATACTTTTCCTAAGCATGTATGACCCTGTTGTCATGTCTTATAATCATCTTATAATGATCCTGACTAAATACCTTCCATTTTAAGACAGTTAAAATTACAGAGGTGGTTACGTCATGGTCAGCCACACTGGCGGGCTGACATCTGAGCTACTTATGGGCTTTAGGTGCCAGGCTGCTGCACGTGATAAGGTGACCTGGCCTGGCCTGCCTGGCATACTCTCTGACGCGGTGCCCTCTCTAACTTACTCTGACTTGACCTGCTGGGTTAATCTGAGCAGGTTTCAAACTGGATCTGAAGCCGTGGTGCCCGAGCTCATGCAGATCTGGCTGGGGTGTACCGGCAGTTTACCGACTGCTGCTAGTACTAGTGTGGTCTCTCGCTCTCTCTCTCTGCACAGCCAGATGCATACTTACTGTCTACTCAGCTCTGAGTGTCTTAGATGTGGTTTGGACATCTGCTGGGCCTTTTCCCAGAAGCTCTCTGATGTTATTGTCTGTCAAACCCAGAAGTTATTCTGGGGCTTGTTATTTTAGCCATCGTCTCGATCTTTTCAAAATGTCATCATTTCTAATGTTTTTGTTATTTTGAACTTGTTCAAATAACTCTTTCCAAACTTTGGGAGTTGTTTTGCTTTGTTGCACGTTGATATGATGATGACCTCTACTCTAGTATTGACAGTGTGTTGTTGGTAGAAAACAGCTCAATTGTTTCTTCAATAAATGTGCTGAAACCAATATGTATTTGTCATTGCAACACAGCAGGAGCAGCTAAAACATAGAATAGGAGTGGTGAATCAAAGAGCAGGGATGCAGAAGAAATCACATCTCCAAGGACATCATTATCCTCTCATTTCTAGATTTGAAGTCCCTACACACAGCATGCAGATATATAAATATATTGCATTCTATTGTCCCCCTTGGCTGGAGTTCAGAGGTTAGTCCAGAGTTAGCACCTCTCCATAACCTCTGAGTTCCTTTCAGAAAGGTTGGGTTAAAAGGGGAAGTCAAATTTCACTTGCACCTTGTGTTATCTTAATGTTAATTGAACATACTGAGCACAGACCCCTTTCCTCACAGTACTGTATGTTACCCGATGAGTGCGTCCCAAATGGCACTCTAGGCGCTGATCAAAAGTACAGAAGTAGCAGCACCGGTACTCCCTGCATATAGCCTCATTATTATTATTATGTACTCCCTGCATATAGCCTCATTATTATTATTATGTACTCCCTGCATATAGCCTCATTATTATTATTATGTACTCCCTGCATATAGCCTCATTATTATTATTATGTACTCCCTGCATATAGCCTCATTATTATTATGTACTCCCTGCATATAGCCTCATTATTATTATTATGTACTCCCTGCATATAGCCTCATTATTATTATGTACTCCCTGCATATAGCCTCATTATTATTATTATGTACTCCCTGCATATAGCCTCATTATTATTATGTACTCCCTGCATGTAGCCTCATTATTATTATGTACTCCCTGCATATAGCCTCATTATTATTATGTACTCCCTGCATGTAGCCTCATTATTATTATGTACTCCCTGCATGTAGCCTCATTATTATTATGTACTCCCTGCATATAGCCTCATTATTACTATGAACCCCCTGTATATAGCCTCATTATTACTATGAACCCCCTGTATATAGCCTCATTATTATTATGTACTCCCTGCATGTAGCCTCATTATTATTATGTACTCCCTGCATATAGCCTCATTATTATTATGTACTCCCTGCATATAGCCTCATTATTACTATGAACCCCCTGTATATAGCCTCATTATTACTATGAACCCCCTGTATATAGCCTCATTATTATTATGTACTCCCTGCATATAGCCTCATTATTATTATGTACTCCCTGCATATAGCCTCATTATTATTATGTACTCCCTGCATATAGCCTCATTATTACTATGGACCCCCTGTATATAGCCTCATTATTATGGACCCCCTGTATGGACCCCCTGTTGCGTCTTCTTCACCACGCTGTCTGTGTGGATGGACCATTTCTGTTTGTCCGTGATGTTTACGCCGAGGAACTTAAAACCTTCCACCTTCTCCACTACTGTTCCGTCGATGTGGATAGGGGGGTGTGCCCTCTGCTGTTTCCTGAAGTCCACGATCATCTCCTTTGTTTTGTTGACGTTGAGTGTGAGGTTATTTTCCTGACACCACACTCCGAGGGTCTCACCTCCTCCCTGTAGGCCGTCTCGTCGTTGTTGGTAATCAAGCCTACCACTGTAGTGTCATCTGCAAACTTGATGATTGAGTTGGAGGCGTGCATGGCCACGCAGTCATGGGTGAACAGGGAGTACAAGAGAGGGCTGAGAACGCACACTTGTGGGGCCCCAGTGTTGAGGATCAGCGGGGTGGAGATGTTGTTTCCTACCCTCACCACCTGGGTGCGGCCTGTCAGGAAGTCCAGGACCCAGTTGCACAGGGAAGGGTCGAGACTCAGGGTCTCGAGCTTAATGACGAGTTTGGAGGGTACTATGTTGTTAAATGCTGAGCTGTAGTCGATGAAAAGCATTCTTACATAGGTATTCCTCTTGTCCAGATGGGTTAGGGCAGTGTGCAGTGTGATTGCAATTGCGTCGTCTGTGGACCTATTGGGGCGGTAAGCAAATTGGAGTGGATCTAGGGTGTCAGGTAGGGTGGGGGTGATAGGATCCTTGACTAGTCTCTCAAAGCTTTTCATGATGACGGAAGTGAGTGCTACGGGGCGATAGTCATTTAGCTCAGTTACCTTAGCTTTCTTGGGAACTGGAACAATGGTGGCCCTCTTGAAGCATGTGGGAACAGCAGATTGGGATAAGGATAGATTGAATATGTCCGTAAACACACCAGCCAGCTGGTCTGCGCATGCTCTGAGGAAGCGGCTAGGGATGTCGTCTGGGCTGGCAGCCTTGCGAGGGTGAACACGTTTAAATGCTTTACTCACGTTGGCTGCGGTGAAGGAGAGCCCGCAGGTTTTGGTAGCGGGCCGTGTCGTTGGCACTGTATTGTCCTCAAAGCGAGCAAAGAAGTTGTTTAGTTTGTCTGGGAGCAGGACATCGTGGTTTTCTTTTTGTAGTCCGTGGTTGACTGTAGACCCTGCCACATACCTCTCGTGTCTGAGCCGTTGAATTTCAACTCTACTTTGTCTCTATACTGACGCTTAGCTTGTTTGTTTACCATGCGGAGGGAATAGCTACACTGTTTGTATTCGGTCATGTTTACGGTCGCCTTGCCATGATTAAAAGCAGTGGTTCGCGCTTTCAGTTTTGCACGAATGCTGCCATCAATCCACGGTTTCTGGTTGGGGAAGGTTTTAATAGTTGCTGTGGATACAACATCACCGATGCACTTGCTAATAAACTCGCTCACCAAATAAGCGTATTCATCAATGTTATTGTCCGACGCTATGCGGAACATATCCCAGTCCACGTGATCGAAGCAATCTTGAAGCGTGGAATCAGATTGGTCGGACCAGCGTTGAACAGACCTGAGCACGGGCATTTCCTGTTTTAGTTTCTGTCTATAGGCTGGGAGCAACAAAATTGAGTTGTGGTCAGTTTTTCCGAAAGGAGGGCGGGGCAGGGCTTTGTATGCGTCACGGAAGTTAGAGTAACAATGGTCATGGATTTTTTCCGCCCGGGTAGTGCATTCGATATGCTGATAAAATTTAGGGAGTCTTGTTTTCAGATTAGCCTTGTTAAAATCCCCAACTACAATGAATGCAGCCTCAGGATATGTGGTTTCCAGTTTACATAGAGTCCAATGAAGTTCATTCAGGGCCATCGATGTGTCTGCTTGAGGGGGATATATACGGCTGTGATTATAATCGAAGAGCATTCTCTTGGTAGATAATGCGGTCGACATTTGATTGTAAGGAATTCTAGGTCAGGTGAGCAAAAGGACTTGAGTTCCTGTATGTTGTTATGATCACACCACGTCTCATTAATCATAAGGCATACATACCCCCTCGCCTTTCTTCTTAGCAGAGAGATGTTTGTTTCTGTCGGCGCGATGTGTGAAGAGACCAGGTGGCTGTACCGACTCCGATAGCATGTCTCGAGTGAGCCACGTTTCTGTGAAACAAAGAACGTTACAATCTCTGATGTCTCTCTGGAAGGCAACCCTTGCTCGGATTTTGTCTACCTTGTTGTCAAGAGACTGGACGTTGGCGAGTAGTAAACTCGGGAGCTGTGCGCGATGTGCCCGTCTACGGAGCCTGACTAGAAGACCGCTTCTTCTGCCCCTCCTGCGGCGCCGTTGTTTTGGGTCGCCGGCTGGGATCCGATCCATTGTACTGGGTGGTGGACCAAATAGAGGATCTGCTTCAGGAAAGTCGTATTCCTGGTCGTAGTGTTGGTAAGTGAGAGAACGACAGGGAAAGAGAGAGACTGTGAGAGACTGTGTCCTCCTCTGCTTCCTGTATTACTGGATCACTGGAGGATATAGACAGAAGAGGAAGTTCATGCCCTGAATAGAGAGACCCTATAGTACATACTGTTCAGTACATACTGACTGGTTCATGTTCAGACAAAGAGACATTGGATGATCAATATGGAGACCCAGACAGCATAGGATGAAAGGCTGCATTAAAGACTGCAATCAATCCTATAGACACACGGAACTGTGTTTTCCACTGAAATACCTTTGCATGTATACAATTAATAGTAAACATACAAAAGAATGACCCTCCATAACTGCCCAACACATCAGGAAGCAGAGTGAAATATCTGACTACACCAGAGAACAGAGAGAGGTGACAAAGCCTGACTAAATATCCGCTAAATATCCGCTCTTTCATCGGCCTACCGCCTGACGTTTGCCAAGCCTGATACGGATCAAGCCGCGAAGCAATAGAGGCTTATCAGTTTCCCTTCCCTTTATCAAGTTCCTGTCTTAACTGATGGATGGGGGGCGAGTCTGCACAGGGAAAGAGCCATTGTTAGGTCCATGTTTCTGGAGAACTGTGAAACTACTAACACTTGTAGGTCTAACAAGGCATCTTATCTAAACAAAAGAGGTGTTATAGGTTATTAACAGAGACTGGACAACTCCCCAAAATCAGAAAACTACACCATCCCTATTTATGTATCAATAAGGAGAAGGGACACCATAGTGTTAGCTTTAGATGTGGGGGTGGGGTTGGCAATGCCCATCGGGACACCTTAGTGTTAGATTTAGATGTGGGGGTGGGGTTGGCAGTGCCCGTCTTGTAAAAGAGGTTTAATATCTATTTCAAGATTACAAATCTTGAACTTGAACATTGACTTGATTGTGCTGCACTGCTGCACATTATGCAAACACAAAGTTACCTGTAAGTGTAAGAATCTTGAGCACAATATCAGCATGTTGAGAGTGAGACGACACCCATTATGATCCGTTTACAGTGCAAAGTGCACTCTTAAAACCCCACAACGCCTGGTTCAAGCACCCACTGGCCTATTACTCTTCATCAGTCTCTGTGTGGGTATTACCAGCCAAGCACTTTCACCTGCATTAGACTAGGTGTCAGTGATGGGATCTGCCTGCATATGTCCTCGCCGTACTCTCAAAGAATTTATGTTGTGTTATCTGTGCTCAAGATTGCACCCGACCACCACTGATAACAGTTGACCCTTGGAATTGCACCTACATTCAGCCATTACGTCAGCCATTACATTCAGCCATTACGTCAGCCATTACATTCAGCCATTACCTTATGTTCACTTCCCAGAGTGTCACGTTGGCATAAAGGATCGGGAGACAGATGCAGGAATGCGTAATATGGGTTTTAATGACACCCAAATTACGGCGTGCCGTGGAAGGGCACGGGGACGAAGACCAAACAAACACTATACAAAAACACAGGGTTGAAACCCAAACAAAAGAGTGAGGAGTACCTTGAATAAATAACACAAGTGCACAATGATTAACACACGGGACGAGACCTGTAATCATCTGCGCAATCCACAATGTCACGAAAGCCAAAACACACAGCACAGGTACTCACACGCACCAACGGACATAGTAACAATAATCGACCCCCCAATGGAAACCAAAGGACACATATATACAAATACAATCAGGGGGAATAGGGGCCAGGTGTGCGTAATGAAAGTTCCAGAGGGTTCCGTGACACAGAGAGAATGCTCCAACATGCCGGAAATTGTGTTTTTTTTTCTCCCCCATTTCAAGTTCAAAGACAATGCTACTGCAAGTTCAAAGACAATTCTACTGCAAGTTCAAAGACAATGCTACTGCAAGTTCAAAGACAATGCTACTGCAAGTTCAAAGACAATGCTACTGCAAGTTCAAAGACAATTCTACTGCAAGTTCAAAGACAATGCTACTGCAAGTTCAAAGACAATGCTACTGCAAGTTCAAAGACAATGCTACTGCAAGTTCAAAGACAATGCTACTGCAAGTTCAAAGACAATGCTACTGCAAGTTCAAAGTCAATGCTACTGCAAGTTCAAAGACAATGCTACTGCAAGTTCAAAGACAATGCTACTGCAAGTTCAAAGACAATGCTACTGCAAGTTCAAAGACAATGCCACTGCAAGTTCAAAGACAATGCTACTGCAAGTTCAAAGACAATGCTACTGCAAGTTCAAAGACAATGCTACTGCAAGTTCAAAGACAATGCTACTGCAAGTTCAAAGTCAATGCTACTGCAAGTTCAAAGACAATGCTACTGCAAGTTCAAAGACAATGCTACTGCACGTTCAAAGACAATGCTACTGCAAGTTCAAAGACAATGCTACTGCAAGTTCAAAGACAATGCTACTGCAAGTTCAAAGACAATGCTACTGCAAGTTCAAAGTCAATGCTACTGCAAGTTCAAAGACAATTCTACTGCAAAATCAAAGACAATTCTACTGCAATATCAAAAACAATGCTACTGCAAGTTCAAAGACAATTCTACTGCAAGTTCAAAGACAATTCTACAGCAATATCAAAAACAATGCTACTGCAAGTTCAAAGACAATTCTACTGCAATATCAAAGACAATTCTAATGCAATATCACAGACAATTCTACTGCACGTTCAAAGACATTTCTACTGCAAGTTCAAAGACAATTCTACTGCAAAATCAAAGACAATGCTACTGCAAGATCAAAGACAATGCTACTGCAATATTACAGACAATTCTACTGCAAAATCACAGACAATGCTACTGCAATATCACAGACAATGCTACTGCAAGATCACAGACAATTCTACTGTGATCTTGTACAGTATATATGCTACAACCCCTGAAAAATGACATTGGGAAATTCCATGACACTGTTGGCCTGTTTCATCCACAGTGCAGTGCGGCAAAAAATACTTTTATCTTTCCCTTCTTTGAACCTTTTCATAATCCACCGTTACAAAATTTGCATCGCTGACGACCTAAAAATACATGCAAATAAATAAACCAAAACCTAAAAGTGATACATAAATAGCAGCTGGGGTCGGCCATTGTGCTGTGTCTTGCCTTGGCTTCCTCCTCAGGCCTATAGTCTAGCTGCACCTGCACGGCCAGGAGCAGAACAGGGTGGGGAGAGGGCGCTGGGGGGCTGGGGAGGTTAGTGTGAGGGGCGGAGGGGACAGGACAAGGGAGTGAAGGGAAGAACAATAGCAAGGCCACATGGTGGAACTAGAGCGAGACAGCCAGTCTGCCGGCCGCCCAGCCCCAGGAGAAACCTCAGCATCACAAAGGAAAAGGCTTCTCTGGAGCGCTCCCCGCACGCGCCCACAACCACACACACATGACAGACATACAGATACACACACATACACACACACACACGACAGACATACAGATACACACACATACACACACAGAACAATAGAGACCCCCAGCCATCCCCGGTCCGGCAAGCCCTGCCCCGAACATGACTCCAGCTCCAGGGACTTAACGCACACAACCGAAGGAACAGGCTGTCCTGTCAGAGAGGGAGGGAGGGAGGTATACAAAAGGTTAGAAGAACTGTTCTGCATGTAGAGATCCACCACTATGCCCTGTTGCACATTGATGTAGTGCTGAGGTGTACAAGATTACTGCTCACATCAGTAATACAGTATGGGTTGAGAAATGTTTTATTCAACCATTGTGTTAGGTTTAGGGCCTAGCTCGATGGGACAGCCTGACCTGAATGGGACAAGCTGAACTAAATGGGACAACCTGGTTATGTAGATAAAGGTTAAATAAATAAAAGACATACAATTCAACAACAAAAATATATTTTCGTCTTGTCTTCAAGAGTCAGAAACGGAATTGAAACGTGTGTCTGCATGCAACTGCTGTTTTTGACCTCTGGGGTAACTTATGGGCACAATCCAATTGCTTTTTCCTCTGTCTAAGAACTATGTGATTGTTTTTAACATTGACCTCATCAACGATCACATTTTCCATCTCATAGTGTGTGTGTGTGTGTGTGTGTGGTCACTGAGAGTGTGCCTCACTGATGGATAACCCACTTGTTAAATCAACACGTGAAATAAAGCCACGGCAACAGGAAGAGACAGTGGAGAGATGCACAGCTGAAACAGACCAAATGTTTTGCTTGGGATGTGAAAGAATCAACAGTGTGTCTCCATGGTCCCACTCTGGGCACATGACGGGGAAGCAAGGGTCAGCTCCAACACAGTGGACTGACGCAACACACACACACCCTGGCCTGAATGTACCGTCCAGCAGCACCAATCCTACACAAATGGCGCCTAACACACAATACACTGATTCATCCAAAAACAACAGAGGCCCTTAGACTAAAGTCAGTTGTGTGTCGCTGTCTACGACATAACGCCAGTGATTAACACCCACAAGAATGTGCCAAATGCTTGAATGTGCCAAATGCTCGATTATTTTGTGTTCCCTTTAAAGGAAAAGTCTCGATCAGTGCTTGTTCATCTCCATCATTACCTCTCACACGTTCCAGTCTTTCCTGTATGGAGATTACGTTTTCATTCCCTTTGACTGTTGGGTGGTCACTCTCTAAGCCAGCCAGCTGCTTTTGACACATGGCTGAGAGATTGAAGGAGAAAGGAGAAAAGTCGGCCGTAGCAACAGAAGCCCTGTTTATACCTGCTGTTAATATGCGTCCTTTGTCCTGATCATGTCCTGATCTTGACCTGATTTTGTCTGTTTACACTTAGAAGATCTGATCACAATCATATCACAATGTGTCTTTTAACCGTCTACACAAAATGTGGACAAAATCAGGACGAAGACTGCACATTAGAACCAGGTATAAATAGAGCTTAAATGCTTAGGTCAGAATCATCAAACAGCAGGAGGTGTGAGACCAAGGGTGTCATGCACCCCAACAATCTGAGGGGGCACAAAGTACGTGAGGATGGCTTGGGGGTGTTCCGGAGAGGGGCAAGGCCCCACATCTGTATGTTTTTTTTTTGTTGCATTTTTCAAAAACAGCTTTTTCCTGCATTCTAGAGCCATAATCCTTATGCTTAACAGAAAAAAAGGGCTATTGAGTTTTAGCGCTGAGTGTGATATGCTGAATGGTCATTCACAGTCAGTCTGTTTTCAATTGTGTTTTATAACCCTCCTTAACAGAAGATGCCAGTAAAGATGTAATTGCTTTGTTGTGGGGAACACTTGAAACCAAAGGAGTTGCTCAGCAGATGGGATGCATGGTTCACAGAGTTCTTACCAGAACAAACCTGGACTGATGCATTATAATCTGTTTACTGATATATCATTTACAAATTTACAAATTCTGGGATCTATCTGTGTGGCAATCTGACCCAGGGAATTGAGGGAAACCAATGTCTGTTTTAGGAGATGAATTTAAGAGTTTAGAACCATAAAACTTCAATTAAAGACGTGTCTCAAATAGCCACCTGTCCCTTTTAATAGCTGGGCATCGGCACACATTTCAACAAATAAACGGCTGTTTTAAAATAAACGCCGGGTCTAAATTAATTGTTTACGAGGTTGCCATGAACACAGTTCTGATATTCCCATTGTGATGGGCATGAAAAATATATGTAAAAAAGTATCTCGTCATAGCTAGCCATGGCGCCAGCAAAATGAAAACAGAACATCAACTCCATGGTGCTGAAGCGTGAATCCGGGGGTGTATGATAGGCAGCCTAGTCTTTGCAAGTCTGATCTGCAATGGATGTGTTATTATAATGTTTCTAATGGTCACAATAAACGGTGTGGTAGTCTTTTCGACATTCTATTCAGCTAAAGATGTGTGCATTAAGGAAACAGACACCTGGCTCCAATAGAAAACTGTCTCTAATAAACGTTGGTTGTGTTCAGTGATTAAAGCAAATAAACGCCCAGACGATTCATTTTTTATGGTACTTCTTGGTTTTAAACTCCTATAGAAATTTCTTCAGTTAACATTAAAATATAGCTCTATGATTTGTCACTAGTGTCTTTTTCAAGAAATGCAACTCAATTGAGAGATTAAGGAACAAGAGAGCCAGGTTTTAGGAGCGAGTTTGTATTAAAGATTTGGTTAATATAAGCCTAGTATTATGCCAGGAATTATAACAGAGAAAATGTTGAGAAGGGGCAGCTTTTCCCTCCTTTATCAAGAAAGTAAATGTGAGTCATGAGGATAACTTGTGGTTGTTTAAACTTGGTTCTAACATGTGGGCTTTGTCCTGAAATTTGTCCACATTCTGATTGTGCCCGGATTTTTAGACAAGTGTAGACGATTAAAAGAAGCATTGTGATCTGATTGTGATCAGATCTTATAAATGCAAAGAGACCAGATCAGGACATGATCAGGACAAAGGACGAATGTTAGAATCAGGTATGAACGGGGCTTTAGTTCCTCTTTTTAAAGCGCATGGTTAAACCCGGTCTACACCGGAATCAGAGGCTAGTCCCTCTGATCATAAAATCCTGTCTCCCTCTCCTTCTCTTTCTCTTGCTCCGTCTCTACCTTTCACCATGGCAATGGCCCGAACATAAAGGCTAAAAGATTGTGTGCCACAGTGTCTGTTAACATCAAAGTGTCGCAGCACTGATCGCTGTATGAAAGGGAGGAAGAGGGCGGGAGAGGAGGACAGCCCTGAGTTAAACATATCACCCAGCCGCCTAGACAATTGGTTTAAATATTTAGCTTTCTTTTAGCTTTGTTTTCCGAAACAATTGGGTAGCCTTAAAAGGAAAAGAGGGAAATCAATGCTGTCCTCTGTGAGATGATACACAGAGCAACCGAACTGGAGCAACTGGTTATGCAAAAACCCTAAAAATTAACTCTAAATCTAAATCTATACCAATAATGTCAGACACTTTGTTTGAAACAGAGGTGGACAGTTTCCTTTTTATTGTGTTTATGAAACAAAAAGTTGTGTTTGATCTTCACAGTTTTTAACAGCAGCTACGTCTGTGCATTTGTGTGTGGGTGACAGAAAATGAGTGAGAGACTGAGAGAGAGAGGTGTTTTACGACGACTTAGCGCCAGCATGCCTGAAAAACGTGGATATTCACCTGAGAAATCCCCAACCGCAGGCTAGGGTTTCCTGTGTCTACGGTTCCCACTGCGGCGGGAGAGCGGCACATGCAGAGGCCAGGTACAGTCAGATGTCAGGTGATGCATCCCTTAGCCTCAGAACTGGTTTGAGCCGGCAGAGAGACTATCAAAGCAATGAGATTAGCAGACATCCACTCGCTGATCCCCTTGGCTCCAGCTAAGCCAACCGATAGCAAAACCCTGACCAAAATTACAGACCTGAAAAACCCAAACAGTGTGTGAAAATATGGAAACTGTTATTAGACATTTTAATAGGTGATATTGACACTATGTCTCCTGTACTGTCTGATGAGAGACAGTTAAAGGCATTGTGTTGTATAACCTCTAATGCAGCAGGCCTAAACCCTGTAATACTACTTAAACAAGCTCTTATCTGCAGAGTGGGGATGTTGAGATACACCTTACACAAACACTGCTGTGCACTGCAGAAAACCTCCCCAGCAGAACTGGTTTGCACTGGTCTGGAGGAAGCCCCATGAGGGAAACCTGATAAAGGTTAACCACATCAAGCCATGTGTAACTTTACCGCCCCCCCCCCCCCCCTCCCCCCGAAACACCTTTATTTCAACATTGACAGAGAGAAAGTGAAATCATGAGAGAATTTCTGAGAAATTAGCTATAGTTCCTAGAATACATGACTTGACATTTATTAATTGTCATTTGCTATTATTTCATATTCTTATGATGAATATGAATACTTAGAATTTGATATGATAACGAATAATGATATCATAATTATCATTTTATGGCAATAAAAAGATAGACTCCTTCTTGTTCTGTTTGCATAGGGATCTATGGGCTCCTGAGTGGTGCCTCAGTCGAAGGCACTCAGTGCTATCTCAGTGCTACAGACATCCTGGTTCAAATCCAGTCTGTATCACAACCGGCTGTGATTGGGAGTCCCATAGGGCAGCGCACAATTGGCCCAGCGTCATCTGGGTTTGGCTGGTGTAGGCCATCATTGTAAATAAGAATGTGTTCTTAACTGACTTGCCTAATTATATAAAGGTTAAATAAAAAAAGAGTCCATTGGAGAGGCCATAAATTATGTAAGGCTGGTTGCAGGTGAAGAGGGGCCACGTTAAGGTTTACACTACACTGTGTGTTAAACCATTTCAAGACAAATGTGTGCAGTATTATAAGTTTTAAAATGCTAAGCACCCCTCTCTATGAATGTCTCCCTTCAAACAACTAAAATGGATCTATAATAGTGTATAAGGGTGTAACTTGATGGAATTAGGGATGAAGACCATTTTAAACTAATAATACTCAAAAAGACAGTGTATTTACAATCTAACCTGAAAAGATACCTATCAGAGATCATTCAGAGTTTGTATCAAACAATAATATGATGCAGTCATTCGAAAAGAAAGCAAAGATAATAGAAGTTATATTTCAATAATAATTTATTAAAGAAATTGCAAAAGAACATTTCATAAATGCATGTCATCATGTTCCTATAAAATGTTTTGACGAATAAATTGGTGGCTACCATTAAACAGTGTTACTAGCAGGTATCACAAAGTTAAAATGATACAGAGACAAGGCATGTGTTTTCACAGGAACAGGCATTTTCAGGCACTTTATCTTATTACAGTTATTATTCACCAGCAAATAGGAACCTATGAGGTGCACATTGACAGCCGAGCATTCAACAGAATGCATAGTCAGTCAGGGAGAGCGTCATGTCTCCCTGTTTCTTTGTTCGGGACAACAGCCCCCATTATTCCCATTCTCTCCTTTCTTCTTCCAGCACGTTGTATCCATACCAACCAGTGTATGCTGCTATTACGCATGGAGCGCATCTTCATGGAATAGTCACACTTTGTTGCCTTCGAAGACAGTGCTTTGAATTTAGGCTTCCTCCATTCCAGGACGCTGCTTCTCCTTCTCCTTGCCAGGTGACAGGTCGGCGTCACCTGCCCAACCACCACAGCGTCATTCTAGTGCACTTCAATTCAACTCGTTCAGTAGATCCGAGAAGAGAATGTTCAACGCAGTTTCAGCATGTGGCGAACCATGCCTACAATCTGGAGGAACTTGTCCTTCTTTCGCTGCTTGAGCGCCATCAGGGCTTTGGCCGTCTCCGCTGGATCTTGGGTGAAGGAGAAGATGCTCCTCACCCTCTCCTCCGCTTTCATGTCCCCCGTTTTCTGGAACAGCCTCATCAGTGCGTCCTGGTTGACATTCTCGAATATGTTGGGAACGGCCTTCTTGCGGTGTGCTGTGTCGAATTTGTTCCCGTGGACCGATGGACTGACACGGCAGGAGTCGGAGGATACAACGTAGTTAGACATCTTGTTGACGCTCTCTTTTTAGCTGGTCCAGCAACTTCTTTGACTGGGATTGTATGAGGGAGAGGGAACACTACTCGCTCGTGCGCTAGGGATTGGAGTGAGTGAGGACTGGGAGCGCCGCCTGCGTTATTTAAAGGGCTGCTAGGGACGCTCATGCTGTCAAGCCCCAGTTACAGAAGTGACATCACTGGTCGTGCTACCCTCCAGCAGGGAACGCCTCTGTACTGTTGCTGTGCGCACATCAAACCGACTGAAACAGTAATTATGTATGATCCAGCAGAGGCAGAGCCTACTGAGGTGCATGATGTGAGCAAATGTTCTGTAGCCCATATCTACTGTGTATTGAGAAGGCAGTTGTCACAAGTTCAGTAAATACATGTTAACATATCATGTAAACATATATCTGTTCCCACATAGGACATGTAAAGGAATTTCGATCTCAATTGCCACACACTGTAGCTAGTTGAGTCATTATAGTACAGAATAACTTAAATTGTTATTTCCGTCTGTCTGGAAAAGCATCATATCCTGTTGTTATTAGTTCAAGAGTCACTGTTTAGATGAGATAGTGTGTTTTGGTTGCGTAGGACCATAGTTTAGGCCCACATGTTTCTTCAAACCATTGTCTTTTCATTTTCAACCCACACTTCTCATATCTGTCTCACTTTAAATGAAGAGAAAAAGTCTATGCAGTCTTTCTGAAGATACTTGCTATGGCAGTTGGCAAATTGTTTCAACAATGAGTAATACTCCTCTTACAATTCACTATCCATTCCTGGAGATATCCAAATTAAACCTCGATCAGCTTTAATAAAGGCATCCTGAACTTGACTCAAAATGTTCCTTCAGTTGAGCATGAAATAAATATCAATGTTCATAATGGCAATTCCTAGATGAAGAGAAAGGAGAACAGACATAGATCAAATCAATCAAAATAATGTTGGTTTAATTACAAGTTGCAACAGGGAGACACCTCCAGAGAAATCTAACAGGCCTTCTCTGAGAAGGCATTTATAAATGAATCAGACAGTACAACATGTTCTGTAAACATCAGCTCCAGAGGCTTGTAGGAAGTCACAACATCAGCTGCTACAGAATCACACCGTCTCACATATGCAGTACATTATCAGTGTGTCCCAGGCCCAGAATGGTGTCAAACTTTAACCATAACATTCAACGATGGCAGACATTTGATACTGGCAGTTAAGCAGGTCCAAGGTAGCTACATCAGTATTATAGTTACAACAGATAATTGTAGAAAATTAGGTATTGACACATACTTGGTTGAGTTCTGTTTCCCTTCCCCCATGGGATACATCTGTCTGCGTCTCCCATACCATCAAGTTACATATCAGTCCATATCAACAGTTAATCAAACACAGGAAATAGTGAAACAAATAATCCCCACTACAGTGTTGTATTGTATTAAACTGTTACTGGGTCAATCCACTAATTAGGTGTTTTTTGAGTATTGTAACTTAGAAAAAGGCACTAATTTCTTGAAATGACTCTGACTTTATTTACTGTAAGATAAATATAGGTGACATTCAATAATTCCAGCTAGTAGCACTATAAATACCCTTCGTTATGTTTTCCAAACCACGGGGAAGGTTTGTTTACTGGCAGGTCTGTCTGGGCTGGAGGGGAGTGAACTGAAACCCAGCCCCATACTGATTGATGGCTGTTGATAACAGAGCGTACGTCCCAAATGGCAGCCTATTCCCAATGGGCACTGGTCAGAAGTAGTGTGCTATATAGGGAATAGGGTGCCATGTGGGACAGAGCCAGAGAAAGGCGTTCCCCTTAAGAGACGTTGGAATATATAAACTTCACTTAATATATAAACCTCTAGGGCACATATCCTGGAAATACTCACTGTGAATGTTCATAGAGCTTCAACCCTCAAGCTACACTCATTCCTCAACCTACACAACCCCTCATTCACTCTGCTTTTGTACAGGGCTGTCTGTATACTGTCTCACCACAGGATACCTGGCTGTCTCGAGCTGTCATGGCAGTTATGACAGAGGACACAGAATATTAGCCAGGTTCCGGATTGTCGGAGTCAGCAAAAATGGAATGTTTATGACATAAAAGTAGTTCAGAGCAGAGACAGTCAGACCAGCGCTACACAATGAGATCTCTCAGCTCAGCCAGAGGGGAAACGGATGTGCAGCGGTTTTGGCCGTTCTCCCATACACACAGAGTGTCTCCATATTAACCACATTAATAACAAAAGAGTGCTAAATGTACCGAGGGTCAAAGGTCTTATCATCATTCTTCCCCTTGGGGTCAACTCTGTGGAGACACTCTGGGGAGAGTCTCCTTCTACAGTCATAAACCGTCTCCGCTGGTTTGGCAGAACACTTTATTATAGTTAGCCATATCTCAATGTCTAAATCATCAATGTGTCCTCAAAACAGTGACATCTGGTATTTTGGTATTTTATTAGGATCCCCATTAGCTGTTGCGAAAGCAGCAGCTACTCTTCCTGGGGTCCACATAATCGCTGATATGAGAACACATAGGGGAGAACATGCTTAGCCTACGTGTTTCTTGATTTCTAAATCATGTACATTTGAGGGAGTCATTTTAAAATTGACGTAGCGATCTAGACCAACAGGGTCAATGTCCTTCTGTAGCTAACTCTATTCCCTGTCCCCATGTCTTTCTGTAGCTACCTCTGTCCCCATGTCTTTCTGTAGCTACCTCTATCCCCTGTCCCCATGTCTTTCTGTAGCTACCTCTATCCCCTGTCCCCATGTCTTTCTGTAGCTACCTCTATCCCCATGTCTTTCTGTAGCTACCTCTATCCCCTGTCCCCATGTCTTTCTGTAGCTACCCCTGTCCCCATGTCTTTCTGTAGCTACCTCTATCCTCTGTCCCCATGTCTTTCTGTAGCTACCTCTATCCCATGTCCCCATGTCTTTCTGTAGCTACCTCTATCCTCTGTCCCCATGTCTTTCTGTAGCTACCTATATCCCCTCTCCCCATGTCTTTCTGTAGCTACCTCTATCCCATGTCCCCATATCTTTCTGTAGCTACCTCTATCCCCTGTCCCCATGTCTTTCTGTAGCTACCTCTATCCCATGTCCCCATATCTTTCTGTAGCTACCTATGTCCCCATGTCTTTCTGTAGCTACCTCTATCCCCTGTCCCCATGTCTTTCTGTAGCTACCTCTATCCCCTGTCCCCATGTCTTTCTGTAGCTATCTCTATCCCATGTCCCCATGTCTTTCTGTAGCTACCTCTATCCCATGTCCCCATATCTTTCTGTAGCTACCTCTATCCCATGTCCCCATGTCTTTCTGTAGCTACCTCTATCCCATGTCCCCATATCTTTCTGTAGCTACCTCTATCCCCATGTCTTTCTGTAGCTACCTCTATCCCATGTCCCCATGTCTTTCTGTAGCTACCTCTATCCCATGTCCCCATGTCTTTCTGTAGCTACCTCTATTCCCTGTCCCCATGTCTTTCTGTAGCTACCTCTATCCCCATGTCTTTCTGTAGCTACCTCTATCCCATGTCCCCATGTCTTTCTGTAGCTACCTCTATCCCATGTCCCCATGTCTTTCTGTAGCTACCTCTATCCCCTGTCCCCATGTCTTTCTGTAGCTACCCCTATCCCCTGTCCCCATGTCTTTCTGTAGCTACCTCTATCCCATGTCCCCATGTCTTTCTGTAGCTACCTCTATCCCCTGTCCCCATGTCTTTCTGTAGCTACCTCTATCCCCTGTCTTCATGTCTTTAGGTAGCTACCTCTATCCCCTGTCCCCATGTCTTTCTGTAGCTACCTCTATCCCCATGTCTTTCTGTAGCTACCTCTATCCCCTGTCCCCATGTCTTTCTGTAGCTACCTCTATCCCCTGTCCCCATGTCTTTCTGTAGCTACCCCTGTCCCCATGTCTTTCTGTAGCTACCTCTATCCTCTGTCCCCATGTGTTTCTGTAGCTACCTCTATCCCCTGTCCCCATGTCTTTCAGTAGCTACCTCTATCCCCATGTCTTTCTGTAGCTACCTCTATCCCCTGTCCCCATGTCTTTCAGTAGCTACCTCTATCCCCATGTCTTTCTGTAGCTACCTCTATCCTCTGTCCCAATGTCTTTCTGTAGCTACCTATATCCCCTGTCCCCAAGTCTTTCTGTAGCTACCTATATCCCCTGTCCCCATGTCTTTCTGTAGCTACCTCTATCCCCTGTCCCCATGTCTTTCTGTAGCTACCTCTATCCCATGTCCCCATGTCTTTCTGTAGCTACCTATATCCCCTGTCCCCATGTCTTTCTGTAGCTACCTCTATCCCCTGTCCACATGTCTTTCTGTAGCTACCTCTATCCCTTGTCCCCATGTCTTTCTGTAGCTACCTCTATCCCCTGTCCCCAAGTCTTTCTGTAGCTACCTCTATCCCCTGTCCCCATGTCTTTCTGTAGCTACCTCTATCCCATGTCCCCATGTCTTTCTGTAGCTACCTCTGTCCCCATGTCTTTCTGTAGCTACCTCTATCCCCTGTCCCCATGTCTTTCTGTAGCTACCTCTATCCCATGTCCCCATGTCTTTCTGTAGCTACCTCTATCCCCTGTCCCCATGTCTTTCTCTAGCTACATCCATCCCCTGTCCCCATGTCTTTCTGTAGCTACCTCTATCCCATGTCCCCATGTCTTTCTGTAGCTACCTCTGTCCCCATGTCTTTCTGTAGCTACCTCTATCCCATGTCCCCATGTCTTTCTGTAGCTACCTCTATCCCATGTCCCCATGTCTTTTTGTAGCTACCTCTATCCCATGTCCCCATGTCTTTCTGTAGCTACCTCTATCCCATGTCCCCATGTCTTTCTGTAGCTACCTCTATCCCATGTCCCCATGTCTTTCTGTAGCTACCTATGTCCCCATGTCTTTCTGTAGCTACCTCTATACCCTGTCCCCATGTCTTTCTGTAGCTACCTCTATCCCATGTCCCCATGTCTTTCTGTAGCTACCTCTATACCCTGTCCCCATGTCTTTATATAGCTACCTCTATCCCATGTCCCCATGTCTTTCTGTAGCTACCTCTATCCCATGTCCCCATGTCTTTCTGTAGCTACCTCTGTCCCCATGTCCCCGTGTCTTTCTGTAGCTACCTCTATCCCATGTCCCCAGGTCTTTATGTAGCTACCTCTATCCCATGTCTCCATGTCTTTATATAGCTACCTCTATCCCATGTCCCCATGTCTTTATATAGCTACCTCTATCCCATGTCCCCATGTCCCCATGTCTTGAACTTGTCTACATCTTGTTTTATGAAGATATGTGAGCTATATCATATTACACCATATGGTGCCATCGATAACCACAATCTCCTCTAATATCAGTAGAAATTCAATAATATTGATGTTACGGTCAGTGTTATGAGTTAGCTTTTTAGTGGTTTCATTGAGCTAAACTGTTTTTATTTGACGTCTTCTCCATCCTGCCTGTGCATGCTTGTCTTACCTAACTCTAACACAGCTGGACTTTTACTTGTACCATTGTAGGATATTCTTGCAACTCCCCTGTGTCTGGATTGGATGATTTCATGCATTGTAGTTTGGCACATGATGTCAACCAGCCAGCTAACTTGGCCATGTCCGATACTCATTAACAATATAGGCAATGGGACGTTGAAACTCTCCAGTATTATCTTAGTGCTCCTTTATCACACAGAGCAATCTGGGACGCTGCCTGTGTCCCAAATGGCACCCAAATCCCTATTTAGTGCATCACTTTTGACAAGAGCCCATAGGGATCTGATCAAAAGTAGTGCACTATATAGGGAATGGGGTGCCATTTGAGATCCAACTGTACTGTTACATAACATGTCCGCCGGGCTGCAGATTTGAATGTGTTTTCAGCCTGGGTTGTTTGATACGGAGGAAAGCATTGATCATAAAACCAATACTCAGTATTAGCCTTCTAATGGGAAGCCGGCCGTATCGGATAGAGAAAACAGGAAAGAGCAGGGTTATTGGGTATTACTCTGCTGACAAATGTGTCCAATACGTATGTCAAGCTCTGTGTTGTTTACTAGGCTACTGACGTTCAGAAGGGCACAGTTATTCAAGCAATAAGGCCCGAGGGGGGGGTGTGGTATATGTCCAGTATACCATGGCTATGGGCTGTTCTCTGCACGAGGCAACAAGGAGTGCCTGGACACAGCTCTTAGCCTTTTTGGCAACATATCACAAACCCCCAAGGTGCCTTATTGCTATTATAAACTGGTTACCAATGTAATTAGAAAAGTAAAAATAAATGTTTTGCCATACCGTGGTATAGGGTCTTATATACCACAGCTGTCAGCCAATCACCATTCAGGGCTTCAACCACCCAGTTTATAATATGAGATACTGCATTGACATGTCATTCTCTTTCTATTGCTGCTATAGTTCTGCCCTTCTGTTCTGTTGCTGATCGGCACAGTTCTCTTATCATATAGGGCATGATGATTTCAAATAAAATAAAATAGTTTTGGTCACATACACATATTTAGCAGATGTTATTTCGGGTGTAGCGAAATGCTTGTGTTTCACTAATGCTGTATTGACTGCTCTGTCAACTCTGACATCTGATACCAATGACCTGCAGCTGGACACTAATGGAACTAATATATAATGCTATTCATAACCCACAATAAAAAAGGATTATAAATCCACTGATTCCTATAAGAACAAATCAAAGTACAAAGTATCAAAGAACAATTTATTTTGTGGTACAAAACTATACTATGCCAAAAATTCCAAAGGAAGCAAATCTGTTGACAGCCAAATGAAATATCCTGGGGCACAGTACCACTGACCAGTAAATAGTGACTCATGGAATGTAACAGGAAATAGAGCACAGCAGATCAAGCAGGCGACCATAGAGCCCATAGCTGCGTGTTTATGTGTACTCATGACCTTCATTGCACCCTTGTTTGGAAGTCTGATTCCCTTTCAGGAATCTGTAGTGCTGGCAGCAATCATCCCATAACTATGACAGGTTGATTACTGGACCCATTACCCCCTTATTACAAAGAGCATTTATGAGAGTTAATGGGAAGTGTCTCTCCATGGGCCCTGGCTGTGTTTTGAACAGACTTTACCCATGGCACCTCTCCAATGGCAACAGACAGCTAGCTTCTCATAGTATGAACCGGACAAGGCCGGCATACCAGCTACATTCCTGCTTCTGACTGACAGTCTGGCAGGGTCTCAGAGGGATGGAACACGGAACAGGGCCCTGGAACCCAGAATGGAATAGGGCACTGGAACCCAGAATGGAACAGGGCCCTGGAACCCAGAATGGAACAGGGCCCTGGAACCCAGAATGGAACAGGGCCCTGGAACCCAGAATGGAACAGGGCCCTGGAACCCAGAATGGAACAGGGCCCTGGAACCCAGAATGGAACAGGGCCCTGGAACCCAGAATGGAACAGGGCCCTGGAACCCAGAATGGAACAGGGCACTGGAACCCAGAATGGAACAGGGCCCTGGAACCCAGAATGGAAAAGGGCCCTGGAACCCAGAATGGAACAGGGCACTGGAACATGGAAGCACTGCAGCTGAACTGCTCTGGGATGGTAAACACCAGCACTGCAGAGGGATATTAAACTGGTGTGTGTGTGTTTTCTCTCCTGACGGTAACACGAAAACCACACAGCAACGCTTGATTGACTTTTAAAGCCTATTACAGCGAGGAGCTCCTCAGTTGGGGGTCCAATCTATCTGCCTACAGTTATGGGAAATTGGCTTAGTAAATCATCTAGCGGTGGAAGGTTTACCAGAAAATGTTTAGTGTTTACAATGACAAATCTATGAGCGGAAAAACAAAAACAAAATCAGCTTTTTCCTTTTTTCTGGGATAAGTTTCATAACCCTCAGGGAGCCTGGTATAGATGATGGGCGAGATCAGTCATAGGTCAGAGATTCTGGAGGCAGCACTGGCACGCAGAGAGCAGGCGGAGCTACGTATATAGAGCTTGTGTTTCCTCTTTCTTCCTCCCACCTCCTCTCCCTCCCTTCTCTACTCCAGGGACAGACCTGAGCATATAGATTAAATGACTGTGCATCTCTACCACACACGAAGCCCAGGCACCACTACACAAAATCGGTCGCTGCCCAATCGCCTCTCCCCCTGATCATGGCTGGCTGCACTAAGACCTCCACGAGGTCCGCGGCACATCCGTCTTCACATCACTCTCCAATCAGAGAGTCTGAAAGCCAGACACATCAAGGCAACACACGATCAGGAACATCATATTAGGTCACTGCAGGGCTGGACCTGGGGTGTCAGGATGACATTCCAGATTAGCAGTGGTGTAAAATACTTTAAAGTATGACGTTTTTGGGGGTGTCTGTACTTTCCTTTATTAGTTTTACATTCCTAAAGAAAATAACTCCCATACATTTTCCCTGACACCCAAAAGTACTCGTTGCATTTTGATTGCTCAGGCACATTCACAAACCTATCAATATCAAAATTCACGAACCTATCAATATAACGTGTTGTCATACCTACTGCCTCTGATCTGGTGGACTGTAAATGAGTGTGCCTCTGGCTGTCCGTAAATAAATAAAAACACGAAAATTGTGCCGTCTGGTTTGCTTAATATAAGAATTTGATGTATAGCATTTACTTTTACTTTTTACTTTTACAAAAGTATGACAATTGAGTACTTTTTACACCACTAAGTATATTCTAAACCAGATACTTTTAGACTTTTACTCAAGTAGCATTTTACTGTGTGACTTTTACTTGAGTCATTTTCAAGTAATGTATCTTTACTTTTACTCAAGCATGAGAATTGGGACCTTTAAACTGGTCAACATTCACAAGACCACAGGGCCAGATGGTGTCTTCCCTGACATTTTCAACCTGTCCCTGACTAAGTCTGTAATACCAACATGTTTCAAGCAGACCACCATAGTGCCTGTGCCCAAGAACACTAAGGTAGCCTGCCTAAATGACTACCGACCCGTAACACTCACGTCTGTAGCCATGAAGTGCTTTGAAAGGCTGGTCATGGCTCACATCAACGCCATTACTCCAGAAACTCTAGACCCACTGCAATTTGCATACCATCCCAACAGATCCACAGATGATGCAATCTCTATTGCACTCCACACTGCCCTTTCCCACCTGGACAAAAGGAACACCTATGTGAGAATGCTATTAATTGCGTACAGCTCAGCGTTAAAAACCATAGTGCCTTCAAAGCTCATCACTAAGCTAAGGGACCCTGGGACTTAACACCTCCCTCTGCACTTTGATCCTGGACTTCCTGACGGGCCGCCCCCAGGTGGTGAGGGTAGGTAACAACACATCTGCGGCGCTGATCCTCAATACGGGGGCCCCTCAGGGGTGTGGGCTCAGTCCCCTCCTGTACTCCCTGTTCACTCATGACTGCATGGCTAGGCACGACTCAAACACAATCATTAAGTTTGCCGATAACACAACAGTGGAAGGCCTGATAACCGACAGCAATGAGACAGCCTATAGGGAGGAGGTCAGAGACCTGGTCATGCGGTGCCAGGATAACAACCTCTCCCTCAACGTGATCAAGATAAAGGAGATTATTGTGGACTACAGGAAAAGGAGGACTGAGCACGCCCCCATTCTCATCGACGGGGCTGTAGTGGAGCAGGTTGAGAGCTTCAAGTTCCTTGGTGTCCACATCACCAACAAACTATCATGGACCAAACACACCAAGACAGTCATGAAGAGGGCACAACAAAGACTATTCCCCCTCAGGAAACTGAAAAGATTTGGCATGGGTCCTCAGATCCTCAAAAATTCTACAGCTACACCATCGAGAGCATCCTGACCGGTTGCATCGCTGCCTGGTATGGCAATTGCTCAGCCTCCAACCGTAATGCACTACAGAGGGAGGTGCGTACGGCCCAGTACATCACTCTATACCAGGAGGTGTCAGAGGAAGGTCCTAAAAACTGTTGAAGAATCCAGCCACCCTAGTCATAGACTGTTCTCTCTGCTACCGTACGGCAATCTGTACCGGAGCGCCAAGTCTAGGTCCAAAAAGCTTCTTAACAGCTTCTACCCCCAAGCCATAAGACTCCTGAACAGCTAATCAAATGGCTACCCAGACTATTTGCATTGCCCCCCTCACACACTTTTTACGCTGCTGCTACTGTCTGTTTATTATCTATGCATAGTCGCTTTAACTCTACCTACATGTACATATTACCTCAATTACCTCGACTAACCTGTGCCTCGCACATTGACTTTGTACCGGAACCCTCTGTGTATACTCTTATTTTACTGCTGCTCTTTAATTATTTATTTTTTACTTATCTATTTTTTACTGAACACTTATTTTTCTTAAAACTGCATTGTTGGTTAAGGGCTTATAAGTAAGCATTTCACTGTAAGGTCTACACCTTGTGAAAAATACAATTTTATTTGATTTTAGTACTTTTTTCACCACTCCAGATGAGGTATGGGTCCAAAATGTCACCCTTTTACTTATGTAGTGCACTACTTTTGACCAGATTGTGGCAACCTTAGATGTTGCTGCTGCCTACTGTAGTGTACTGTACTCTGTACCTTCCCCACTCAGCATCAACACTCTGCTAGGGATGTTCTATTTCTCCTTTGGGTCACCTTTCACCTCAATGTTCTTTATCATTCACACTTTCGATTAGATGGAGGAAAAGGGAAGAATTGATATGAAATATCAGATCAGGAACATAAGGCTGTAGTCAGGTGAGGAGGACGACATACATGTGCCGGTTCCTTTGTCTTACATAAAACATAAACATGACCTTTGACATTGTTACCGCATAACCACTCAAATCCGAAAAATAGGCTTATCGAATTATCATGAATTACGACTATAGATCAGGAATTATTGACTACAGATCAGGAATATGTTCCTTTGTCTTGCATGGAGCACACAAAAACATAACCAGGTATCAGTCTAACTAAATGTCATTTGATAAATGTCCAAAATAATAAACACTAAAAGCAGAAAAAAACAGTGTTGACACTTTGTTGCTGTCTCTGTGTATCATTAGCTGACAGAGAGCAGGACAGAGAGAGAGTGAGAGAGAGATTTAGCATAGTAAACACTGGCCTAGGCCCAGCGTCAGGTTACCGGTGATGACGCTGTTGCATTGTCTCTGAGATCACCTGTGGGCCAAGACACGAGCAGGACAGGGAAAGGGGAAGGGATTTCCAACACTACCCCAATTCCGTGGTGACAACAAGATCAGGTGAGTGGGGGGAGGGGTGAGAGGGGATGAAGGAGGGGATGGTAAAGGACATCAGCGGGGTGGACTGTGTCACTAATCACCATAGTACTGCATTCCCACTCACAAACAACAAAGTGTTACTCAGAAGGGTTGGTTCACTGGAATCTACAACTAGATTGTGGCTTCCTGTCACAGTGGCTAATGGTTTTCCATGGAGCTAGGGTGTGATAGTGGGCTGGGTGACCACGTCAGAGGGATGGTTAGTGCAATCTTAACCCTTACCGTAACCATTTTTTTTCCCAACTTCACTGGGGTGATGTCAGAGTTGGACATCCCTGGCCTCCCGAGTGGCGCAGCAATCTAAGGCACTGCACCGCAGTGCTTGAGGCATAACTACAGACCCAGGTTTGATCCCAGGCTGTGTCACAGCCGGCCGTGAACGGGAGACCCATGAGGCGACACACAATTGGCCTAGTGTCATCCGGGTTAGGGGAGGGTTTGGCCGGCGGGGATTTCCTTGTCCCATTGCGCTCTAGCGACTCCTTGTGGCGGGCGGGGCTCCTGCAAGCTGACTTAGGTCGCCAGCTGGACGGTGTTTCCTCCGACACATTGGCGCGGCTGGCTACCGGGTTAAGTGAGCAGTGGTGTGGGGGCTGTGCTTGGCAAAGTGGGTTGGGTTATATCCTGCCTGTTTGGCCCTGTCCGGGGATATCGTCGGACGGGGCCACAGTGTCTCCCGACCCCTCCTGTCTCAGCCTCCAGTATTTATGCTGCAGTAGTTTATGTGTCGGGGGGCTAGGGTCAGTCTATTATATCTGGAGTATTTCTCCTGTCTTATCCAGTGTCCTGTGTGAATTTAAGTATGCTCTCTATAATTATCTCTCTCTTTCTCTATTTTTCTCTCTTTCTTTCTCTCTTTCTCTCGGAGGACCTGAGCCCTAGGACCATGCCTCATGACTACCTGGCCTGATGACTCCTTGCTGTCCCCAGTCCACCTGGCCATGCTGCTGCTCCAGTTTCAACTGTTCTGCCTGCGGCTATGGAACCCTGACCTGTTCACTGGACGTGCTACCTGTCCCAGACCTGCTGTTTTCAACTCTCTAGAGACAGCAGGAGCGGTAGAGATACTCTGAATGATCGGCTATGAAAAGCCAACTGACATTTACTCCTGAGGTGCTGACCTGTTGCACCCTCGACAACCACTGTGAATATTATTATTTGACCCTGCTGTTCATCTATGAACATTTGAACATCTTGGCCATCTTGGCCATGTTCTGTTATAAATCTCCACCCGGCACAGCCAGAAGAGGACTCATTCCTCTCTAGGTTTCTTCCTAGGTTCTGGCCTTTCTAGGGAGTTTTTCCTAGCCACCGTGCTTCTACACCTGCATTGCTTGCTGTTTGGGGTTTTAGGCTGAGTTTCTGTACAGAACTTTGTGACATCAGCTGATGTAAGAAGGCCTTTATAAATACATTTGATTGGTTGATTGATTGATTGTGTCAAGAAGCAGTGCAGCTTGGCAGGGTCGCGTTTCGGAGGACGCATGGCTCTCGACTTTCGCCTCTCCCGAGTCCATAGGGGAGTTGCAGCGATGGGACAAGACTGTAACTACCATTTGGCGAAAAAAAGGGGTAAAAGTAAAAACTATTTTAAAAAATTGTTTGACATCCCAAGGATGAAAGGAGAGCAAGGAACTCAGAGGGATATGGGCAAAAAGTTATGTCCATTTATTATGTAATTATTAGGATGGAATACTCACTCATCACCACCAAAAATCCCATGCTGAACAATAAGGCGAACAATGGTTCAGACCGACAACACTTTCATTTCAGAACTGTGCTATATGCGGATTTGATAGTGTAACTCACATCCTTAGATTGTACTGTGTCTGAATTGGTACCTTTTCTATAGCGTAATTGAATAAGACGTCAAGTGGGCGGTCATCTGTGTTTGCGAGGCAGAGGAGCCGAGACAGAGTACCAGTAAGGACTTGTGAGGAAGGAAGCTGTACTGGTTGTTAAGCAAGCCCAGTGACACTAATGATGCCCAGGTTAACTCATAACCCACGTGGGGCGGGCAGGTTTAGGGTCATGAAATATTGAATGGGTGGGTGTCGGGCGGGCGGGTTGAATAAAGACAAAAAAAACATGATTGTATAATTCTTGAGCAATTTATATCTATAGGCTACATTAAGGTTTTTCTTTCATTATTTGGCATTAGTGCGTAAGCCTAAGCTTCAGGGCCTAACTCTACATACGCCAAATAGACTACACGCCAATTTCCAAATGCTTTTGGGAAGGGCAGAAAAAGTTAACATCGATCCACTGAGGTGAAAAGATCAATGTCAGAGTAAATTCAATAACTGCAAAATGGAGTCTTGAAAATAAAGAGAAGTGAGGGCCAAAAAAGTAATGTTTGGTAAAGATTTGGTGAAGTGGTAAAAGAGACTGATGGCAGTGCGAGTTACAGTGGCTTGCGAAAGTATTCACCCCCTTGGCATTTTTCCTATTTTGTTGTCTTACAAACTGGAATTAAAATAGATTTTTTTGTGGGGGTTGTATCATATCACACACCATGCCTACCACTTTGAAGATGCAAAATATTTATTCTTGTGAAACAAACAAGAAATAAGACAAAAAAACTGAAAACTTGCATAACTAGGCATGCATAACTATTCACACTGGACACTGACTGTAGGTCCTCGCACATATCCTTAACATGAACTCCTGCAGAATTAATTAAGCATTTCTTTCAGTAAAATGAATCAGCAAGTAAATTTGGACTCGGAAACAGGAATGGAGAAATATGATTTATTTATTTCAGCATCTTGAAAGAATGTGAATGCGCAGAAAATCTTTCACGTTTTGTTTTTTCTTTCATACTGATGTCAACTAGATTGAAGCATTCATTTTATCGATTTAAGAAATAATTCTGGATGAGCAAGGGTTTATTTAGTCTTCTAGGGCAACAAGTAGTCCAATGACAGAAGAGAAGCTGCATGTATCTAATTATAGACAAGTTGACTAACAAATAGCCTACCAAAATGTCTGAGATTATAAGCAGAAGCATATCTAAATGAGGCCCCAAAAATCCTGCACCCCCTGTCCAAATTGTTTTTCTGCCGTCTCTGACTGTAGCCTACAGCATAGTTTCTATATTAGTGGGTTAGGATCAGGTACGGGCCTCAGATTTCACTTCATCACCTATAGTCGGGTGGTTGCGGATGGGTTATTAGCAATTGCGTGCAGATGCGGGTGAACAAACGGCTGATCCGTGCACCACTACCAGTTACAACAATGGCAACATTTACTTGAGCAACAATCAAACTGACAGTCTCTTAAGTACTACTGCCAAGAACAATTTTATCTGGGATCTATGTAAGAAGGTCTATCCTATTGGCCCTGCCGACTTGATATTTTGCCTACAGTACAGAAGGGAGTCGTTTGAACTGGCGCCTGTTGAAGGAAAGGAAAGTACCAGAGGAAAGCGGGAGAGTCTCTGGGAGGGACAAGCCTATTGTCCATCCTGACTGGAGGACAAGGTCAGAGCAGACAGACAGGCTTGAGGCTGGAGCTCCCTCTCCTGTGTGTCTTCCTGACTCCCCTCTCCCCAAGGCTGGGCCCACCCCACTCTCTACACTGTTAATTCCCCTCACTCGTCTCCCCACTCCCCTCTCCCTGCTTCCTATGGCTGGGGCCTGCGACTAGCTCCTTCCTCACTCCCTACAGCTGAGGCCTGCCGACTCCCCACTCCATTCCTCTCCCCATGCCTGGAGCATCCCCACTCACGATTCCCCACACCCACGGCTGGGACTGGAGCCGGTGACTAAGTCATTTGCTTGTGTCTGTCGTAGAAACAGCTCACTCCCTCCCTTACTCACTGAAAGCAGAGCAGGCTGTGCGCCAGAGGACACATTGGGACTCAGAGCACTGTGCCAAGAACCCTAGAGCCAACGGATTACACCACAGTGGATAAGGGAGAATACTACTTATACATAGGAAAGCAGCACTTATTTACAGTAACTAACTGCAGACTTAGATGGATTGGAAACCCTGGCTAAAGCTTGGGATATCCGCAACAGCACCTTCAATGGAAAAGCTAGTGTTACTGAACTATAAATAGTAGGGCTGCCCTGTACTACAAAACAATACCAAAACAAAACTAATGTGTGATTCATCTGGTAAGGATCAAAGTGTAGCAAATCCATGTCAGACTGGAAGTGATCCATTCTACAGCTGTTTTATAGCACAATGAAAAGTGTTTCAAATGTTAGTCTGTATCGTTTCCATAAAGACACGAATATGGCACACATTTATTACCCTTCTCCACACAAAAAAATAAGAATCACAGAAGTTGATCATCCAAACAGTCAGTACGGTACCTCATATTATACAACCTGCAGTGGGGTGTATTTATTCAAATTCATACCCTACAAATCCCAATGCGATTTGCACATAGTAATACATAATAATACTCTAATAATAAAAACAGAAGGATTGACCACAACAGAGCCGTCTCGAGCCTGGCCCCGCAGGAAACAGTGTGAGCTCAGAGGTTTAATTGTGCTTAGCATGGCTGCTTGGATGAGGAACTGAGCACCGCCGCCCCGCCAGGGCCTAATGCGGTCTGTTTTAAGCTGGTTCAAACCGGTCACCCGGAGAAATCAATCAATCTTGTGGATGACTTAACTCACCACAAGGCAATGCCTTGGATACCCATCAGCACAGCAGCAGCACTAGGGCCAGACAATGGAGAAAAGTAAAATAGAGGGTGCTTATATTTGTCCTGTTTTACACATGTACAAGTGTGTAACCTGTAGTGTGTGTGTGAAATGGAAATGTGTTTCTTGCATATCCCACTCCTCCTGAGACACCCTCAGATAGTGGGGTCACGGCCATGGATCAGACATTATTGATGGAGACCCTGGAGCAATTAGGGTTAAGTGCTTTCCCCAAGGGCAGATTGACAGATCTTTCACATAGTCGGTTTGGGGATTAGAAAAAGCAACTTTTCTGTTACTGGCCCAATGCTCTAACCGCTAGGTTACCTGCCTGAAGAAAGCAGATCAGAGAGGAGAGAGCTAAAATCAGTATCAGCAGCTCACCATACAGAGAGAGACAGGCAGGGAATAACATTCAACCTAGCCAATAATTCCTTAACCAGCATCTCAGGTTGATTAGAAGGTACATAGCCTCACCTGAACCTTGATCATGGAATGAAGGAAAGAAAGAGGAACATAATTAGGTCAAAAAGACATGACTCTCCAACTCCACAATGACACTAATTCTATAAAACTATTCACGTGTGTTTAATCAAATCAAATCAAATCAAATCAAGTTTATTTTATATAGCCCTTCGTACATCAGCTAATATCTCGAAGTGCTGTACAGAAACCCAGCCTAAAACCCCAAACAGCAAGCAATGCAGGTGTAGAAGCACGGTGGCTAGGAAAAACTCCCTAGAAAGGCCAAAACCTAGGAAGAAACCTAGAGAGGAACCAGGCTATGAGGGGTGGCCAGTCCTCTTCTGGCTGTGCCGGGTGGAGATTATAACAGAACATGGCCAAGATGTTCAAAATGTTCATAAGTGACAAGCATGGTCAAATAATAATCAGGAATAAATGTCAGTTGGCTTTTCATAGCCGATCATTAAGAGTTGAAAGCAGCAGGTCTGGGACAGGTAGGGGTTCCATAACCGCAGGCAGAACAATTGAAACTGGAACAGCAGCAAGGCCAGGTGGACTGGGGACAGCAAGGAGTCATCATGCCCGGTAGTCCTGACGTATGGTCCTAGGGCTCAGGTTCTCCGAGAGAGAGAAAGAAAGAGAGAAGGAGAGAATTAGAGAGAGCATACTTAAATTCACACAGGACACTGGATAAGACAGGAGAAGTACTCCAGATATAACCAACTGACCCTAGCCCCCCGACACATAAACTACTGCAGCATAAATACTGGAGGCTGAGACAGGAGGGGTCAGGAGACACTGTGGCCCCATCCGATGATACCCCCGGACAGGGCCAAACAGGAAGGATATAACCCCACCCACTTTGCCAAAGCACAGCCCCCGCACCACTAGAGGGATATCTTCAACCACCAACTTACAATCCTGAGACAAGGCCGAGTATAGCCCACAAAGATCTCCACCACAGCACAAACCAAGGGGGGGCGCCAACCCAGACAGGAAGATCACGTCAGTAACTCAACCCACTCAAGTGACGCACCCCTCCTAGGGACGGCATGAAATAGCACCAGTAAGCCAGTGACTCAGCCCCTGTAATAGGGTTAGAGGCAGAGAATCCCAGTGGAGAGAGGGGAACCGGCCAGGCAGAGACAGCAAGGGCGGTTCGTTGCTCCAGAGCCTTTCCGTTCACCTTCACACTCCTGGGCCAGACTACACTCAATCATATGACCTACTGAAGAGATAAGTCTTCAGTAAAGACTTAAAAGTTGAGACCGAGTCTGCGTCTCTCACATGGGTAGGCAGACCGTTCCATAAAAATGGAGATCTATATGAGAAAGCCCTGCCTCCAGCTGTTTGCTTAGAAATTCTAGGGACAATTAGGAGGCCTGCGTCTTGTGACCGTAGCGTACGTGTAGGTATGTACGGCAGGACCAACTCGGAAAGATAGGTAGGAGCAAGCCCATGTAACGCTTTATAGGTTAACAGTAAAACCTTGAAATCAGCCCTTGCCTTAACAGGAAGCCAGTGTAGGGAAGCTAGCACTGGGGTAATATGATCAAATTTCTTGGTTCTAGTCAGGATTCTAGCAGCCGTATTTAGCACTAACTGAAGTTTATTTAGTGCTTTATCCGGGTAGCCGGAAAGTAGAGCATTGCAGTAGTCTAACCTAGAAGTAACAAATGCATGGATTAATTTTTCTGCATCATTTTTGGACAGAAAATTTCTGATTTTTGCAATGTTACGTAGATGGAAAAAAGCTGTCCTTGAAACAGTCTTGATATGTTCGTCAAAAGAGAGATCAGGGTCAAGAGTAACGCCGAGGTCCTTCACAGTTTTATTTGAGACGACTTTACAACCATCAAGATTAATTGTCAGATTTAACAGAAGATCGCTTTGTTTCTTGGGACCTAGAACAAGCATCTCTGTTTTGTCCGAGTTTAAAAGTAGAACGTTTTCAGCCATCCACTTCCTTATGTCTGAAACACAGGCTTCTAGCGAGGGCAATTTTGGGGCTTCACCATGTTTCATTGAAATGTACAGCTGTGTGTCATCCGCATAGCAGTGAAAGTTAACATTATGTCCCCAAGGGGTAAAATATATAGTGAAAAAAATAGTGGTCCTAAAACGGAACCTTGAGGAACACCGAATGTACAGTTGATTTGTCAGAGGATAAACCATTCACAGAGACAAACTGATATCTTTCCGACAGATAAGATCTAAACCAGGCCAGAACTTGTCCGTGTAGGCCAATTTGGGTTTCCAGTCTCTCCAAAAGAATGTGGTGATCGATGGTGTCAAAGGCAGCACTAAGGTCTAGGAGCACGAGGACAGATGCAGAGCCTCGGTCTGACGCCATTAAAAGGTCATTTACCACCTTCACAAGTGCAGTCTCAGTGCTATGATGGGGTCTAAAACCAGACTGAAGCATTTCGTATACATTGTTTGTCTTCAGGAAGGCAGTGAGTTGCTGCGCAACAGCTTTTTCTAAAATTTTTGAGAGGAATGGAAGATTCGATATAGGCCGATAGTTTTTTATATTTTCCGGGTCAAGGTTTGGCTTTTTCAAGAGAGGCTTTATTACTGCCACTTTTAGTGAGTTTGGTACACATCCGGTGGATAGAGAGCCGTTTATTATGTTCAACATAGGAGGCCCAAGCACATGAAGCAGCTCTTTCAGTAGTTTAGTTGGAATAGGATCCAGTATGCAGCTTGAAGGTTTAGAGGCCATGATTATTTTCATCATTGTGTCAAGAGATATAGTACTAAAACACTTAAGTGTCTCTCCCGATCCCAGGCCCTGGCAGAGCTGTGCAGATCCAGGACAGCTAAGCCCTGGAGGAATACGCAGATTTAAAGAGGAGTCCGTAATTTGCTTTCTAATGATCATGATCTTTTCCTCAAAGAAGTTCATGAATTTATTACTGCTGAAGTGAAAGCCATCCTCTCTTGGGGAATGCTGCTTTTTAGTTAGCTTTGCAACAGTATCAAAAATAAATTTTGGATTGTTCTTATTTTCCTCAATTAAGTTGGAAAAGTAGGATGATCGAGCAGCAGTGAGGGCTCTTCGATACTGCACGGTACTGTCTTTCCAAGCTAGTCGGAAGACTTCCAGTTTGGTGTGGCGCCATTTCCGTTCCAATTTTCTGGAAGCTTGCTTCAGAGCTCGGGTATTTTCTGTATACCAGGGAGCTAGTTTCTTATGACAAATGTTTTTCGTTTTTAGGGGTGCAACTGCATCTAGGGTATTGCGCAAGGTTAAATTGAGTTCCTCAGTTAGGTGGTTAACTGATTTTTGTCCTCTGACGTCCTTGGGTAGGCAGAAGGAGTCTGGAAGGGCATCAAGGAATTTTTGTGTTGTCTGAGAATTTATAGCACGACTTTTGATGCTCCTTGGTTGGGGTCTGAGCAGATTATTTGTTGCGATTGCAAACGTAATAAAATGGTGGTCCGATAGTCCAGGATTATGAGGAAAAACATTAAGATCTACAACATTTATTCCATGGGACAAAACTAGGTCCAGAGTATGACTGTGGCAGTGAGTAGGTCCAGAGACATGTTGGACAAAACCCACTGAGTCGATGATGGCTCCGAAAGCCTTTTGGAGTGGGTCTGTGGACTTCTCCATATGAATATTAAAATCACCAAAAATTAGAATATGATCTGCTATGACTACAAGGTCCGATAGGAATTCAGGGAACTCAGAGAGGAACGCTGTATATGGCCCAGGAGGCCTGTAAACAGTAGCTATAAAAAGTGATTGAGTAGGCTGCATAGATTTCATGACTAGAAGCTCAAAAGACGAAAACGTCTTTTTTTTTTTTGTAAATTGAAATTTGCTATCGTAAATGTTAGCAACACCTCCGCCTTTGCGGGATGCACGGGGGATATGGTCACTAGTGTAACCAGGAGGAGAGGCCTCATTTAACACAGTAAATTCATCAGGCTTAAGCCATGTTTCAGTCAGGCCAATCACATCAAGATTATGATCAGTGATTAGTTCATTGACTATAACTGCCTTTGAAGTGAGGGATCTAACATTAAGTAACCCTATTTTGAGATGTGAGGTATCATGATCTCTTTCAATAATGGCAGGAATGGAGGAGGTCTTTATCCTAATGAGATTGCTAAGGCGAACACCGCCATGTTTAGTTTTGCCCAACCTAGGTCGAGGCACAGACACAGTCTCAATGGGGATGGCTGAGCTGACTACACTGACTATGCTAGTGGCAGACTCCACTAAGCTGGCAGGTTGGCTTACAGCCTGCTGCCTGGCCTGCACCCTATTTCATTGTGGAGCTAGAGGAGTTAGAGCCCTGTCTATGTTGGTAGATAAGATGAGAGCACCCCTCCAGCTAGGATGGAGTCCGTCACTCCTCAGCAGGTCAGGCTTGGTCCTGTTTGTTTAATGGTTTCTAAATATAGCAGAGAAGACAAGAGGGTTATTTTAAGAGAGCAGAATAGAACATGGGTAGCAGGCAACATAATACCTGCTCTTATTTCAAGTCCCAAACTTGCAGTAAGACCCCAAAGTAACCCCATCTGCAGATTAGTACCACAGACAAACATTGGCTGTGTTTGAGAGCATCAAATGTAGAAGTCACTGTTTTACAAACCACATTTTATCCTAAATAACTCAAGAACATCTACTAATCACATTTTATCCTAAATAACTCAACAACATCTACTAATCACCTTGCATTCTAAATAACTAAAGAACATCTACAAATCACATTTTATCCTAAATATCTAAAGAACACCTACTAATCACCTTTTAATCTAAATAACTACAGAACATCTACTAATCACATGTTATGCTAAATAACTAAAGAACATCTTCTAATCACCTTGTATACTAAATAACTAAAGAACACCTACTAATCACCTTGCATTCTAAAGAACATCTACTAATCACCTTGTATTCTAAATAACTAAAGAACACCTACTAATCACCTTGCATTCTAAAGAACATCTACTAAACACCTTGCATTCTAAATAACTAAAGAACACCTACTAATCACCTTGCATTCTAAAGAACATCTACTAATCACCTTGTATTCTAAATAACTAAAGAACACCTACTAATCACCTTGCATTCTAAAGAACATCTACTAAACACCTTGTATTCTAAATAACTAAAGAACACCTACTAATCACCTTGCATTCTAAAGAACATCTACTAATCACCTTGTATTCTAAATAACTAAAGAACACCTACTAATCACCTTGCATTCTAAAGAACATCTACTAATCACCTTGTATTCTAAATAACATCTATTAATCACCTTGTATTCTAAATAACTAAAGAACACCTACTAATCACCTTGCATTCTAAAGAACATCTACTAATCACCTTGCATTCTAAATAACATCTACTAATCACCTTGTATTCTAAATAACTAAAGAACACCTACTAATCACCTTGCATTCTAAAGAACATCTACTAAACACCTTGTATTCTAAATAACTAAAGAACACCTACTAATCACCTTGCATTCTAAAGAACATCTACTAAACACCTTGTATTCTAAATAACTAAAGAACACCTACTAATCACCTTGCATTCTAAAGAACATCTACTAATCACCTTGTATTCTAAATAACTAAAGAACACCTACTAATCACCTTGCATTCTAAAGAACATCTACTAATCACCTTGTATTCTAAATAACTAAAGAACACCTACTAATCACCTTGCATTCTAAAGAACATCTACTAATCACCTTGCATTCTAAATAACATCTACTAATCACCTTGTATTCTAAATAACTAAAGAACACCTACTAATCACCTTGCATTCTAAAGAACATCTACTAAACACCTTGTATTCTAAATAACTAAAGAACACCTACTAATCACCTTGCATTCTAAAGAACATATACTAATCACCTTGTATTCTAAATAACTAAAGAACATCTACTAATCACCTTGCATTCTAAATAACATCTACTAATCACCTTGCATTCTAAATAACATCTATTAATCACCTTGCATTCTAAATAACATCTATTGATCACCTTGCATTCTAAATAACATCTATTAATCGCCTTGCATTCTAAATAACATCTACTAATCACCTTGCATTCTAAATAACATCTACTAATCACCTTGCATTCTAAATAACATCTACTAATCACCTTGCATTCTAAATAACATCTATTAATCACCTTGCATTCTAAATAACATCTACTAATCACCTTGCATTCTAAATAACATCTATTAATCACCGTGCATTCTAAATAACATCTACTAATCACCTTGTATTCTAAATAACTAAATTATGAAAAAGGTTGTGCTATCTGATGTAAGACAATGCACCACAGAGTCTTAACAATTTTACATAACTTTCTACTGCTCAGCCAACAGCTACATGTATGCCTGTTATACAATAAGAAAAAGATAGTGAATACAAATTAGGCTCAAGGAGCTTCAGTCCCATTCATAATCGTGCAAAATATGTAGGCTTTTCTTATAAATCCCCCAATTTTATAGATTTAAAGGATGTTTAACTTAAGTAACTTCAATAAAGTCACATTGTCCCACAGAAAGATGAGCACGCAACCCCAGTCAGCTGTCCTCCCTTTGCCCTGTCCTTGTGCTCATATCTGCCCCGGGCAGGCAGGCAGGGAAAGAGAGCAGGCAGGCAGGCAGACAGGGTAGAAGAGCAGGCAGGCAGGGAGGCAGGGAAGCAGAGCAGGCAGGGCAGGCAGGTAGGTATATCATTATTATTATTCAGTTAAGAACAAATTCTTATTTACAATGACGGCCTACCGGGGAACAGTGGGTTAACTGCCTTGTTCAGGGGCAGAACGACAGATTTGTACCTTGTCAGCTCAGGGATTCGATCCAGCAATCTTTCAGTTACAGACCCTGGTAGGCAGGGAGGCAGCTTCCGTCCCATTCATAATCATGCAAAATATGTAGGCTTTATTATAAATCACCATATTTCATAGATTTAAAGGATGTTTAACTTACAGTAAGTAACTTATAATTAAGCTGTACGCAATTAAGAATTAGAACTGGGCCACACAGGCAAATGCTTTCTGCAGCTGCAGTCCCTCATTTGTATGGTTGTACAGTCATTTTCACAGTCCTGCAGTCTGCATCAACACGTGTTAAACCAAGTGAAGCCTGACTGTCTGCAACCAGCAATAAAATAACTGCATCACTGTAGTCATGATAGCAATAACATAACATGGTTATCAGTTCTAGAGACAAGCTACAGTTTCAAGGTGCAGATTCATCTCCTTCTGCAGAGCCAGGGAATCAGGAATCATGCAACATGGTGCCTATTAGAGAAAGTGTTCTGCATAAGAAGATCCCATCCCAAATTCTAGCCTAATCTCCCTTCTGTCTCCCAAAATAGTTTTTCTTACTGTCAGGGATGGTATGCTTTGTCTTTCTTCATTGGTGACATGCATTGTAAATAGTGCATAGAAATCCAATTGTAAAAGGGTGGTGCACCATTATGCAACACGCTTTCCCTTTGTCATCAAGGGCAAACCAGCCATATAACAGATTATCGTGTCCCTGGCAACAAGGCTCTACCCTAAAGCATCCCAATGCCGCTAGGCTGGAATGTCTGTCTGTCTGCAATCAATAAAGTCACATTGTTCCACAGAGAGATGAAGCAACCCCCAGCCAGTGGTTCTCCCTTTGCCCTGCCCTTGTGCTCATATCGGCCCCGGGCAGGCAGGCAGGGAAGGAGAGCAGGCAGGCAGGGAAGCAGAGTAGGCAGGGCAGGGAAGCAGACAGGCAAGGTAGACATGCAGGCAGATGAGCAGGGTAGGCAGGCAGGGAAGGAGAGCAGGCAGGCAGGGAAGGAGAGCAGGCAGGCAGGGAAGGAGAGCAGGCAGGCAGGGAAGGAGAGCAGGCAAACAGGGAAGGAGAGCCTGAGGTATTAATGAGGAGAGATCTCCCTCTTGTGGTGGTATTCTTTCATCACATAATTTTACTGTCAAAGGTTAGTCTGTCCTAACAGAGATGAAAACAGCTCACCAGAGGCCAGTGTTCACATGAGATTTTGATTCTGGCCTAGACAGTGGTGTAAACTCACTGTGTACCCGAATTAATAATGACATAACATTGCTCTAAAATGAAGATTTCTCAGTGGTCAGTGGTGAGTATTGCTTACCTGTATTTTTGAAAAATCTATATGTTTTTCTTTACACTGATATATATATGGTAACCTGCTGGCCATCTCTGCATGTCACACCTCCAAAAAAGTGCCCTTGGACCAGCTATAGGGTCATCAGCCTGTGACCACCACTCCTCAGTTTTTCCCCTGTCCCGTTACATCTCCTGGTGCGTCTCCCTGCTCTGTCTCTCTGCTGTCCCCTGCAGAAAAACAAATAAAGAGAGATCAATTAAACATCCCAGCTGCCCTTTGACACATTTCATCACTGTCTATGTCTGAAATCATTGTCTGTCACATGGCTTCGTCTGTCAATGTGGAATAATGATAGTTTCATCATCTGAAATTCAGGTACAAGGAATAACAAATGTTCTGTAGACGTGAAAGCAGTTACACAAAGGTATTTGAAAGAAGACAAAAATATGTTTGGTTGCTCTGAAGTCACTATATTTTCAGATGGAAGTGCTTTAACGGATTGGGAGAGGAGCTACAGGAACCCAACATACATACATACATACCTTACCCACTAGGGGAGGCTATAACATCTGAAAACGTAGACTTAGATAGACAACACTAGTGCCCAAAACCCTGTTTTAGCATATGCAGTACCATTGAGGACTCACCATTTTCAAGTAGTCAACTGGGTGGGACTTCCTATAGGTTAAGAGTAAATCACCAAACTTGCCTCCTACCTGTTCAAACAACACACTCCAGGTCTCGGTATGTACCCTTTCAGTTTGTTTGTCAACTCACATCTCTGAAACTCACTTAGATAATGCCTTTGACAATAAAGTGGTAGCAATACATGGTTATAACATCTACAGAAAATACAGAAATACCAATGGTGGAGGTGTTGCTGTTAATATTCAGAAGCACATTTGTGTAAAGCTTAGAGAGGATCTAATTTTAAATACAGTTCAAGTAATATGGCTACAGGTTCATCTGCCTCACCTAAAGCCCATTATTGTGGGAAGCTGCTATAGACCACCAAGTGCTAACAGTCAGTATCTGGATAACGTGTGTGAAATGCTTGATAATGTATGTGGTATCAACAGAGAGGTATATTTTCTGGGTGATTTAAATATTGACTGGCTTTCATCAAGCTGCCCACTCAAGAAAAAGCTGTAACCAGTGCCTGCAACCTGGTTCAGGTTATCAGTCAACCACCAGGTTAGTTACAAACAGCACAAAAATGAAATCATCAATATGCTGCAAGATGCTGCAGAAATTTGCTTGAAAGCAGTATCCAGATCCATCGGATGTAGTGATCACAATATAGTAGCCATATCTTGGAGAATCAAAGTTCCAAAGGCTTGGCCTAATAAAGTGTATAAGAGGTCATACAATACGTTTTGTTGTGATTCCTATGTTGTTGATGTAAATCATTTATTGGTCTGTGGTGTGTAATGAGGAGCAACCAGACGCAGCACTTGACACATTCATGAAAATGCTTATTCCAGTTACTAATAAGCATGCACCCATTAAGAAAATTACTGTAAAAACTATTAAATCCCTGTGGATTGATGAGGAATTGGAAAATTGTATGGTTGAGATGGATGAGGTATAAGGAATGGCAAATAAGTCTGGCAGCCCAACAGATTGGCAAACGTACTGCAAATTGAGAAATCATGTGACTAAACTGAATAAAAAGAAGAAGAAACTATAATATGAAACTATATTATATATATAAATTATATGACTAATGATAGTAAAAATCTCTGGAGCACCTTAAATAAAATGTTGGGCAAAAAGGCAAACTCAGCTCCATCATTCATTGAATCAGATTGCTCATTCATCACAAAACCAACTTATATTGCCAATTACTTTAATGATTTTTTAATTGGCAAGATTAGCACATTTAGGCATGACATGTCAGCAACAGATGCTGACACTACACATCCAAGTCTAACTGATCAAATGATAGAAGACAAGCATCATTTTGAATTCTGTAAAGTGAGTGTGGAAGAGGTGAAACAATTATTGTTGTCTATCAACAATGACAAGCAACCAGGGTCTGACAACTTGGATGACAAAATTACTGAGGATAATAGCGGACGATATTGCCACTCCTATTTGCCATATCTTTAATTTAAGCCTACTAGTAAGTGTGTGCCTTCAGGCCTGGAGGGAAGCACTTTTCCTTCTGCTACTTAAAAATAGGAAAGCCCCCTTTACTGGCTCAAATTGCCAACCAATCTGCCTGTTACCAACTCATAGTAAACTTTTGGGAAAGTTTTTAGAGTATACAAATGAACAACAGACTTTCAGAACGCTTATAGGGAAGGACATTCAACAAGCGCAGCACTTACACAAATGACTGATGATTGGCGGAGAGAAATTGATGAGGGGATATTTTGATAGACTTCAGTGAGGCTTTTGACATTATTGATCATAGTCTGCTGCTGGAAAAACCTATTTGTTATGGCTTTACACCTCCTGCTATATTGTGGATAAAGAGTTACCTGTCTGATAGAACACAGAGGGTGTTCTTTAATGGAAGCCGCTCCAACAAAATCCAGGTAGATTCAGGAATTCCCCAGGGCAGCTGTGTAGGCCCCTTACTTTTTTCAATCTTTACTAACGACATGCTGTGGTAGCTGATGTGAATAGTGTTGAGTCATCCGCATACATAGCCAGTGTGCTTTGAGTAAAGCCAGTGTGTCTATGTATGCGGATGACTCAACACTATACACATCAGCTACTACAGCGATTGAAATGACTGCAACACTTAATAAAGCACTACAGTTAGTTTCAGAATGGGTAGCAAGGAATAAGTTAGTCCTAAATATTTCAAAAACTAAAAGCACTGTATTTGGGACAAATCATTCACTAAACCCTAATCCTCAACTGAATATCGTATTGAATAATGTGGAAATTGAGCATGTTGAGGTGACTACACTGCTTGGAGTAAGCCTGGATTGTAAACTATCATAGTCGAAACATGTTGATAAAACAGTAGCTAAAATGGGGGGGGGAAGTCTGACCATAATAAAGCGCTACTGTTCAATCGTGTGGTCAGGTGCCATAAAGAGGGACTTAGGAAAACATTAATGATATTCATGGCTCAGAGAGAATGACTTCATTACTACTTGTTTTTTGTAAGAAGTGTTGACAAACTGAATGTACTGAGCTGTCTGTTTAAACTACTAGCACACAGCTCGAACACCCATGCATACCCCACAATACATGCCAACAGAGGTCTCTTCATAGTCCCCAAGTCCAGAACAGACTATGGGAACTACAGTACTACATAGAGCCATGACTAGATGGAACGCTATTCCACAATAGGTAACTGATGCAAGCAGTAGAATCAGATAAAAAAAACAGATAAAAATACACGTGAAGAAACACAAACAGGGACAGACATGGGACAGACAGAGGGACAGGGACAGGGACAGGGACAGACATGCATACACACACATGATAACATACGCACTATACACACACGTACACATGAATTTTTTGTTGTAGATAAGTGGTATTGGAGTAGGGGCCTGAGGGCACACACTTAGTGTGTTGTGAAATCTGTTATGAATGTATTGTAATGTTTTTAAAATTGTGTAAATGCCTTAATTTTGCTGCCTTGGCAGCAGCTAATGGGAATCCATAATAAATACAAATACAATTAGTAGTAGAAGAAAATTGTCTGCTTCACAATGGAGATTGCCTCAATGGTGCTGCCCGTACTGTTACAGATGCCATAATGGGACATACAAAGATGCGATGTCTATCTACAGTAAGTCAGGGCTGTTCAATGTCAGTCCTGGAGGGCCGAAACACTTCTGGTATTTGTTTCTACCTGGTAGTTAATTGCACTCAACTGGTGTCCCAAGTCTGACTTAGTCCCTTATTAGAAGGAGAGGATGAAAACCAGAAGTGTTTCGGCCCTCCAGGACCGACATTGAACAGCCCTGATCTAAGTCAATGATTTCACCTCACCTAGCCAGAGCCCCATAGCCTGGTGGAACCAGTCTGATCTAAGTCAATGATTTCACCTCACCTAGCCAGAGCCCCATAGCCTGGTGGAACCAGTCTGATCTAAGTCAATGATTTCACCTCACCTAGCCAGAGCCCCATAGCCTGGTGGAACCAGTCTGATCTAAGTCGATGATTTCACCTCACCTAGCCAGAGCCCCATAGCCTGGTGGAACCAGTCTGATCAAAATCTATAATTTCACCCACCTAGCCAGAGCCCCATAGCCTGGTGGAACCAGTCTGATCTAAGTCTATCATTTGACCTCACCTAGCCAGAGCCCAATAGTCTGGTGGAACCAGTCTGATCTAAGTCTATAATTTCACCTCACCTAGCCAGAGCCCCATAGCCTGGTGGAACCAGTCTGATCTAAGTCTATAATTTGACCTCACCTAGCCAGAGTCCAATAGTCTGGTGGAACCAGTCTGACCTCGTGATGGCTCACATTGACCAAGCTACACAGAGGATTACCACCATAATTGTGGTATCTTGTTGGACTTCTTTGTACTTTTAAATTGTTTTTAAACTGTACAAATTGTTTTACCCCAAAATAAATCAAATCACAGTTAGGGCTGTGGCAGTCATGACATTTGTAAGCTAAAGAATGTCAAGCAAATAACTGTCGGTCTCACGGTAATTGACCGTTAATTAATATAAACACATTTAGTATCTCCTGGCTTCCACACATAGCCTACAAGCCACTGATGCAGACCTTTGGAACATCTACATTTAAAAAAAGTTGAATAAATCCATGTAATATAGCCTACATCATCACAATGAATCCATTATTTATTTTAGACAGTTCTAAAGAAACATGATATGAAGAAAAGTAGTGTATGTAGTGTATTTCAAAAGACCAGAATAGCATACTCTGAGTTGTCCTTATGTTAGGCCCTGATCTGGCTATGCTATATGGCTTTAGGCTACACTAGTTAATTTAGCAGACAAGATTTGCTTAGAATTCCGTTTAATTATTTTATATTATTTTATAGTATGAAGAATACAATTGACCATAGCTGAATAAAATAGAAAGGATATTTTCTCCAAACGATTTTAGGGAGTGCGCACATGAGGCTATTCTGTGTTGAGCAGTTAACAAAGAAACTCCTATATTCTAATTTAGAGTTATTTATGCAACTTTAGTTGTGATACAAATGTCGGGGTATATGTTTTGCTTTTTAAGACATTCTAAGGCTGTATGTGTCACGCCCTGACCATAGTTTGCTTCGTATGTTTTATGTTTTGTTTGGTCAGGGTGTGATGTGGATGGGCATTCTATGTTGTTTGTCTAGTTTATCTGTTTCTATGTGTTTGGCCTAATATGGTTCTCAATTAGAGGCAGGTGTCAGTCGTTGTCTCTGATTTGGAGCCAAATTTAGGTAGCCTGTTTGTCATTGTGGGTTGTGGGTGATTGTTCCTGTGTCTGTGTTGTTACCATACGGGACTGTTTCGTTTTCGTTCGTTCACTTTGTTGTTTTTGTTCAGTGTTCTATTTGCTTTATTAAAATATGGAAACTTACCATGCTGCGCATTGGTCCTCCGATCCTTCCTACTACTCCTCCTCCTCAGAAGAGGAGGAAGACGAGCATTACAGAATCACCCACCACAACCGGACCAAGCAGCGTGGTACCCAGAAGCAGCGGGTTCAGGACTCCTGGACTTGGGAGGAGATCTTGGATGGCAAGAGTGGGCTAGAGTGGGCATCGAGGCAGGTGCCATGAAGCCGGCTCAGCGCATCTGGTCTCCAGTGCGTCTCCTCGGGCCGGGGTACATGGCGCCAGCCCTACGCATGGGGTCCCCGGTTTGCCAGCACAGCCAAGTGCGGTCTATTCCACCTCGCCGCACTGGCCTGGCTACGGGGAGTATCCAGCCAGGTAGGGTTGTGCAGGCTCGGTGCTCGAGACCTCCAGTGAGCCTCCACGGTCCAGTCTATCCGGTGCCTCCTCCACATACCATACCTCCGGTGGCAGCCCCACGCACCAGGGAGTCTCCCTCCTGTCCAGCGCAGCCTGAGCCGCCCTCCTGTCCAGCGCCGCCTGAGCCGCCCTCCTGTCCAGCGCCGCCTGAGCCGCCCTCCTGTCCAGCGCCGCCTGAGCCGCCCTCCTGTCCAGCGCCGCCTGAGCCGCCCGTCTGTCCTGAGCCGCCTGAGCCGCCCGTCTGTCCTGAGCCGCCTGAGCCGCCCGTCTGTCCTGAGCCACCTGAGCCGCCCGTCTGTCCTGAGCCGCCTGAGCCGCCCGTCTGTCCTGAGCCGCCTGAGCCGCCCGTCTGTCCTGAGCCGCCTGAGCCGCCCGTCTGTCCTGAGCCGCCTGAGCCGCCCGTCTGTCCTGAGCCGCCTGAGCCGCCCGTCTGTCCTGAGCCGCCTGAGCCGCCCATCAGTCAGGAGCCGCCTGAGCCGCCCGTCAGTCGGGAGCCGCCTGAGCCGCCCGTCAGTCAGGAGCCGCCTGAGCCGCCCGTCAGTCCAGAGTCTCCCTCCAGTCCGGATCTGCCAGAGTCTCCCTCCAGTCCGGATCTGCCAGAGTCTCCCTCCAGTCCGGAGCTGCCAGAGTCTCCCTCCAGTCCGGAGCTGCCAGAGTCTCCCTCCAGTCCGGAGCTGCCAGAGTCTCCCTCCAGTCCGGAGCTGCCAGAGTCTCCCTCCAGTCCGGAGCTGCCCCTCAGTCCAGAGGCGCCCCTCAGTCCAGAGGCGCTCCTCAGTCCAGTGGGGTCCTTTATTAGGGTCCCAAGTCCAAGGTCGGTGGCGAGGGTCGCCGCTCCAAAGACGCCACTTAAGCGGGCTAAGACTATGGTGGAGTGGGGTCCACGTCCCGCGCCAGAGCCGCCACCGCGGACAGATGCCCACCCAGACCCTCCCCTATAGGTTCAGGTTTTGCGGCCGGAGTCCGCACCTTTGGGGGGGGGGGGGGGGGGGGGGTACTGTCACGCCCTGACCATAGTTTGCTTTGTATGTTTCTATGTTTTGTTTGGTCAGGGTGTGATGTAGGTGGGCATTCTATGTTGTATGTCTAGGTTGTCTGTTTCTATGTGTTTGGCCTAATATGGTTCTCAATCAGAGGCAGGTGTCAGTCGTTGTCTCTGATTGGGAGCCATATTTAGGTCGCCTGTTTGTCATTGTGTGTGGTGGGTGATTGTTTCCTGTGTCTGTGTTTTTCACCATACGGGACTGTCGTTTTGTTCCATTCACGTTATTCTTTTTGTTCATTGTTCAAGTATTCCTATTAAAATGGATACTTTCCACGCTGCGCATTGGTCCTCCTCTTCTCATTCCAATGACGAGCGTTACAGTATGCTGCTAATCTAATAATGATTTCTTTAAAGTTGCATGAAAGGCATGAGCTCTGCTTTGTTTTTTGTGCAGGCTCTACACACTTCATCAGTCTCTCATTCACAATTTGACTAGCAATTGATAATACTTTGAATTTCCTGGCATTTTTCGGCCAGTGGCCGTTGTGCCCTTGGGCTGAATATAATTATAATTCCCTTCTCCCGGTTGCTTGCTGAAGCACCTCTCACTCACATGGCTCTCCATGTCATGTGATCGGGTCTTTCTCATAGGCTAGAAGTGAAGACAGACACATCAATTTTGAAGATATTGGAAGAACTGTCTACATTTACTTTTCATCAGCCAACAAGATGAGTAGGCCTAACGAACAGCAAAAGCACTAGCCTATGTCAATCTACTATCCCCCATAGTACAAAAGTTGACCTATTCTGGGCGAGAAATAAATACTCCAAACAGTCTGGGAATGTTGTGGGATGCGATAGATCCCAAATGAATACAACCACTAGCATTAAAAAAAACTGTTTTAAGCAATGAGCTTGACACAACAGATGAGAACCTTTAGCTTAAAATGTTGCTAAACTATTAGGCTATTTCTTCACATTATAAGCTCAGCAATGTGCACACGGCAGTAGTCTATAAGCGCGAATGTGCCATTAGCAGGAAAACACCATTCTCAAAAGTGACCATAAATGCCATTATGCATGTAATGCTTTTATAAGGAAGGTGCATTTTTATGGTGAAAATTATCTTCCCCAAACTTGAAACTCATGCATGCATGTATGTATGTATGTATGTATGTATGTATGTATGTATGTATGTATGTATGTATGTATGTATGTATGTATGTATGCCAGTCAGGCTCTACACCCATTGTAAAGCGGACTAATGTGCTTCATTTTGAGAATTTATTTGGCCACTTTAGTTGTGATACAAACCTTATATACCTATGGGCTAGGCTACATAAGGTGTGCGACTATGATTTGAAAAAGTTGCACAAAAAAAAAGGAATGGCTGTTTCTTGCATTAAGCTGGACATCATTCAAAAGTGAAAATCTATCATTCACAACTGACAAGCTAATAATGTCACCCATCACACTATTCTTGATTTAATCTTGTCTCTACATATACTAAATAATATGTGTGAAATTTGTTTTTATTTTGAATGGACCATTATCATGCACCTGTCTCAAAACAGGAGCAACGGGGAAAAATGCATGTCCTCTATGCACTTAAATAGCAGAAGGAGGATGCTTTTCCCGTGGTTCATTTTAATGCCAGCCAGGTAGGCTATACTCCTGTTGTAAAGAGAAGCAATGTACTTAATATTAGGAAGGTTGAGAAATAAATATAGTTGGCCTAGCCTATATAAAGCTGATGGGATACTCCTCATTTTAACAGAGGCCATCACTCTGTTTTCTCACACAATTGCATAGCCTATAGAAATGTTGCACAACATGAGCTCATGGGGTCTCATGAAGTGTTTGATTAGATTTTAGATCACATTTGCATTGATGTCAAGAGTGATTAGAGGGACAATAGAGTGCTGAGTACCAGGCAGTTAGCAAGTTAGGTAGGCTACTAATGACCATCAGCAGCATCAGAGCTTGCAGAAGCCTAGTTACCATGACTAAACGGTCATGTGGAATTTGACTGCCTTCATGACTCGTGATCACCGGAGTAGCGGTAATATGGTCACCGTCACATCCCTAATCACAGTGCATTTCTTACTGATTGAGCAACCAACATCTTTGTCAATGCAGTGAACAGTGACATAACCCAGAGTGACCCTATTCTCAACCATGAGATTCTTGGGATGGGTCATTCCCAGCCAACCGGCCTCAGGGCACCTCATTCTTTCATTGTCAACCATGTATCACAGTGCCACCAGATCATTGAAAAAACACACATTTTAAAATAGGTAGTAGGCCTACATCTAGTGTACCCATGGGGTAGTTTATACCATTAAAGTAGAGAGATGGTCTCATCTGAGAAGAAAGTATGACTTACGTATGTTTGCTATTATTAGATCCCCAGGGACACAGCATACATTTCTCCCCAGTGTTCTGGAATGGCCTGGCCATCCCTCTCTAGTGTGAGAGACAACCTTATTGTCTTCTCAGACGTGTCAGTATTTTGGGTGTGATCTAAGCATGCGTTTAGTGGGTGAGAGCCGCTGGGCATCAAAACTGCTACTGATAGGGTTTGAGTCTTTATTTGACATGGACAATGAATTGTCTTGGCTATATTTGAAAAGTAAATCGTAACAGAGAAAACAGAAGTGAAATGCTTTATGAAACTCCTAAATAGGAAAATGACAGTGATCATCGTCATCATCATCATCATCATCATACAGACCACAAGCTGTTTCAAGCTGACTCATGGGTTTCAGGCAAGCTGAAGGAGAACTAAGTCTTCCAAATAAAACGGTACAAATAAAAATGTATTAACTTACTGCTACTAATCTCTGTATTGTAATGATAAAGGGAACAGTGGGAACATAGCTTCTCCAGAAACTGGTTTAAACTCATTTATTTTTATCTCTATGAAGATGCACTTCTTTCTAAAAGTGAATTGACAAATACATATTTTCTAACTGTTACCATTGTGTGTGTGTGTTTGCATGCGTGTGTATGTTGGTAGGACGGAATGTTACAGGAAAAAAGCCAAAGTTATGCAAAAACAATGTTGTGTAAACACCTTCAACACCATTGTTACCTGGTATTTTCCCCTGCATTCTTTCAATTAACCTGGAGTGTGTTTATACAAGTCACTGTGTGCATCCCAAATGGCACTCCATTCCCTCTGTAGAGTACTACATTTGACCAGGGCCCATAGGGCTCTCGTCAAAAGCAGTACACTTTATAGGGAACAGGGTGCCATTTGGGACACACACACTGTAGCAAGTTGTGTGTACACTAGCTATTACAATCAGGAAGTGGCTGTGATACTAATAGGGTGTGGCCTGTGGACGGTAGATAACATGACATGAGCATGCAGCCATGTAACCTATAAAGCCCCTCAGTCACTCTCTTCTGTTTCAGCAGCTGTCTGCACTTCGACAATGGCACAGAAACATATATTGTGGATCTTTACCCTAACTGCTTCACTCAATCTCTCAGGTAAGTCATTGGATACACTCATCTCCACACAATACAATGACAGGTTAACTTAACCCCAGTCAGCCATCTTCTCAGTGCACTTTATTCAGACTACTACAGTGACTGTAAAGATATTTTCATGGGAGAAAGTAAAACAAGGATTTCTAAAGTGAGGAATAAATATAATATGAGTTGTTTAATACTGAAGCAAAAATATTTAGATGAAGAGGGGCAAAGAATATCTCTACTGTATATGTTTTTCTGAGGGAGTGAAATTTTTTGTTTAAATTGGAAGTCTATGTGAGCTTTCAGATTTCCCCATGGATTTGTTAACAGAATCCGAAATAGCAGCCAAAGTACAATGCGTGTACAAAACATTAGGATGACATCGACTGACCAGGTGAATCCAGCTGAAAGCTATGATCCCTTATTGATGTCACTTGTTAAATCCACTTTAATCGGTGTATATTTCAGTCGAAACTACTTTTCCTCCATTTGTTTCTTTCATGGCTTCTGGAAATACAGAAAGTCATGATGAAAACCTGTGGCACCGACAGAGCACTAGACAGTGCTATCATGCTATCCGTGCTACATAGTATAATAGTTACAGTAGTAATTACGGTCAATGAATATGGACAGAAAACAGACATAAAGAGTACTTTTTGTGAAATTGTGTGACAGAAACTGGACTTTGTACCACAACAATGCCACATTTCTCAGTTCTCTCACTTTCTCCTTACCTGATCAGGTGAGGTGAGTCGGGCAGGTACTACCTGTAAGCCCCTGTAAATACACTTAGTGATGAAACCTTAACTTAGACTCATTTTCACAACAACTGTTGGGAAACATCATTGTAGTAGTGTTAGTAAGTATTGGCACACGTAGGGTGCATTCGTTACGCACATCTGTTGAAAAACATTTCTTAAATGGAAGCAACCCGAATCAAACGAGGGGGGAGCTTCCTGAATTTGTCCAATAGAAACTATCATATTGCTCTGTTTGCTTCCGTTTGGTTCTTAAACGGTACACAGTTTCCGTAATAAATAAATCCAAGGAATGGATAGAATGAAAACAGAGATAATTGCATTATCTGGTAAATTCCCCCTGATTGTCTTGGGCATGGCCAGTATTTCAAAACCTTAGCTCTTCCAATAAGTAGAGACATGGAATGAGATTGCCTCATTTGCTCAGTATTGTTTGTTTTAATGTGAACAGTTCGTTGTAAAACATACAATTAAAAAGCCAACAAATCATGCAAATTCACTTGAAAATACCCATACGTTGTAATGGTCATCTGTTGAAGAAGGTGTCGACCAAAGCGCAGCAAGTGTCCATGCTTTTTATTGAAACTGAACTCTAAGAACAAAATAACAAAGAGAATAACCGAAACAGTCCTGTCAGGTGCAAAACACTAAACAGAAAATAACTACCCACAAAAACCATGTGGGAAAAAGCTACCTAAGTATGGTTCTCAATCAGAGACAACGATAGACAGCTGCCTCTGATTGAGAACCACACCCGGCCAAACACAAAGAAATACAAAACATAGAAATTAACATAGAATGCCCACCCAAATCACACCCTGACCAAACCAAAATAGAGACATAAAAAGCTCTCTACGGTCAGCGTGTGACATACGTTTACCAATATAATAACCTCATTTCACAGCTATTGCGCAAAGGTGGAAGTGACTGGAAAACGAAATGACCAATATAATTACATAATTCCCAATGTTCCTCTGTGGCCCAATCACAAAGCAGTGGATATGTACTGCAATTCAATGGCCATGGTCAAGTACAAATCAAAACAGGCCTGACAGAGAACAAGAAAGGGCATCAAAATAACGAAGCATCTGTATCCATTTGTTTCATACACGAACAAAACATAACATATAACAAAACATAACATACATATAATATAATTATTGCTGGAATGCTCATAGGAGCAGGAGCCTACAGTATGCCCTGTTTCTGTAGAGTAAGGCAGCCTGATGTACAAGTACACCCCCTGGACAGGACGCAAGTCTATCACAGTCTATTATCGTATGCAAGGGTCAAACAGCCTGTGTTCATTGTGTATCTGCGGTATTCATACTGTAGTTTGAAGAAACAATGTGTAAACAATAATGAAATGCATTAAAGTTCCGCCCAAAGCCCTCGCTTATTAAAAGATAGGGCCAAGTCAGCAGAAGCTTTCATTACAAGATAGTTGCCGTAGCTCAACCAAAGGTCCAACTATGTTGTTAGTGTACGCACCACACATTAATTTGTCATGGTTTGGTAGACACACACAATGGAATAACCCATACCCATAATTACAGGGTTGGCTGCACAAGGGACTGAGGGGATGAAGTGTCTGGAAGTTGATGAACAACCAGACGATCAAAATGCAATGTTCAGGAGACCAGGAATTTCAATAGAGTAACTTATATATGGAAAGCCGGGATTGTGCTACTGCAGTTCAAGGGCAAAACACTGCTATACTGCCACCTGACTGTTCCTTACCATTGGACCAGTCAATGCCTGGAGACAAGCATGTTAACATCATCCTATCCAGGTTATTATGTTTAGAATAGATAGGATCAGTGTGGGGATAGACAAAGTGGGTCCATTCTTGAATTCTCTCTCATCTCTCTACCACTCCATCTCTCTCTCTATCGCCCCACAGTGAGTCATGGTCCTCTTGAAGGAGTGAGCGACTATGAGGTGGTCCGACCCATCAGGCTACATTCTCTGCAGAAAAGAGAAACACAAGTAAGTCTTCTCCTGTTCTTCCTACCTGCACAGGAGCTGTTTTGATGTGAAATACACACCAATACCAAAATATTATTTGTTAACAACTGTGTTTAATGCTTGTAATAAAGTGGTGGAAGATCAACCATGTTAATGTAGTGAGGAGATATTATACTGCATCTAGGGTATCAACTAATCCTAATTCTCTGTAACACTTTATTTGGATAGTCCATCTATAGATGCTCTACAAAGTATCTACAGTCTATCAGTAACATTTCAACTAACTATCTACTAACCCTCACCTTAAACTTAACCCTTACCCTAACCCTATCTCTAAACGTAGCAAGCAGTTGCTTTTCAACAGATAGTTTGTTGATAGTAAACTATCCATATAAAGTGTGACCTAATTCTCTCCACCAGTCATCCAGACTGGAAACTATGAAGTATGCAATGAGAGTGGGTGGGAAAGACATTGAGATGCATCTGGAGAAGAATGGGTATGTACTCTAGCAAAAGCCTCCTTCAATCTTTTTCTCCAAAATGTTAACCTCTCACACAACATCAGTAGAATGATCACATGCTTCTTCATTCTCCTTAACAAGAACGGTCAGTATGTAGAGAACTGTCTTACCACAGTGTAATTTTCAGTTCTCCTTTATAATCACACACTGCATCATTGTCAAGCGTCATTAATGGAATGACACAATTTTGTTTTACCACAGCATGAATTCCTTTGAACATGTAGGTGCCTGATGAAATAATGTAATGAATAACTTTATTTTGGTTCCCTCAGTGAATTACTCACCAACAACTATAGTGAGACTTACTACACTGAGGATGGTACACCAGTCACCTCTACGCCTCAGGATGTGGTAAGTGATTATAACAAACCCTTGATAGGTAGCATGAGGCTGTGTAGAAGTGTCTTGATTAGAAGGCCCTTAAACATTTTAATTAATTCTCTTCTCCAGGACCACTGCTACTACCACGGCACTATTGTGAATGACAGTGAGTCAACGGTTAGCATGAGCACCTGCGATGGACTCAGGTAGGCAGCCCCACATTTCTACAGCATATACACTACAGGTCAAAAGTTTTAGAACACCTACTCATTCAAGGGTTTTTCTTTATTTTTACTATTTTCTATGTTGTAGAATTATAGTGAAGGCATCAAAACTATGAAATAACACATATGGAATCATGTAGTAACCAAAAAAGTGTTAAACAAATCAAAATATATTTTATATTTGAGATTCTTCAAATATCCACCCTTTGCCTTGATGACAGCTTTGCACACTCTTGGCATTCTCTCAAACAGCTTCATGAGGCTTCATTAACAGATGTGCATTCTTAAAAGATAATTTGTGGAATTTATTTACTTCTTAATGCGTTTGAGCCAATCAGTTGTGTTGTGACAAGGTAGGGGGGATTACTGAAGACAACCCTATTTGGTAAAAGACCAAATCCATATTATGGCAAGAACAGCTCAAAAAAACAAAGAGAAACGCAGTCCATCATTACTTTAAGACATGAAGGTCAGTCAATACGGAAAATTTCAAGAACTTTGAAAGTTTCTTCAAGTGCAGTTGCAAAAACTATCAAGCGCTATGATGAAACTGGCTCTGGCTCTCATGAGTACCGCCACAGAAAAGGAAGACCCAGAGTTACCTCTGCTGCAGAGGATAGGTTCATTAGAGTTACCAGCCTCAGAAATTGTAGGCCAAATACATTTTTCACAGAGTTCAAGTAACAGACACATCTCATCATCAACTGTTCAGAGGAGACTGTGTGAGTCAGGCCTTCATGGTCAAATTGCTGCAAAGAAACCACTACTAAAGGACACCAATAAGAGGAAGAGACTTGCTTGGGCCAAGAAACACAAACAATGGACATGAGACCGGTGGAAATTCGTCCTTTGGTCTGGAGTCCAAATGGGAGATTTTTGGTTCAAACCGCCGTGTCTTTGTGAGATGCGGTGTGGGTGAACGGATGATCTCCGCATGTGTATTTCCCACCGTAAAGAATGGAGGAGGAGGTGTTCTGGTGTGGGGGTGCTTTGCTGGTGACACTGTCTGTAAAGTATTCAGAATTGGCACACTTAACCAGCATAGCTACCACAGCATTCTGCAGCGATATGCCATCCCATCTGGTATGGGCTTAGTGAGACTATCATATGTTTTTCAACAGGAAAATGACCCAACACACCTCTAGGCTTTGTAGGGGCTATTTTACCAAGAAAGAGAGTGATGGAGTGCTGCATCAGATGACCTGGCCTCCACAATCCCCCGACCTCAACCAAATTGAGATGGTTTGGGATGAGTCGGACCACAGAGTGAAGGAAAAGCAGCCAACAAGTGCTCAGCACATGTGGGAACTCCTTCAAGACTGTTGGAAAAGCATTCCAGGTGAAGCTGGTTTAGAGAATGCCAAGAGTGTGCAAAGCTGTCATCAAGGCAAAGGTGGCTATTTGAAGAATCTCAAATTTAAAATATATTTTGATTTGTTTGACACTTTTTTGGTTACCACATGATTCCATGTTTTATTTCATAGTTTTGATGTATTTCTATAATGTAGAAAATAGTAAAAATAAAGAAAACCCTTGAATAAGTAGGTGTTCTAAAACTTTTGACCAGTAGTGTAAGTCCACAGTGAAACACTATTTTATACCCCAAATCAGTTGTGTCATGTCTATTATATGTTTTTATTTTAGGGGATATTTCAGAACAGCCGCCCAAAGGTACCTGATTGAGCCTCTGTCAGGGGGGGATGATGGCGATCACGCAGTGCTGAAATACGAGGACCAGAGCTCCAAGCCTGTGGTGTGTGGAGTCACCAACACTAGCTGGAATGCAGACTACCCTCCCATAACTAGCAAGAGCCGCTCTCGAGCCTCAGTAAGACATACAATCTATTAATATATTTGAAATTTCCCAATTTAAATATAGTCTGATGTGGTATCTCACATCAAAACAGAAATAGCAGAACAGGAAATGATGTGTTCTAATGAAGGCCATTGATAGCTGAAACGTCAACCTTTTTAACTTTGCTTGAAAAAACATTGAGTTTTTAATGGTAAGCGTGGGTTGTGCCTTTTTATTTTCAATGATGATCACATTTTTGGGGTTGCACCTCGACTCAAGTTGGATGAGCACACTCCACTTCCTTCCTAAAAAGAAATTAACCATATATATTACAACAATGGTTTCCTGTTTATTAGGGTCCATCTCTACTTCAACAGCAAAAGTATGTTGAGCTCATCCTCGTTGCAGACAACCGTGAGGTAAGAACTTGCAGACAAATACATCAGAAATACAAGTCCCACCTTTACCAGAATCAACACAATACACTTGAACATTTCATACTTCAATATTTCGTTAACATTATTTAATTGGCCATTACTTGACCTAATTATATTTAGATCAAACCAACCTATATCTATAATAAACAAAAATATAAACACAACATGTAATGTGTTAGTCCCATGTTTCATGAGCTGAAGTAAAAGATCCCAGAAATGTTCCAATAGGCACAAAAACCTTATTTCTCTAAAATGTGGTGCACAAATTTGTTTACATCCCTGTTCATGAGCATTTCTACTTTGCCAAGATAATCCTGACAGGTGTGGCATGTCGAGAAGCTGATTAAACAGCATGATCATTACACAGGTGCACCTTGTGCTGGGGGCAATAAAATGCCACTCTAAAATGTGCAGTTTTGTTACACAACACAATGCCACACATGTCTCAAGTTTTGAGGGAGCATGCAATTGGCATGCTGACTGCAGGAATGGCCACCAGAGCTGTTGCCAGAGAATTGAATGTTCCTTTCTCTACCATAGCAACCTCCAACGTCATTTTAGAAAATTTGTTAGTATGGCCTACCGGCCTCGTGACCGCAGACGATGTGTAACCATGCCAGCCCAGGACCTCCACATTTGGCTTCTTCACCTGCAGAATGGTCTGGGATGAGCCACCCAGACAGCTGATGAAACTGGGGGTTTGCACAACCGAAGAAGTTCTGCACAAACTGTCAAAAACCATCTCAGGGAAGCTCATCTGCGTGCTCGTCGTCCTCACCAGGGCCTTGACCTGACTGCCGTTGTAACCGACTTCAGCGGGCAAATACTCACATTCGATGGCCACTGCCACACTGGAGAATTATGCTCTTCACAGACGAATCCCGGTTTCAACTGTACCAGGCAGATGGCAGACAGTGTGTATGGCATTGTGTGAGTGAGTGGTATGCTGATGTCAATGTTGTGAACAGAGTGCCTGATTGTGGCGGTGGGGTTATGGCATAGGCAGGTATAAGCTACGGACAATGAACACAATTGCATTTTATCGATGGCAATTTGAATGCACAGAGATACCATGAAGAGATCCTGAGGCCCATTGTCATTCCATTCATCCAACGCGATCACTTCATGTTTCAGCATGATAATGCCTGGCCCCATGTTGCAAGGATCTGTACACAATTCTTCCATGGCCTGCACATTCACCAGACATGTCACCCATTAAGCATGTTTGGGATGTGTTCCAGTTCCCGCCAGTATCCAGCAACTTCGCACAGCCATTGAAGAGGAGTGGGACAACATTCCACGTGCCACAGTCAACTCTATGTGAAGGAGATGTGTCGCGCTACATGAGCCAAATGGTGGTCACACCAGATACTGACTGGTTTTCTGATCCTAGCCCCTACCTATTTTTATTAAGGTATCTGTGACCAGCAGATGCATATGTGTATTCCCAGTCATGTTAAATCCATAGATTGGGGCCTAATGGATTTATTTCAATTGACTGATTTCTTTAAATTAACTCAGTAAAATCTTAGAAATTGTTGCATATTGCGTTTATATTTTTGTTCAGTATACAGTATCTAATGAGTCAGTAGTGAGTAATGTATTGTGAAACAGGATCTCCACTGTTCTCTTGTGAGTGTACTAAAACATGATGCTATTTCAGTACAAGAACATGAAGAGTAACCTCAGAGAGCTGCGTAAGAGGATATTTGAAGTGGTCAACTTTGTCAACATGGTGAGTCAGTCCCTGCAAGGTGGCAGTATTAGCAAACTGCCAGTAAATCCCGTATAAGATCCCCAACAGGACCTACAGTGGGTGCTTTTAGCAACATAGGTCTATTTACATACACTAGAGTTGCTTTCAATTGTATTGGGTTCCACAAAAACAGTCCATGGGAAGCCAGAAGTGAAATGTAATTCCATTCCAACTTACTGTGCCGGTGGGAACAGCACAGTAAGTTGGTCATTATGATGGGGGGAATTTGAGACAAAATATCTAAAGGACCATATTATTAAACAGGCTTTCTGTTGTACACCCACTTTCTCTCCGCTTACCTCAAAATAAAAGTTCCCCATAAGTTTAACATTTTATTCCACATATGGCACATGTGCAGGACTTTTATTTTGACATGAGGTAAGCACAGAGAAAATGGGTCTACAACAGATCCACGTTTGGAAAGTCTGTTTAATAATATTATTTTTTAGACCAACCGTCCTGCCCACCGGCACATGATGTTGAAATGGAATTGTATTTATCTTCTGGCTTCCCACGGACTGTTTTTGTGCAACCCAATACAATTCAAAGCAACACTATTGCATGTAAATAGACCTGCGTCGCTAAAAGAACCTAGACAGGAGCATGTCCCTGCTGTCTGGTCAACCAACACCTCCATGTTAAAAAAAATTCCTCACCTTTTTGTCTTCTGCCTCTGCTTGTGCAGTACTAGTTTTTTTCTCTGCCTTGTGAAGGTCATTCAACTGAAACCTCACTATATTTGAACCCTATCAGTCGTGAGACTCCAGCAAAAACGCCTATTTATTTATCTGACCTTCATTTATCTGCATGTCCAGCCCTTATTTTTAAATCATATCATATCAAATCAAATAGTATTTAATTTGTCACATTCCGTGAAATGCTTACTTACAAGCCTTTAACCAACAATGCAGTTCAAGAAATAGACTTAAGAAAATATTTACTAAATAAACTAAAGTGATTAAAAAAAAAGTAACAGAAGAAAATTACATAACAATAATGAGGCTATATACAGGGGGAACCGGTACCGAGTCAGTGTGCGGGGGTACAGGTTAGTCGAGGTAATTTGTATAGTGACTATGCATATAGCTGAAGTCAGAAGTGTACATACACTTAGGTTGGAGTCATTAAACTCGTTTTTCAACCACTCCACAAATTTCTTGTTAATAAACTATAGTTTTGGCAAGTCGGTTAGGACATCTACTTTGTGCATGACACAAGTAATCTTTCCAACAATTGTTAACAGATAGATTATTTCACTTATAATTCACTGTATCACAATTCCAGTGGGTCAGAAGTTTACATACACTAAGTTGATTGCCTAAACAGCTTGGAAAATTCCAGAAAATTATGTCATGGCTTTAGAAGCTTCTGATAGGCTAATTGACATAATTTGAGTCAATTGGAGGTGTACCTGTAGATGTATTTCAAGGCCTACCTTCAAACTCAGTGCCTCTTTGCTTGACATCATGGGAAAATCAAAAGAAATCAGCCAAGACCTCATAAAAAAAAATTGTAGACCTCCACAACTCTGGTTCATCCTTGGGAGCAATTTCCAAACGCCTGAAGGTACCATATTCATCTGTACAAACAATAGTATGCAAGTATAAACACCATGGGACCACGCACCCGTCATACCGCTGAGGAAGGAGAGGCGTTCTGTCTCCTAGAGATGAATGTACTTTGGTGCGAAAAGTGCAAATCAATCCCAGAACAACAGCAAAGGTCCTTGTGAAGATGCTGGAGGAAACAGGTACAAACATTTCTATATCCACAGTAAAACGAGTTCTATATTGACATAACCTGAAAAGCCGCTCAGCAAGGAAGAAGCCACTGCTCCAAAACCGCTATAAAAAAGCCAGACTACGGTTTGCAACTGCACATGGGGACAAAGATCAAACTTTTTGGAGAAATGTCCTCTGGTCTGATGAAGCAAAAATAGAACTGTTTGGCCATAATGACCATCATTATGTTTGGAGGAAAAAGGAGGAGGCTTGCAAGCCGAAGAACACCATCCCAAATGTGAAGCACAGGGGTGGCTTTGCTGCATGAGGGACTGGTGCACTTCACAAAATAGATGGCATCATGAGGTAGGGGAATTGTGGATATATTGAAGCAGCATCTCAAGACATCAGTCAGGTAGTTAAAGCTTAGTCGCAAATGGGTCTTCCAAATGGACGATGACCCCAAGCATACTTCCAAAGTTGTGAAAAATGGCTTAAGGACAACAAAGTAAAGGTATTGGAGTGGCCATCACAAAGCCCTGACCTCATCCTATAGAAAATTTGTGGGCAGAACTGAAAAAGCGTGTGTGAGCAAGGAGGCCTACAAACCTGACTCAGTTACACCAGCTCTGTCAGGAGGAATGGGCCAAAATTCACCCAACTTATTGTGGGAAGCTTGTGGAAGGCTACCCAAAACGTTTGACCCAAGTTAAACTATTTAAAGGCAATGCTACCAAATACTAATTGAGTGTATATAAACTTCTGACCCACTGGGAATGTGATAAAATAAATAAAAACTGAAATAAATCATTCTCTCCGCTATTATTCTGACATTTCACATTCTTAAAATAAAGTGGTGATCCTAACTGACCTAAAACAGGGAATTTTTACAAGGATTAAATGTCAGGAATTGTGAAAAACTGAGTTTAAATGTATTTGGCTAAGGTGTATGTAAACTTCCGACTTCAACTGTAGATAATAAACAGCGACTGTTCAGCAGTCTTATGGCTTGGGGGTAGAAGCTGTTAAGGAGCCTTTTGGTCCTAGACCTGGCGCTCCAGTACCGCTTGCCGTGCGGTAGCAGAGAGAACAGTCTGACTAGGGTGGCTGGAGTCTTTGGCAATTTTTAGGGCCAGTGATGTACTTGGCCGTACGCACTAGTTTTATTGACATGTCAAAAATAAATAAAACGGTCAGCCAAAGCAAAAACCTGATTAAAAATGAATTTACATGAATGCTGTAAGTCATTGAAAATAAATTGTTTGCTCAGTGGGAAATTAATAACCAACTAGTCAGTGACAGTTGCTGTCACAAACTCCAAACAGTTATGTGAGTATATTACAGTATGATTTTCTATGTAGAGCAACCCCTTTCTTTGTGTGGCTTGTGAGTGTCATAGAGCAAAACATGTTCATGAGAGTCTCCGATTTTCCTAGATATCCTTTAATAGTTTGTAGCTCAAACTAAAGCTAAACATTGTTTTGTAAAAAGTGCTGAGCCACACCACCTTATCTCACAAACACCGCTCTAGCTCAGCCCCCGTTAATCGCACAGACTGCAGAAATTGATTGCAGAAATAGGCAAATCCAATTGTACAACCCATAAGTCTGTAGCTCAAACATAGCGTTTTTATAGGGTTAGAAGTCCAAAACATGCAGGCGTCATGGTCGGACTGTAGGAGTTAATTGTTATCCAATGAACTGTTAAGGCCGGTTTCCAGGACACAGATTAAGCCTAGACAAAAAAGGACAAAAAAGTAAACTCAACGGAGAACCTATCTACATTTGTTTTAGTCCATGACTATTCTTAATCTGTGTCCGGGTAAAATACTACTTGTTTTAATGGGGAGAGTCTCACCTCACCATGCAATTAATCTGCCTGCAGGTATACAAGCCCCTCAACACCTTCATTGCCTTGGTTGGTCTGGAGGTGTGGACAGACAATGATAAGATATCAGTGACCGCCCCTGCTGGTGCCACCCTGGACGCCTTTACCAAGTGGAGGAACAGCGACCTGGTCAACACCAAGCGTCATGACAACGCACACCTCATCAGGTAGGTCACGATGTACACAACTTATTAGGAAGGCCCCAGCGCACACTTCATCAGGTAGGCCTGGACAAACACACCTTCAAGTGGGCCACAATGCACACTTCATCAGGTAGGCCTGGACACACCTTCAAGGAGGCTACAATGCACACTTCATCAGATACCCCACAACGCACACTTAATCAGCTAACTCAAATAAATGGAATTGTTCATCTAAAGTGCCTCACCTCTATCTCTGACTCTCTGATTAAACACATATCTGTGAGGCTCTCAAGGTTTGAGTTGAGTACAAGATAAACAGGATTATAAACTGGGTGGTTCGAGCCCTGAATGCTGATTGGCTGACAGCCATGGTATATCAGACCGTATACCACGGGTATTACAAAACCTGTATTTTTACTGCTCTAATTACATTGGTAACCAGTTTATAATAGCTATAACGCACCTTGGGGGTTTGTAGTATAAGGCCGATATACCACGGCTAAGGGCTGTATCCAGGCACTCTGCGTTGCGTCGTGCTTAAGAACAGCCCTTAGCCGTGGTATATTGGCCATATACCACACCCCCTCGTGCCTTATTGCTTAAATATAACACATCAAAGAGGCAGATAACACAAGAGCGCATACCAGACGTCCTCCAATGACATGACTCCAACAAGATCACCGGGAGAGATTAGCCATTGAAGTTGGATGTCCCACCCAGTTGACTACATTAAAATGGTGGAAGGCTTTTGGACACTAGAGGCCTCTATCATTCTCTATTGGTGTGCTTGTCAGACAGCTAAATAGGGTCGGGGGACAATCAGCTGATGGGTCACCTGATAAGGAGGTCATCTTGGTTTGGAACGTTGTTATTATTGATAGACCCACATTTAAGAATTCATAACAAGAGTATGTGACATGTATGGGTACTTGATATAAATATACATATGTGGGGTTCATATGTTTCTTGTTCCCTGTGTTTCAGTGGCATTGACTTTGAGGGATCGACGGTGGGTCTGGCCTTCATTGGGACTCTATGTTCAGATCATTCAGTTGGGATTGTGCAGGTAAAGTACATTTCATTAGATCTAGGCTGTGGTTCAAACTCAGAAAAGTCACACCCTCATCCACTTACCCTCGCCTTATGCCCTTAGGGGAATTCCCATCGCCATCTTGGAGGACGGTCCAAATGATTAGCCAAGCAAGGGATGTTTGCAACGTAAGCCTCTCAGCCCTTGTTTTTAGTCAAGTTTACAAGTGTACAATTATGTTCACTCCGGGGCCTGAAACTCCCCATAATTCAATTTGCGACGATTGTACATCCGCTAAGAAAAGTCCACGAAAACTTAAAAACATCAATGGAGAAGTCAACATACAAGTATAAGTAAAAACGAATGCAAATAAGTTAGAAATTGTGCTACTAATGCACATGATGGCACAAACACGTCTCTTTTAGAAATTGTAGAAATAAAACATTTTCCTTTTGAAGTTCCAGCTAGGCAGGCTAACATTAGTTAGTTAATTAATTTGCTAGCTATCATACAGTATGCGTATATTAGTAATTATATATTTAATATAAGTAGACATGCAATCATAATTGACTGTACCGCATATAAAGCATCCACAAGCTACCGGTGGCTGAAAACACAAGTGACAAATTTCAGGCCAAGGGTGGTCCATTTAAAAATAATTCCTTTCTCCCTCGCCCCTTGGCCTGCAAGTGTATACTCGTCAGACATCATGATACGTCATCAGAAGTGTCCATTTCATTTGAGGGCTGAGGGTATAGGGTGTGTCTTTTAAGTGTTTGGACCGTCTCCCTACATTTGCATACACGATGAGCTGCCATTATTTGAATGTGGTAATAGTACTGTATTTGCTTGAGGTATTTCAACTATATGTTGCTTCATGTGGTATTGCAATAAGGGGACAACGGAGAGATTTTACCAAGTTTCCAAGAAGTGACGTTTCCAAAGAAGAAATTGTGTGTTGAATTGCAAGATTAACTCGTTTTATAAATGCGCACGAGAAATGCAAAAAAAATAATGTGAATGGAGGAAGTAATTATTTCAAATGGTAAATTAGCCAATGAACCAACATGTAGATAATCTCAAAAAGGAAGATCAATTGTAGTGCACTTTAATACAGTGGAACAGTAACTCATACTCTATAGCAATGTAAATACTAACCAATGCATCCATATCAGTTTCACTGATATAAAATCTATTTTACAAGAGAAATATGGTCCAATACATTCAGGTTTAGTGAATGTTAACTATGTGTTTTACTACAGGATCACAACCCCAGGGCCATTGCTGTAGGGGCCACATTGGCCCACGAGATGGGCCACAACCTGGGCATGAACCACGATGACTCCAGTGCCTGTGCTTGTTCTGGGAATAGTTGTATAATGGCTGGGGCCCTCAGGTAAGGACTGTTTTGAGATATGATTTTGTGACTAGATTGGAATGGTGTCAATGATTAACCATCTGATTGATTGTGTTGTACAAGGAAGAGGGAACCTCTATTAAAGAACACTTACAGGCATTGTTCTCCGCCCATAACACACACAGAGCAGCCATATTGCAAAAACATTTACATGGAACATAGCTCATGAGACTGTGTAGCAATAGCACAGTGGTGTGTGTCAGTGGTTTTATTAAATGAAAACATAGCCTATTTGGGTAACTAAAGTGTTTCTTTCAGCTGGGATATCCCAAAGTCATTCAGTAGCTGCAGTAGTGTAAACTACGACCGGTTTCTGAATAATCGTAACCCTGAGTGTCTGCTGGACAAGCCAGACTACCGGAATGTGGAATCAACCCCAGTGTGTGGCAATGGCTTCCTGGAGATAGGAGAGCAGTGTGATTGTGGCTCCCTGGAGGTGAATGAACCTTTCATTTACATTCCTTACACCACCTTTTGTATATTTTCTCTCATTATCCTAGATCAGCAATGCACCATTCAAATCATACAAAAGTATTTTGGTTCTCATGAAGTTAATACAAGGTTTTCAAGTGATTACAAAATATATATATATATATTATTCAAAGCTATCTTTTACTAAAATGTTAACTTTAATCTTTGACCGTATCTGATCAAATGTAGAGTACATTTATTTTTCAACAAGACAGATAAAGACAAACACTTCTGGGAATAAGATTTACGCTTTGTCTGATCTTACCTGTTTTCCTTGGCTAGGGGTAAACAAAAGGAATGTATATGACAAGCACAGACCTTTCCCGATAACTGATGTATCTCCTCCACCGCCCACCTCAGAAAAACCTGTGTTTACTAAGTTTGGGACATTTCCTTTCGAATGAGTGTACTGACATGGCAGTAATGCAATGATGTGATTCAAATTGATAAAATTCAACAAGCTTCACATGTTTGTGCATAGTACAGCAGGCTATTCTGTACATGTCCATGCACAGTATGATAGCCATACCTATATGGTAAGCAGGCATAAGAAACTTTGATTATATTTATCCACAGAGTGGTTTAGTCAAGTCAATCTGTCCAGACCTGTTAGTCAGGCTGATAAGACACTATCTTATTATGTCCCTGTCTTGCTGAACCACTCCTCTCTTGCCAAGTCTTGTTTGCTTCAGAGGCCTGTAATTCCAGTTTCTCTTGATAGCCTACTACAGTACAATGTTTGTTTTACTTAGTTAGTGTATGTCTTAGTGTGGTGTAATACACTAAGGGGTAAATATGTAGTGGGAAACCGCTTAGTATCTAGTCCAAGTATACACATACACAGAGGCTTGCCTATTTTGAGATACAATATTTAAATCGTTATCAAAATGACATGTACTGTATGGTTTGATGTTGTTATAGGCGTGTACAAACCCATGCTGTAATGCCACCAGCTGCACACTGACTAAGGGCTCAGAGTGTGCTGCAGGAGCGTGCTGTGACAACTGTAAGGTGAGAGCAATAGTGTAAAGTATTTAAGTAAAAATACTTAAAAGTATTACCTAAGTCGTTTTTTGGGCTATCCGTACTTTAATTGACTATTTATATATATATTTTTTTACAACTTTTACTTTTACTTCACTATATTACTAAAGAAAATGATGTACTTTTTACTCAATACATTTTCCCTGACACCCAAAAGTACTCGTTACATTTTGTATGCTTACCAGCTCAGGAAAATTGTATAATTCCCACTTATCAAGAGAACATCCCTGGTCATCCATACTTCCTCAGATCTGACGGACTCACTAAACACATGCTTCGTTTGTAAATTATGTTTAAGTTTGTCTATCTGGTCTGGATTGCTTAATATAAGGAATTTTAAATGATTTGTACTTGTAGTTTGATACTTAAGTATATTTTAGCAATTACATATACTTTTGATACTTAAGTATATTTAAAACTAAATACGTTTAGACTTTTGCTCAAGAAGAATTTTACTGGGTGACTTTCACTTGAGTCATTTTCTGTTAAGGTATCTTTACTTTTACACAAATAGGACAATTGAGTACTTTTTCCACCACTGGGTGAGAGCAGACCACAATTCAACCATGCCTCTGCTCTGGGAAAATCTCAATTACATACTCCTCTCTCCTCATCTCCTTCTTAAACCCATTGGATGAGTAAGCCAGAGGTCCCTCCCCTCTGACCTTCTCCTCCAATGGGTTTAGAGAAAGAGACAAGGAGTTTGCATTTGAGATCTTCCCTCTGTCCACTCTTTACTTCCTTCTGTGTTCCTTTGATACAAAAGCCCTCTTGTGGACAGCAGCAGACACGCATAACTATGTCAAAGATTGTTTGACTCAAATGTATAAGTAAATTAAAGACATTTGACTTTCACTCTCTCATTTTATGAAACTTAAAAAGTAAAGGAATTACTGTAAGGAGAATATTTTCCATAGCATCACAAAAAAAAAAATGCCGTAGTCTTGGATACGTATTGTTTAGAACTTGTCTGGCAAAAGCAGCTTGCTGTGTCCCAAGTGGGTCTGCGGGTCAGCCAGGCTAGTTTTGAACTTCTATTTCAGCAAACAGAGTAGATTCAGAGTGCAGTTGCAGCCTGACACGTCTTTCACCAAGCTTATAGACTATCTTGCCATAGTCATGGCAGTCGGCTGCGGGAAGACTATCACGCTAGTGATACGAAACATGGCAACAACAACTCTCTCCACAGATATTGTCCTCGTCCAGAGAGTGCAGAATGATGCATGATGACTGTGACTTGCCAGAATACTGCACTGGGAAATCAGCCGACTGTCCCGAGGACGTCTTCACTGTCAACGGGATTCCCTGTGATGGAGGACGTGGGTACTGCAACAACGGCCAGTGTCCACAGCACCACGACCAGTGTGTGAAAATGTATGGACCATGTAAGTGAAAGCATTTCCTTCCGTCTCAACAACACCGATGCACCTTTCATCTGTTTAGGTGATGTAGGTAGCTCTTCTGGATCCTATTCTCACACAGCAACCTTACTGATACCTGTCATCTTCCATCTGTAGTGTATTAGTGTGGAGACAGAGGACACACATGGTAGCTTCACTACTACTCTAACGCATTGTGTAACATTGGGCGTTATCCCCTCCTTAGCTGCTGAAAACGCCAGAACATACTGCTATGAGCAGAACACCAGAGGACTGTACTACGCCTACTGTAGACGGCCTTCAAAGGACCAGTACATCCCCTGCCAGAGACAGTGAGTCCCGACAAGCAATACCATGCTATTTTAATAGACCGTTTTTCCTACTCAGATTATAGTGTTCGTTACTGAAGCAGTGTATCACTGATATGATTTCCCTGTTGTTCTCCTCTGTAGAGATGTGCAGTGTGGGAAACTCTTCTGCAAGAACGGTAACGACAACCCCAACTACGGTCGCATGGTGAAATTCTCTGACTGCAAAGCCTCATTCTACGATGATCACACCAGTGATTTTGGACAGGTGGACACTGGGACCAAGTGTAATGATGGAAAGGTGTAGTGATTTTTTGGGCTTTTCCCAATGAGGCTTCTGTACCTCTAGCTGTGTTTTGGGGAAATTAAATGAGACGTCAGATTTAATGTGGTGAGTGTTATTTACTCTTAACCCTTGTTCCCATTTCCCCGTCTTCTATTCCAAGGTGTGCAGCCAGAATGAATGTGTGGATTTTGAGACAGCCTACGGACCTAGAGTCACCAACTGCTCAGCACTATGTAAAGGACATGCTGTGAGTACAGTGCTTCAAGCGGCCCCTGTCTCTGGTATTTTTGAGCTTGGGGACTTACTTGGTCCTTGGCTCTTATAAGTGTAACCGATGTGAAATGGCTAGCTAGTTAGTGGTGGTGCGCGCTAATAGCGTTTCAATCGGTGACGTCACTCGCTTTGAGACCTTGTAGTAGTGGTTCCCCTTGCTCTGCAAGGGCCGCGGCTTTTGTGGAGCGATGGGTAACGATGCTTCGTGGGTGACTGTTGTTGATGTGTGCAGAGGGTGCCTGGTTCGCGCCCGTGTCGGGGCGAGGGGACGGTCTAAAGTTAAACTGTTACATTGATGCTGTTGACCCGGATCACTTACATTGGTGCTGTGACCCGGATTCGAACCGGGGTTGCTGCGGAAAAGGAGGAGGTCGAAAGGGGGGTGAATGTAACCAATGTGAAATGGCTAGCTAGTTAGCGGTGGTGCGCGCTAATAGCGTTTCAATCGGTGACGTCACTCGCTTTGAGACCTTGAAGTAGTGGTTCCCCTCTGCAAGGGCCGCGGCTTTTGTGGAGCGATGGGTAACGATGCTTCGTGGGTGACTGTTGTTGATGTGTGCAGAGGGTCCCTGGTTCGCGCCCGGGTCGGGGCGAGGGGACGTACTAAAGTTAAACTGTTACATAAGGAACATAGGCCATTGACAAATGTCCTCCGTTTCACTCGGTTTGGGGCAGATCTTTCCAGGTCACACCACAAACAATAAAATAGAAATGTAGAAAACCCATTATAATAATGTGTGTGTTTGTGTTGTGCCACTACAGGTGTGTAATCACAAAATGGAGTGCCAGTGTGAGCCAGGATGGTTACTTCCCGGCTGCGATACAAAGGATGAAAGCTTCACAGGTCTCTCCAGAGGTAGGCCCTTCAGACCTTGCTAAAGACATCCATAAAATCTTTGTTTTTTTATAACATGGTTTCAGTGGTTGAAAGGGATAATACTTTCCATGTCAATACAATGTTACTAGAGTGTTAGTGTTTTACTACACAGGTATTTGAACATCTTCATGTAAAGTGTTGCCAAAAGATTTGGTCTGTGCTTTCATGTATTCAGCTCATAGACCTTGCCATAACGGTCTCCCTCTCTGTGTGATTGTAGAAGGACTGATTGCCATTGCAGTGACAGTCACTCTGCTGCTCCTGGCTGCTATTGCTGGGGTAGTGGCTGTGTTCCTTAAGAAGAGACAACAGTCCCCCACTCTCCCTAGGTGAGTACACTAGGTGGACCATATATAAAGACTTGCAACAAGATGACCCTTTTGATGAATGTAAATATACTCTCTTACAAGGGAGACCTGGCAATTGAGGTCTTCTGAACTTAATGGGACTTCCAGAATAAATAAAGGTTAAATTAATACAAAATGTCACTGTCTACTCATCCACCAGCTACCATACCCAGCAGAAAACCAATAAAGTGTACAACGACCACAATAACAAACTGCCAATCCCCAGTAACGCTCTGCCACCACAGGTAATAACAGTGAAATACCTTTTTAATTTATAGAGTATCATCTTAATGTAGGGTTTGGTTGATATCATTATTGTGTTCATGAACTGGACTTGTGCCTATTAGCTAATGCATCTCTTTACAATTTCCAGCCCAAGCGACCAAAGGGTGCTCCGCCCCCACCCCCTCCTGCTGCTAACCTATCACGAGCCCCAGCCCATGACTTCAGGGCCATACGACAGGTAATGGTGATGGTTGAGAATATCAGCATCTAGTTATTATGATGGATACATCCTAAACAAATGCAATGGGCTTAAAAAAAGAAATCCATTAGATTTCAATATATAGTCCCTTCAGTATTCAGACCACTTGACTTTTTCCACATTTTGTTATGTTACAGCCTTATTCTAAAATGGATTGAATACAAACATTTACTCAGCAATCTATACACAATACCCCATAATGACAAATGTATTAAAAATAAACAGAAATAGCTTATTTACATAAGTATTCAGACCCTTTTCTATGAGACTCGAAATTGAGCTCATATGCATCCTGTTTCCATTGATCATCCTTGATGTTTCTACAACTTGATTGGAGTCCATCTGTGGTAAATTAAATTGATTAGACATGATTTGGAAAGGCCCACACCTGTCGATATAAAGTCCCTCAGTTGCCAGTGCATGTCAGCGCAAAAACCAAGCCATGAGGTCGAAGGAATTGTCTGTAGAGCTCCGAGACAGGATTGTGTCGAGGCACAGATCTGGGGAAGGGTACCAAAAAAAAGTCTGCAGCATTGAAGGTCCCCAAGAACTCAGTGGCCTCCATCATTCTTAAATGGAAGAAGTTTGGAACCACCAAGACTCGTCCTAGAGCTGGCCGCCCGGCCAAACTGAGCAGTCAGGGGACAGGGAGGGCCTTGGGCAGGGAGGTGACCAAGAACCCGATGGTCACTGAGATAGCTCTAGAGTTCCTCTGTGGAGATGGGAGAACCTTCCAGAAGGACAACCATCTCTGCAGCACTCCACCAATCAGGCATTTAAGGTAGAGTGGCCAGATGGAAGCCACTCCTCAGTAAAAGGCACATGACAGCCCACTTGGAGTTTGCCAAAAGGCACCTAAAGACTCTCAGACCATGAGGAACAATATTCTCTGTTCTGATGAAACCAAGATTGAACTCTTTGGCCTGAATGCCAAGCGTCATGTCTGGAGGAAACCTGGGACCATCCCTACAGTGAAGCATGGTGGTGGCAGCATCGTGCTGTGGGTATGTTTTTCAGGGGCAGGAAGTTGGAGAGCAGCGAGGAGAGGCAAAGATGAACGGAGCAAAGTACAGATAGATCCTTGATGGAAACGTGCTCCAGCGCGCTCAGGACCTCAGACTGGGGCAAATGTTCACCTTCCAACAGGACAACGACCCCAAGCACACAGCCAAGACAATGCAGGAATGGTTTCAGGACAAGTCTCTGAATGTCCTTGATTGGCCCAGCAAGAGCCCGGACCTGAACCCGATCAAACATCTTTGAAGAGACCTGAAAATAGCTGTGCAGCAACATTCCCCATCCAACCTGACAGAGCTTGAGAGGGTCTTTAGATAAGAATAGGAGAAACTCCCCAAATGCAGGTGTGCCAAGCTTGTAGTGTCATACCCAAGAAGACTCAAGGCTGTAATCGCCACCAAAGCTGCTTCAACAAAGTACAGCGTAAACGGTCAAAATAGTTATGTAAATGTGATATTTCCATTTTTTATGTAAAAAATGTCTAAAAAAGCATTTTATTGTTTTGTCATTATGGGGTATTGTGTGTAGATTGATGAGGGGGGAAAACTATTTAATCAATTTTAGAACAAGGCTGTAACATAAATAAATGTGGAAAAAGTGAAGGGATCTGAATACTTTCTGAAGGCACTGTAGTCTCCCTAGACAAATGGGTTACCTCCCACATAGTGCTGTTTCCCTAGGTCTGGGATTTCCAAGACTAATATATAGACAACAATAGTTAAAGGGATGGTTAATTAAATGTTAATGTTCAGACAAAATTTCTGGCTTAAGTTAAACAATGTAATTTATCTTCCAGGCTTTGAGGCCCCCACCCCCACGGGTCTGATGTCGCCATCGAGAGGAAACAGGAGGATCACACAGACCTTACCAAGACCTCAAATGCAGGGCCGCCAGAGCTGAGTGCAGTCAATGCACTGAGACCTCACGTCTTTGGGATAATTTTACAGATACAGTTGAAGTCGGAAGTTTACATACACCTTAGCCAAATACATTTAAACTCCGTTTTTCACAATTCCTGACCTTTAATCCTAGTAAAAAATCCCTGTCTTAGGTCAGTTAGGATCACCACTATATTTTAAGAGTGTGAAAAGTCAGAATAATAGTAGAGAATGATTTATTTCAGCTTTTATTTCTTTCATCACATTCCCAGTGGGTCAGAAGTTTACATACACTCAATTAGTATTTGCTTTAAATTGTTCAACTTGGGTCAAACGTTTCAGGTAGCCTTCCACAAGCTTCCCACAATAAGTTGGGTGAATTTTAGCCCATTCCTCCTGACAGAGATGGTGTAACTGGGTCAGGTTTGTAGGCCTCCTTGCTCACACACGCTTTTTCAGTTCTGCCCACACATTTTCTACAGGATTGAGGTCAGGGCTTTGTGATAGCCACTCCAATACCTTTACTTTGTTGTCCTTAAGCCATTTTGCCACAACTTTGGAAGTATGTTTGGGGTCATTGTCCATTTGGAAGATCCATTTGCGACCAAGATTTGACTTCCTGACTGATTTCTTGAATGTTGCTTCAATATATCCACAATTTTCCTACTTCACGATGCCATCTATTTTGTGAAGTGTACTAGTCCCTCCTGCAGCAAAGCACCCCCACAACATGATGCTGCAACCCCCATGCTTCACGGTTGGGATGGTGTTCTTCGGCTTGCAAACCTCCCCCTTTTACCTCCAAATATAACGATGGTCATTATGGCCAAACAGTTCCATTTTTGTTTCATCAGAACAGAGGACATTTCTCCAAAAAGTTTGATCTTTGTGTCAATGTGCAGTTGCAAACCGTAGTCTGGCTTTTTTATAGCGGTTTTGGAGCAGTGGCTTCTTCCTTGCTGAGCGGCCTTTCAGGTTATGTCGATATAGGACTTGTTTTACTGTGGATATAGATACTGTTGTACCTGTTTCCTCCAGCATCTTCACAGGGTCCTTTGCTGTTGTTCTGGGATTGATTTGCACTCTTAGCACCAAAGTACGTTCATCTCTAGGAGACAGAACGCGTCTCCTTCCTCAGCGGTATGACGGCTGCGTGGTCCCATGGTGTTTATACTTGTGTACTATTTTGTACAGATGAACGTGGTACCTTCAGGCGTTTGGAAATTGCTCCCAAGGATGAACCAGACTTGAGCGGTCTACAAAAAAATTTCTGAGGTCATGGCTGATTTCCTTTTAATTTCCCATGATGTCAAGCAAAGAGGCACTGAGTTTGAAGGTAGGCCTTGAAGTACATCCACAGGTACACCTTCAATTGACTCAAATGAAGCTTCTAAAGCCATGACATCATTTCCCAGAATTTTTACAAGCTGTTTAAAGGTACAGTCAACTTAGTGCATGTAAACTTCTGACCCACTGGAATTGTGATGCAGTGAATTATAAGTTCAATAATCTGTCTGTAAACAATTGTTGGAAAAATTACGTGTCATGCACAAAGTAGATGTCCTAACAGACTTCACAAAACTATAGTTTGTTAACAAGAAATTTGTGGAGTGGTTGAAAAATGAGTTTTAATGACTCCAACCTAAGTGTATGTAAACTTCAGACTTTAGCTGTAGCTACAAATGAGCCATGGACTGAGGAGTCCTCTTTACAAGGAACAGACGTCTTAAAAATTGCACTTTTTACTATTTATTAGCCATATAATTTTATACCTGTGATTTGTCATTGCCATTTGAGGGGGTGAGTGCACAGTATGTGATATGCAATTTATTTTATAATACTACATTTGCTCTAGGGTGACTGTATATGCCTGACTTTGGATGAATACTGTAAGCCAACAGTAAATAGTTTTTATCAATAGTAAATATTACTGAGGGAGACAGACATTGCTGACTAAAGTAAACAAATATTCAATTCAGTGAGCTAGACCTTTTATCTTATGTATCTTTTCACAGCATAGAACATTCTAAATTTTGCATAACCAACTGACTGAGAAATGACCATATACCATTACTTGAGGAACAGCATTTTCTTTAACAATTCTGTTGCCACTATTTTCTTCTCTCTGATTGTACAAGAAGTACGACCTGATTAACATTTCAAGCGGGAAAAAAATAAATGTTATTTTTTTGGACATGACAGTCCTGCTTATGTAGAATTGTGATATTTATAAAACAACTTTTAGGGCTCAACATTTAAACACTGAAGAACCCAATGACATTCATCCACCCATTCAACCTGACATGTAGAGAAAGTATTAGCAACATGTAGAATAACTTAGATCAAGGGAGACTAGAATTTAACAAGAGCATTGAAGTGAGAAAGCATCTGGCATACCATCGTAAAATCTGCAGAGCTAAAAACTCAGACAGCCAGGACAGGGAAACGCTTAGTATTTACATTTTATTTTTCAAGCGATTCATCTACATAGATTAAGATTTCATGGCCTCGCATGACAAGTACTGTACTTGACGAAAGGATTATTTTCATCCTTTTTACAGCTAAAGACTTTTGAATGACAAATATTTCTGTACATTCTGAGAAATATTTAGAAACTGACAAGAGGTCAGGAATACAGGCCTACTCTGGGGCCTCTAAGTCCTAGCTAACTTCACACCAAACCAACATTTTAAGCGGTCTTGAATGTGGGAAAAAACATTTTTAAAGAGCATCTTTTGACCATTTTCTGAACCCACAATACAGTAGAGATGATTTTTTATTTTACTAACAAAAAGGGGCTGTAAATAAGCATCTAGGCAGTGACAACTCAATGAACCTGACCCACGTTGAGTGGAAACAGGCTCCAGGATCTCTCCATGACCACTGAACATAAGAACAGGACATTCTGATGGCCATTCTCCCCCACCAGTCACACACAGGTGTTGGTGTTTGTTTAGGAAGTGGCATGGCACATTAAAAGCAACTTGTTTAAAGCTGTATAATATATTATAAAAGGGAAAATTCACATAAGGATAACAAAATCTCAATGCTTTTCTTGAATGATTGAAGACAATAGAATAACTACATGTGACAGGAGGAGTGTCAGAGAAGCAGTTCTAGCCCCCCAAAAAATCTAGGGCTAAAACTCTAAGCACCGGTTCATCGAGTCACAAGTCCTAAAGAAGTCAATCATTAAAGGGTTCAGAGCAGGTGTTACAAAAGTGTCCAGTCCTCATTCCTGCCATGGAGGTGATAAAGACAAAAAGGTGTCAAGACCATAACTCAAGACACTCAATCAAATGAACATAGAAGAAACATCAGGAATTACTTATCTTTTTTACTGCATGATCAATGTAGAGTCTGTAGTTGGTCCCCAACTTTGCACTACCACCGATACTGAGAATTGTGTCAGTCCGTGGGATACATGATAAAGAGAGCTGATAAAGAGAAGGAAATACCCAAAACAATCCTCACAGCATCACTGAGAATGACTCAATCTACTACTCTTCGGGCTACAGCATTCCTCAAACTGCTAGCAACTAAAGCATTTGATTGGAGACAAGCTTTCCCTTCCGTTCATCTAACACATATGCATCAAATCAACAGTAGATGGAGTCAAGAAACCCCAAAAACATCCTTTCTGTATTGTAGAGAGCAATATGAAATCAAACGAAGTGTCATTATTATTAGTAGTATTATAACACAGAAATCTTATCTAAAACATAAAATGAACATGGAGTTTCAGTTCATTTTGGGACAATATATGAGCGTTTTTCACCATCTGCTCCATGGGAAATATTACCCCTCCATCTTGAGAAGAGGACACTGGTTGTTCTTCCTTGATATTAGGTTGGTATGTATGTTTCGTTACCATGAAGACTTCTTTCCCCATCCAGAAAATCACTCTGCAGAACAGTTGGCCACTCTCAGCTCAATGTCCCAGGAAAGCTAACCAAATAGCTGACCACCACCACCAAGTCCACTTGGAGATGTACCAATACATACTGTATGCCTATAACCCCTTTCAATCAGACTTTGGTTTTGCAGAAGATGATCTAAATATATATAATCCCCAAGCTGCTTACAGTTAAGCACACTGGTAAAAATGTTGGTTGGTGACAGCCTGCAAGCAACACCAACTGTCAAAACACTATACAGAACACATAAAACCAGAGAAACTAACCACCATCCATTGACACGTCACATCAATAATCGTAGCAAACTAGAATCAATTCTTCCATATACAATTTTTTCCATATCATTTGGAAAATGTACATTCACATTTGTCATTTAGCAGATGCTCTTATCCTGAGCAACTTACAGGAGCAACTAGGGTTAAGTGCCTTGCTCAATGGCACAGACAGATTTTTCACCTAGTCGGCTTGGGGATTTGAACCAGCGACCTTCCAGTGACTGGGCCAATGATCTTAAATCTCTAGGCTACCTGCTGCCCCAGGGCAGTTTCTCAAGGTTGACTAAAGGTTGTAAGATTAAACCCTGTTTACCCTAACTTTAAAATACAGGAGGAACACATTGACCCACATTAAACAGCATTCAGTGGTTTCAAAGAAATTGGACAAAAAACTGTTGGTGTTTTTACTGAACTTCTGCTGGAGGTATAAAATAATCTTCTGCAATGGCGTCTCAAATCTAGTTCCCATAATTATTTTCTCTCCAGTTAATACACATCATAATATCATTTAAATAAACGTATAAGAGCAGACACACTCAACTTTTCCCTTGTGAAACACATAAAATAGAAAAACTTGAATTGACTAAGAACGGATAATAAGGTCTCCTTCAATAGCTACCTCATTCAACTCAAATTTACAAAATAGTCTTCATGGTTTTCACTCTGACATTTACCATTGTTATAAGAATGTCAGTATGCTTATACATTTAAACATCTTAGAAATGTATGATTTTATGAAACTGTAGCTATGACATATACCTAATATAACTAATTGAATAAATAAAATAAGTGTTTGATTTATTCATATGGTTTTACTGCGTGGTGGCTGAAACCATTCTCCCAGTGCTGTGACGTCTTCTCTACCCACGTTCTGTGCCGTCTTCTCTACCCACGTTCTGTGCCGTCTTCTCTACCCACGTTCTGTGCCGTCTTCTCTACCCACGTTCTGTGCCTGTTCAACTGTTATAGGCCAGCTGGGGGCAAATTCTCAATGAGACAGAGAGAGAAAGAAAGATGAGAGAACGTGAGAAGGAGGGAGCGAGCGAGATAGAAGACAGAGTTAAAGAGACAAAGATAGTTTGGGTGTATGAGACATTGCCATGGCCTGGGGCTGGTGGGGATGAGAGGGGGTCTCTCTCCAGGTTTAGTCTGTGCCATTCTTGGGGGCATTTGGGTTGACTGGCTGCTGGCCATCCTTGCGTGGGGGCATTCTCTCGTTGACTTTGTCCAGGCTCTGTGCCTCTGCAAAGTCCTTGATCTTCCTTGTGGGAGAGAAGCCTTGAATGGCTGGAAGGAAGAAATGAAAGAGAGGGACAATTAGAAATCAAAGGAAATAATGCTTTGAATACTTAAACATTTAGTTAGTGAAAAATAGTTAGCCATTATACTGAACAAAAATATAAAAACGCAACAATTGATTTTACTGAGTCACAGTTCATATGAGCAAACCAGTCAATTTAAATAAATACATTAGGCCCTAATCTATGGATTTCACATGACTGGGAATACAGATATTCATCTGTTGGTCACAGATACCTTTTAATTATAATTATTTTATTAATATATATAAAAAAAATAGGCCTAAGGAACTTGTCATGGTATTTTTGTGCATTCAAATTGCCATCGATAAAATGCAATTGTGCCCGTTGTCCATAGCTTACACCTGCCCATACCATAACCTCACCACATACACAGCACTCTGTTCACAACGTTGACATCAGCAAACCGTTCACACACTCGACGCCATACATGTGGTCTGGGGTTGTGAGGCCGGTTGGACATACTGCCAAATTCTCCAAAATGACATTTGAGGTGGCTTATGGTAGAGAAATTAGCATCCAGTTCTCTGGCAACAGCTCTGGTGGACATTCCTACAGTTAGCATGCCAATTGCACACGCCCTCAAAACTTGACATCTCTGGCATTGTGTTGTGTGAACTTTTGTTCCCAGCACAAGGTGAACCTATGTAATGATCACACTGTTTAATCAGCTTCTTGATATGCCACACCTGTCAGGTGGCTGGATTATCTTAGTAAAGGAGAAATGCTCACTAACAGGGATGTAAACTAATGTGTGCATAACATGAGAAATAAGCTTTTTGTGCGTATGGAACATTTTTGGGGATCTTTTATTCAGCTCATGAAACATGGGACCAACACTTTACATGTTGCGTTTATATTTTTGTTCAGTGTACTTGAAGGATCTGCTATAATAAATTGTAGGCAAAACCTGCAAAATGAAGCCATTTACAGCTTTTTTGTGCAGATTCTCAGTTTTGCCTTGATTCGGTCAAATTGTATGCCCTTCGTGAACTTTTTGTTACCAAATGCAGGTAATAGCTGACAGACTGAAAACAGTGCAGACATACATTGAATACACAGAAACACAGCAAGTCGTATGGACAGAAAAACTGTACGATTGGCAAAACCACTGAACAAGCTACAACACCTCACAGTGAATGTGGGACTTACTGTAACATTCCAAGTGCCAAGGAGAAACCACACAGAAAACATGGGCAAACCAGAGATATACAGTAAGTAACTATTCCACTTTTTTCCATAACGTTTCAAAGAATGTGAACATTTAGAATAACAGGAAAATAACACCCTAAAATGGTAGTTTGAGTTGATTTTATGATAATGTTATCTACAAAACTGCACTCAGAAATGGGCACTCTTGCACAACCAGAGATCTGCAGTTATAACAGCTGAAGTGCCACAAACACCTTAATACCTCTTAACATCAGTGAGAAATGAATCATTGCAAGGAAAGGCAAACAGTGGTACTTAATAGGTGAGTGGTACATAAAACCCTATAAAACATGCTCTGATAAACATATCAATATCATTGGACAGAAACCAAACTACCTATACTACTTCAAAATGTGCATGCGGTCAAGGAGAGTATGAGTGCTAAGATAGTAACATGTCAACAGGAGCAGACAGTGACAGAGTAGCAACAGCCAAGCAGCATAACAGGATTAGACTGAAAATATCCCTGGATAGCCAGGAGGAGGTATGTTCTATCTCCATTAGTGATGATGGGGAGGCTAGAAGTCTTCGCTGGCTTTGCTCAGGGAACAGCTGCCTGGACCAATGGAAAGGAAACCAGCAACCTCGGCTTTCACCCATGTGGCCTCTGCCTACAGTTTGTCTACAAATCACTGCTAGGCCTAATGTCTGACTCTCTGTATCTGTGACTCCAGTATATCTATCTGTGAAGACGGTTTAGGCTTTGCCTTTAAGTTATCATGGTCCAGATCTTGCAATGCCCCTAGGACTTAGGAATAATGTAACTGTCTGGTGCATGTTGAGGTTCAAGCTAAAGTCTCTCCTGCCAAATGAAGAGCCCACTGCTTGGGCATTTGAGTCCTATTATGTACACTACATTACCATGAGTATGTGGACACCTGCTCGTCGAACAAGTTATTCCACACTTATCGACAAACTATTTCTGTATGGAAATTGCTTTGTGCATGGGGGCATTATGCTGAAACAGGAAAGAGGCTTCCCCAAACTGTTGCCACAAAGTTGGAAGCACAGAATCGTCTAGATAGTCATATGCTGTAGCTTTAATATTTCCCTTCACTGGAACTAAGAGGCCTAGCCCGAACCATGAAAAACAACCCCAGACCATTATTCCTCCTTCGCCAAACTTTACAGTTAGCACTATGCATTGGCACAGGATTCTTCCGTCGGACTGCCAGATGGTGAAGCGTGATTCATCACGCCAGAGAACGAGTTTCCACTGCTCCAGAGTCCAATGGTGGCGAGCTTTACACCACTCCAGCCGAAGCTTGGCATTACGCATGGGGATCTTAAGCTTGTGTGCAGCTGCTCAGCTACGGAAACCCATTTCAGGAAGCTCTCAACGTACATTTATTGTGCTGATGTTGCTTCCAGAGGCAGTTTTGAACTCTGTAGTGAGTGTAGCAACAGAAGACAGGTGATTTGTACATGCTATGCGCTTCAGCACTCTGTGGTCTCGTTCTGTGAGCATGTGTCGCCTACCACTTCACGGCTGAGCCGTTGTTGCGCCTAGACTTTTCCACTTCACAATAACAGCACATACAGTTGACCGGGCAGCTCTAGCAGGGCAGAAATTTTACAAACTGACTTGTTGGAAAGGCGGCATCCAATGACGTTGCAAGTCACTGAGCTCTTCAGTACGTGCCATTCTACTGCCAATGTTTGTCTTTGGAGATTACATGGCTGTGTCCGTGATTTTATACACCCGTCAGCAACGGGTGTGGCTGAAATAGCCGAATCCACCAGTTTGAAGGGGTGTCCACATACTTTGTCTTGCCTATGTATGCATGCATGTATGTATGTGAACCCTTTGGAATTACCTGGATTTCTGCATAAATTGGTCATCAAATTTGATCTGATCTTCATCTAAGTCACAACAATAGACAAACATAGTGTCCTTAAACTAAGAACACTGAAATTATTGTATTTTTCTTGTCGTCTATATTGAATACATCATTTAAACATTCAGTGTAGGTTGGAAAAAGTATGTGAACCCCTCGGCTAATGACTTCTCCGAAAGCTAATTGGATTCAAGAGTCCAATCAATGAGACAAGATTGGAGATGTTGGTTAGAGCCGTCTTGCCCTATAAAAAAAAAAGAAACTCACAAAATTTGAGTTTGCTATTCACAAGAAGCATTGCCTGACGTGAACCATGCCTCGAACAAAAGAGATCTCAGAAGACCTAAGATTAAGAATTGTTGACTTGCATAAAGCTGGAAAGGGTTACAAAACAGTATCTCTAAAAGCCTTGATGTTCATCAGTCCACGGTAAGACAAATTGTCTATAAATTGAGAAAGTTGAGCATTGTTGCTACTTTCCCTAGGAGTGGCCACGGAAGAAGCCACTGCTGTCCCAAAAAACATTGCTGCAAGTCTGAAGTTTGCAAAGTGCACCTGGATGTTCCAGTATTCTGTGGACAGATTAAATTACAGTTGAGTTGTTTGGAAAGAACACACAACACTATGTGTGGAGAAAAAAAAGGCACAGAACACCAACATCAAAACTTCATCCCAACTGTAAAGTAAATTGGAGGGAGCATCATGGCCAGCTTGCTATCATCGACAGAAAAATGAATTCCCAAGTTTATCAAGACATTTTGCAGGAGAATGTAAGGGTATCTGTCCACCAATTGAAGCTCAACAGAGGTGATGCAACAGGACAACGACCCAAAACACAGAAGTAAATCAACAGAATAGCTTCAACAGAAGAAAATAAGCCTTCTGGAGTGGCCCAGTCATAGTCCTGACCTCAACCCAATTGAGATGCTGTGGCATGACCTCAAGAGAGCAGTTCACACCAGACATCCCATATATTGAACAAACAGTTTCGTAAAGAGGAATGGTCCAAAATTCCTTCTGACTGTTGTGCAGTCAGATCACTTGTGCAGTGATCCACAACTACAGAAAATGTTGAGGTTATTGCTGCCAAAGGAGGGTCAACCAGTTATTAAATCCAATGGTTCACATACTTTTTCCACCCTGCACTGTGAATGTTTACACGTGTGTTCAATAAAGACATGAAAACTTATAATTGTTTGTTATTAGTTTAAGCAAAATGTGTTTGTCTATTGTTGTGACCTAGATGAAGATCAGATCAAATTTTATGAACAATTTATCCAGCAATTCAGGTATTTCCAAAGGGTTCACATACTTTTTCTTGCCACTAAAATATAAAAATATACATACATACACTTAGGTTGGAGTCATTAAAACTCATTTTTAAACCACTCCACACATTTCTTGTTAACAAACTATAGTTTTGGCAAGTCGGTTCGGAAATCTACTTCATGCATGAGAAGTAATTTTTCCAACAACTGTTTACAGACAGATTACATTTATACTTCACTGTATCACAATTCCAGTGGGTCAGAAGTTTACATACACTAAGTTGACTGTGCCTTTAAACAGCTTGGAAAATTCCAGAAAATTATGTCATGGCTTTAGAAGCTTCTGATAGGCTAATTGACATCATTTGAGTCAATTGGAGGTGTACCTGTGGATGTACTTCAAGGCCTACCTTCAAACTCAGTGCCTCTTTGCTTGACATCATGGGAAAATCAAAAGAAATCAGCCAAGACCTCAGTTTTTTTTTTTTTGGAGACCTCCACAAGTCTGGTTCATCCTTGGGAGCAATTTCCAAACACCTGAAGGTACCACGTTCATCTGTACAAACAATAGTACACAAGTATAAACACCATGGGTTCTGTCTCCTAGAGATGAACGTATTTTGGTGCGAAGAGTGCAAATCAATTCCAGAACAACAGCAAAGGACCTTGTGAAGATGCTGGAGGAAACAGGTACAAAAGTATCTATATCCACAGTAAAACGAGTTCTATATTGACATAACCTGAAAAGCCGCTCAGCAAGGAAGAAGCCACTGCTCCAAAACCGCCATAAGCCAGACTACGGTTTGCAACTGCACATGGGGACAAAAATCATACTTTTTGGAGAAAAGTCCTCTGGTCTGATGAAACAAAAATAGAACTGTTTGGCCATAATGACCATCGTTGTGTTTGGAGGAAAAAGGGGGAGGCTTGCAAGCCGAAGAACACCATCCCAACCGTGAAGCACGAGGGTGGCAGCATCATGTTGTCGGGGTGCTTTGCTGCAGGAGGGACTGGTGCACTTCACAAAATAGATGGCATCATGAGGGAGGAAAATTGTGTGGATATATTGAAGCAACATCTCAAGACATCAGTCAGGAAGTTAAAGCTTGGTCGCAAATGGATCTTCCAAATGGACAATGACCCCAAGCATACTTCCAAAGTTGTGGCAAAATGGCATAAGGACAACAATGTCAAGGTATTGGAGTGGCCATCACAAAGCCCTGACCTCAATCCTATAGAAAATGTGTGGGCAGAACTGAAAAAGTATGTGCGAGCAAGGAGGCCTACAAACCTGACTCAGTTACACCAGCTCTTTCAGGAGGACTGGGCCAAATTCACCCAACTTATTGTGGGAAGCTTGTGGAAGGCTACCTGAAACGTTTGACCCAAGTTAAACAATTTAAAGGCAATGCTGCCAAATACTAATTGAGTGTATGTAAACTTCTGACCCAATGGGAATGTGGTGAAAGAAATAAAAGCTGAAAAATAACTCTACTATTATTCTGACATTGCATTCTTAAAATAAAGTGGTGATCCTAACTGACCTAAGACAGGGAATGTTTACTAGGATTAAATGTCAGGAATTGTGAAAAACTTAGTTTAAATGTATTTGGCTAAGACGTATGTAAACTTTCAACTGTACACACACAGACACACACAGAGTAGTTGCAGGCACTGGTAATGCAAGAGCAGCCATTTTGCAAAGTGAAGAACATCAATCCATGACAAAGCATTTCATGAACCACACACAGTGAACGTACAACAAGAATAACAAAACAAACATTTCAAAAGTGACACAAAAACAGGAGTGCATAGAACATTTAAGGCATTTGAAAAGGTTAAAAGTTACACAAGGACAAGACACTGAGGGAGGGATCCGGGGACCACTTGCGTACCTTTGGCCTCCGCGGCCTCAGCGGCAGCTATGTCAATGTGAGTAGTGGTGAGAAGGAGAAAAGTGAGTCATCAATGCAGAGACCAAATAACATCAATAACAGAACAGACAGAGAGAACCAACCAGGAAAACAGGTTATACTTCCAGAGCAACAGCACCATTCAAATACACCTCAAACCGTTTTTAGTGTGATGAGAGAGAGTCTGCCTCCCTAATGACAATGTATTATATTAGGATTAGGAGCACCCACAAGGCTCTGGTCAACAGTAGGCCACTATAGGGAACAGTGTCATTTAGGCTCTGGTCAACAGCAGGCCACTATAGGGAACAGTGTCATTTAGGCTCTGGTCAACAGCAGGCCACTATAGGGAACAGTGTCATTTAGGATCTAGTCAACAGCAGGCCACTATAGGGAACAGTGTCATTTAGGCTCTGGTCAACAGCAGGCCACTATAGGGAACAGTGTCATTTAGGCTCTGGTCAACAGCAGGCCACTATAGGGAACAGTGTCATTTAGGCTCTGGTCAACAGCAGCCCACTATAGGGAACAGTGTCATTTAGGCTCTGGTCAACAGCAGGCCACTATAGGGAACAGTGTCATTTAGGCTCTGGTCAACAGCAGGCCACTATAGGGAACAGTGTCATTTAGGCTCTGGTCAACAGCAGGCCACTATAGGGAACAGTGTCATTTAGGATCTGGTCAACAGCAGGCCACTATAGGGAACAGTGTCATTTAGGATCTGGTCAACAGTAGGCCACTATAGGGAACAGTGTCATTTAGGCTCTGGTCAACAGCAGGCCACTATAGGGAACAGTGTCATTTAGGCTCTGGTCAACAGCAGGCCACTATAGGGAACAGTGTCATTTAGGCTCTGGTCAACAGCAGGCCACTATAGGGAACAGTGTCATTTAGGCTCTGGTCAACAGCAGGCCACTATAGGGAAGTGTCATTTAGGCTCTGGTCAACAGTAGGCCACTATAGGGAACAGTGTCATTTAGGATCTGGTCAACAGTAGGCCACTATAGGGAACAGTGTCATTTAGGCTCTGGTCAACAGCAGGCCACTATAGGGAACAGTGTCATTTAGGCTCTGGTCAACAGTAGGCCACTATAGGGAACAGTGTCATTTAGGCTCTGGTCAACAGCGGGCCACTATAGGGAACAGTGTCATTTAGGACAGTACCAGAGTGAGAGCGGCCTGCAGGAGATCTAGGATGCTAGCTGCTGTTAAAGGGTCATGAGGGCTTAAAATGTGGATGGACAGAGATGGGGGGGGGGGGGGGGGGGGGGGGTTCTGAGCAGTGAGCACGCACACACAAGCGTCTTTTATTGGGCTTTTCTGGATCTTGTTATGGGAACAATCCAATGACGAAGTCTGCTGGGAGGAGAAGGGAACAGATCTCCTTGCTACATCTCTCTTAATGAAGTGTGTTATGGCTCAGTTCTCAAAGGAACACGTGTGATGACAGATGACAACTGTGGCGAGATGACAGCTTTAATCTTTCTATTCAACTTGTTCTTAATGAGGTGCTCTGTTACTGGTGTCACTCTGAATAACACATGGTGAATCTAGCTCTGAGACCATAACAGAGCGCTGAATACAGTAGCTAAAGTAAGGCATTTCCCCCTTTAGTTTTCAAAGAGCACTGGCACTGCAGTCAAAACGGCTCAGCATTTCCCTAAACGTCACCAGAGCACTGTCAGGTAGCAGTGAAGACAAACAGGGATGTAATGACCCAGGACACACAACCAATCCAGGGTTTTAACTTGGCCAGTCAGCCTAGCCTCCTCGATGTTAAAGCCTTGGTCAGGCTGGAGGGGCGAAAGACACAGGGTGTGTCCCAATTACTAATAGGGGTCTGGTCATAAATAGTGCACTCGATTGTGAATAGGATGGCTTTTTGGGGCGCAGCCTGAGACAGACAATGGCATTCTGGTAAAGGTCACGTCATGTGGTTTCTCTCTGAGTGCTCACAGCTTTGTGGCGACGTTCAGTACACCTCCGCCTCGCTTGGGAGACCAGCTCCCAACATGCCCTTCTCTCCTTCCTGCTGACAGGCCTGGTGTGTGTATTTCCCCCGCTGGCTGGGCTGGTTGACCTTTAGATCAGGGCTACGGCCACTTCAGTGACAGGCGGCTCTGAGCCGACCCCCCGGACACCCGCCCACAGTCCCCCCTCTACCCCACGGGGACGGCTGGCTTGATACAGAGCCCCAGACAGACGAAGGTTGTGTCCCAAATCACAACATCTTCCCTTTATAGTGACCAGTGTGGCCCATAGTAGCCCAGTGAGCTAGGGGAGTGAGGGCAGCAATCTAACATGATGTTCATCTAATGTACATTAACAAAGGCCAGGTGTAGGCTTCAGCGACAGTGATGGTTTCCACATCTCCACTGCATCATGGAAAAAGGAAAGCAGAAGAGCCGGGTCTATTATGGTTTTTTCCCAAAGTGAACTTATTTATGTCAAAATGCAAAACATTGAGTGAAGCGTACATCCTTCGGTTTACTGTGGCAAGGCTGTGTCGTTAGTGCAGGTTAAAAACAACATGGCACCCCAGGGCCCTCTGAGGGTAGGGCATGGGGAACGGGTGGAGCTGGGGGTACAAGAGAGAGAGGAGGACAGAGACAGCAAGGTGAGGGTAGACAGGGGAGGGTGAAAGGAACACTTACCAGTCTGCAAGGTCTGTTTGCCGCCTGATAACACTCCTAGAGGCAGCGACCCAGTCGGGGTGAGTCCTTTGAGTGTCAGCACACTCTCACTCTCCTCCCTGAAGAGCGAGAGACAAAAGGGGAGAGAAAGGAGAAGAGACACCTTAGATATCTAACAAAGTTTTCAATAACTACATATGTTAAAACACTCCTCTGTAGCATCCAATGACATCCCTGTATATGGGCCACTAATGGTCCTACATACAGAAACAGTAATAGACCTCCATATAGAACATGTGTGAATTCTAGGATCTCTGTGCTGATCTGCATCTCCCTTTCCCCATTGCATTTGTGTGGCAGGCTAATGTCATTACACAGCCTCACCACGGTGCTGTGTCGTGACTCACTATTGCCTGCTCATTAAACCTCTGAGAAGCAGCACTGTGTTTTCAAACATTACTTCATTAGGCACTTAACTGACTTCAGTCATGTCATGAACTACACTCAAGTCTAAACTAAAAATAGACTTCAGTCTACTCCCAACCTCAAGGTCTTGAGACTTTGGGTGCGTCTGAAATGGCAACCTATTCCCTAAAGTGTACTACTTATAGCCAAAGCCCTAGGGCCCTGGTCAAAACTAGTGCACTATACAGGGAAGAAGGTGCAATTTGGGACACAATATATGCTGTCTGGTGTGATTCTGAGAAAGAGAGAGAACTTCTCACCTGAGAACAGAGAAGACTCTGGCCATCTTCCCAATGGCTCGGATCTTATTCCGGATCACCTCTTTGCGTACCGCTGGGATTCCACCGTCTTCTCATAAAATACAAGAAAAAAAAAAATCCTAAACTGGAGATAGGAGATTTTGGAGATTTCATATTGCATTGTAATGGTTTCTACCATTTGACATACGCCGAGTCTACAAAACAACACATTAGTCCATGCCCCAACGAATTGAGGCTGTTCTGAGGGCAAAAGGGGGTGCAACTAAATATTAGGAAGGTGTTCCTAATGTTCTGTACACTCAGTGTAGTCTGACATTATCATAGGGAAGAGGAAAGGACAGTGGGGAAAATTAAGGGAGCCAAAGGAAGAAGCAGAGTGGAGAGGACAAAATGGGGAGGGGAGAGAAGTAGAGCTCTGTCAGATCTCCAGCGAGTCCTGAGATCTCCGAGCTGAACTCCACGCATGAGAGACTGTTTCTGACTGAGCTATGATGATGTGCTTCTACATCTGCATTGCTTGCTGTTTTAGGCTTGGTTTCTGTATAGCACTTTGACATTGACTGATGTAAAAAGGGCTTTATGAATACATTTGATTGATAAAACCAGCTACCAGCTTTACTTAGCACTCCAGCGATAACGTGGAGGTGTGTGTGTGTGTGTATGTGCCTCTGTCATAGAGTTGGCGTTGAAGTGCCTCTTTAAAAACAGAAGGGCAGCTTTGCTTTTAATTGTATGATAGGTCTGATCACCGACAACGACGAGACAGCCTATAGGGAGGAGGTCAGAGACCTGGCCGTGTGGTGCCAGGACAACAACAACCTCTCCCTCAACGTGATCAAGATAAAGGAGACGATTGTGGACTACAGTAATAAGAGGACCAAGCACGCCCCCATTCTCATCGAAGGGGATGCAGTGGAGCAGGTTGAGAACTTCAAGTTCCTTGGTGTCCACATCACCAACATGGTCAAAGCACACCAAAAGTCATGAAGAGGGCATGACAAAACCTATTCCCCTTCAGGAGACTGAAGAGATTTGGCATGGGTCCTCAGATCCTCAAAAAGGTTCTACAGCTGCACCATCGAGGACATCCTGACTGGTTGCATCACTGCCTGGTATGGCAACTGCTCAGACTGCAAGGCACTACAGAGGGTAGGGGCCAAGCTTCCTGCCATCCAGGACCTCTGTACCAGATGGTGTCAGAGGAAGGCCCTAAATTGAAAAAGACTCCAGCCACCCTAGTCAGACTGTTCTCTCTGCTACCGAACGGCAAGCTGTACCAGAGTGCCAAGTCTAGGTCCAAGAGGCTTCTAAACAGCTTCTACCCCCAAGCCATAGGACTCCTGAACACCGAATCAAATGGCTACCCAAACTATTTGCATTGCCTGCCCCCCCCTCCCCCTTTACACCACTGCTACTCTCTGTTGTGATCATCTATGCATAGTTACTTTAATAACGCTACCTACAGCTGAAGTCAGAAGTTTACATACACCTTAGCCAAATACATTAAACTCAGTTTCACAATTCCTGTCATTTAAACCTAGTAAAAATTCCGTCTAGGTCAGTTAGGATCACCACCTTATTTTAAGAATGTGAAATGTCAGAATAATAGTAGAGAGAATGATTTAGTTCAGCTTTTATTTCTTTCATCACATTCCCAGTGGGTAGGAAGTTTACATACACTCAATAAGTATTTGGTAGCATTGCCTTTAAATTGTTTAACTTGGGTCAAACGTTTCAGGCAGCCTTCCACAAGCTTCCCACAATGAGTTGGGTGAATTTTGGCCCATTTCTCCTGACAGAGCTGGTGTAACTGAGTCAGGTTTGTAGGCCTCCTTGCTCACACGCGCTTTTTCAGTTCTGCCCACACATTTTCTATAGGATTGAGGTCAGGGCTTTGTGATGGCCACTCCAATACCATGACCTTGTTGTCCTTATGCCATTTTGCCACAACTTTGGAAGTATGCTGGGGTCATTGTCCATTTGCGACCAAGCTTTAACTTCCTGACTGATGTCTTGAGATGTTGCTTCAATATATCCACATAATTTTCCATCCTTATGATGCAATCTATTTTGTGAAGTGCACCAGTCCCTCCTGCAGGAAAGCAGCCCCACAACATGATGCTGCCACCACCGTGCTTCACGGTTGGGATGGTGTTCTTCGGCTTGCAAGCCTCCCCCTTTTTCCTCCAAACATAAAGATGATCATTATGGCCAAACAGTTCTATTTTTGTTTCATCAGACTAGAGGACATTTCTCCAAAAAGTACAATCTTTGTCCCCATGTGCAGTTGCAAACCGTAGTCTGGCTTTTCTATGGCGGTTTTGGAGCAGTGGCTTCTTCCTTGCTGAGCGGCCTTTCAGGTTATGTCAATAAAGAACTCGTTTTACTGTGGATATAGATACTTTTGTACCCGTTTCCTCCAGCATCTTCACAGGGTCCTTTGCTGTTGTTCTGGGATTGATTTGCACTCTTCGCACCAAAGTACGTATATCTCTAGGAGACAGAACGCGTCTCCTTCCTGAGCGGTATGACGGCTGCGTGGTCCCATGGTGTTTATACTTGCGTACTATTGTTTGTACAGATGAACGTGGTACCTTCAGGCGTTTGGCAATTGCTCCCAAGGATGAATCAGACTTGTGGAGGTCTACAATTTTTTTTCTGAAGTCTTGGCTGATTTCTTTTGATTTTCCCATGATGTCAAGCAAAGAGGCACTGAGGTTGAAGGTATGCCTTGAAATACATCTACAGGTACACCTCCAAATGACTCAAATGATGTCAATTAGCATATCAGAAGCTTCTAAAGCCGTGACATAATTATCTGGAATTTCCCAAGCTGTTTAAAGGCACAGTCAACTTAGTGCATGTAAACTTCTGACCCACTGGAATTGTCCTAACCGACTTGCCAAAACTATAGTTTGTTAACAAGAAATTTGTGGAGTGGTTGAAAAACGAGTTTATGACTCCCACCTAAGTGTATGTAAACTTCTGACTTCAACTGTACATATTACCTCAACTAACCGGTGCCCCCACACATTGTACCGGTACCCCCCTGTATCTGTATTTAGTCTCGCTATTGTTATTTTACTGCTGCTCCTTAATTACTTGTTACTTTTATTTCTTATTCTTATCTATTTTTTAAAACTGCATTGTTGGTTCGGGGCTCTTAAGTAAGCATTTCACTCTAAGGTCTACATCTGTTGTATTCAGCACATGTGACTAATAAAATGTGATATCCAAGGTGTGCGTTTTGCAACCTGTGGACCAGCGAGGGTGAAATCCTGGCTGTGCCTCTTACCTTCACACAGGTCGTCTCCTTCCGACATGAGTTCATCATCAGAGCAGATGTTCAGCACGTTCACCAGCATCTCTGTCACTGTTGGGAGGGGAGAGACGGCAGCACCACAGCTCAGGTTAGCACCACCACCAAAACACTCTTTGCTGCATCTTTTTGGGTGCAGACCTATTACACTAGAATGTGCCAATGCTCCTTTTTGGGCATTCTACTCCGCATTCTTAACTCTGAAACACAGTTTGGACGGGGACCACATGCATACCTTTCTCTCCAACAAAGGGCAGAGACCACGTGAAGACGTCCATAAAGTTGGGCAGCCAGTAGGGGTGGGGGGAGCAGTTGAACTGCCGAATGTTCATCACATTGTTCTCATACTTTAATACAGCAGCTGGAAGTCGGAGCAAGAACAAAATAATGATACACTTAGCCATTCTGACATACAGAAAATGTAGCACTTGTAACACATTGGCAAATTGTCATATTTTGGAGACAGAAGAGGGAAATGCCAATCCCAGCTAGTAAACATAACAGCCATATAAAGACTATGCATAAAACACCCACACACTGTCTTGATATAAGGAGTACACAAACCTTTGTTGTTGTACACATCTAGGTAATTTGGTGCTGAGAAGATTGTAATTAATGAAGGAAAGCCTGTAGTCTGGCTTTTTCTGTACATCCGATACCTGGGATGAGACAATTATTTTAGTTTGACAGCACAATAGTGAAGAGCCAAAAATAAATATTGCTATTTTTGGTAACATTAAGTGATCAAAAACAGTGAAACTTACCCTGCATCCTGTGCTTCGTGTGCTCTTATTACCGACAACAAGTTATTATTTATCAAAAAGTCACATACAGCCGGGTAACTGCAAGGCAAGACAGAGAGAAAAAAAAAACTATTAGAACAGCGAGTGGAATTAAATCTGGACCTCACAGAGTCAGTCTGACAACCATGCAACGTGACAGATTCTTTGAGTAAAACCATTCGAAGCATTCTCTAGCGGTTCTTTACTTTTGGAAATACATTTTGTGTATTGCCCTCTGGCCTGGGAGGTAGGCAGGGTTTAATTAACTAGTGAGGCCAAAGTAGAGCAGAGGCAAGGCAGTGGTATTTATGAGCTCTGATAGCTGATCCAAATGCAGTCAAGAGAACAGGAGTTCACAGCTACGGCCAGCAAGGAGACTTGGTGTGAGTCTTAAATGGCACCCTATTCCTTATATAGTGCACTACTTTTGACCAGGGCCCTATAGGGAATAGGGTGCCATTAGAGACAGATCTCGATGTGGCTGCTGGACTGGCTTTTACACACAATATATTATTGTGGGGTATGCATGGTGTCCGAGCTGTGTGCTAGTAGTTTAAACAGACAGCTCAGTACATTCAGTTGGTCAACATTTCTTACAAAAACAAGTAGCGATGAAGTCAATCTCCTCCACTTTGAGCCATGAGAGATTGACATGCATATTATTCATGTTAGCTCTCTGAACATTTAAGGGTCAGCAGTGCTGCCCTGTTCTGAGCCAATTGTAATTTTCAGAAGTCCCTCTTTGTGGCACCTGACCACAACTGAACAGTAGTCCAGGTGCGACAAAACTAGGGCCTGTAGGACCTGCCTTGTTGATAGTGTTGTTAAAAAGTCAGAGCAGCGCTTTATTATGGACAGACTTCTCCCCATCTTAGCTACTGTTGTATTATCATGTTTTTGACCATGACAGTTTACAATCCAGGGTTACTCCAAGCAGTTTAGGTCACCTCAACCTGCTCAATTTCCACATTATTTAATATAACATTTTGTTGAGGTTTAGGGATTAGTGAATGATTTGTCCAAAATACAATGCTTAGTTTTTTTGGGTTATATTTAGGACTAACTTATTCCTTGCCACCCATTCTGAAACTAATTGCAGCTCTTTGTTAAGTGTTGCAGTGATTTCGCTCGCTGTAGTAGCTGATGTGTATAGTGTTGAGGCCTCCGCATACAGACAACACTGGCTTTACTCAAGCATGTCATTAATAAAGATTGAAAAAAGTAAGGGGCCTAGAGAGCTGCCCTGGGGAATTCCTGATTCTACCTGGATTATGCTTGAGAGGCGTCCATTAAAGAACACCCTCTGTGTTCTGTTAGACAGGTAACTCTTTATCCACAATATAGCAGGGGGTGTAAAGCCATAACACATATGCATTTACAGAAGGAGATTATGATCGATAATGTCAAAAGCCGTACTGAAGTCAGGCAAAACAGCTCCCACAATATTTTTATCAATTTCTGACAGCCAATCAGTCATTTGTGTAAGTGCCATGCTTGTTGAATGTCCTTCCCTATAAGCATGCTGAAAGTCTGAATTATTTTTACAATAAAATAGCATTGTATCTGGTCAAATCATTTTTTCCTAAAGTTTACTAAGGGTTGGTAACAGGCTGATTGGTCGGCTATTCGAACCAGTAAAGGGGGCTTTACTATTGGGTAGTATAATTACTTTTGCTTCCCTCCAGGCCTAAGGGAACACTTTCTAGTAGGCTTAAATTGAAGATATGGCAAATAGGAGTGGCAATATTGTCCGCTATTATCCTCAGTAATTTTTAATCTGTTGTTAGACGTCGGTGGGTTGTCATTGTTGATAGACAATTTTCTCACCTCTTCCACACTTTACAGAATTCAAAAAAATATATATATATTTTTAAATTAAACCTTTATTTAACTAGGCAAGTCAGTTAAGAACAAATTCTTATTTACAATGACAGCCTACACGGGCCAAACCCAGACGACACTGGGCCAATTGTGCACCGCCCTATGGGACTCCCAATCATGGCCGGTTGTGATACAGCCTGGAATTTAACCATTTCAAATCAGTTATACTTGGATGTGTAGTGTCAGCATTTGTTGTATCATGTAGACCTATCCCTGGATACTCAGAGGATATGGAAACTATTCAAGTGGCAAACAGTATTATTTGATTTCATTGGCCAGTATTATTGAATATAATATTTATTTTATCCATCTGAAACTGGACACATATTGTGCTCTACTAGTACCGTACCTGAAAAAGTAGGAGCAGCCTCGCACTGAGTTGTGGTTGAAGTGTTCTGCTGTCTTTTCACTGCCGTAGTCCTCTCCTGGGTCAGCCCAGATCAGGTCACACATAGGGCCGAAAGCTGGAGGCTCCTTAAACCTGTCTAACTGTGGAGCGCGTGCGCGCACACACACACACAGCACCGTGAGTCACAGAAAGTTGATCGATCACAGATTAAAATCAACCAAATGTATCCACACTTGGTTTTGTAGTCAAACGTGGACTCAAACACCACTTTCTCATCAGGTGCCAGGTGAACTTACTTTCCTAATGTCGTCTAGGCAGTTGATTTCTGGGGAGAGACCGCCGTGTACACACAGGAACTGTTGGTTGAGAAGAGCAGCTAGGGGCAGGCAGTCAAAGGCCTCCATGCAGGCATCATACACGCGCTCAGAGTACTTAATCTTACCTAAATATGGAACAGGTGAGACAACTTCACAATTGCTTTCAGAGAGAAACTACTAGCGCTAGTTAAACACTTGATAAGACAGTACCACATTCAATTGTCACTGAGGTCAAACTAACCGTGTTTACATGCCAAAATAACTTAGTAGGAAGTAGAATCAATTAGCTACAGCCTAGTATTTCAGAGGGTTTCATTGTTTTGTTTGTCAGCCTTTAGTAGCAACAGCATACATGTAGTGGCGGCACATACTTCACACTGGCCATTTGGGACGAGTAACCTACATATGTTCAACCACTATCTTAACAGTTACTGGCTACACCGCAGCGGATGTTGTGTCTTCCTGGATAATTGCTTAAGCTTCTTTACTTCAGATGCTGGTGAACTTTCATCAGTGTAACTTGTCTTGCACAACACTTACCACAGGTCAGATTAACTGACTGACTGTTGAGGAAGTGAAGTCCATATAAGGCGAGAGAACGGCAGTGTTTCTTATTAGGCCAGTAAATTAGGAGCAGTTAGTTCGGCCTAACAACAAACGTCCCTTCCTCTCTCATTAACTAGTCCAAAAAATACCCTAAATGAAAATGCTTAGTACTGGACAGGGGCCACTATCATTGAGAGTCCAAGGAAAGCAAGATAATCAGTGAGTACCATGATTGAGAGAGAGAAGCATTCAAACTATTCTAAAGTAGCGAAGGGAGAGAGAACCACACCGCACTCCATTTGACCTTCAGTGTTTGAAATCAGTTTATATGGAACTCATGTTTCCTGATATGGTTAAAATGTTCAGAGGCCTGTACAGGCGCACATAAGGGAATTCATCAGTCTTGCACTAGCCTTACACTAACCCAAAGGCTGAATGACAAACCAGAACAAGTCTTTGAAATACTAAGGCCTTTGGCTATAGCCCATCTAATTGAATCTACTGTTAAAGATTTTGGCGATCAAGTGAAAGCCATTCATCTGCCCAAGTAGGGCCAAGTAGGGCTGCCCAAGTAGGGCTGGGCGAAATATTGAATTAATTAGAACGTATGTTTTTATGCGATATTTCAAAACGCCAAAACGCCTATCGCAAGAATCGAGGTTTGTTATTTTTATGAGCGTTTGTCCGCTTGTTCTCATGTTGTATTTTTGGTCTCGTCTCCTTCGCTCTTCTGAGAGTCTTCTCATTTACACCAGAGTTTTGTATAGAATGACAAGATGCAAGTCTCAGTTTTAGCAAGAGTGAAACCTCTCGCTTCACCACTTACTCTACAGTTTACACACACATCAAGAGCCCCCTCCCCCTGCCTCTCACAGCAACAAAGTTGAGGTTCCATCTTCCTCTTTGACAAGCGGTTTCAACTTGCTATTTGCATCTGAGGTTTGGTCCAACAGAGTCGGTCATATGGACACCAAAACACATTGAGACATTATTTTACTGTAAGAGAGATATTAAAAAAGGCTATCGTTAGAAAAGTTGTCTCAACTACTCAAATTGTGTGTAGAGCAGACACTACTAAAACAAGAGTATCAATGCATATTGACTCTGGAAAATTAATGCTCAGTTTGTCGTGTGCGCTACTGGGGTACCACGTCCCGCTAGCAGCATTTTAGGCAAAGACTGTCATGCTACCTGTCTAGTTTGTGTTTTATAAATGTGCAATAAGCATAAAACAATTATATAAGAAATTAGCAACTTGTTCATTCTGAGAAATAAGTTAAGCCACTTGATTTCAACATCTGAACAAAGTGGACAGTCTAACATGCTTTTCAACCAGTTGGAGACAGAAGGGTGTGTTCGTAACAATTCAACCTTGTTAGCTAGCAAATAGATCCAAGTTGGCTACACTTGAAATACAAAGATTAGCTGGCTAATCACTAGCACTTGGGCTTGCGAGATTGTTGATGAGGCCTGAGTTCATTTTCTACAGCCTAATTCCTGCTTCAAGAAGTGAGTCATTATTAGTGAATGTGCATTATGCATGGTTCTACTTAAATTTGCATTTTTCACAGAGATACTTGAAAGCTAGATGAGTGATTGCAGAAAAAAAAAAACAGGTTCAACTACTTTGATAAAATTCAATTATTAGTGGGTCGTATGGTTGTGGAAGGCTTATTTAGCCTAGGTAAAACTTCAAGCCCTGAATTAACTTGATGATTGCTGACTGTTTGAAATGCAGTGTAATTGACCTTTAAATTGTACAACACTTAAATTGTGAAAATCGGCCATAAGTTTGAAAACAAATCTAGATATAATTTTCAGGCCATTTTGCCTAGCTCTATGCCGAAGGATCCCATAGCTAAACTGTTGTCAGTCACATGAGCTTCTGGCTGACTTCCAGAGAGGAGAGCTAATAACCAACTGGTCAAAAACTGGTTGACGCAACGTTGCTTCAATGTAATTTGTCCACGTATTGTGACGTGGAATCTACATCGAAAAAAACATTACATTTGAAAAAAGTCAAACTTGTTGAAATTTCAACCACAAGATTATATCATGGTAACCAAATTTCAACGTTGACATACGTTGTATAAAATGTTGAATTTGTACCTTTAAAAACAAGACCTTCAACATTATATCTCCAATCAGAAAAAAATAACTATAGGATGGGCAGCACCTCCTACTGGAGAATTGATCTATCTATAGCTACCCTTTGGTCTACCATCCAGGGTTTTAACCAAGCCCTGCTTAGCTATAGTATTTGTCTATTACCAACTATTACCAATGTGCTATCGTGAGAATGAGAATGTTGAGAGATTACCACTTAAAAACCAAAATAGATTCATGGTTGCTACCAATGTCATTCCAATGGGTAAATTTAACAGAGCAAATTAAAACGTGACCATAATTTTCACTCACATAGCATAAATGATCATATTTAGGACTATATAGCATTTGCAAAGTCATCAACAGCCATTATTTAAATTAACTCAGAATTCAACTAAAAATAGACAATACAATAGGACTTGGGTATTACGCACTGGATGATTTAAAATGTAATGATATTGAATTGTGTTTGGTTGTCAACCAAATAAAAACATTTGAAGGAGATGCATCTTCTGCTTGGATAGTTCCATCTGTGCCACTGACTTAAGTCTGGCTTAAATTTCAGTTGGTCTATAAATTAATAATGGATGTGTTGGAGTCACATCTCCATCTCAACCAAAAATCTATGTTCAATAATAGGACTAAATCATATTACATGTTTTATTTAAAGTGCATTTAAAGTTTGATTTAGTCCTATTTTTTTATTTTTATTTTTGGTTAAGATGAATCCAACATATCAATTGTTAATTTGTAGACAAACTTTAATTAAAGCCAGACTAAGTCAGCGGCACAGACGGAACTATTCAAGTAGAAGATAAATCTCCTTCAAAATGCTGATATTTGGTTGTGTTTAGGCATGGGTGGCTCTCACACTCACACCTACACATTCAAGGATTTTTCTTAATTGTTTTACATTGTAGAATAATAGTGAAGATATCAAAACTACGAAATAACACATGGAATCATTTAGTAACCAAAAACAGTGGTAAATCAAAATATATTTTACATTTGAGATTCTTCAAAGTATCCACCCTTTGCCTTGATGACAGCTTTGCACACTAGGCATTCTCTCAACCAGCTTCATGAGGTAGTCACCTGGAATACATTTCAATTAACAGGTGTGCTTTGTTAAGTTCATTTGTGGAATTTAATTCCTTCTTAATGCGTTTGAGCCAATCAATTGTGTTGTGATAAGGGTGGTATACAGAAGATAGCCCTATTTGGTAAAAGACCAAGTCCATATTATGGCAAGACCAGCTCAAATAAGCAAAGAAAAACGACAGTCCATCATTACTTTAAGACATGAAGGTTAGTCAATACGGAAAATGTCAAGAACTTGAACGTTTTTTCAAATGCAGTCACAAAAACCATCAAGCTCTATGATGAAACTGGCTCTCATGAGGACTGCCACAGGAAAGGAAGATCCAGAGTTACCTCTGCTGCAGAGGATAGGTTCATTAAAGTTGACAGCCTCAGAAATTGCAGCCCAAATAAATGCTTCAGACTTCAAGTAACAGACATCTCAACATAAACTGTTCAGAGGAGACTGCGTGAATCAGGCCTTCATGGTCAAATTGCTGCAAAGAAACCACTAAAGGACACCAATAAGAAGAGACTTGCTTGGGCCAAGAAACACGAGCAATGGTCATTAGACCGGTGGAAATTTGTCCTTTGGTCTGGAGTCCAAATGGGAGATTTTTGGTTCCAATCGGCGTGTCTTTGTGAGATGCAGAGTAGGTGAACGGATGATCTCTGTAAGTGTAGTTCCCACCGTGAAGCATGGAGGATGTGGTGTGATGGTGCTTTTCTGGTGACACTGTCTGTGATTTATTTAGAATTCAAGGCACACTTAACCAGCATCTGGTTTGAGCTTAATGGGACTATAATTTATTTTTCAACAGGACCTCCAGGCTGTGTAAGGGCTATTTGACCAAGGAAGAGAGTGATGGAGTGCTGCATCAGATGACCTGGCCTCCACAATCACCCAACCTCAACCCAATTGAGATGGTTTGGGATGAGTTGGACCACAGAGTGAAGGAAAAGCAACCAAAAAGTGCTCAGCATATGTGGGAACTCCTTCAATATTGGAAAAGCATTCCAGGTGAAGCTGGTTAAGAGACTGCCAAGCATGTGCAAAGCTGTCATCAAGGCAAAGGGTGGCTATTTGAAGAATCTGAAATATTAAAAACATTTAGATTTGTTTAACACTTTTTTGGTGTGTTATGATTCCATGTGTGTTATTTCATACTTTTGATATCTTCACTATTATTCTACTACGTAGAAAATAGTAAAAATAAAGAAAAACCCTTGAATGAGTAGATGTGTCCAAATGTTTGACTGGTACTCTTTCTTTATGAGCTGGATTGCTGGTCTTTGCAATTACATTATCTTCGTTTGCACTTGTTTAGCATATTTAGCCAGCAGCCTCCATGGAAATTCGCTAATTTTGTTAGCATTCTGGTAGACACCAAATGGGCTTTTATTGCTTTTCTTGGTGCCACCTTCTGTAATAAACTAGTAATACCGTAAATCTAACGTGAGAAGGACGGTATGACGATATGAAAATCTGGATACAGCCCAACCCTAGTTGCATTGATAACCAAACAATTCAATATCATTTTTGAAGTACAATAAATTGCCTATTAAGTACACTTGCACCATGTACTTTTAATGTAATGTTAACTGCAATCAAGGTAATTTGGTTCTGCTATTCGATGAATCACAGTGATAACATTAATCTGTAGTATAAATAAACAAAATATCTGACATTGTATTCTATTTTCCTGTGCTTTTAAATAGTTGAAAGTGCAATGGTATACACATAGGGGTGACAACTAAACCAAAAATCAGACATTGGAATTTGGTTGTGCTTTTAGATGGTTGCAACAAAAAAAATTGATAACACATCAGAAATTCAACACACTTTTGGCTGTCTTTTTGAGTGTGTGAACATAGGTTCTCTCATTGATCAACTTCAACCAAATATTACCCAATTATCCACGTTGAAATCATGTTGTGTTCCCAGTGTGATGGTCCAGGGTGGATCAGTGTTGCCGTAGCAACCAGACCGGGCTTCAGAAACAAAAACACTGGGACTGAGTTTGGGAAACCCTGCCCTATTCCACTATAGGTAATATGATGCAATTTGGGACGCACACTGTCTTAGACCGGTCACCCATCGCTTCTCAAAATGCCTGAGAAACATACAGGTACACACTCACGTGGCATTCCAGGTCATCTTTTTCAGAGGATAAGATCTCACAACACCTGGAGAAATGTTTTAACGACCCAGGAACCATATTACTAGACATTTTCAGACCGCTTGTTTTACTTTCATCCTGAAGAGAAGGGCAACACGGATCAGTCATGCAAACTGCCTCCGCCTGCCTGGCGCTGCTCAGCTAGTTTAAATGCATGCTTAGGAGTGCTTCATTATAAACAAATTAGACAAGCATCTTTCTTTCCAATGGGTGTTTGCCAATTAAATGCTATTTTCCAATGTTGTGGCTGTCTTTCCTGTCCTGTTTGCCAAAATGGGGTTTGTTTCTTTGCCGATATTTGCATACTATTGCCTCACACCTGTGCTGCCACTTGAATGCAACGTCACCCACACACACACCTACCTACCTACCTACCTACCTCCTCTATAAACACATTGTGGGTGTGTCAGCTCTGTGTTTAACTGTCTGAATAAGAACATGGCTGGCTGCTCTTCATGCCTCTGTAGCTCACTTTCTGTCTGTACATTGAATAGGAGAAATGTTCTCTATGCATGGATAAAGACATCTGAATAATCAGACGTTACATCTGGTGACTGAGTGACAGGCTTCCTGATCCTGGTGTCTGTCTATCACTGAATGGTTGCCAAGATCATCAGCCACAAATACAACTGCACTAAGAGCAGCAATAGGCATCAAAGCTAGGGGGAAGAAGGTCCACTTTAAGCATGTACTTTAGGCTCCATCTGTTTGCAGAGCAGAGCCAGGTCTGCTACTCTAGGTTGGATAGGTCCTTTGATCCCTAAGTAGTACCCTACAGTGTTGCATCACATTAGGCTTGTCCTCATTGGTGTGACCTGCCATGCTGCAGTGACAGTACTTACATTCCTGTTTGAAGGTGAAGTACTCTGTGAGGTGCCGGCACTCGTGGTTCCCTCGCAGGAGGAAGAGTGTGGTCGGGTGATTGATCTTGAGTGACCAGAGGTACAGCACACACTGCAGAGGGAAGGAAGGAAAGACAGCGAGAGAGAGGGACAAGGCATGTAATTCAATAACACAAAGCCCGCATAGATCCTGAATGCCCTAAATTAATTACAAATCACTATACAGTGGGGTTGGGTGGTATCCATGCAGTCATACCATTTCTGTACCATACCGGGGGTATACGGTATTACCAAACGGGGCGCTATTTCTTTGAAGCACAAAACAATTTAGGCAACAGGGATCTTGATCCAGGAGGGGATTGAATGTCTCTGATGTAACCAAGAAGTTAGCAAACCAAATACATAGCTGGAGCCCTGAGCTAGATATCATTTATTTGACACATCTTAAATTTCTATATAGCTATAATTAACTTAACACAGCCCCCATAGCAATGTTATTGAGTTTAGTGGATAAATCATATGGTTAAAGAGAAAATAGCCTTAATGAAAAAAGCATTAATAAACAATGGCATTATTTTTTATTTACTCTGCAACGCTTCCAACTTTGGACTTTTTTCACAACTGCCACCAGTTTGACACCAAAACAATTACAAGACATATTGACATAGCTAGTAAAATACACAAGTACGTAAGGGGTCGCGTTACACTTCAGAAATCTCAATTTTCAAAAAGCAGACCTCACCTGCGTTTTACATTGAAAATCAAGTGTTTACTTGCTTCAATAGAGTGATCAGGGGCGTGCAACTATAGTTTTCCTTCACAGAAAATACATTAGTGCAACATATATGGCTGAAAATCTATTCATTTTCATCAGATGACAACAGAAGTGGAATGCTATTTGGCTGGCAGCTACACAAGTAAATGAGCTTACAATGAAAAAGCAAGGTATTTTTTTGCAAAAATGATATTTCTAAAGTTGATCAAAGAAAGAATGTAGCCAGCTACATTTCAAACAGTTACACATGTAATGGAAGCTCAAAATGAGTGATACCGAACAGAAATTACAAAAAGGAGCATTTTAGATCCGCATTTCCAAAACGCAGCAAGATATTTCTTATGGGTTCTTTTTTTTCCTGTGTGAAAAACAGAATTCTGCATTAACGCAACCCCTGGTGTAAAATATAAAGGGTATTTCATGTTGAAACACTCCTATTAAACACCAATGATATTCACTAAGTTGATGGGTTATATTCAGAATAATGTTTTACAGCTTTTATTATATTGTAAAATCTTGTTTTATATATTTAACATGTGATAAGGCCACACAAAGGGCCAGAGATAGACACCTGTGATAATCCGAAGTACCCCAAAAGGCCACTAGATGGCATTTGATAAATTCCATAAATTCCTTGAAAGTTACCAAACTCTGGTAGTTTACTGGTAAACCTTGAAAGTAACTTCCCTTTGCAACCCTAGTTAAAACATATGATCCAGCCAAATAAGATGCAGCCAAAGCCACCTCTTCAACTAACCAGATGGCCTGTGTCTACAGTACACAGAGAAGAAAAAAAACAGCGCATTGAAACTGACCTCCTCCGAAAAGCAACAATAGACCATTTTTTCTCTCCCCATTTAGGGCACTCATTGGGGGAGAAACACCGCCCTCCAGATTCAATCAAAATTAATTTATCCCCAGACACTCTTTGATGCTGGACCCAAATAGAGTCTAGTACGCATTTAATGTGCAACGACAATATGAAAAGCTGGCAGCATTTACAATCCAAATGAGACTGCTTCCCCTTCCACCCCCAGACAGACAGACAAGGTAGCAGCACTGTCTCCACTTGGCTTGCCACTTTCAGTCTCTCTCTCAGCCCCCAGTCCTCCTCTTCAGAATAAACATACAGCCAGGAACACAACCAGAGCCCTACATTAAGTCCTGAGAACAGGGTGCCGAGGTAACCAAGGCCAGCAGGTGTGCATTCATATGATACACCAATAACAAACAATGGAAGCGAGAGGTGTGGGGAGGGAGCATTACGCTACCCTTGAATCCTAATTTCTAGGACGGACAAAGTGTTACAGAGCTGAGATGGTAACCTGAGTGTCAGTCTTTGTGCCATCATGCCAAACATGGCTTGACAATGAAAGCAAAGAGTTGGCAAGAGCACAAACCAATCTGGGACCAGGCTAGGGGACTGGCTGACCATGGGGAGATGTTCAGGCCAGGGAGGGAGCCAGGGTGAAGAGGGGGGCAGTAGTCGGTGAAAGGACCTCTAGTGTGAGTGAGGGGGTGGATGGTGGAGGCTGAAGGGACCAGGCGTTTAAATGAGGACAGCGCTCCTCCTGTGTTCTCACTCTCTTGCTCCCTCTTTCAGCCAGACTGTCTGTTGGAGCCTTGAGCTGAGCGGGGGAGGCAGACAAAGGCAGCAGAACAGCACATTGTGTGTCAGACATGAGTGGCTGCTACCTCCCTCGCCTCAACAGTCGACACACACTTCACCTCAGCTAGACGTGTGCTGCCTGAGGGGAGGGGAGGTCCATAGGTGAGAGCACTTTCCTGTATCAAAGAGGAAGAAAGGAGACCTAGAGGCAAGAATAAAATGGATTGCTCACACACGCTCAATTTAGACCCCCGAGCAAATCGCCAGCCTGAAATGGTAATGCTACCTACTTTCTGTGAGAGGATAAAGTCAATCTTTCCGTTACCAAGGTAACTCCATTGAGATCCCCTTTCCTTGTATAGCCTATCCTCCTTTATGTGTGATTCCAGAGTGGCTCTGTGTGCTTGGCCATCATAAGGAACTGGAATACACAGGTTTCTGAGCCCAGCTCCGTTGAATCAAATCAATCTAGGTGTACAGAGGAGGCATTGGCTGGGGGATGTGGGGGATAGGGCCTAAGTTCCTGGCAGCTTCCATTCAGAGTTCCATTGGGAGGATTATACTGAGGTGGATGGAGATGAATTCAGTGGGGTAGATAGATCTCACATTGTACATCCCAAATGGCACCCAATTGAAAAAAATGTACTTTTATTTAACTAGGCAAGTCCGTTAAGAACAAATTCTTATTTACAATGACGGCCTACACCGGCCAAACTCGGACGACCCTGGGCCAATTGTGCGCCGCCCTATGGGACTCCCAATCACGGCCGGTTGTGATACAGCCTGGATTCGAACCAGGTTGTCTGTAGTGACGCCTCTAGCACTGAGATGCAGTCTTAGACCACTGCGCCACTTTCCCCATGTAGTGCACAAATATTGACCAGAGCCCTATGAGCCCTGGTCAAAAGTAGCGTACTACATTAGGAAATAGCGTGACATTTTGGACGGTACCACCTATACATTAATTGAGCTGTGCGTTAGTCCCCTTTCGTCCACCCTTGGCCTTCGACCAATGGTAGATCTCATTACTGGCCTAGTTAACACACTGGTTTCATCTATGCAGCACAGCAAACACAGCTTCTCTCTACCAGTCCTTCTAGGAGAGCAAGGCACTGACAGTACCCTCCTCCTTACCCCTACACTAAGGCACAGTAGATCATCATTACTAACCTATATATGATGTGTAACAGAGAGCACATGGAGTCATTTCATTAGTATTTATTAACCAGGATAGTCCATTGAGTAACCCTTGCCACTGGTTTCCAGGTTGTAAAGTGAGAATCAAGTGAACAATAAACACTGTATGCTTGACTACACACTAGCTAAGTGTTTCTGACATTTTGGAAGTGGAATGAACCTTGATTTGTACAAGCACATCCCTCCATTGTGCTTCCAGAGGTGTCACCTGCCTGGGTTATGAGGGGGAGGACAACATTTCAGCCAGAATAGTTCAATGCCCCAGGAGTCACCTGTCCGGAAAGCTCCCTCAGTGTTTGACTCTACCTGTCATTCCCTATTCTCTTTCACCGACACCTTTTCATCTATGACATTTCACCCACCGCCTCCCATCAAAAGACCTCCACAGCCACAGACGGAGCTGATCAATGCTTGGCCCAGTTAGCCGACCAGGCCCTATGGCCCTGTTGGCTATTCCATTTAACCCACTTACAGCCCTAGTTCAAAACCCAGCCAGCCCAGCTCTGTAGCCAGTGGACCAATCCACTCTGCTGAGTGGATCCAGGTTTCCACTCTGTCTGGTACCAATTTAGGGCTAAAATCATCCACACGCTGCTCTTCTCATTACTGGCTGTAAAATTCATTATTTAAATGCTCTCCATCTACGCAAAAGTGAAAATGCTTCCATCCACTTTACATGACACTGGCTCCTAGACTGAAATGTTCACTTCTCACTCACATTTCAAACTAAATCATGCAGTAACCATGATGACCATTCAGAAAGCACAGGAAAGCAGCAGACAGAGAACCCATTTGAGATGTGCATGATGACAACAATGACTGTTAAAGAAATCTCTCTCGGCTGTGTTTAAGGCAGTATGGTCTGAAGAGGGCTTGGCAGGGCCATCTCTGTGTGTCTAGCAGACATTATACAGAGACAGATGGCTGAGTGAGAGGCTGGCATGAAGGCAGCAAAGGGCCTTAGACTTAGTTAGCATGAGACAGCCAGTCTCCTCGCACAGAAAGACAGACACATAATCATCCCTACTTGGAAGAAAACAACTTAGGCTACACCATAGAAATAGAACCCAGGCTGTTTCTGTGGTCTACACACGTTCACCCAGATTAATCGAGCTGAAGTAGGGGACACTGACCCCAATTCACATGCTCTGCCTTGTGGGAAGCCACAGACTTATGACCATAAACCGAGATGGCAGCTAAAATTAAGGTTTTGACTATGTGATGTAACAAAAGACTTAGCCAACTTGGCTCTAAGCAACTTCAGACATGACATAATGCTTAGTGAGAGCAGAGCGGTTGTCCGTCCCTCCCTGGGCCTGAGAGAGAGCATCTCGTGCATTACGCTCATCTCAATATCTGCAATACTGCTCGTGGCAACATTTCACTGAGTCAACCTTTTAATTAAACATGGCACACCAGTCCAGCAGGGCCAGACAACCATTACAATGTTAAATGCCTCCGCCACACTGCTCGCCTTCAAACTCAAGACAGGGAATTTCCTCCTGCTGCAGAATTTAAAATAGGGCCAATCGCTTTTGCCCTCATTTTGAGTGGTCTCTAATACTCACCAGGCAGTCTCCAACCCTGATCCCCCAATGACTCCCAGTATTTATTCACTCTTCCCCCTCCAACCAAATTTAGATTCTCCTTTTTCATTGGTAGACTTAAGGATAGAGGGAATTGGGGCAGTAGGGTAAACTCACTTCGATACTGAAGTAGCCTCGGTCTACGTAGTCTCCGAGGAAGAGATAACGTGTGTTGCTGGGCAAGCCACCAACTTCAAACAGCTTCATTAGGTCAAAGAACTGTCCGTGGACATCTCCACACACTGAGGACAAACAAACAACACTGTTATGGAAGGAAACAGAATAGGTTATTATCCTCTAATACAGGAGAGGCACGGTGCTATATGACAATAGTTTGACAGTAATTTGAGAGAGTAGCCTCATTCAGTCTATGAAGAAGTAATCTATTGATGTAAAAATGTGAATTACAGGGAATAAATGTAGGTCTATATTAAATCAATATGTTTTCCTCCATTATTTCTCTGTAATACAAAAACATATTGAATAACCCTGAAGGGAGTCAGAAGAAAAAGCCTCTAATAGAAAGATTAAAGTGTAATTCAGAGTCCGGTGTCCCATTGTGACATAGGTACATGGTTCTGAGACCACCATCCGAGGGGGAAGCACAGGTCAAACGCGCACCTCTCCACAATTCCCAACCAACGCTGCTCCACATACTCTTCCTCTATTCATCTGGATGTGTTAACATTTGGAAAATTGCCTGAGCCGTGCTGAGAATTTGAAAGGTATGAAAGTTAACGGTCCAATACTCTAACCTAGAACACTGCTGAGTGTACACGTACACGTTTTGGACTCTGATATGGGCTGAAGCTGGATCAGGACGGTAAGGACAGCTGTGTGAAACGGAGTTCAGAACTCTGGCCAATAAAATGGGTCTACTCCACTCCAATACACCTTTTGCTAACAGATGCATTAAACAGTGGTGTGGCACCATGGCATACTGCCCAGCCCAGTGCTGTGTTTACTCTGGGCCTGGTTGGGCACTATTCCATGGCACTAACTGTCTGTCTGTCTGTCTGTCTGTCTGTCTAAAAGAGAGAGGTGCATGCATCATCCTCACTCAGCATGTCTAGGCCAGAGGAAGTAGTCTAGCCTGGTGGAACCAACCTGATCCCTGTGTTCTCACCATTCTACTTCACTTGATACGTGCAGTAAAACAGAATGGTAAATGGAGGAATCAGACTGGTTCCACCAGGCTACGAGAAGGCACTAATATGTGTACTATTCAAATCCATAGCACGTATATGATGTAATCTAAATCCATAAGACCTGGGGTTTAAAACTAACTTGCTAAACCCGGATGTTGTTTTAGACAAATTCCAAAAGGTCAGGCTTCACAAGCTAAACACAACTAGACCTAATGACAGGCTAAACGTGACTATTTGCATAAGATCCGTTTGAAGTAAAGTTAGTGGAGGCCGGGTGACTGACAGCCATAGAAGCAGCAGGTAAGTTCCTCCTCAGATAAAGGGAGGGAATGTACTCAACTATCTTTTTGCGTAAAACATTGAAAGGGTGCTTCAAGTCAACAGCCAGGCACATACACAGTGTACAAAACATTAGGAACTTTCCATGCTCTTTCCATGACATAGACTGACCAGGTGAATCCAGATGAAATCTATGATCCCTTATTGATGTCACCTGTTAAATCGACTTCACTCAGTGTAGATGAAGGGGAGGAGACGGGTTAAAAAAATATTTTTAAGCCTTGAGACATGGATTGTGTATGTGTGCAATTCAGGTCGCGTCTACACTTGACACTAGCATCCGACTTCTGTTATCAGAATACGAAGATTGCATTGAAAAGACAGGTCTAGACGCACAAAAGTCACTTCGTGGTCTGATTGTGTTCAGATCTGGCTGACCATTTCAGGTGGTCAGGGAGGCATTGTGTAGGGGCCTCCCGAGTGGCGCAGTGGTCTAAGGCAGTGCTAGCTGTGCCACTAGAGATTCTGGTTCAAATCCAGGCTCTGTCGCATCCGGCCGCAACCGAGAGAGGCATGGGGCGGCGCACAATTGGCCCAGCGTCGTCCGGGTTAGGGGAAGGTTTGGCCGGCAGGGATGTGCTTGTCCCATTTGCACTCTTGCGACTCCTGTGGCGGGCCTGGCGAAATGCACGCTGACACGGTTGCCAGGTGTACGGTGTTTCCTCCGACACATTGGTGGGGCTGGCTTCTGGGTTAAGCGGGCATCGTGTCAAGAAGCATTGCGGCTTGGCTGGGTTGTGTTTTGGAGGACACACGGCTCTAAACCGTTGCCTCTCCTGATTCCGTACGGGAGTTGCAGCGATGAGACAAGAATAACTACCAATTGGATAGCACGAAAAAGTGGTAAAAGTACAAAAAAATAAAAAGGGAGGCATTGTGTGCGGATTTCTCCTCAGTCTGGATGCAATAAGGCTACCGAAAGCGCATCAGCACTCCTCCCACAAGACTCCAGAAGACTTGTGTTTTGGGACCGAGAGGCATTATAACGTTGGCGGAAATACGTTCTAAGTGTGTGAGGAATGTGTTTGCTGGCCTCAAATGCTAGCCAGGTAGCTAAAATAAAATTTTAAAAATAAAGTTATGCTAACCCGTTTTCAATCCCTTTAGCATTGATTGCTAGGTAGCTACAGAGGTTAGCTACTGCCATCAGTTGTGGTGTTTTCATATTTTGCCTATTCCACTGTTTGTAGAATGCCTATTGCACGGGAAAAGGGAATCCGGATACAATGTGGACACATTTAAATGTAGTTGTAGATGCATTACGAGTTTGGAATTCCATGTTCAGAACTATATGATCAGAATCTTAAGGCTTCATGAACAGTAAAGTCTAGACACGCCTCAGAGGATGAATGGGCAAGACAAAAGATTTAAGTGCCTTTGAACTGGGTATGGTAGTAGGTGCCAGACGCAAAGGTTTGAGTGTGTCAAGAACTGCAAAGCTGCTGGGTTTTTCACACGCAACAGTTTCCCCATGTGTATCAAGAACGGTCCACCCCCTAAAGGACATCCAGCCAACTTGACAACTGTGGGAAGCATTGGAGTCAACATGGGCCAGCATCCTTGTTGAACTCTTGACACCTTGTAGCCCATGCCCCAATGAATTGAGGCTGTTCTGAGGGCAAAAGGGGGTTAAACTCAATATTAGGAAGGTGTTCCTAATGTTTTATACACTCAGTGTACAGTAACAAAAAAGGTGACCAAGTTCCTTCTCTCCAACCTAATGTGCGTCTGTTTATGTCGAAGGTGTTGTGCAGTAGAAACATTTCTGTCTCAAACAGATCAATAAAGTACTCTACTTCTCTTACCTGTGATGGGTGCCTCTACCTCCAGCATGCATTTTTCCTGTCGCAGAATGTTGGCTCCGTCATTGATGATCCGGAGGGCCACTTCCTCCTCCAGCCGGCCCTCCTTCACCAGGTGGGTTCGGAGGGTCTCTGGGTTGGGCTTGCCATCCTCAAACAGCTCCTTCATAGACAGACGCTGCTGTGGAGGGTATGGCACAGCTAGACAGGGGAACAGAGGGCCAAACAGGTATTATGGATGAGTACACTACTTTAGTACACTACTTTTGACCAGGGCTTTGGTCATAAGTAGTGTACTAAATAGGCTAAAGAATGCTATTTGGGATGCGAACCTGGTCAAAAGTAGTGCACTATAGGGAATAGTGTGCCATTTGGGATGCAAACCTAGATGCAAGGGGTTACATTTATATTCAATACCTAAATGAGTGCAGCAATCTACAATGCATTATGTCCACCATTAGTGTACTACAGATTGTTCATTTGTGCTGGCAAACCACATACAATCTAGGCTTTAAGTTAGCCTAGAGAAATAGAATGAGAACCCAGATCTTAGGCAATGAAACAATATTAAGCCATCCAGTAATAATTTGAAACAAACTGATGGGAAGTGTTTCCCCATCTGCCTACAGTGTCCACCCAGTCATTAATATACTAGTGAAGCAGACGGCAGCATCCCTGGTAGGCTAGTCAATCACTGTATGAAATGTCAATCCCACTGAGGTGTTATCAGGAGAGGTAGACATTTAGAGAGAGAGTGATGAAGTTATGGTCACAAGAGGACTCTTATTGATGTAGAGGCTACGCTATAATAATGCAGCCATGCAAGGTCTCAGACGCCGAGCACCAATCCATCCCGGCTCACCTCACATGAACCGCCTAGCCTGGTCACTAATCTGTTCTACAGTCTCACAATCCCTTACAGAGTGCAAAAGGTTTCCATGGCATAAGAAACTTGATAATGTTTTAGCTACTGGACTCTGTTGTCAAATGAAAAATAAATGTTCCTCTTTTTGTTCAGAAACTAGGCTAAATTGTGTAGCAAGTAGCTATGCAGGCAAGCAATTAGAAAATATGACAATTGTTGTTTTTAGTTGTAGGTTATAATATAGACTTGGTGTGGAATGGATGTGTTGGCAGTTGGATTACATGGGGCAACAACCTCCAATCGTTAAACAGGAAAGGACTGTTCCAATGCAAATCAGCAGACAGACCGATAGGATGAGGCATTTACTATCGGAATAATGAAGCAGGCCATATCCAGTTTGGCAGGTAGGGCCTAGCATTCCCTCTGTCCTGGTTTGAAAGATTAGGTAAATTGACCTATAACCTTTCACAGAGCCACACAGTAAGTGTCTTCTACTACAAGAACACTTGTCTTTGTTTTCTAAAGAAGCCCAGCAATGACAAACTAATCAAACTGTCATTAAAAAAACATCCATATCATGGTCACTTCAGATCACAGGTGTCAAACTCATTCCACGGTGGGCCAAGAGTCTGCGGGCTTTCGCTCCTCTCTTGTACTTGATTGATGAATATAAGGCACTACTTAGTAAAGAACATCCCTCATCTGGTTGTCTAGAGCTTAATTGAAAGGAAGAACCCAAAACCCCCAGACAATAGGACCTCAATGGAAAGAGTTCGATGCCTGAGAAGAAGGTACTCAGTCTCCACCATGGCTCTGCTTATAACACTGTATAGATCATCAAGGACGATCATGAAAGCGACATAAACCAAAGGCTGGAATATGAGTGAGCTCTAATTAGCTTTTGTGTGGGTGTGTTTAATCAGCGCGATGGCACCTGACTCTGCAGAGGAACAGAGGTAGCCTAATGCATTATAACCTACTACCATTCATCTCAGGTTACCAGGAGGTTGACGCTGGTCTGGAGAGATGAGAGGGGAGGTTGACTTGTGTAATGTGTCAGCAGCAGAATCAATTGATAACATTATCTGTCTGAGACAAACACTTTGTCATGCTGAAACAAATGTCCATGCTTCTTTTCTTCACTAGCATCATTGAGTAGGGATGTTAACGTTAACAGTTAAATCGGTTAGCTGCCGGAAATACATTTGACAGGTCATGCTTATCAGTCTAAAGGTTCATTTGCATAATTTAGAGGAATTAAATTGACACATGCATTTTTAGGTAGCCGCTATGTATCTTATTTAAATCACATGCGCACAGCATATAAAGTGTGTGAGGAGCAGAATATTACCTGTCGGACAGCGCAAAAGCTTCAGCTCCTGGAGTGAAGTGTTCTTATAAGCCAAATCATTGTGCAACAATTCTAAATGTAATCGAGAGTTTATGGCCACGATTAAAAAGAGGATTCCAGCTTTCTATGACAACATTTTTATTTCTCAACAACTAATTGAAAGGTGTCATCCATTAGAGTGCATAGGCAAAACGATAGGACTATAAGTGTGTCAGCACCTTGTAATCTAAACTGGAGGCAGTATGCAATTTGAAAACACATAGCCTCCTTAATTGTTTGAAACCTGAATGTCTTAGTTCATATTATGAGGCATGTCTTACCTTGCTTCAAAGTAGCCTAGCCAAAATCCAACCATAAAAAACAACCTTAATATCAAGCCCTGGAGGGAATTATTTTAAAGACAAAGTATTCGGTTGCAATTGTAATATTGTATAGGCTACCAAGGGTGGCCAACCATCCTCCAGGAGAGCCATAAAGGGACATTGTTGACCTCCCGGGTGGCGCAGTGGTCTAGGGCACTGCATCGCAGTGCTAGCTGCGCCACCAGAGTCTCTGGGTTCGCGCCCAGGCTCTGTCGCAGCCGGCCGCAACCGGGAGGTCCGTGGGGCGACGCACAATTGGCATAGCGTCGTCCGGGTTAGGGAGGGTTTGGCCGGTAGGGATATCCTTGTCTCAGTATGTAAAATGTAATAAAATGTATGTAATAAAATGTATGCACTCTACTGTAAGTCGCTCTGGATAAGAGCGTCTGCTAAATGACTAAAATGTAAATGTAAATGTTGTAATTCGGGACAGGTTTGAATATGAAAGACAATAGGCAGAGTGTAGTCTACATTCTTTTCTGATTCTCTATGGTAAAAAAACTATTTTGTAAAGTGGTTCCCCCCTTTTTTTCTTACCTTTAACTAGTTAAAAAAAAGGTTAAATAAATAAAGGCTAAAAAAAATACAATAAATAAAACAAATGTTCCTTGCATCGTACAATCAGAATTGCTAAAGGTCTGAATTTGGGATATTTTACTTAAAATCACCAAAAAAGTTAGCTTATTTTTTATTTAACTAGGCAAGTCAGTTAAGAACAAATTCTTATTTACAACGACGGCCTAAGAACTGTGGGTTAACTGCCTTGTTCAGGGGCAGAACGACAGATTTTTACCTTGTCAGCTCGGGGATTCGATCTAGCAAGCTTTTGGTTACTGGCCCAACGCTCTAATCACAAGGCTACCTGCCACCGCAAAAGTGAACCATTTTTTATCGGATACACATAAGGCAATTCTAGGTCTTGTGGCATATTTTGGTTAAAATATCCCCAATTCAATGGAATTGCAACCCTCTGCATGCACAGTGCACTTACTTCACATGTGCAGATGATTCTCAAGACCTTGTACACTAATGAGCTGCTATTGAGCCCATACTACTACAGTCTGAGCCAAGGACTACATGCTTTCTGGTAAGTTTTGATTACAATACTGGGTGGGATGAAAATATTTTATGACATACACGATTTTTTGTTAACTAGTAAACAGTAGCCTACAGCAAAGTGTGTTTAAATCAATTCTAACTTGTTAACCATTTCTGCTAGTTAGTGTTTGCTACCATACGGATTTAAACTTGCTTGAGCCTGCTAACTGAGTGTTAATTCACCTGTTTCCATACATGTTTCATTTTAAAACATGCATCTTACAAAGGAGTTGTTCAATCTAGTCACTTGAAACAATGCCACTTAATATAATGTATATACTGTACTCTATATCATCTACTGCATCTTGCCATCTTTATGTAATACACGTATCACTAGCCACTTTAAAACTATGCCACTTTTATGTTTACATACCCTACATTACTCATCTCATATGTATATACTGTACTCGATACCATCTACTGCATCTTGCCTATGCCGTTCTGTACCATCACTTATTCATATATCTTTATGTACATATTCTTTATCCCTTTACACTTGTGTGTATAAGGTAGTAGTTGTGGAATTGTTAGGTTAGATTACTCGTTGGTTATTACTGCATTGTCAGAACTAGAAGCACAAGCATTTCTCTACACTCGCATTAACATCTGCTAACCATGTGTATGTGACAAATAAAATTTGATTTGATCTAACTGCTTAACAATTTATCTATACATGGAATTGTATTTGGAATTTTTTTTACTAATCTTTACAGGAAAATGCCACGGGTACTATCTGATGTGTGGAGACATTTTACTGCAGCTAATGTAGAAGGAAAAGCGGTTTACATTTGCAAATACTGTGCCAAATCATATGTGAAGAATGCAACAAAGATGCAGAATCATCTGGCCAAGTGCATAAAGTTCCCTCAGTGCTCACAACAAGCAACCTGACAAAAGTCCCTCTACTTCTATTCGAGGTGAAAATGATGAATCAGACACCTTATCAACAGCAACAGCCTATGGTCCTCCTGGAATCAGAAGTTTTTTTGAGTCAATGGAGGAACGTAGTCAGAGAAATGCTGATGAATGTCTTGCTCGAGCTGTGTATGCAACTGGTTCACCTCTGATGCTTACAGGCAATGTGTATTGGAAGAGATTTCTGAATGTTCTTCGCCCAAAATACACCCCTCCAACCAGACATGCTTTATCTACTCATTTTCTGGATGCAGAGTTCAAGTGAAGGTCAAGGAAATCATAGAGAAAGCAGACTGTATTGCAATCATCTCTGATGGGTGGTTGAATGATCGTGGAATAATTAACTACATCATCTCCACCCCTCAACCAGTATTCTACAAGAGCACAGACACAAGGGACAACAGACACACCGGTCTCTACATTGCAGATGAGCTGAAGGCAGTCATCAATGACCTTGGACCACAGAAGGTATTTGCACTGGTGAAAGACAAAGCTGCGAACATGAAGGCTGCTTGGTCTAAAGTGGAGGAGTCCTACCCTCACATCACACCCATTGGCTGTGCTGCTCATGCATTGAATCTGCTCAAGGACATCAAGGCACTGAAAACAATGGATACACTTACAAGAGAGCCAAGGAAATGGTTAGGTATGTGAAGGGTCATCAAGTTATAGCAGCAATCTACCTCACCAAGCAAAGTGAGAAGAATAAGAGCACCACATTAAGAGCACCACCCAGCAACACACGTTGGGGTGGTGTTGTCATCATGTTTGACAGTCTCCTGGAGGGGAAGGAGTCTCTCCAAGACATGGCCATATCACAGTCTGCCGATATGGACAGCCCCATCAAGAGGGTCCTCCTGGATGATGTATTTTGGGAGAGAGTGGTAAGCAGCCTGAAACTCCTAAAACCTATTGTAGCAGCCATTGCACAGATTGAGGGAGACAATACCATACTGTCTGATGTTCAGACTCTGCTTGCAGATGTAAGAGAAGAAATCTGTACTGCCCTGCCCACGTCACTGTTGCTCCAAGCAGAGGAAACTGCAGTTCTGAAATACTGCAAAAGGTGTGAAGACTTCTGCCTGAAGCCCATACACACCGCAGCGTACCTGTTGGACCCCAAGTATGCTGGCAAAAGCATCCTGTCTGGTGCAGAGATCAACAAGGAATATGGTGTCATCACTACCGTGTCTCGCCACCTTGGTCTGGATGAGGGAAAGGTTCTTGGCAGTCTGGCGAAGTACACTTCCAAGCAAGGGCTTTGGGATGGAGATGCAATATGGCAGTCGGGCCAACATGAGATCATCAGCCACCTGGTGGAAGGGACTTTGTGGATCTGAGGCTCTTTCCCCTGTTGCCTCCAACATCCTCCAAATCCCACCAACATCAGCCACCTCAGAGCGCAACTGGTCCTTGTTTGGGAACACAGACACACACACCAAAGCACGCAACAGCCTGACCAATACAAGGGTTGAGAAATTGGTTGCCATCCGGGCAAATTTGAGCCTGACAACGAGCCATCCTCAACAAGGTTGGAAAGTGACAGTGAAGATGAAGCCTCAGAGTCTGATGATCAAGAGGTGGACATCGAGGAGGTCCAGGGAGAAGACATGGAAGCCTGAGAGGAAGACAACCAAAGCTTTAGTTTCTACACTATCATTTTACAGATGTATGTTGAAAACGTTTTTGGGAGATGTGATGGATCATTCAATATTCCCTTTTGTTGTTCAGTCAATCATCCCATGTGAAGAGTCAACTCATTTAATTAAAGTTCAATTCATAACTAAATTGTATTTGTTTTCTTCCATTGGAAGGATTTAATCATTTGCAATTATGTCTACTTATGATAAGGTAAAACATAAATTTTTCTGTCTCCATATGATATGGTAAATACACTGCTCAAAAAAATAAAGGGCACACTAAAATTACACATCCTAGATCTGAATGAATTAAATATTCTTATTAAATACTTTTTTCTTTACATAGTTGAATGTGCTGACAACAAAATCACACAAAAATTATCAATGGAAATCAAATTTATCAACCCATGGAGGTCTGGATTTGGAGTCACACTCAAAATTAAAGTGGAAAACCACACTACAGGCTGATCCAACTTTGATGTAATGTCCTTAAAACAAGTCAAAATGAGGCTCAGTAGTGTGTGTGGCCTCCACGTGCCTGTATGACCTCCCTACAACGCCTGGGCATGCTCCTGATGAGGTGGCGGATGGTCTCCTGAGGGATCTCCTCCCAGACCTGGACTAAAGCATCCGCCAACTCCTGGACAGTCTGTGGTGCAACGTGGCGTTGGTGGATGGAGCGAGACATGATGTCCCAGATGTGCTCAAATGGATTCAGGTCTGGGGAACGGGCGGGCCAGTCCATAGCATCAATGCCTTCCTCTTGCAGGAACTGCTGACACACTCCAGCCACATGAGGTCTAGCATTGTCTTGCATTAGGAGGAACCCAGGGCCAACCGCACCAGCATATGGTCTCACAAGGGGTCCGAGGATCTCATCTCGGTACCTAATGGCAGTCAGGCTACCTCTGGCGAGCACATGGAGGGCTGTGCGGCCCCCCAAAGAAATGCCACCCCACACCATGACTGACCCACCGCCAAACCGGTCATGCTGGAGGATGTTGCAGGCAGCAGAACGTTCTCCACGGCGTCTCCAGACTCTGTCACGTCTGTCACATGTGCTCAGTGTGAACCTGCTTTCATCTGTGAAGAGCACAGGGCGCCAGTGGCGAATTTGCCAATCTTGGTGTTCTCTGGCAAATGCCAAACGTCCTGCACGGTGTTGGGCTGTAAGCACAACCCCCACCTGTGGACGTCGGATCCTCATACCACCCTCATGGAGTCTGTTTCTGACCGTTTGAGCAGACACATGCACATTTGTGGCCTGCTGGAGGTCATTTTGCAGGGCTCTGGCAGTGCTCCTCCTGCTCCTCCTTGCACAAAGGCGGAGGTAGCGGTCCTGCTGCTGGGTTGTTGCCCTCCTACGGCCTCTTCCTAAGTGGACAGTTGGATTTCACAGAAGTGTGATTGACTTGGAGTTACATTGTGTTGTTTAAGTGTTCCCTTTATTTTTTTGAGCAGTGTATATCCAATGCAAAAAACATCTACATTTAAATGGTATTAATATTAATTTGCATATATTTCTGTTAATTCCCATATATTCCACACAGAAAGTTTCCACCTCGGAATATTCCCCAAAATGTGCAACCCTACGTAAAATATAAAAATTGTGTTAAACTTTTTTATTTTGTACAAGTGACTTCGGCTTTTGGAACAACAAAAAAATATGTCCTACTTGTCCAAAGGACCAAAACATTTTTGGTGTCAATCCCTGCTTTCATATCAACATTATTTGTCCAGAAGCCAAAGGCACAATCATAGTCATAATAACAACGCATTGTAGTTGCTCCATCTTTAGATCCCCCCCGCATTATAAGTTTCAACCTGAGATTTTCATCAGTCACACAAGGAACCGCTTGCATCAGGTGCCCTTTTAAGAATGTTTTACATTGGCTGCTTCATTACAGGAGTTGCATATTCATGGCTGTGAGACAAAAGGCTTGCTATTGTTGCATGTTTCAATTAAGCTCTTAATGAAAAACTTGTGTTCAGTGTATGATGCTCTGTTGGTCACATCATTTTACTGTTTGGAACTAATTTTACAGTTTGCTAACCGGTTAATGAGAGTTGGTTAGTCGGCAGCAAAATTGACCGAAATGTGCATCCTTATTTTGGAGCAACCATCAGTCAAACGCAAGTCCAACCTATTCACGCACTACTTTTGACCAGAACCTTATGATACTATGCAGCCTTGTTTTGGTGTGCAGCACAGAACAGGTGTGGCACAGGCTGAATATGTGATGGGCTGGCATAGGATCGGACAGCCAGTCTGCAGTAGGATTGCTACAGCAGCACACACAGTGAACTCAAAAACTCACCCTATGATCAGTACAAGCTGTCATGCTCACAAGTGTGGTATAAATAAACGTAAGCGCTCCTGGGCCTACGAGGCAGGCCGCGAAAGGAACTGTAAGCCGGGTACGAGCGTTAAGAAGAGATTAGGGAAAAGCCTCTATTAGCCTATTATTACAGGGTCAGAGTCTGTGTATTTGGTAGCCTAGCAAGCTAGCCCCACTGGAGGCAAGATCCTGGCCCCAAGGATCCAAGAAAATATGGATGGAGACTCAGTGAGGGGCAAAGGCAGGCAGTGGCGACCATATGTCAAGGGCTAGGCCTATTGGCCAGGTATAGGGATCAACGCCACCATCTCAGTGACACTAACTGGAGCAAGGCAGTTGGATCACACAGTCATGTATTCTAGGGTCACCTGCGCATGATCTCAGTCTGCAGTAGTGGTGAGAGTCAAACTGCTACTGGTCAGGAGGACCAGGAGTTTGGGAACAAAATTATAGGTTAGGATAGGCATACACTAGGCTTGGGCAATATACAGTTTATACCAGGATATAATTGTCAATACCGTTAAATTACACATTGCAGGAGCTGCGTGGTACGCCACTGCTTATAACTATAAGAATTCTAAGATGTCAAATGATATCCAGGTCAGGGTTCCAGCTATGCATTTGGTTTGCTAACTAAGTGGTTAGATGTCAAGAACAAGCTTCTTGGTTACAGCAGAGACAATCAATCTCCTCCTGGATCAAGATCCCTGTTGCCCAAATTGTTATGCGAGTAAAAAAATAAATACATATTTTGTATTTGGGGGGAAGGGGGGTATAGCGCCCTACTGTGCACTTCCGGTAAAACCATATACCCCGGTATGGTACAGAAACTGTATGACAGTACGAAAATCTGGACACCACCAAACCCTAACATTACACCGTAAATTCATCTTTCCTTCAGATTAATTTACTAATTAGCATGGTTGTTCAATAGCCTCTGCTTCATAACAAATGAGTCTTGAATCTAATGAAGTAGGCCTACATCTTACCCAAACAAACAATATGTATTTAATTCTCAGTGTTTCCCCTAGGATTTTTTCCTATTATTTTTTTTCAGCCGCAGCGGCAGTTGGGGGGGGGGGGGTGGGGGATCTTCCTGTGGAATATCAATACATCTACAAGAGCAACAAAAAATTATTGTGGCAGCGCTGCTAAATGCATATAGTGAAAACACTGAATTCTGATAAACTTGTTTCAGATTTGGTCTGTCTATTATAGTCGGTCTGTCTATTATATAATCAAATACTCACAAAAGGGGGTAATGGCACACTGACTGATTAGGCTACAGAATCTGGGCAGTGGATGTGGCCCAGGGTGCTGTGGAAAGGTCCCTCCCATCCAAATTGCCCTAATCACTGAATGACTTTACTTTACCCAATTAATTAATTACACAGAGTTGTGGTCAGTGACATCACATACTCTGCACTGCACCCAACTGGGCAGCTCCCGTTCAGACAGGAACACCTGCCAAGGCTACACAGTTTTTAATTACCCATACCAAATTATTGATTTGAGGCTCCCCATAAATCACACAAATGAAGTGGAGTGCGAAATATGAACTCACCAATAAAGAAAGAATTATGAATACCTCCTCTTTCCCATCTGGGCTACAATTGTGGTACAAGTAGAGCACTTGCACAACATTCCATCTCTTCAATAATGTAGGCTATCCAAAGTGTCAGTTTCAGTAACTTTTTAGTCATATCTAGCAGTGAGTGAGATCAATCGTGTGGATAGTACCACTAACAGAGGAGTAGCAGTATCATCCTACTCACCAAGTCTCTCCTGAGCCATGGTACAGTTAAACTGCCAGGTTGGGACCCCCACTGCTTCTGGCTGGCTGTACAAACAACAAACCAATTTTTCTTCCACTCTTCCTCCCTCCCGCTACTCTCTCACACCCTGTGGTAGCTAGACCATGTTGTACACGTCACTGGGGAGATTCTTTCCGCAATTAACTCACCCTCTCATTACTGGCAGACATGCATACAAATTGCAATCCCCTGCCAGGGCATTCTCTTGCTGCAGGCCCAGCACTCTCCCCGAAAGGGTTGGTAGCGCTGGGTTGATAGAGGGGGTCTCCCCGGGAGCTGGCTCGGGTTCGGCTGAAGAGACCGGTTCAGGCCAGGCTGCGCTGTGCTAACGAGGTTCTGCCTGCCCAGGGAGCCACAACAGCAGAGTGCAGGAATCCCCCTTGCCAGCCTAATCACAGCAATAGCAAACCTCTCACGGCACGCTCTCCCTCAGTCGCGCTTGTGTGACACACTGCACACAGTCACTCAATTCCTCATGATGAGAAATTACAGGCCTATCTAGACCTAGAGTGCCCCACTGAAACCTGCCTAATGATGTCACCCTGCATCACGTTCCTTGACCACAGACTGAGTCAGCAGACATGGGAGAAGGTGTCTGTCTGCGACCCAAAGTGGGCCCTGAATGTGAGAGGTGGGTCACGAGTTATGAGAATACATTTATAATCACACACCATTTATTATTAATTTGGGTCGTTGGAAGACAATTTAGGTCATAGGACGACAGTCAATTTCACATTTTGGGTCTCGATCTGAAAAAGTTTAAATAACCCTGATTTAGAGCCAATGTCAAAGGGGCCCCCTGAGTCCTGTTCACAGCCAAGCTTCATGGCAGGGCTGCTATAAACCCGGTCCTAAAAAATACCACCACAAGTGTAAACCCATCACAGAGAAATTGGTGACTGTCACAAAAACAAGCATTTTGTTTTTGGGATTAGGCCGTCTACACCCCTGGTTATACACACTAGAAAACACATTTGAGTAGCTAGTTAGCTAGACAACAATTTATAACAAACTCACTTTTTTGATTGCGAGTAACATTAATTGTCTCTCTGTCCATTCTGTATATGTCGTGCCTGTTGACTACCTAGCTATAGGTGTTGAGTGAGCCATGCTAAATATATATAGCTAGTTACAAACTGTGTGTCCTAACGAAATGTATGTATGACAGAACTAGCTAGTTAAGCTACCCAACTACTGCAGCCAAGCAGATACAATTTGTTCGTTCAATATAGTTTACTAGCTTGCGAGCATGCTGTTCTTGCAGTTTCTTGTGGTGTAACGTTAGCTACCTAAGGTTAGCTAGCCAACTGTCTAACCCATGGACTGTTAAATTGAAGTCTAACTGGCTAGCTCCTGCAAAGTCAACTCACCTTTTACGAGCCGCTCAGTTGTAGATTGTTTTTCTCCGGCTTTCTCCTTGTCTTTGTCTTTTCCAGACATGATTGTTTCGCCTTGCCTCAAAACTCAGGACCAAGCTCGATGACCAAGCTAGCTAGCTTCTAGCACTAGCTAGCTGCTTACACTGTTTTGACGTTATGTTGAGACTGAAGAGAGACTGGCTTTATTTCCGACAAGACTGATTTGATTAGCTACAGTAGTTAGCTAGCTATGCTCGATTGCTAACGAGCTAGCTAGTCCGTGTCAAAATTTCACAAACTGAAGTGGACCATCAACACCGGGACTGCTTGTTCCGCGTATCAAAAGTCTTTAATATTTTGTGGAAAATACGATTTTCCACTTTAAGAGTTTAAGAGCAAACTAGCTAACTAACTGTTAGCTGGCTAACTAACGTTTACGTTAGATGTCTATCAAATTGACAAATGACTAGCTATCAAGCCATTTGAATGCTAACGTTATTCAGACATCTCATCAAATGGCTTGGATTACTTAGATTAGCTACTCATTCATAAAATCTATCGCTTTCAAACCTGAGTTTCCTCGTGGTTATCGAGCCCTGTTCCAGGTATAACTAGCGTTCTGACCATAACCTAAAGGATTCAACTCTAGCTAATCTGACAGCCCACACAGACAGGGCGCGTTCGAGCAGACCAGTTTTGTCAAATCGGTGCGCCTTCTTCTTTAAATTTGTGTTGGCTGATCGCAATCGAGAAGTGCATACATCGCCACCTAATGTACTGGCGTGTGAAGCCGGTCACGACCTCCCTATTATTTAATTGAATTTGTCTAGCTGTGTTTCTACCTACTGTTCGGGAGTATGAATTCATTACACTTTGTGACACAAAAAGGGAAGGGGAAAAGGACGGACAACAGGGGAGAAAATTGCCCTACCAACTAACCCTACACCCATTAAAACCTCACCACTATGCCACTACTTGGCCCTATCTGATCCTAAACCAGGCTGGCATCCTGGGAGCAGTGGTGTAAAAAGTACCAAATTGTCATACATGAGTATCAGATACCTTAATAGAAAATTATTCAAGTAAACATCACACAGTAAAAGTCTACTTAAGTCTAAAAGTATTTGGCTTTAAATATACTTAAATATCAAAAGTAAATGTAATTGCTAAAATATACTTGAGTATCAAAAGTATGAAGCATTTCACATTCCTTATATTAAGCAAACCAGATGGCAAAATGTTCATGTTTTTGTAAAATTAACAGATAGCCAGGGGCACACTCCAACGCTCAGACATAATTTACAAATTAAGCATTTGTGTTTAGTGAGTCCGCCAGACCAGGGATGTTCTCTTAATAAGTGTGTGAATTGGACCATTTTCATGTCTTGCTAAGCATTCAAAATGTAACGAGTACTTTTGGGTGTCAGGGAAAATGTATGGAGTAAAAAGTACATTTTCTTTAGGAATGTAGTGAAGTAAAAGTTGTCAAAAATATAGTCAAATACAGATACCCCAAAAAGAGAACTTAAGTAGTACTTCAAAGTATTTTGACTTAAGTACTTTACACCACTGTAAACGAGTATATTTTCATTACGAAAAATAACATTATTAACCGGTTCTCAAGATTTTAAAATAACAGTTCTGTTCCAGAACACTAGAGATGACTTTCGTTGCTGGTTCTGTTGCCATTCCTCCAAAAATGTGGTTTTCTGTTCTGTACCCTGACCCGGTCATGATGTAGCTATGATAACACAATGCATACATCTGCACGTCACTTGGGGTGCATTCAAAATACACAATGTTTTGGCTGTATCAGAAAGGGTTTAACACTGGAGAGAATTTGCCAAAGCTAAATTAGTTTAATCATAAATGAGAAGTCTACAATGAATTCAAAGCAGTGTAGGTAGTTCCTAAGTCGAGTGTCCGGTTTCATTGACATTGATTGTTGTTAATAACATTTTTTTGTATTGAATGCACACCTATTGGACACACCTACCAGGCAGCCAATCTGTCATATCATTATCCATACACTTCAGATTTCTGTTTAGATTAGGAAAAGTCTGAATATGTTCATTTTTAGACCATAGCTAAATATTGTCCCAGAGACATCATATACACACACGGGGAGAATCTTAATTACATACCCTGTGCTTCCTTGTCTCATTCTCAAAACCCATTGGCTTTCTCATCCAGAGGTCCCGCCTCTCTGACCTCCTCCAATGGGTTTTGAGAACGAATCGAGAGAGGACGTGAGAGGATTCAATTGAGACTCTCCCCTGTGGTCCAAGGAACATCATACAGTAATTATACTTCATGGCAATGTCAGTACATTAACACTAGATGGCAGTCTTGTTTCAATATACCCTGCAGCTTGATTTTACCATCAAGGCTGGCTCTTGTGTTGTAATTAGGATTCATAAAAAAAATAAAAAAAACCTTCCTCTAACTCTAATGTTCATTATAACATTTAACATAAGATGTGACAATGTATACATCTTCACAGCAAAATATATTAACAGTGAGACAGTAGGTAAGCGTGGTTGTGTTCCTAATGGTACCCTATTTCCTACATAGTGCACTACTTTTGACCAGAGCCTTATGGGCCCTGGTCAAATTTAGAGCCCTATAAAAGGAATAGGACTGTGAGGCCTAGGCCGTAGAGGGAGATCAACTCCATTGAAAGTTCATTCCAAGCTCAGATGTCATTGTTAATCTCACATTTTAGAATATAACCTTTCTAAGTATTCTAAATTAAGTTGAAATGGGCAACTGTACCAGCTCTACTCCCGAACAACCTACATTAAACTTACAGATCAAGCTTTGTGATTTGGTGTGATGCAACTCAAGAGACAACAAATACAACAACAAAAAAACACACTTGATTGATTCACCATCCTTAAAAATAGTTTTATAATTCCACCAACCACCTCTACAATCTTAAAAGCTAAAAGACCTACAACATTACATTGAATAACATAGCAAACAATGTATGAAAATGAGTACTACAAATGTCTATTTTAAAGCAGCCCAAACAGCTGAACTATGCCAGTTATAGACAAACAGCTAACTACAGCAGAGAAAAACTCTGAAATTAATCATTGATTAACAGTTTGTTAGAAATGCAAGTTCGTCAAACAAAATGGGTATATAATAAATCCCAAGCAAACGTATTGCTCCGATTGTGGCCCATTTATCAAAAATATGCATTTGTTCGATATCAGACACATTTAAAAACTCTAGGAGTCCTATTGTGTTGGTGAAACATAGATATGCATAACAGAACTAGTGGTCACCCACCTCAGGGCAGGCAAACCACCTTCTATTGATGGTATAAAGAAGCGGTACAAGTACCACACAAGCATTAGGCACAGTCCCTGAAGACATACCTCTCAAGCACAAATTCAGAAGCAAACTGAAGCGGTGGCACCAGCCCCATAGCACCAGTTAGGAGAGTTGAATCCTGACAGGCAGACAGACTCAAGCCTTTCCTGCCCCCAGGCATGCATAACCATCACATTAGTTGGATAACTGAACTGGGGAACTGAACTGGGCCACAGCCAAGGGGAAGTAAAACATTGATGGTATGGTTAGCAAAGGGCTAGGAACATACTATACATGTATGTTCTTAGGCTAGGGGGATCCAGAGCAGCAGAGCAGTCAAGCATGGTCAGTGTTCACAGATCAAGTCTAGAACAGTATGATTCTCCATAATCAGTCCAGTGTAGGCACTAAGTGGCTCTTTAACAGCGCACAACTGCAGCATGTAGGACAAGGTAACCAACCACCGTTTTAGGATATGTGACTCCTTCAGGATAAGTATTTGTAATAAAAATGGTGCAAGAGACATTTTAGATGGGTACAGAATTATGTTTGATCCAGACTCCATTTCCTGAATATGGTGTCTGGTGTGAAGAAACAATAGGTTACATGCGTTAAAATGTGCACACCTCAAACTACTGCCATTTGGGTATAAACCTAACAAATGGATATGCAGGAAGGTATGAAAATAGTACTTTTACACAACGGTTACTTTATAAACAACTTCAGAGACATTAAGATGACATGGAATCTTTGGTGTTCAGTCAATATGATCCGAATGAAATCTTTAGAGCCCAACACAAACATTGTCTACATACAGAGGGTGCTACTGCTCACAACTGTGGATGACTGGCTCAGTTATATGCTTGATTTTACATGGAGTATATGGTTATATCACAGTTTAAGATATATAGACTAAATCTTGTTTCAACAGCAATGACTTAAAACATCAAGAATGATAAGCTTTAGAACATGTACCCAAGTAAAATCAAGATAAAAAGGTAATTCAATGATGAAAGGAGTGATGAAGGATAAGACAAAAAAAAGGTAAAAGGAAAACAAATGTCTCAACTGTCGAGCATAAAATATGCTTATTAGATAAAGGACTAAAATATAGTTAAGGAAAATGTATTATATGGCCATGGACAGATCCTTCATTAGGCCAGAGCAAGAGACCCAGGGTTCAGTGTGTTTGTGACAAGAGCCCCACCCACCCTTATCAGTGCATGTTTGCACATATCTGCCCTGAGCGACAGAGACCAACTGTCCTCCGTATTGGATTGAGCATGCAATCCATACAATCCTTTGACAAATCCCTGTGCTGGAGAAGAGATGCACCCACCTCACATTTTCTGTAAAATGTCTGTCCACTCCTTTCTGGCAAAAATAAGCATCCAGCATCCTGTAAGACATTAGTACTCTAAATATATATTAATTAATTTAAGAAGAAGTCTCAACATTTCTAAGTACCCTATGGAAATAAGTCAGTAAGTCAGAATATAATGTATACAGGTTTGTGCAGATATACCTGGGAAATAAGTTTTAAAAACAGCACAGTAAGGTCTCGGTTCGTTTTGCATATGGTTCGCCATTATCTTCCGTGAACAGTCTCTGGTAACGCAACATAAAAACAACCAATTCAAATGACACAGTAGATCAGATGAGAAACAGCGATGAACGGCTATAGTCCCCCTTCCCTTTAGATACCTCAGACGAGGCACCATCAAGAGAAAAGGGAGGACTGAGGACATAACTGAGGGGCATGGACTTTGACTGGGACAAAGTGGCGAAAACCTAGGGCTCATTTAACTGGGGTGATGGCCAGTCCAGGCTACTGAGGCCAGTGAACCATATATGGACATTTATTTGACTTTAGACTACATCTAAAGCCCTGTCGCTGAGGGATTTAGCTTTCCAGACATAGACAGACTGGTAGGTCAAGTCCTTTCTGGAGTGTTGTAGCAATGGAGTTCTGATTCTGGTGAGAAGAGTGCAAATTCAATCTCGATGTTGTATAGATTGTTTTTTTCTTCTTCAGTTGGACATGCCCAGACCAGCCTTAGCAAGTCAATCAACCCCCTTTGCGATACGTTGCACCATATTCATAGAGGCTCACAGCCTGACAACACAGAAGATAGTTCCAGCGAGGCTGCAGTGCAAGTCCACTGCGTGTACTGTAATGCACCTTTACTGTGGCCCCTTCACTACTGAATCATGAAGCCAGACTGCGGAGCCATGCGAGGGGGAGGCCTCTGAGGCAGGGCAGGGGGGTACTGAGACACAAAAGGGTGCTGGTACCCAGGGTTGACACTGAGCAAAGGGTGGCCCGCCCTGGGGGGGATAGGGGGGTATGGGGTGGCAGGGTAGGAAAAGACAGCAGGCTGGGGCTGGGGGGCTACAGCTGGGGGTTGTTGGGCTGGAGGTGGAGGGGGGGCTCTCCTGGGCTGAGGCACTGGAAAGGGGTTGTGGTTGTTGGCCTCTGTGTAGAGGGGGGCTGGCCTGGCTGAGACCTCCTGAGGATGGGAGCAGGAGACTGGGACCCGAGGCAGCTGTCCACCCTTCAGCACCATCTCCTGCAGCTTGTCAATCTTCACCCTCCTCAGGTGGGCCAGCTTCCTGTTGCTCTGGTACGAGTCCATGAAGGCATCCAGGGTGACGTCCCCGTCCAAGAAGGAGTCCGCCATGTTCTGTTTAGAAAAGAGGGACGGTTTAAAAACATTCCAAGAAAGCAGTCTGGAGATTCCATGCACACCTTTTATAGAAAAATAAATAAATAATAAAGTATAAACAACGTGATGAATAGATGTGAGGATTCGACAGTAACAAAACTAAAGAACAAATGTGAGGTGTTCCCCCAACTTGTAACTAACGGGACCAGATTAATAAACCATAAATGGATAGGCCCTCATGGCCACAGCGGAAATAAAAACAGGAACGGCAGCACACAGTGTTTAAACTGATGTCGCAAGACACATTGGGCCATCCTTTGACAGAGAGAGGTGTTGTAATGCTGCTTACCTCTGTCTCCTCTTCAATCTTGGCTCCCTCTGCCTGCAATAGAGCAAGAAATGTGTCCAATGAACTGTTCCCAGAGCTGTGGTCTGTGAGCAGAAGAGAAAAAATAAATAAACAATCATGTCAGTGACAACACTTGGAAATATGTGGTCTGAACAGAGGAGAACGGAAAGGACAAGACAAAAGTTGACATTTTGTTTTACGACCGCAACTAGAATTAATCTCAAACAGTCGCCTCTCATAGTCACACGACTGTTGAAACTGTACTGCTGAAAATAATGAGTAGGCCTCAATAACATGAGACACTGACTCACATGATGACTGCTACAGAAGTATGAGGGAGTATTCAACCAGTGAGCAGGGAACACACACACAGCTCCATATCCAGCCGTCACTCATTCTCTACAACAACCTCTGACACCAAAACCAAGGCCTCATTACGAGTTGCCAGGATAGAACCACTCTGAGCAAAGAGACTGACTGTCTTTCATAATGAGTGGTGAACTGAAATATATTGGGGCCTGTGTCTGTAAATGCACCCTACTCCAAAAATAGTGCACTGCTTTTGACCAGAGCCCTTTGTGAGTATGGGGTGCTATTTGGCCCAGTCAGGGAGTCTCCAAGGAATCTGAACGATAGGCCAGCCTGGTTTCTGTGTTGAGTCAGTCTGCTGACTGAAAGACAATACCAGCTGGAGCTGCTGGAATTACATGCAGGACCGGACACCAAAGCAACCAGATCACACAGCAAAACTCTAGGTTTATGATCCCTAACCACTAGTGTGGTGCCAATGCCAACTCACCAACACTGGACAAATCATACCTTACAGAAAGACAGAACTCATGTAGCCTAGAAGACGAGAACATGAGTGGTTGGAAAAATGTGTATGCATTATTTTTTTAAATCATATCTGTTATTACAATGTTTGTGTAATAACAAAATAAGTATGTATGTGTAAACCCATTTGACTTGTCAGAATAAGACAGATCTGAGCTATACATCAGGGAGCTCCAGCAAGAACGACAGAGAGACAGATAGAAAAAGAAAGACCGATCGAGAAAACACGGTAAAGCATAGACAAAGGCCTGGCCCCCTCCACCTCCCTGCGCAGTGTCAGATAAAACTGGCTTAATTTAACCAGCTTCCCCGGGCATGATGCAAGGCGTTTCACAGCTGCCCCAGCCAGCGGAGTGCACCCACTCACAGTGAATGACCACACTGACAGAGAGAGAACTACTGTCTGTATAATATCACAGGAAAACAACTTTTAAAACAGAGAGGACAGGGAGGGGAAGTGGTCATCGGTCCAATTGACATGACTGAGATCGTTTGATATGTTTGTGAACTAGACATGTTCCAAGTAGTGTATTAGAACCAAATCCAAGCGTACTTTAGGTGTGAGTTGCAGAGTGAAGTGTTAGGAGGATAGAAGCTCTTCCTCTGGCCCAGCCAAATGACTCTCTCATCCCCTCTCCACTCTAATGAGACAGACTCACACGAGCATCAGCACTCCTCCACACAATGGAATGATTCTCCACCTCTGAAAGACCAGAGTGGAACACACACACAGTTTGGACCCAGGGATCATGAGACTGCCATTTAGTAATGGATACAGACCAGCCTCCACTGACAGTGAGGGGGGAGTTTTTGGCCTCTCTTCCTCTCGCTCTTTCCCTCCCTCCCTCCCATGCTTTTTTGCCCTCACACGCCAGCAGCACAACAGCCCGCTGTTGTACTAAGGGGCAGGGGGGCACAGTCTGTCCTGCCATCCTGGTCCCCACTCACTGCCACCTTAGAGAATCTTCTGAAGCACCCCTGTTGCAGTTGCTATGGTGGAGGATGGAGGGAGTCACTGTATGCAAAGGAAACACACAGACCAAACAATACTGGGTTGATTCTGCCGTAAGACCATGCTTTTCATCTGGGTCACATGGCTGAGTTCAGTTGCTCCCAGCGCTGTGGGCTGTCTCCCAAATGGCACCCTATCCACTATATTGCGCAAAAATAGGGTGCCATTTGGGACACAACCCTGCTCTGTCCTTCCCATGCAGATGCACTACGGCTGCTGCTTACAGCAAATCCACAACTAGGACAGCCAGCGCCAGCCAGCACACAGGGAAACCGGTATCCTACATTTGACAAAAGCACACTTGCCATCAACAAACAAATGGCAGGTGGCGAGGTCTTCCGTGATACAACAGTCACACAAGTAGAGCATGGGAATAGAAGTCCAGGCATTGTCATCTCCCGTCTGGACTACTGCAACTTGCTGCTGGCTGGGCTCCCTGCTTGTGCCATCAAACCCCTGCAACCATCCCAAGTTCTCTCATGTCACCCCGTTCCTCCGTACACTCCCCTGGCTTCCAGTCGAAGCTCGTATCCACTACAAGACCATGGTACTTGCCTACGGACCAGCAAGAGGAACTGCCCCTCCCTACTTTCAGGCTATGCTCAAACCCTACACTCCAACCTGAGTACTCCGTTCTGCCACCTCTGGTCTCTTGGCCCTCCCACCCCTATGGGGGGGGGGGCAGCTTCCACTCAGCCCAGTCCAAGCTCTTCTCTGTCCTGGCACCCCAATGGTGGAAGCAGCTTCCCCCTGAAGCTAGAACAGCAGAGTCCCTGCCCATCTTCTGAAAACATCTGAAACCCTACCTCTTCAAAGAGTATCTTAAATAATCCCGCAGCATCCCCTCTCACACCAAAAAAGAACATGTATTTTGTGAACTAACACTCACACTTTAATTTCTAGCTCTGACTTTACTGATAGCTACTTTGAGGAAAAATGTACATATTAGAACTGTGATATTTGGTTGTCCCACCTAGCCATCTTAAGATGAATGCACTACGTCGCTCTGGATATGAGCGTCTGTTAAATTACTAAAATGTCAATGTAAAAGCACAATACCATCTACTGTGTACAAAAGGAGGCAGAGAGAGACAGAAAGCCTGTTCAGCTACAGGAGGGTAAATGGCAGCCTATGCATTGAGGAGGGCCAAATCACTGCTCTTGTGACTAGAGGAGAATACAAAGACAAACTAACTTTATCAGTGAGTGCTACATCCACAACAAACACTGAAGTGAAATGTTGGCATGCTGTTTGGAGGGGGCTGCCTGGCAACCTTCGCATCATACCAGGTCATAAGTATCAGCAGTCAATTTATTCAGTGGCGTAGGATGCACCCCCACAGGCCCCGCAAGGCAGGGGGGATCCCAGATAGCAGATGAGCACGTCAAATGTAACACAAAATGTTTAGAATTACAGGAAATTAACTTTAAAACTGCAACATTTTCTCTCAGCCTCATTGCAAAATATGTCAAATAGCATGAGATTAGCTATTAGAACTGTACATTTTTCTCTCTGACCCATTTAAAAATGTGTAGAATTGCAATAAGTTAACAATATTCCTACAAAACTTGCCTGGACCTTAAAAATGAAATACAGAAATATCTCATTTGCATAAGTATTCACACCCCTTTACTATGACACTTCAAATTGAGATCAGGTGCATCCAATTTCCTTTGATCATCCTTGAGATGTCCCTACAACTTGGAGTCCACCTGTGGCCAATTCAACTGTTTGGACATGATTTAGAAAGAAACACCTGTCTAGATAAAGGTTCCACAGTTGAAACTGCATGTCAGAGCAGAAACTATACCATGAAGTCCAAGGAAGTGTTCATCGACCTCCTAGATCAGGGATGGGCAACTTTGATGGTGGTGGGGGCCACAAAAAAACAGAACTCCTCATGGGAGCCACAGTGGCTCATGGGTCTACGTACTCACATCCCCCAGAAGGACAACAGTCTCTATAGCACGTCACCAATCTGGGCTTCATGGAAGAATAGCCAGACGGAAGCATGATGGGGGTTTGCAAAAATGCACATGAAAGACAGAGCATAAGGCAAAAGAATCTGTAGTCGACGAGACAAACATGTTACTATTTGGCCTGAATGCAACGCACTATGTTTGGAGAAAACCAGGCACAGCTCATCACCGGTCTAACACCATCCCTACTGTGAAGCATGGTGGTGGCAGCATCATGCTGTGCGGATGCTTTTCTGTGGCAGGGACTGGTAAGGATCAAGGGAACATTGAATGGAGCCAAATACAGGCAAATCCTTGAAGAGAACCTGTTTCAGAGTGCAAATGACCTTAGACAGGTGCGAAGATATACATTCCAACAGGACAATGACCCCAAGCATACAGTCAAAGCAACGCTGGAATGGCTTCAGAACAACAATGTGGCCCAGCCAAAGCCCAGACTTGAATCCCATTGAAAATCTGAGGAAAGACTTGAAGATTGCTGTTCACTGCTGCTCTTCATCTAACAAGGAAGAATGGGAGAAAATCCCCAAATCCAGATGTGCAAAGCTGATACAGTCATACACAGACGACTCAAAGCTGTAATCGCCGCCAAAGGTGCTTCTACAAAGTACTGACTCAGGGGTGTGAATACTTATGTCAATGAGATATTCCTGTATTTCATTTTTAATACAATTGCAAAACATTCTAAAAACATGTTTTGACTTTGTCATTATAGGGTATTGTGCCCCCCCCCCCCCCCCCCCCCCCCCCCCCCCCCCCCCCCCCCCCCCCCCTCCTTCAATTCAATGCTGGATCCTGCTCAATACTGGCAGAGATGAGCTACTGCGGGAGGGGAAATTAAACTGGGTTAGGGCCACTATATGGGCCTTCTGATGGGAAAAGCTGGAGAAACTGGTCAGGTCTGTGTGTCATAATCCAATGGAAGAACAAACAAGAGGAAAATATTATGCAAACTCACAAACTACGCGCCATGACAGTAAATTACAATGTTCAAAAGCTCAAAGTGAGTTGTCAATTTGGCAATCCGGGTAATAGCATTGAACTTCTTCAAACCGTCAAGCCATCACACAAACCATGTCAACCAAAATAAAAGCTTATCATATCAACCTATTCATGTCAACAGTCATGCATTTCAAATTCAAATATATAAATTCAAACCGTAAGAAAGCCTCATCTGAGCCAGAATGGACAATAGGGCAGGAACCTTAGTCTTGTTTCTGTAGCGTGTATTACCTAGTTTAACATATATTACCTAGTTTGGATTTGTGAACCTGGTAGGCCTCGAAGCTCTCCTGTAGGGAGCTGTAGCACTTGGTGAGCTGGCTCTTCTGGTGATTCAGTCTGGGCTGCAGTTGAAGGTTCTGCTCTGCCAGGCTCCGGTTACTGGCCAGGATCATCTCCTTGGTCTGTTGCACCTCATGCATCTACAACATACAAAGGATCACACAGACATTGAGTATGATTATATGAATACAATAATGCGATTATTGTAGATAGTCAGATAAATACAATAGATTAAAATGTTTGCAAGAAGAAAGATTTCCCTAATAATCCTGTTTACATGGACACATCTGGAAAATCAGGCTACCTGATGGCAATCAGAAAATCGGCAATCAAAATAAACATTCTACCACAGTGACCATGTTATTTTTGGGAAGCATACTTGATTCTGAGTTCGGATATACAGTATAAAGTTTGCAAGTAATCATATTCTGTTTTTCTGAACTACACTCACATAAGGAGTGCTAGCACATGCGCTGATCAAATACACCACTGGAACGCCGATTAAGATGTTTACATGTTATTGCAGCGCAATGGGTGTAACTTTTGTTGACAATTTCGATACCTTTTGGAAACAAAACACATTTTATAAGGAGGATGGGATCCAATAGCATAATTTGGGTTGCTAGATCCTTTCACAGCATTATAAGGCTGCATTGAGACAATGACTTATCAGTGACCCAAGCCCAGCTCAGTTAGTCCCTACCATTGTATCGATGAGTTGTCATAATCCTACTACAAAAGTACATTATACCAGGGGCGTTGGTAGACACAATATAAGTAACCTATTTTATGTTCCTCTAACTGCCCTGAATGCCTCTGCTGATCCTACAGCTATTGTTTGCAGTAATCAGGTGCCTATGAACCAGAGTTATATTGTTAGCACTGAGGCAGTGTATTCTAGTAGGAAGCTCACTGTGTGCAGCCCACCTTGCAATAACAAAAATAACATGAGCATGTAAACTTCTGCTAAGCTTCCCAGTAAAGCAATGCAAACAATCAAGCATCCCAGTAAAGAGCTAAAAATAGCCCACATTAACATATTTAGCTTAAGAAACAAGATTCATGAAATGACTAACTTGGTAGTAACCGATAACATTCAAATTCTGACTATCTGAAACTAAGATAATACCTTCAACGATACAATGGTAGCAATACATGGTTATAAAACCTACAGAAAAGACAAATGCCAATGGAGGTGTTGATGTTTATATTCAGAACCACATTCCTGTAAAGCTTAGAGCGGATGTAATTTTAAATACTGTTCAAGTAATATGGCTACAGGTTCATCTGCCTCACCTAAAGCCCATTCTTGTGGGAAGCTGCTATAGACCACCAATAGCTAGTCAGTATCTGGATAACGTGTGTGAAATGCGCGATATCAACAGAGGTATATTTTCTGGGTGAATTAAATATTGACTGGCTTTCATCAAGCTTTCCACTCAAGAAAAAGCTTCAAACTGTAATTAGTGCCTGTAACATGGTTCAGGATATCAGTCAAGCTACCAGGATAGTAACAAACAGCACAGGATTTAAATCTAACGTGTATTGATCACATCTTTACGACTGCTGCAGAAATTTGCTTGAAAGCAGTATCCAGATCCATCAGATGCTGTGATCACAATATAGTAGCCATATCTAGGAAAACCAACATTCCAAAGGCTGGGCCTAATATAGTGTATAAGGGGTCATAAAATACTATTTGTAGTTATTCCCATGTTGTTGATTAGAGGTTGACCGATTAATCGGAATGGCCGATTAATTAGGGCCGATTTCAAGTTTTCATAACAATCGGAAATCGGTAATTTTGGACGCCGATCTTTTTTTTTTTTACACCTTTATTTAACTAGGCAAGTCAGTTAAGAACACATTCTTATTTTCAATGACGGCCTAGGAACAGTGGGTTAACTGCCTTGTTCAGGGGCAGAACGACAGATTTTTACCTTGTCATCTCAGGGATTCAATCTTGCAACCTTACAGTTAACTAGTCTAACGCTCTAACCACCTGCCTCACGAGGAGCCCGCCTGTTACGCGAATGCAGTAAGAAGCCAAGGTAAGTTGCTAGCTAGCATTAAACTTATCTTATAAAAAACAATCAATCATAATCACTAGTTATAACTACACATGGTTGATGATATTACTAGTTTATCTAGCGTGTCCTGCGTTGCATATAATCAATGCAGTGCGCATTCACGAAAAAGGACTGTCGTTGCTCCAACGTGTACCTACCCATAAACATCAATGCCTTTCTTAAAATCAATACACAGAAGTATATATTTTTAAACCTGCATATTTAGCTAAAAGAAATCCAGGTTAGCAGGCAATATTAACCAGGTGAAATTGTGTCAATTCTCTTGCGTTCATTGCACGCAGAGTCAGGGTATATGCAACAGTTTGGGCCGCCTGGCTAATCGCGAACTAATTTGCCAGAATTCTACGTAAGTATGACATAACATTGAAGGTTGTGCAATGTAACAGGAATATTTAGACTTATGGATGCCACCCGTTAGATTAAATACAGAACGTTTCCGTATTTCACTGAAAGAATAAACGTTTTGTTTTCGAGATGATAGTTTCCGGATTCGACCATATTAATGACCTAAGGCTCGTATTTCTGTGTGTTATTATGTTATAATTAAGTCTATGATTTGATAGATCAGTCTGACTGAGTGATGGTAGGCACCAGCAGGCTCGTAAGCATTCATTCAAACAGCACTTTCTTGCGTTTTGCCAGCAGCTCTTCGCAATGCTTCAAGCATTGCGCTGTTTATGACTTCAAGCCTATCAACTCCCGAGATTAGGCTGGTGTAACCGATGTGAAATGGCTAGCTAGTTAGCGGGGTGCGCGCTAATAGCGTTTCAAACGTCACTCGCTCTGAGACTTGGAGTAGTTGTTCCCCTTGCTCTGCATGGGTAACGCTGCTTCGAGGGTGGCTGTTGTCGATGTGTTCCTGGTTCGAGCCCAGGTAGCGGCGGGGAGAGGGTTGGAAGCTATACTGTTACACTGGCAATATTAAAGTGCCTATAAGAACATCCAATAGTCAAAGGTATATGAAATACAAATCGGATAGAGAGAAATAGTCCTATAATTCCTATAATAACTACAACCTAAAACTTCCTACCTGGGAATATTGAAGACTCATGTTAAAAGGAACCACCAGCTTTCATATGTTCTCATGTTCTGAGCAAGGAACTTAAACGTTAGCTTTCTTACATGGCACATATTGCACTTTTACTTTCTTCTCCAACACTTTGTTTTTGCATTATTTAAACCAAATTGAACATGTTTCATTATTTATTTGAGGCTAAATTGATTTTATTGATGTATTATATTAACTTAAAATAAGTGTTCATTCAGTATTGTTGTAATTGTCATTATTACAAATAAATACAATTCGGCCGATTAATCGGATCGGCTTTTTTTGGTCCTCCAATAATTGGTATCGGCGTTGAAAAATCATAATCGGTCGACCTCTATTGTTGATGTAAATAATTTGTTGGTCTGTGGTGTGTAATGAGGAGCAACCAGACGCAGCACTTGACACATTTATGAAATTGCTAATTCCAGTTACTAATAAGCATGCATCCATTCTGAAAATGACTAAAAATGGTTAAATCACAGCGGATTGATGAGGAATTTAAAAATTGTATGGTTGAAAGGGATGAGGCAAAAGGAATGGCAAATAAGTCTGGCAGCCCAACAGATTGTCAAATGTAATGCAAATAGAGAAATCATGTGACTAAACTGAATAAAATGAAGAAGAAACTATACTATGAAACAACGATAACTTATATAAAAGAATCAGAGTAAAAAGATCTGGAGCACCTAAATAAAACTTTGGCCAAAAAGGCAAACTCAGCTCCTTCATCACAAAACCCACTGATATCGCTAATTACTTTAATGAATTTTTTTCATTGGCAAGATTAACAAACATAGGCATGACATGCCAGCAACAAACGCAGACACTACACATCCAAGTCTAACTGATCAAATGATGAAAGACAAGCATTGTAATTTAGAATCCCGTAAAGTGAGGGTGACATTTTTTGTTGTTGTCTATAAACAATGACAAGCCACCGGGGTCTGACAACTTGGATGAAAAATTACTGAGGATAATAGAGGACGATATTGCCACACCTATTTGCCATATCTTCAATTTAAGCCTATTAGAAAGTGTGTGCACTCAGGCCTAGAGGGAAGCAAAAGTAATTCCGCTACCTAAGAATAATAAATCCCCCTTTACTGGCTCAAATAGCCAACCAATTAGCCTGGTTGCCAACCCTTAGTAAACTTTTGGAAAAAAATTGTGTTTGTCCAAATACAATGCTATTTTACAGTAAAATAACTGACAACAGACTTTCAGGACATTCAAGAAGCACAGCACTTAAACAAATGACTGATGATTGGCTGAGAGAAATTGATGATAAAAAGATTGTGGGGCTGTTTTGTTAGACTTCAGTGCAGCTTTTGACATTATCGATCATAGTTTGCTGCTGGAAAAACTTTACACCTCCTGCTATACTGTGGATAAATAGTTACCTGTCTAATAGAACAGGGGGTGTTCTTTAATAGAAGCCTCTCCAAACTAATCCAGGTTGAATCAGGAATTCCCCAGGGCAGCTATTTAGGCCCCTTACTTTTTTCAATCTTTACTAACAACATGCCACTGGTTTGAGTAAAGCCAGTGTGTCTATGTACAGTACCAGTCAAAAGTTTGGACACACCTACTTATCTTTTTTACATTGTAAAATAATAGTGAACACATCATAACTATGAAATAACATATGGAATCATGTAGTAAAAATAGTGCTAAACAAACCAAAATATATTCTATATTTGAGATTCTTCAAAGTAGCCACCCTTTGCCTTGATGACAGCTTTGCACACTCCTGGCATTCGCTCAACCAGATTCATGAGGTAGTCACCTGGAATGCATTTCAATTAACAGGTGTGCCTTGTTATAAGTTAATTTGTGGAATTGCTTACCTTCTTAATATGTTTGAGCCAATCAGTTGTGTTGTGACAAGGTAGGGGTGGTATACAGAAGATAGCCCTATTTGGTAAAAGACCGAGTTCATATTATTGCTAGAAAATGCTCAAAATAGCTAAGATAAACGACAGTCCACCATTACTTCAAGACATGAAGGTCAGTCAACATGGAAAATTTCAAGAACGTTGAAAGTTTCTTCAAGGGCAGTCGCAAAAACCATTAAGCGCTATGAGGAAACTGGCTCTCATGAGGACTGCCACAGGAAAGGAAGACCCAGAGCTACCTCTGCTGCAGGGGATAAGAGTTAACTGCACCTTAGATTGCAGTCCAAATAAATGCTTCAGATTTCAAGTAACAGACATCAACATCAACTGTTGAAAGGAGAATGCGTGAATCAGGCATTCTTGGTCAAATTGTTGCAAAGAAACCACTACTAAAGGACACCAATAAGAAGAAGAGACTTGCTTGGGCCAAGAAACACGAGCAATGGACATTAGACTGGTGGAAATCTGTCCTTTGGTCTGATGAGTCCAAATGTGAGATTTCTGGTTCCAACCGCCGTGTCTTTGTGAGATACAGAATAGGTGAACGGATGATCGCCGCATCTGTGGTTCCCACCATGAAGCATGGAGGAGGATGTGTGATGGTGCTTTGCTTGTGACACTGTCGGTATTTAGAATTCAAGCTACACTTAAGCAGCATGGCTATCACAGCATTCTGCAGCGATACGCCATTCCATCTGGTTTGCGCTTAGTGGGACTATCATTTGTTTTTCAACAGGACAATGACCCAAAACACACCTACAGCCTGTGTAAGAGCTATTTGACAAAGGAGAGTGATGGAGTGCTGCATCAGATGACCTGGCCTCCACAATCACCCAACCTCAACCCAATTGAGATGGTTTGGGATGAGTTGGACCGCGGAGTGAAGGAAACGCAGCCAACAAGTGCTCAGCATATGTGGGACCTCCTTCAAGACTGTTGGAAAAGCATTTCTCATGAAGATGGTTGAGAGAATGCCAAGAGTGTGCAAAGCTGGCATCAAGGCAAAGCGTGGCTACTTTGAAGAATCTGAAATATATTTTGATTTGTTTAACACTTTTTTGGCTACTACACAATTCCATATTTGTTATTTCCTAGTTTTGTGGTCTTCACTATAATTCTACAATGTAGAAAATAATACAAATTAAGAAAAACCCTTGAATGAGAAAGTATGTCCCAACTTTTGACTGGTACTGTATGTAGCTCAAAAAAAATAACGCCCTCTGGGGCTTCTACTATAATTCTAACTAAATTTGCACAAACTGATAGCGAAATTTCAGACGCTGTTAGCTAAATGCTAAGCGAAAACAAACATAACTAATTGCAATGACTCGAGTCATTTTACCACATGACTCGGGTCAGTCTCATCAAGCTACATGGACAGAAAAAGCGAGTAGCTTGGGCGTGAACAGCATCATGTGGCCCAGCTCTGAAAATGAATTAACTAGCCTAATAGGCAGTAGAACACTTCTTCCAAAACAAATGATCTTGTCATGGAATGACAGAAGCCAGCCAGCAGTGTGGACTTGGGCTGCGAGTGGATGGGTATGAATGGTGACAGAGAGAAAACAACATTTCAGACAAGGCCAGAGGCTAAGTGACTTCATAACCACTGTGCTTCACTGCTTCCCACACTGTACTGCCGTGACCTGAGCTGACCAAACCATACAACCAACTAACTAACTTCTCAGAACCGTGTCTCAATAAGCCACTCCAACGCAGTGCACTGGAGAAAAAAAATAACTTCCTTAAATAGTGTCCATGACTGCAGGCTTGTTCTGTCAAACCCCCCCAAAAAAACACTATGTTTTGCAGGGGAAGGAAATAGTTAATGACTGGCTCTCCACTTTCTCTGTACAGTGACAGAAGATGAGGAACACATTTAACAGGGGAACACCAAAACTGTCACACCAGACTGAGTGTGCTGCTCAACATATTCTTTTTCTTCCTATTTAAGATGCCATATAACATAATGACGTTATTATGCTGAAGGCAGAGGCTTTTAGCTGTGTGGGGATTGAGTACAGCGGCCATATCTGTATCAAGCGGCTCAGAGTTGGTAGGGGTGCTGATCTAGGATCAGTTCAGCCTTTTAGATCATAATTAATATGATTTTATGGACAGGGAACACCTAATCCTAGATCAGCACTCCTACTCTGATGCTTGATAAACACACATACAGCCACAGAGCTCAGAAGACCAGAGGCAGCATCACACCCAAACAGAGGCTTTCATTTGGAGCCTCCTCTGGAGCTCAGTCAGGGCTCCAGACTGTGACCATCTAGTCACATTGCAAGTGCACTAAGCCATTGTAAAGTTGTTTTTTTAGGACATTTACTGTTAGATTAATACATCGCAACTAGCAGTAGGTGTTATATTTAAGGCCAGAGGAGGTGTGGTATATGGCCAATATACCACAGATAAGGGCTGTTGTTACATCATCCTACAATTCTCCTCGAACCCAAAAGTAGAGATAGTTCTAAATAAAAATGTTATGCTCTAAAGTGTCAAAAAAATTATAATCTAAACACAATATAAAGCCATCTATTAACTCACTGTAATCTAAAATATCAATAGTATATGGTTATGAATACCCCTTCCTTTAATGAAGGTTGAGTTTCACTGATATCATCAAGGCCCTTTTTCAGCCTATTAGCATAGACATGGGCTAGTAACTTAGTCAGTTGCCAACAATGTGATAGGTCTCCAATTGTTCAAGTAAAGAGAGTTCTTCTTTGGTTTGGGCATAAAAACTATTAGTCCCTGTCTCAAAGATGGAGGTAAAATAGGATTAGCAATACCCTCTTTGTAGACCGAAAGCAAGAACCTTCTAATATCAGGCCAAAAATGTGGATAGACATGATACTAGCAGTTTGGTGGCTATGAGTAATGGCACATCCCCTCGTTTCTCTATTGCTAGAGGAATTAGACAGGGTTGTCCAATCTCCACTCTTTTATTTATTGTAGCCAACAATTTACTGAGAATCGAAAAGGGATCCGTATCTAACAAATCTGAGAATTTAAAAGGGATCCATATTTTTGGTAAAGATATAAATATCAGTCAATTTGCAGATGATATTGCCCTTTTCCTCCCTTGGCTATTGACAGAATCAAGAAATGTTCTATGGCCTCTGGGTTGACTCAACCTTAACAAATGTGATATCATGCCAATTCATTGCTGTGACTGAAGTCAACATTGCCTCCCTACCTGTTAAAAACAAAGTTAAATATTGAAGAATTGTTATCACAACAAAATGTTTCAGAGAATCTTTCAAAATTGATAGTATAATTAATTCCATGAGAGATTATTTAAATCAGTGGCTGCAACGTGATGACTCAAAATTGAGTTGCGTTCTTTTGTGCAAGACTGATGGTTTATCTAGAATAATTTACCCAAGTCAATTCCTTTTTCTAACAACATAAAAAAGTAAATTCTGTTAGATTTATTTGTAGGAATAAAACACATATTTGGAAATCAAAATTTGTGAAAGACTATGATCATGGATGTTTACTTATTATTGATTTTGAGTCGTTCGTGGGTACTTTTAGGATTAAATGGTTGAAATTGGTCTGTCTAATCCTACCTCTGTGGTATCATATCCCTAAAAGCCTGTAAAAAAAAAACTTGAAATGTGATTTTGACCCACCAAAATTACCTGTGAAATTATCAAAGTTTCACCAGCAAATCACATTTTTCTAGAAAGAGATTAAAATTGATAGGAAATTCATTTTCAAAGGCCTTTGGTTTGACAAGGGTATTAATTGTATCATTAGAGTTACGATCTAGCTAATGTGTTTTGAGTTTCCACTTCCTCATATGGTGAATAACCACAAATTGAATTAGGCCTATATATAATATTGTAATATTAATAATACACACAGATGAAGGCAAATTCATCTCTATTGAACCAAAAAAACTGAAAATTCTGTAGTCCTATTTTGGCCCAATTGTTAACCCAAAATTCATGACAAATCACTGGATTAGGTTGCATATCTAAATATTTTGAATCATGAATTCCTGTTTGGACATGTTGGAACTTATTTATTGAATACCATCTCAGTAGTCTGTCACTTCTTAATAAAACATTGTGAATGACTTTATAATAACTTATAAGATGATGACTCAAATGTATTGTGTGACGCTGCACACATTTTTTGAGGGGGGGGGTTCCACCTAATCATGGCCTGGTCATCACCAACTGAAAAAGTTAGTAGGGGAAAAGGTTAGTCTGGAGCCCTGTCAGTCCAAGAGAACCCAAACAGGGAGTGAGATAAAGAGGACATGTCTCAATGTCAGGCCTGGTATAGGTCTAGTTACATATCACAGTCTCTTATTCACTGACTGATACTGGCTTACACCTGTGGTTACGTTATTTTACTTCCTCCGGTCTCTAACTACAATCACATCAAAATGGTGACAATGTTTCTCTTCTCTACAGCTCCACTGAGAAAGAGGCTTTGCCTGCTGAGACACTGATCATGGAAGGAATTCACATAGAGAGGCTGAATGACTGTAGACAATCAGCTTAAACTCAAATTAACTTAGAATTTGTACATTTCACATGTTAAGTTAATCATAAGATACACCATGTGGTGATAAGACAACTAGGTCACCCAGCACTCTGGCATCCAGATCCTCCCTGTAACATTTGTTCAAAGGGAACTTTCCTTGCTTGATATGCTATTCTTAGCTGGATGTGTTGAGTTGAAAATAGTGTGCAGTTTCTGCTGCCTGATCAAACCAAGGCCAGTCTGGCAGCTATAGTCACCGTCTGTCCCTGACTAACATGCACCACACACACACACTCCACACATGCCATTAGAGAGCGCAGTAAAATAATAATACACAGAGTTAACTTAGAACAGTAGGTTTATATCTACTGGTAGGGCACAACTTAGTCTACACCGGTTGTTTACGAAGCATGTGACAAATATAATTTGATATCAATACGTATGAAAATGTATGCACTCACTACTGTAAGTCTCTCTGGATAAGAGTGTTTGCTAAATTATTAAAATGTAAATGTTGATTGATGTCTGGCTGCCAGACAAACATAAAACAGTCAGTATGTAGCCTATGATACGAAACCAAGGTAAACCAAACAGAAGAGACTCGTGTAGATTCAGACTGAGATTATTCTTCATCTCAAATAATAAGAACAGACCACATTTAAATGTAACCCCATTTGCACACAATAACTGCGCCAGCGAGGGCGTTTCCAAATGTGTTAGCTAGCCGGAAGTGTACACGTGTCTATACTTACAGGTATGCATTCAATGAATTCTCAATCCTGGAGCAGTACACAGTGTACTTACTTACTGTACTGTACCTGCTCAGATTACATTCACATGTTCAGAGCTGTGACAGCCAGCAGCTTCGCCTTTGTCCCCTTACAATATACACACAGACATCATATGATAAAGGTGCAGAACTTCCCAACTTACTCAATGAGGTGTGTCCTGAGTTAGTCAGAACTGCCTTTTCCAGTCATTAGGAGCACTTCTCACTTATCTCACTGTGTACCAAATGGCACTCTATTCCCTACATAGAGCAGCACTACTTTTGACCAGGGCCCTGGTCAAAAGGGGTATAGGGAATAGGGTGCCATTTGGTACACAGACTATGACTAATTCCCTCCACTGCCAGGTCAATACACCACCCTCTGTAACCTGTAATGACATAGCTGAAGGTCCATGGTTGGTAACCTACAGCATTAGCTCTGTGATATATAGCCCTATCGGCATTCAACTCCAATGCCACAAACTGTTGCTGCATCATACAGAGTAAAACGAAACCATGGTCAGCTAGAATCAGATAGAGGGAGTAATAAAAAAGAAACTTGGGACTATAAAAAGCTGATCTCTGATGATAGCACATTGAGACAAGCAAATCAATGCTTGCTGGTTTCATTGATTATTTTACAATGTCAGTTAAAGACCTTACAGATTATAAAGGCCTAGATCCATCTGTAGGAAAGGAGGATTCTATGGAATTCATGTCTAGGAACCAAGTAAGTTCACCCTCACATACAGTGGGACAGCTAGGTTCTTGTTTTTTGTGTGATACTAGAAGTCCTGACCAAGGAGGACTGAAAACTTAAGCAATCATCAGTATTAAGCAGTGGAGTAGTCTACATTCAATATAATCTAACAAAGTACTGAAAGTTATTATGTTTTGTTGAGCAGAATGCCATGGCACAGTTTGCAACTAAGTTATTTAGCAGCTGACGACGTCATCCTTGTTGTCATCAGTGTCCTTAAAAATGGCCAGTTGTGGTCATATGCATTTATTTACTAACAAACTGTGTTCGGGGCAGGGTTCCCCTGGGCTAAAAAGGATGCTGGTTATACAAGTGAAAATTTAATATTTTTAGATCGGGCGCATGACCATGACTTCCGAGGCATTGCACCAATTTAAACAAAAATAAGTGTGAATGCCTGCCCTATTGGGTCTTGCAATGGACGTTTCCCACAGATCCTTTCTGACCAGCTGAACTGAACTGTATGTCATGTCATGTCATTGCTGCAGCTTGGCAACATAGGGTACAGTATTTTGCTTTGTCACTCACCAACCACAATACTGGACTCCCTCCCCAGAGAGGAAGTACGTATTTTTACTATTTTCATTACATGTTGATCATGATGAATCTAATACCAAGACAAACATGGGAAGGATTCTGCCCATTTTAACTACAACATTGTTGTCATGTTTCTTGTACTGTCAATCACTGCGAGTGTTTTTGCTTATTACGCTGTAAAAAATGCAAACTGCACCAGTGCTTCGATTCTACGAAACGTCTCGAGTTCCAGGAAGGTTACTTCGAGTAAGAAAGCAACGTTCTAAAAAGGTCGTAAAAGAGCGTAACACACATGACATCGAAATAGGCTACTCTACCTCCCCGAACATAACTGAGGTAAATATATATATATTGGGAAGTATGTCATTGTTCCGCAAATTCTTAACTTTCCCTGGAGGCTTCGTTGCCTACCCTACAAGCTGGCGAAAGCTAAACAAAGGGCTTGACATTGAAACAATGCAGCAGAAAACCCAAGTGATATAGTCATAGTGTTATAGTGGCTTACCTCTTCCATTTCTTGGACAATGCTGTTGAGTTTGTCATCATCTTCAAGCAATTCGTTGAGCTGTGTCATCGAGTACGAACTAAACTTGTTCCCAAAACCAGACATTTCTGTCACAGCTGTGTTCCTCTCTTTGCCTCGCGGATCCTTTCGGGCCTTCACTTCACCGAGTTCACGCGATCCGGAGAATAAACAACAGCATCAAGCTAGGTGACTGGCTGAAGATACAAAAAAAAAAAGCTAGAGTATCACCGGAAGCTGTGGGTCTCTAGGACAGGATTGGTGGGGATTTGACATCATACCAAAGACAATACATTACAGAAAGTATAGTTGTTGGGTTTTTTTTATATATGAAAATAAAAGTATAGTTATTTTAAGTTTCTTCAGAGAAAATATAAGTGTAGTGACATCTTGTTTCTTTTTGTTATTGTGTTGTAATTTGAAATTGTAAAAATAATAAGAGAAAAAGTACAGTATTAGTGTTAGGTTTAGAAATGCTATGATCTAAATATACTACAGTCAGAGCCATCTCTGCTACAGTAAAACCAATAGGCAACAACAACCAATATGTTTTCAGTAGCCTAGTTCAGAATGACAGTCATATCTTAGTTCAATCAGTAAATTCACATTTAATTGTGCAAAATCAAGAATCAGACAGCATCAACATAAAATGTAATCTATTGAAAATCAGCAATGATAGTGTCATAGTTTGAAGATAATGCACTTCCCATTGATTTGCAAAGAATTCAAAAATAGTCTCCAGCGAAGGCACCTCTGTCCTGAACACAGTACACATTTACACATTAACAGAGAGAGAAGCTTAGTTGTTGACATGTAAGCGGAGATGCCTTTACCATTTCCACCTAGTATTGCCATAAGAATAAAGTATCACAATACTATTACTGTTTTGTACTATAAGGGATTTGCGTCAATTCAAATCTGGTATCAGGATAAAATGTGATTCAGAGTCACCGAATATACTTTAAGTATTTTTATTAAACTCAAGCGATAAATGGTAAATGCAATTTTCGTATATACGGGTTCACTGTAACACATCGCAGGGTAGAACAGGGAACTGGCAGGAGGTAAGTAAACAGCTGTTCTTATACTGTGATAGACGTAGTTCCAACCCGTCTGTTGGCCTATCACAGTAGAGGCTGAGCGTGGTTTAAACTTGCTCAGCCTTTCGCCGGCGCTCTTGGCGCTCCTTGGTGTCCGGCGCTGTTGCTGTGTAGATTACGCTCTCACACCCTAGAGACTGAGGTCAGACAGTTCTGTAACATTGTTTGAGCTATTTGCACCTCCATAGAAAGCATACTGTTCTCGCGCAAGGTTAACCACAGCTTCTCAGCACACTATCTGGGGCAAAATGTTACTTCCAGCACACACACACACACACAGACACCCAGGCGTCTAGGCCAACAGTTGCTAATATTCAATCACGTGATGTAGTATTGGGTTATAGCGCAATAAACACAGATCCTCACAGTACGTCATACAATCAACAATGTTAACTTTGGCTTGAGCTGTCTCCACCTCAAAATACATGTATGTTCAACACGAAGACCACTGCGATAACCATAGACTGTATAATAGACTCTATGAAAAATAACATTGATAAACTAATTAAAGTGTTGCTCATTCAAGTCCATCAAAGCTGGTCAAATGGCTACCAAATCTCATTACTCTTTTTGATTAATCAATAATTATGCATTATTCAAGGTTTTGTACACCGTTAAATCCCTTAAAAGGTCCAATGCAGCTGTTTTGATAGAAAATTGAGAAAGGGGTGGAGTTAGACCTGTAACTAATTTACTGCCTGGTGATTTCACCAATCAGGCCAAAACTCCATCCCACCAAAACAGGTCTTTCCAAACAGCTCTTACACTAAAAGGGCATTATCATAATTTTCACAATTTCACAGTACTATTCCAACCGCATAGTGTGGAAATATATATAAAACACAAGATTTTTAAAAATGATTATTGGCCTTTAATGAATCTAGGGTACTGTAATGTAATTCCTTGGATATTGGGCACTCCTTAGTCCATGATTGCCAGTCAGTCAGTGTTAGCTACCGATGGAGCCCAAGCTCTCTCAGTAGCATGGTGCTTCACATTCAGACTTACTGGGACTGCTGCTATCAGGTCCACTCTGCTGACTACCACCCTCGGACTTCCAGGAGTGCTTCTCTGGGGTGTTGAGAACCTCTGCCCCCATCTCGATGCCCAGGACCTGCCTCTGCACCAGCTTGCAGTACAGGCCCCCCTTGGCAATGAGTTGGTTGTGTGGCCCCTGCTCCACCACACAGCCGTGGTTGATAACTATGATGTTGTTTGCCTTTTCCACTGTGCTGAGGCGGTGGGCGATCACCAGCACTGTGTGCTGACGCATTTTGTTGTTCAGGGCCTGCTGGACCTGAGGAGAGAGAACAGGGAGAGGATCCTAAGCTACACTAAGTCTAAATAACACAATACATAGAATTCAGAAAACTAGATAAAGTGGCATCAAATTTGAGACAACAGATAAAGAGAATATGTTTAAATGCTGGCAAACATTCTTCTGCAATAATACTTACTTTTTGAAAGCAGCATAGTTACATTGCAGACAGTTTATTTATACTAAAGCGGATTCTCCAGGGTTAATAGTATCTAGTATAGTTCAATACTTGATTTGCATGAAGACAGAGAGCAGGGAGAGGACACCAGCAGCTGAGAGTCCTTATAATAACATTAGACTGCATTTAGAGAACTAGGTTATTGAACTAAAACAAGAAGTAGGTTATTGTCATGAAACTTGAGCCACCAAGGCAGGGAGGGGTTTTCATTTTTCAGGATATACTGTATCTTGATCTATAATTCACAACATGATCTAATTAAACACAAATTACAGAACACGATCACAGAACACTGATTTGGCCTGCCTCTTAACCTACAGCATGTTCGCTCTCTGCGTCCAGTGCACTGGTGGCCTCGTCCAGGATCAGAACATGTGGGTTGCGGATGAGTGCCCTTGCGATGGCCACCCGTTGCTTCTGTCCCCCTGACAACTGGGTCCCCTTCTCACCCACTCCTAAGAAAGGAATGAGGAACAGTTCCACTGCGTTAGAGATCTTAAAATAGAAATGCAAGATCATATGAACATTGTGAGGATATGCTGTGTTTCTCAACATACTGATCGACCAATTTTCATATGTTGCTGTAAACATCATAAGATTCAGTAGATTTTAGTTACCTCCTAAGATGTTAGTTTTTATATTTCACTCCAACAGCTTAGGCAATAGCATTAATATCACCTGTATCATAGCCATTGGTTAGACCGGTGATGAAGTCGTGTGCATTTGCCTTGGTGGCTGCCTGCACCACAGCCTCCATAGGGATATCAGTCAGGCCATAAGTTATGTTCTGCTCTACAGAACGGGCAAACAGGACAGGCTCCTGGCCCACAAGTGCTACCTGCAAAAACAACACAGATACAGAGGCATAGGGATAGGGATCCTGATAGGATTCTTTACCAGTCTTCAACTAAAAAGGAACACTGCTTCCCTCTGGTGTTTAAAAAGTATAAGCTATATCTAGCACGAGACAGAATATGGGGATTTCATGGCAAACTTCTCAGGTAGTAATGGCGATTTAAAACAGATTCTCAAAGACGCCATTGTAAACAAGGAGTTAAAATGCCAGAGGACAAGTGTGGAGTGCTGACCTGTGAGTGGAGGAGGTCATGCTGGTAGGTGTGCACCTGCCGGCCGTCCAGCAGCACCTGGCCTTGTTGTGGGAGGTAGAAGTTCTCTAGGAGCCCCACACAGGAGCTCTTCCCACTGCCTGATGGTCCCACCAAGGCTGTCACCTCCCCAGGCCGCAACGTGAAGGACACACTCTGGAGACACAAACCAGAGTCATATACAGTGTAGAAAGTCTACAACCCTTTGAACTTTTTTCACATTTTGTTGCGTTACAAAGTGGGATTAAAATAGATTTAATTGTATTTTTTTTGTCAACGATTTACACAAAACACTGTAATGTAAAAGTGGAAGAAATTTCAGAGTCAATACATGTTAAAAACCCATTTGGCAGTCTCATAAGAGCTTTGCAGACCTGTATTGCGCAATATTTGCCCATTATTCTTTTCAAAATTCTTCAAGTTCTGTCAAGGTGTTGGGTATCATGGCTAGACAGCAATTTTCAAGTCTGCCATAGATTATCAAGCAGATTGTGAATTCCAGTGTCTGGTGTAAAGCAGACTGAAGCAGGTTTTCCATGTGCTTAGCTCCAACCCGTTTCTTTTCATCCTGAAAAACTCCCCAGTCTTTGCTGATGTTAAGCATACCCATACCATGATGCAGCCACCACCATGATTGAAAATAAAGAGGCAGCTACTCAATGATGTATTGTCTTTGCCCCAAACCTAAGGCTTTGCTTTTAAGTCAAAAAGTATATTCCTTTGCCTTGTTTTTTGCAGTATTACTTTAGTGCCTTGTTGCATGTTTTGGAATATTTGTATTCTTCTTTTCACTGTGTCATTTAGGTCATTATTGTGGAGTCACTACAATGTTGTTGATCCATCCTCAGTTTTCTCCCATCACAGCCATTGCACTCTGTAGCTGTTTTAAAATTACCAATGGCCTCATGGTGCCATCCCTAAGCAGTTACCTTCCTGTCCTGCAGCTCAGTTCAGAAGGACGACTGCATCTTTGATATGTGGGTGGTTTAATACATTATCCACAGCATAATTATTAACTTGACATGTAAAGATACACTACATTCCAAAAGTATGTGGACAGCAGCTCGTCGAACATCTCATTACAAAATCATGGTTCCCCTTTGCGGCTATAGCAGCCTCCACTCTTTTGGGAAGGCTTTCCACTAGATGTTGGAACATTGCTCCAGGGACTTGCTTCCATTCAGCCACAAAAGCATTAGTGAGGTCGGGCACTGATGTTGGGCGATTAGGCGTTCTAATTCATCCCAAAGGTGTTCGATGGGGTCAGGAATTGGGGTAGGCCAGTCAAGATCTTTCACACTGATCTCAACAAACCATTTCTGTATTGACCTCGCTTTGTGCACAGGGGCATTGTCATGCTGAAACAGGTTAGGGCCTTCCCCAAACTGTTGCCACTAAGTTGGAAACACAGAATCGTCTACAATGTCATTGTATGCTGCAGCGTTAAGATTTCCCTTCACTGGAACTAAGGGGCTAGTGAAGGGAAACAGCCCCAGACCATTATTCCTCCTCCACCAAACCTTACAGTTGGGACTATGCATTGGGGCAGGTAGCGTTGTCCTACCATCCGCCAAACCCAGATTCGCCCGTCGATACTGCCAGATGGTGAAGCGTGATTCATCACTCCAGAGAACGTGTTTCCAATGCTCCAGAGTCCAATGACGGCGAGCTTTATACCCCTCCAGCCGACGTTTGGCATTGCGCATGGTGATCTTAGGCTTGTGTGCGGCTGCTCGGCCATGGAAACCCATTTCATGAAGCTCCTGACGAACAGTTATTGTGCTGACGTTGCTTCCAGAGCCAGTTTGAAACTTAATAGACAGCATTGCAACCGAGGACAGACAATTTTTACGTGCTACAGGCATCAGTACTCAGCGGTCCCGTTCGGTGAGCTTGTGTGGCCTACCACATTGCGGCTGAGCCGTTGTTGCTCCTATATGTTTCCAATTCACAATAACAGCACTTACAGTTGACCAGGGTAGCTCTAGCTGGGCAGAAATTTGACGAAATGACTTGGAAAGGTGGCATCCTATGACGGTGCCAAGTTGAAAGACACTGAGCCATTCTACTGTTGATGTTTGTCTATGGAGATTGCATGGCGGTGTGCTTGATTTTATATATCTGTCAGCAACAAGTGTGGCTGAAATAGCCAAATCCACTAATTTGAAGGGGTGTCCACATATTTTTGGCAGTGTAGTGTATATTCAATGTCTGATTTGTTATTGTTACACATCTACCAATCATTGCCCGTCTTTATGAGGCTTTCGAAAAGCTCCCTGGTCTTTGTAGTTAAATCTGTGCTTGACATTCATGTTGTAAATATGGGTGACAGAGGAAAGGGTTGTCATTCAAAAATCCTGCCAACCCCTATTAGTTCACACAGTGTGAGTCCATATAAATTATGATGTGATTTGTTAAGCCACATTTTCCTTCTGAACTTATTTAGGCTTGCCTAAACAACCAGAGGTCTCTTGACAGTTCCCAGGTCCAGAAAAAAGCCTGGGAAACACACAGTATTAAATACAGCCATGACTAAATGGAACTCTCTGCCACCCCAGCAGGGTTAGTGCTGCTGGAGCGCAGGGGAGCGGTGCTCCATCATCTTTTTCAATTTGAGAATTGGTAAAAGAGTTGGTAACACTATTTCTGGAAAATGTATTCTCCTAAATTCTAAATATATTATATTTATTTACCATAAATTCCATGAAAAACGATAGAATGGCAAACCAAATAAATATGTATAGCAGCCTAGAGGTAAGTAAATGGTGGTTTCTTCCCTGTCTTCTCTCTGGCGATGGCGAGAATGATGAAAAACTGTATGCTGTGTATGCGCACTGTGAAAGTCCGATGGAGGCTTGACCACTTTGGCCAATCAGAACGTTGAAAAAAACAATCACAATCACCGTGTGTTCCCCTTGATTATTCATAAAACTCGACGGACCCTCTCTTGCGCAGTGGAACCCAGAACAATGTTTGACCACTAGGTTTCGGCAACACCGTTCTGCCGAGCACACCCAAACCAAAGTAGTCACCGCAATGCCGAAGGAGTCTGACCTTCTCTAGAAGTTGCTGTAGCGGTGCTTGGGATATGTAGCTGATTGACTATTGGTTGAGACTCGTGGCCCGATCTAGCTTGGTATGTTAGTGTGGGAAATTGGAAATGTGAATTGGGCCAAATTGGAGGTAATAATAAATGTATTTAGGTTATAGTTTATTGAGATGCATGAATACACCACACCAAAAGCTTGATTTTTTCGCTGTTTTAAAACGAATTTCCTGGTGCAATAGTGCCCCCATGATAATTAAAAATAAATTGCAGATATCGCAGAACAAATTAGTCAGTATTATTCTTAAACTTCTAGCACGTACTCATCTTAACCATTCCCGCTTTGAAAGCCTTAAATGTCTCAAAGTGGAGAAGAGAGTCTCTCAGATTACATTGTGTCTTGTACACAATTGTCTACCGTATGATCCAAAGGCACCTATGTAACAACATTAACTTGGTCCGGGATAACCATCATTATTCCACTAGGAGTGAAACTGACGTTGTTCCTTTTAGATGTAATAGTGGTATGGGGAAATACACATTTTTTCTATTCAGTTGACATTCTTTGAAATTGTCTTCCATTGAATTTGAAACGTATACCTTCAATGGGTAGTTTGAAGTTCTCACTGAAAAAATTGCTAAATATTAGCATGTTCCAAAAGTGAGTCGTAAAATGATAGTACGTGGCTGAGAAGGAAACGCCCGGGATAGCATATGGTCTGTCTTTTGGTGTCTGTTGTGTATCATATTGTGATTGTCTTGTATATATTAGGGATTGATTGTTTTATATATTAAGTGTATGTGAGACAAGGGAGACGTACCTGTCCATAGTTGTTTATTAGGAAATGAAACTGTAATAATTAGCTCATTTGATGAAACAAACAACAATTTTGTCTGTCATTGTCTGTTGCCACTACTATTGCCGCCTAACCTTGCTGCATCCCCCCTTCCAAAGGGACCACAATGGAAATACGCTTTTAAGCTTTATTGTGTTATCCTTGATGATTTTTGAAAATTGTATATGGAGGAGTCACCGGCTGGTCCTTATCTATGTATTTTAACTATTGTCTAATAAATTAAATAATGCGGCGCACAATTGGCCCAGCGTTGTCCAGGTTTGCCCGGGATAGGCCGTCATTGTAAATAAGAATGCGTTCTTAACTTACTTGACTAGTTAAATAAAGGTTAAATAAAAATATAAAATAACAAATCAATCAATCAATCAATACAGCGTAGTGTAAACTACACAATACAAAGAAATGCCTACGCGCAACTTAAGCTCTCCTGCAAACAGTGCAATGAAATTAAGATATGTGTAGGTTATAGCCTAATAAATACATATAACTATACCACGTAACCGTAAGCCTATGAGGTTATACTGAAATGATTGTTTTTTCCTGAACTGGCCGAATGGCAGAGTTATCATTCGGCACCACAAGTTGGTTCAAGTTCTTTAACATCATTGCGCGATCCTGGCGCTGTGCTTTCAATATCTAATAGTCCTATACTCATCACTTATTATTCTGATTATTATTACAAATAGAAGATTATCACTTCCAACAAGGGTGCTTGTTTAGTAAAGTTAGATTAAAGTTGAAACAATGTCTCGCAAGATCATTAGTATTTTACATAACAGAACCGAATATACTGTAATAGAATAGCATAGTAGGCCTATAACGTTACTGTTACACAAACAGCACCTCATTTCTAATGAGATTTTAGAATGGTTAGCTGAAGCTGAATAGTCAACATGTTTTATCATGCGCAAAAACTCAACAGAGTTTATATGCATTATACATGCTTTGATTTAAACAAAATATAAGAAAGTGTAATAAGTTTGTTACCACCATCTGCTCTAATTCGCTCACGAAACAGTAACTCAAGAAGATCAAAATGCATTGGCTATTACCATGAAACTTATTGAGATCATTGAAATGATTGGCATGCAGATGCAGTTTCACGGGTAAAACATGACAGTGTTGACAGTGATAACGGCCTATTTTGAAATGATGTATGCCTAACTTGGTGTTTGAGGGTTTTAAAAATAGAACATGTTCTTGGGACAATATATGTGGGCATAGACAGAAGTTGCAATTGGAGGATGCATATTATGCATATTCTATAATGACAGGCTATAAGGATACATCTGTCCGTACAAACGTTGATAGAGGAAACGATGACGTAATTTACATTTTTTTTTGCCTCCCTCGCCTAAAAAAAAAATAGCACGACACCACTGAATCCCAGGGAACTCAAGCTAGCAATAACACCAAATCCAAAAAAAAACAGATAAAAGAACACCTTACAGCACGACGGGGACTGTGAAGCAACAGACATTTTCATGCATTTTGTTTTGTATTATAACGTTATGTGATAAGTGGTTGGGATACGACAGCGATATGGTTGTCTCGCCTATGCTCGCCTGGCTATCTTAAGATGAATGTACTAGCTGTGGGTCGCTGTGGATGCTAGCGTCTGCTGAATGGCTAAATTGTAATGTAAATGTTGTGCTATGTATGTCGATTTATGTATATTATATTTTTAATTGGTTGTGATGTTGCCATCACTGGCACATTAGATGCTGCTGCCCTATACATAGACTTGAAATCACTGGCCACTTTAATAATTAGAACACTAGTCACTTTAATAATGTTTACATATTTTGCACTACTCATCTCATATGTATATACTGTATTCTGTCCTATTTTACTGCATATTAGTCTATGCCGCTCTGACATTGCTCGTCCAAATATTTATATATTCTTAATTCCATTCTTTTACTTTAGACTGTGTGTATTGTTAGATATTACTTGTTAAATATTACTGCACTGTTGGAGCTAGAAACAAGCATTTCGCTACACCCGCAATAACATCTGCTAAACTATGTGTATGTGACAAATAACATTTGATTTGGATTTGATTTGATTTGTGTTGTTTCCTGTTTGGACCCCAGGAAGAGATCCTAATAAATACTAAAGGGGTGAATACTTACTCAACAACAATTTTTTTGTTATTTAATTGTTATTCATTTGTAAAAATGTGTAGGATTTTCTTTTCACTTTGACATTATGGTTAATTTTGTGTAGATCTATGACAAAATGTTTTAATTCAATCTATTTAAATCACACTTTGTAACACAACAAAATGTGAATAAAGTTCAAGGGGGTGTAGACTTTCTATAGGCATTGTATGTGCGCAAATGTCACGTTCCTGACCTGTTTTCTGTTAGTTTTGTATGTGTTAGTTGGTCAGGACGTGAGTTTGGGTGGGCAGTCTAGGTTTTCTGTTTCTATGTTGGTTTAAAGGGTGACCTGATATGGCTCTCAATTAGAGGCAGGTGGTTTTCATTTCCTCTGATTGAGAGTCATATTAAGGTAGGTGTTTTCACACTGTTTGTCGGTGGGTGGTTGTCTTCCGTGTCTGTGTATGTTGCGCCACACGGGACTGTTTCGGTATGTTTGTTCGTTCGGTTTTTGTGTAGTCTGTTTTCCCGGTTCGTGCGTTCTTCGTGTTACATGTAAGTTCTTACGTTCAGGTCAGTCTACGTTGTTTTGTTATTTTGTAATCCTTCCAAGTGTTTGTTTTCGTGTTTCGTCGTTTGCTTTAATAAATCATTATGTATTCACAACCCGCTGCATTTGTAACGGTTTTCTTCCAGGGGTGAAGGAGAGGACCAAAGTGCAGCGCGGCTAGTGTTAAACATGTTTAATAAAGAACAAGTGAAACACTACAAACAACAATACAAAATAACAAATGTGCAAAAACCGACACAGACCTATCTGGTGCAGACAATCACAGAGACAGGAAACAAACACCCACAAAATCCCAACACAAAACAAGCCTCCTATATATGATTCTCAATCAGGGACAACGATTACCATCTGCCTCTGATTGAGAACCATATTAGGCTGGACATAGAAACAGACAAACTAGACACACAACATAGAATTCCCACCCAGCTCACGTCCTGACCAACTAAACACATACAAAACAACAGAAAACAGGTCAGGAACGTGACAGAACCCCCCCTCAAGGTGCGAACTCCGGGCGCACCCCTAAAACTCAAGGGGAGGGTCTGGGTGGGCATCTGTCCGCGGTGGCAGCTCCGGCGCAGGACGAGAACACCACTCCACCACTGTCTTTGTCCCCCTCAGTGTCCTTTGAGTGGCGACCCTCGCCCACGACCTTGGCCTAAGAATCCTCCCCAAGGCCCCCACATGATTTAGGAGGTAGCTCAGGACAGAGAGGTAGCTCAGGACAGAGAGGTAGCTCAGGACAGAGAGGTAGCTCAGGACAGAGAGGTAGCTCAGGACAGAGGGGCAACTCCGGACTAATGGCAGCTCCGGACTGAGTGGCAGCTCCGGACTGAGTGGCAGCTCCGGACTGAGTGGCAGCTCCGGACTGGAGGGCAGCTCATGACTGGAGGGCAGCTCATGACTGTAGGGCAGCTCATGACTGGAGGGCAGCTCATGACTATAGGGCAGCTCATGACTATAGGGCAGCTCATGACTATAGGGCAGCTCATGACTGTAGGGCAGCTCATGACTGTAGGGCAGCTCATGACTGTAGGGCAGCTCATGACTGTAGGGCAGCTCTGGCAGCTCCTGACTGGCTGGCGTCTCTGGCAGCTCCTGACTGGCTGGCGTCTCTGGCAGCTCCTGACTGGCTGGCGTCTCTGGCAGCTCCTGACTGGCTGGCGTCTCTGGCGGCTCCTGACTGACGGACGGCTCTAGCGGCTCCTGACTGACGGACGGCTCTAATGGCTCGGGACAGACGGGCGGCTCTAATGGCTCGTGGCAGACGGATGACTCAGATGGCGCTGGGCAGACGGATGGCTCAGATGGCGCTGGGCAGACGGATGGCTCAGATGGCGCTGGGCAGACGGATGGCTCAGACGGCGCTGGGCAGACGGATGGCTCAGACGGCGCTGGGCAGACAGATGGCTCAGACGGCGCTGGGCAGACGGATGGCTCAGACGGTGCTGGGCAGGCAGGCAGCTCAGACGGCGATGGGCAGACGAGCAGTGCAGGCAGCGTTGAGCAGGCAGGCAGTGCAGACGGTGTTGGGCAGGCAGGCAGTGCAGGCGGCGTTGAGCAGACGGCCGACTCTGACCTGCTGAGGCGCACAGTAGGCCTGGTGCGTGGTGCCGGAACTGGAGGTACTGGGCTGGAGACACGCACCATAGGGAGAGTGCGTGGTGCTGGAACTGGAGGTACTGGGCTGGGGCAGGAAGGTGACGCCGGATATACCGGACCGTGCAGGCGTACTGGCTCCCTTGAGCACTGAGCCTGCCCAACCTTACCTGGTTGAATGCTCCCCGTAGCCCGTCCAGTGCGGGGAGGTGGAATAACCCGCACTGGGCTGTGTAGGCGAACCGGGGACACCATTCGTAAGGCTGGTGCCATGTACACCGGCCCGAGGAGACGTACTGGAGGCCAGATATGTTGAGCCGGCTTCATGGCACTTGGCTCAATGCTCAATCTAGCCCGCCCAGTGCGGGGAGGTGGAATAACCCGCACCGGGCTATGCACACGTACAGGAGACACCGTGCGCTCTTCCGCATAACACGGTGTCTGCCCGTACTCCCGCTCTCCACGGTAAGCATGGGAAGTGGGCGCAGGTTTCCTACCTGCCTTTGCCACACTACCCTTTAGCCCCCCCCCAAGAAATGTTTGGGATTTCTTCTCGGGTTTGCATGCTAGCCGTGTACCTTCATAACACCAGTTCCTCTCTCCGGTTGCCTCCAGCTGTTCCCATGGGAGGTGATCCTTTCCAACCTTAGCCCAGGGTCCTTCTCCGTTCATAATTTGCTCCCATGACCATTCCTCCTGGTACCGCTGCTGCTGCCCGTTGCCACGCTGCTTGGACCGGGTTTGGTGGGTGTTTCTGTAACGGTTTTCTTCCAGGGGTGAAGGAGAGGACCAAAGTGCAGCGCGGCTAGTGTTAAACATGTTTAATAAAGAACAAGTGAAACACTACAAACAACAATACAAAATAACAAATGTGCAAAAACCGACACAGACCTATCTGGTGCAGACAATCACAGAGACAGGAAACAAACACCCACAAAATCCCAACACAAAACAAGCCTCCTATATATGATTCTCAATCAGGGACAACGATTACCATCTGCCTCTGATTGAGAACCATATTAGGCTGGACATAGAAACAGACAAAACTAGACACACAACATAGAATTCCCACCCAGCTCACGTCCTGACCAACTAAACACATACAAAACAACAGAAAACAGGTCAGGAACGTGACAGCATTTTGGTTCAATCCCTGCTCCTCCTCTTCGGATGAAGAGGAGGAGGAAAGCCGTTACAGCAAAGTTATTGAAAATGAAATAAAGAAATATTTCATTTACATAAGTATTCACACCCCTGAGTTAATAACCACCTTTGGCAGCAATTACAGCTGTGAGTCTTTCTGAGTAAGTCTCTAAGAGCTTTGCACACCTGGATCTGCTTGAATATCTATGGAAAGACTTGAAAATGGTTGTCTAGCAATGATCAACAACCAATTTATCAGAGCTTGAAGAATCTTTAAAAGAATAAGTTGTGCAAACTCTTAGAGACTTTCCCATGAAGACTCACAGCTGTATTCGTTGCCAAAGGCAACTCTAAGATGTATTGACTCAGAGGAGTGAATACTTGTGAAAATTATATATTTCTGTATTTAATTTAATACATTTGCAAAATTTCTTAAAACATGTTTTCACTCTGTCATTATGGGGTATTATGTGTAGATGGATGAGAAAACAATTATTGAATCACTTTTGAATTCAGGCTGTAACGCAACAAAAAGTGGAATAAGTCAAGGGGTATGAATACTTTCTGAAGGCACTGTATGTGCTCTCTATGCACACCATTCACATACATATATATTTATTTATATTCCAGACTGTGACATTGCTCGTTCTGACATTTCTCGTTCTGACATGTCTTCATTTTTCTTTTTACTTTTAGATTATCTGTGTATTGTTATTGTACTGCTAGATATTGCTGCATTGTTGGAGCTAGAAACATAAGCATTTCGCTGCACCTGTGATAACATCTACAAAACTGTATACGTGACCAATACATTTGGATTTGATTTATATTTCGATGGAAGCCTGTGGCACCAGACAGAGCTATCAGTTCTACATAGTTTATATTCATTACAGTATTCATTACAGTCATATTGCCAAATCATATTGCCAAATTACTAAATCAGGGGTATCAAACTCATTCCATGGAGTGCCTAGTGTCTGCTGGTTTTTGTTTTTTCCTTTCAATTAAGACCTAGACAACCAAGTGGGGGGAATTCCTTACTAATTAGTGACCTTAATTCATCAATCAAGTACAAGGGAGGAGTGAAAACCCGCAGACACTCGGCCCTCCCTGGAATGAGTTTGACACCTGTGTTCTAAATAGATGGCTCTGACACAAACCATCCCTTCATTCACACCCAGCCATCATGGCATACATACAGTATATCACAAATATACGTTTAGACATGACGAAATGTACTGACATTGATTAATAGCTTTATTTTATGACGATAGACAAGAGACGTGTAGCGGGTAACTTTACTCTATGGTAATGGTGTATAAACTTTCTACTGGCATGAAATGATACAGAATTGCCTGACAAGTTTTTCTGTATATAGCTCCACTCAGCAGTCTAGCTTTGAGCCCAATTTTAATGGTCAGCTGACACATACCTTTAGAATTTCTGTTTCGGGCCGTGTTGGGTAGGAAAACGTGACATCTTTAAACTCGACCAGTCCTTTGCAGGTATCAGGGACCTCTTTCCCATCATGTGGGTGTTTGGACTCCCTGTCTATGTACTCAAATACCTTCTCAGCTGCTCCCACTCCCTGCATGAGACCCGTGTAGACCGATGCTATGCTCTGTAACACAATTCAATCAAGACAGGGGATAATGATAATACAATTATTATGGTCTTTTTCAGTTCCTCTGGATTTTCATAGTGAAAGTCTTCATCATCTTGCCTATGGTAATGTAAGGTTTCTAAAGGGATAGGTTGTGATTGTCATGTGTACAGTTACAGATGTACACTATATGTGCTTTTATTTTTATCAGACCTAGTGTTGTTTCCCTGCTTTTTTTAAGATCCTATTTTCTATTTCGGACCTCTGATTTTGAGCTCTGCATGGTTGAGAAGGAGCTTGTAAGTAAGCAGTTCACTGTATGGTTTACACCTGTTGTATTCTGTCATGTGACAAATAAACTTTGATTTGAATGAGTCAGACTTGCCTCCAGGCACTCTCCTAGCTCCAGCTCATATAAGATGAATGATATCAGGCCCCCTCCACTCATCTGCTCAGTAACGACCAGGTGACCGCCGTAGAAGAGGATAGCCACTTCAAGAACAAGCTCTGAGATCTGAAGCAATGACAAACACATTTGAAACTCTTGTGAATTTGTGAATGTACCCAACGACAAGGGTATAGCACCGACACAGTGCATACAATAAAAAAAACACAAAACAGATATAAAACATGAGGCAGCTCATTAAATCTCCATCTGTTGTATGTCAGAGCAACGTTCAGTCCCCGTCTATCTTTATTTATTTCACTTATTTAACCTGTCGAGTCAGTTAAGAACAAAATTCTTGATTCTTATTTACAGTGACGGTCTCACATCTGGGTAATACCTACACAACTGGACCACATGTAGAGGGCATAGGCCAACGCTTGCTTCTTGTTCAGCTGAAACATGACCTGTAGCCTGCCGTAGTAGGAATCAGCCTCCTGTTCCTCATTGGCAAAGCTGCGTACCGTCTTCATGGCTGAAATTGTCTCCTCGGCCACCTGGTTAGCCAGAGCCAGGGCAGTCTGGACCTCTTTGGTCAGTCTCTGAGAGGATGGTTAATAAGAAAATGTACGAACTAAATACGGTGTGAATGAATCTGTTAATACACACAAGTATTTCAACTTAATAAATGGGCTGGGGACATTGGTTTGGAAAGACAAGTGAAGTGTGTGTGTGTTTGTGCGTTTGAGTGTGTGCTTGCTTGTGCGTGTGTGTGTGTACCTTGTAGTACTCCCCATAGACTTTGGAGATGACTGCGATGAAGGGGAATCCCATGATGGTGACCAGAGTCAGCTTCCAGGACATCCCGAACATGAAGATGAAGAACCCTATGCCCTTCACCAAACTCTTTAGGAACATGTTGATGTTCAGAGAGATCAAGTCACTCACTTGTGTAGTGTCAGAGGACAGGCGAGAGGTGATGTCACCTGGAGGACAAACAGTTTTTTTCTTGTACTTTTTCTAAACTTTCGTATTCTCATTACTTTATGACAGGATAGGAACAGAAGCAGGGAAACAATGCAAAAGGGCTCATGCAGGGATCGAACCGGGATCACCGTCACAAGGACCAAACTCTGGGCCCAGGAGAAAAGCTTTTACACTTTGTGGAAGAGGAACATTTCATTTGTTATCTTATATGCCCTGAAGAAGGGACAGGTCATCTGATTCCTCTTAGTTTCTGTAAGACTGCTCTTAATCAGTGTCCTTGGTATGATTTGTCGTCTGTCTGTGGGGCTGCTATCTACTGATAAGCAGAATTACCAGACTCATACAAATGGCATGTGAAACACCACACCCATCCTGGGTCTGTATAAAATGTCTGTGAGAACAAAGAGCGAGTTGAATTTGTTTTCTCATGCATGCTCAAATAAAGCTTTACTGTATTTTGAGATCGGATTCCCTTCAGAGTGGGTTTTTTCCTCCACAACTTTAACGCTTTACTTAATAGAGAGACGTAGAGAGACGTAACATAGTATAATAAGCCTTGTTATAAGACATTATCACTTTAGACGTATTATACATCCTTATAACAAGTTATAAAGCATTAATAACTAGTTATAACCCATTAATAACAAGTTATAAAGCATGAACAACAAGTTAGAAAGAATGAACAACAAGTTAGAAAGTGTGAACAACAAGTTAGAAAGCATGAACAACAAGTTAGAAAGAATGAACAACAAGTTAGAAAGAATGAACAACAAGTTAGAAAGCATGAACAACAAGTTAGAAAGAATGAACAACAAGTTAGAAAGCATGAACAACAAGTTAGAAAGCATTACAAATTGCTATAACAGCTAGACTAGCTCTTCTCATGGTGTCAGCTGATGGGGATCTAAGAAAAGATTATACCTGCAGACTTAACGTAAAGCGTTAGCAAGTGTTTTATGTATCTTCTGATCAGAGGAACAAAGGAAAAGGGAATGAATGGAAATAAGTGTTGAGGTCTACAATACCTCCTAAATAATACCCTATTCCCTATTTAGTCTACTACTTTTGACCAGGGCCCATAGTGCACTATAAAGGAATAGGATGCAATTTGGTACACAACTGAGATGTCACCTGTGTGGTTAGCATCAAAGAAGCCTATCTCCTGACGCATCAGAGATCTGAAGAGAAGGTTCCGCAGGCGAACATTCAGTCTGGCAAATGTTAGACTAAAGAGACCACCTCGTACTCCAACAGCAATAGAGCTGAGAAGAGATGCAAGAAATTAAACACTGCCAAGGATAAACGCAACAAACACACAAGAATGTACGTCATAATCTATTCAAATGTAGAATCAAGCACAGGTACAGTCCATCAGAGAGGATATAGCACACAACATAGTCTAAAAAGTTAACACAACACACACACAACTTCAACCATTCATAGTGTCTTACCTGGCTAAGGCCAACACCGTAAGGGTGATTAGGGGCTTGGTAAAGTACTTCATACTTTTGTGAATAACAACGCCATCTATAGCCTGCCCAATTTAGTAGGGGATGAAGGCCTCACCTATGAATGGGATATCATTGTATCATTAACTGTTATGAAATGCTAACAATAAGCACAACAGTGTAAAATAGAAATATGATAAGGGAAGGGAAATTAGTAAGAATAGCGCAATAGTTATACAACATGCTTAGGTTATTTACTCATGTTGCACGAGTCATCTACTGTAATTGGACAGTAAGTTTGGCTAATAAGTAGTAGAGAAACATATTGCAAATGTAAATGCAATACAATGCTGGTATGAGTAACACCGTCGTAAAACACAAACGCATGGGATCAAAACAGAACTTCAAAGATAGTATTGCTGCTTTATTACCCATGTTCACCTTTGACCAACTGTAGATAGAATACTATCTCACACAGCACTGTGTAAAGTGTATGCCTCACAATGGTGATCATTAAGCAACTTGATTTGTCATCTATAGGGCCCAGAGTTTTTCCTGACCATGTTACTAACCAACAAGAGGTGTGATGGGTCCGCACTCAAAAAAAATTCACATAAAGCTTACTTCATTTGTTATGGTTTTCACTGCACGTGTATGCTATTCCTGATGCAGTGAAAATAATAAAAATATTTTTTAAATTAAGTAAGCTTTATGTGACATCTTTTTGAGTGTGGACCCATTACATCTTTGTAATGTATGAATTTGCGGGTTTTACGCACAGGCCAAGCTTCTGGGAGAGCGCGATGGTCCCCTTTTGACATGTTACTGACCAAGAAGAACTCTGTGGCCCTAGTAATAAGCTATAGGAGCCATGAGTTGTTCCTGGTCAGGCCCCATTGTCTCACGTCAGATAGCGCGAAGGCCGTCTAGTTTGAGGGACGAGCGTAACGTGAGACATTGGGTCAAGCCCTAGTCATCTGAGGATTGTGTTTAAATAAGGGTTTTGACTAGACGGGATGATTGCAGCTGTCAGAAGTGACTTTTCGTAGCAGGTTAGGAGAACTTACACAGCAGGTTAACTGAATTAGCGTGGCAGGTTAGGAGAATTAGGTTAAAGATAGGAAAAGGGTTAGGGTTAGCTAAAATGAAAAAATTATCCCCGATGCAACTCAAACATGCAACTTTTGACCAGTAGCGGTGCTTGGGTAAAATCACTGGGGAAGCCAATCCATTAAAAAATTACATATTACAACATGTGTTGTGATAAATGCGTTGTTTGCTCTATAACCTTTTAGTTCATATGCCTTGACAACGTGATATAGAGGCCTAAAGACGAGACAATAAGAAGACAGTGGATAAATGAATTCAACCACAACAAAACCGGAGAGCAACATCTGTTCTGTGAATTCCACAAAACCTATTGCATGTAACAAACAGTTACATGACCTACAGCATACTTAAGCAAGTTATTTTCGGACCACTAAACAACTATTGATTTAGAACCATGGAGAGATACCGCAAGTCTCAAAGAAATCAGGAGCTGCCTCCACTTTTCCAGCACCATTTCAACTTCAACATCATCTAATCACCTAATACAGTGACAACTAAAAGACACCAAAAACGATTTAGTCCAAACAACATAAGCTAAATATGATGTAGCTGTCCATGGTACTGATTACTGAGTGTGTGTGTGTGTGTGTGTGTGTGTAACGGATGTGAAATGGCTAGCTAGTTAGCGGGTACGCGCTAGTAGCGTTTCAATCAGTTACGTCACTTGCTCTGAAACCTAGAAGTAGTGTTGCACCTTGCTCTGCAAGGGCCGTGGCCTTTGTGGAGCGATGGGTAACGATGCTTCGTGGGTGTCAGTTGTTGATGTGTGCAGAGGGTCCCTGGTTCGCGCCCAGGTCGGGGCGAGGGGACGGTTTAAAGTTATACTGTTACATTGATGCTGTTGACCCGGATCACTGGTTGCTGTGGAAAAGGAGGAGGTTGAAAGGGGGGTGAGTGTAACGGATGTGAAATGGCTAGCTAGTTAGCGGGTACGCGCTAGTAGCGTTTCAATCAGTTACGTCACTTGCTCTGAAACCTAGATGTAGTGTTGCCCCTTGCTCTGCAAGGGCCGCGGCTTTTGTGGAGCGATGGGTAACGACGCTTCGTGGGTGTCAGTTGTTGATGTGTGCAGAGGGTCCCTGGTTCGCGCCCGTGTCGGGGCGAGGGGACGGTTTAAAGTTATACTGTTACATGTGCATGGTGTGTGTGCGTGCGTGCATGCATGCATGCAAGTAGAAAAAATATGTTGACTCACCCTACTTGTAGCGAAATGCCAATGCCATCCTCTTCTTTCATGTTGCCTAAACGATCTATGACTCTATCATACACTCCACGCATTTAGTTTTTGTTATCCTAGGCTACCTGGCTAAAATACAGTGCCTTCGGAAAGTATTCTGACCCCTTGACTTTTTCCACATTTTGTTATGTTACAGCCTTATTCTAAAATGGATTAAACTGTTTTTTCCCCCTCATCAATCTACACACAATACCCCATAATGACAAAGCGATAATAGGTTTTTATAAATTTTCACAAATAAAAAACTGAAACATTACATTTACATAAGTATTCAGACCCTTTACTTAGTACTTTGTTGAAGCACCTTTGGCAGTGATTACAGCCTCGAGTTTTCTTGGGTATGACGCTACAAGCTTGGCACACCTGTATTTGGGGAGTTTCTCCCATTCTTGTCTGCAGATCCTCTCAAGCTCTGTCAGGTTGGATGGAGAGTGTTGCTGCACAGCTATTTTCAGGTCTCTCCAGAGATGTTCAATCGGGTTCAAGCCCGGGCTCTTGCTGGGCCACTCAAGGACATTCAGCGACTTGTCCCGAAGCCACTCCTGCGTTGTCTTGGCTGTGTGCTTAAGGTCGTTGTCCTGTTGGAAGGTGAACCTTCGCCCCAGTCTGAGGTCCTGAGCGCTCTGGAGCAGATTTTCATCAAGGATCTCTGTACTTTGCCCCATTCACCTTTGCCTCGATCCTCACTAGTCTCCCAGCCCCTGCCACTGAAAAACATCCCCACAGCTTGATGCTGCCACCACCATGCTTCATCGTAGGGATGGTGCCAGGTTTCCTCCAGACATGACGCTTGGTATTCAGGTCAAAGATAATCATGTTTCTCATGGTCTGAGAGTCTTAAGGTACCTTTTGGCAAACTCCAAGTGGGCTGTTATGTGCCTTTTACTGAGGGGCTTCCATCTGGCCAATCTACCATAAAGGCCTGATTGGTGGAGTGCTGCAGAGATGGGTGTTCTTCTGGAAGTTTCTCCCATCTCCTCAGAGGAACTCTAGAGCTGTGTCAGAGTGACCATCGGGTTCTTGGTCACCTCCCTGACCAAGGCCTTTCTCCCCCAATTGCTCAGTTTGGCCGGTCAGTCAGCTCTAGGAAGAGTGTTGGTGGTTCCAAACTTCTTCCATTTAAGAATGATGGAGGCCACTGTGTTCTTGGGGACCTTTTTTCATACCCTTCTCCAGATCTATTCCTCAACACAATTCTGTCTCAGAGCTCTATGGACAATTCATTCAACCTCATGGCTTGGATTTTGCTCTGACATGCACTTTCAACTGTGGGACCATAAATAGACAGGTGTGTGCCTTTCCAAATCATGTCCAATCAATTTAATTTACCACAGGTGGACTCCAATTAAGTTGTAGAAACATCTCAAGGATGATCAATGGAAACAGGATGCATCTGAGCTCAATTTCGAGTCTCATAGCTAAGGGTCTGAATACTTATGTAAATATGGTATTTCTGTTTTTTATTTTTAATACATTTGCTAAAATTTCCCCCAACATTTTCTTGCTACGTCATTATGGAGTATTGTGTGTAGATTGCTGAGGATTAAAAAAAAAAAGATTTTAGAATAAGGCTGTAATGTAACACAATGTGGAAAAAGTCGAGGGGTGTGAATACTTTCCGAAGGCACTGTACATGCTTCCTACCCTAACTTCCTTTCATGGGCAACGATATGCCAGGCCAGCTTGTTAAGCATAATACATCTAACTCCTATCCTCTCAGACCAGGGGTACATCAATGTATGAATTTTTGGTTGGATCAGATTTGGCGTTATAATCGATGGCCGTTATAATCAACTCCAAATCCCTATCTCCATCGATGGCTAATTTAGGAAAGGGACAATTTTAGCTAGCTAGTTAGTCACCGGAGGAAAACGACACAATGGAGATGCAACAATTCAAGTTTTTTTCTGTCAATTATACAAATAAGATAAATTATTTTTTATGTTTTTTTGTTATTTTCTTTGTCATTTTTGGGGGGAAGCCTGGCTTCCCTTGGCATCCATGAATACATGCCACTGCTTTTGACATCACCAAGACATTAGCTGTCGGAGCAGGGCGATCTGGCTCACCAACCCTGGTTGGTGACCCTGGCATCCCTTCTAGCCATGACCTTAAATAAGAGGTTAGAGTTACTCACACACAGCAGAGATGAGGAGGAAGAGGATGGCAACAGAGAGCAGCCCAGCGTCTTTACTGCAGTAGGACAGCAGACGCCCCATTGTGGCCCCTGAGTCCGTCTGGTCCTGTGTTCCTTTCCTGCTAGCCCTCCTCCTCTTCTTCCCCCCATGCTCCTGTCCGTGCTCCTCCACCTCTTCAGTGCCATTCTCTCCAGCTGTCTCCACCAGCCTCTCAATCTCTTCAGAGCCCCCATGTCCTCCTCCACCACCACCTCCCTCTCCTTCAGTAACAGTGTTGGGAGTCCTTCCCAGGAGCCTCCAGAGGAGCACGGTCCCCAGCGCTGACACACAGGTCCAGGAGAACAGGCTAAGAAACCAGGGTTGGTGAGCCAGATCGCCCTGCTCCGACAGGATCAGCAGCTTGGCTGAGGCATAGGTACTGATGGTCAGGCAGATGAGGAGAGTCAGGGTCCCCAGGGCAGAGACCCTGTGTGGACCGTCCACTCTGTTCCATAACACGCCTATGGAGGCCCCCAGCAGAAGGCAGACTCTGACCAGCACAGTACCCCAGAGGTCCAGGACGGAGTGGAGAATGTCAAAGTTCTGCCCATCCTCTGTGAATATTGCAGTCTGGGATCCGTGTAAGTAGATGACAGTGGTGACAATAACATCCATCAGGATGAATACCAAGATGCAGCTCACCACTACTATGACCCCCATTCTGTTTCAGTCTATCAGTGGTGTAATGTCAAAAAGTCTTGGGAGAAACAAGTTTCAGTGAAACTCAAACTATGGCTTTTTATATTTGTTTTAATAGAGCTGCTATTAGAAGAAATGAATAGGGTATTACAATTAGAAAGTTTTTTGTCAGACTAGTTTTGAATTCAACTCAAATTGTATGCCGACCGTGATCACTAATGCGCCCGTGACATCAGGTTTCAAGGGCTTGCGTTAATTTATCACATTTCCCTACCGTTGCTCGTCTTCTCTCTGATATTCGATTACTTAACAGCTTTCCTTGCTACAGCAATTTATTATATTTTAGGCGACAGACCCGTCTCTCGTTCTTGTTTCATGCCTTATTGTTTAGTGTATACGGAAGCCGGTAATAGTTGTGGTGTGAGAGGCTCCTCCCTCAAGATAATACAAGGACGGGTTTGGCGGGGCAAATGGACAACCAGACCTGTACATTGTTATTTATATTTGGTTTATTCAAAATAGAGAGAGTGTGTGTGCGTGTGTGTGTGCCCCCGCGCGCGTGAATGAGGAGAGAGCATTTTTGAAAAACAGAACTGACAAGTCAATATTTATTTTAATATTAATATCAACATTAAAATATGCATTAAGTGAAAGCAATATTTATCATTACAGTCTTAAAGCTGCAATATCTAACTTCTTGAGTGACCCGACCAAATGCACATAGAAATCTGAGTTAGATATTTCTAATTCCCATTGACAGCAAGTCTAAGAAGCAGGGGAGAACGACTGCCCCCCTCGCATTGAGGATTTGAAGTTCAAGGCCGACCCCGGTATTGCAGGTAATTGATTCCAGAAAACAAGACCCTTCGATTATAGTCAATGGGAGTATGGCGATCTTCGTAGTCAATATTCGTGGATTATTCGTGCTTCTACACCCGCATTGCTTGCTGTTTGGGGTTTTAGGCTGGGTTTCTGTACAGCACGTTGAGATATCAGCTGACGTAAGAAGGGCTATATAAATACATTTGATTTGATTTAAAAACATTTTCCGAACACAATAATGTACCAATACTTGCTTCTATTTCACCAGATGTATGTCCTTGAACCGATTACTTTAAAATCACACACAGACGAAGTTATGAGGATAGTTTTTTTGCTAACTGTTGATAATTCGTTTTACTTGAGACAGGAGAACAAGAGGAGACATATGACAAGGTGTATAATTGTATAATAAGGCAGATTTATTCAAGTGTAAAAATATTAGGCAAAGCGTGCGGCACGGCTCTTTCTGTCTGATTTGTATGAAATCGTCCGGAAAAGAGAGTAGTTTCAACAGTTGTACAGTTTTATATAGACAACAAGCAAAGTAGGTTGATCTGGAAGTCTGGCCTTCCGATTGGTCGATCTGGGTCTTGGGTAGTCCTGAACAGGCCTGGTGTCCACGTTCCATTGGTTCCTGAGATAGTTCTTTGTCTTGAGCTCCAACCCTGAGTTGTGTGTGTCTGTGTGGTTGTCATGGGGGAGGGGAGTTGTGGGTGTCGTGTATATGTCTAATGAGTCCAGCATATGTCCAAGAGAAAGAGGGGGTGTGGGCATATTGTGTCAACTATAGCTAATGTTGAGAAGTTGTTAAAACAAGTTACCAATATCTAATACAATTTCTTACAAATCCCCCTCTTCACGTCTCACAAGAGACGTGACATAAAAGTATATAAAAAGACAAAACTAAAGGATAAAATTTGTCAGAAGACAAATTTTTAATTCCCTCTCTTCACGTCTCACAAGAGACGTGACATAAAAGTATAAAAAGACAAAACTAAAGGATAAAATTTGTCAGAAGACAAATTTTTAATTCCCTCTCTTCACGTCTCACAAGAGACGTGACATAAAAGTATCTTAGTCCTCGAATAGATAAACAGGTCCAGCTTCCCCATCATCAAGCAATGGGAACATTTGGGCCCTTTCCTGAATAGGGTCTATGGCGGCAGTGATAACACGGCTAGCAAGCGTCCGCGCACATGGAATGCAACAGCATCCACAAAGTACAAGAATGCCTGCAAATACGGAAATAGATACTAGGATAGAGGAAACCAGCGTCTTATATTTACCAAAAGCATCCATCCATGAGTCCCACATAGAAGTGTCCACTCCAGAATGCTGTTTCATCTTACCATTAAGGGTACGAAGTCCCTCCAATGCTACAGTCAGACTCCCATCCGTAGCTGTGTTATTGGGAATGAAAGTACAACACTGTTCACCAAACATTGCACAGACCCCCCCCCGTTCAGCCAATAACATATCAACCGCGATTCTATTTTGAAATGCCATCAGGGATGTGGCTGCCAATTGTCCATGGACCGCCTCGAAGCCTTGTTGAGTCCAATTGCCCAGTTTCTGGACATTAAAATGAATGTAGTTAATTCTGTCCACATTTTTATTAACTGTACACCACCAACAAAATGATGATTCAAAACCCGCGGCTACTTGGTCAACCAATTTATACTCATCTGGTACCCCCCTGGGGACACCAATTGCATCAAGGTAAGTTGGGTCCCCAGCGGAGGGGCCCACCGTGCGCTTGGTCCTGATAGGCCAAATTTCAGGACCCAGGGCTTGTATACGGGTGAGAAGATCTTGGACGCCTATGGGGTAAACAGAGATGGGCAACAGAAGAGTTACAAGTGCACAGGTACCAGTGGCATTGTGGGGAAGTCTGTCCAACAGACTAGTTCCCCCACACCACCACCACACATCAGCTCTAGACACTGGTTTAAAGATTGCCGTGAGCATGTGAGTGTACGAGCACCAACTAACAGGGAGCTTACCCAATAATGTCCCTCCACCTGTCATGGTTATGCATGTGAAGTTAGCTCTAACCACACTGGAGGAGAATAACGGTTTCTTGACCACCGTAGTGACTACCGGATAAACAGCGTCCCACTGTGAACACTCTTCAGGTGGGTTGTCTTTGCCCATAAGGGGCATTAGACAGTCTCCGCTAATTGCGGCTGGGACTATGCGGAGCAATGGCCTAGCTCCCATACAAACGACGCAGCTTTGCAGGGTCATATTAGCTGCTTGTTCAGTCAATAGGAGCCAATTGTTAGAGAACCCTGAGATCCCGGTGGCAGTGAGAATGATATCATCAGGGGTGGTAGGAGTGGTGACCATATTAATAGGACCCCAATCACCTTTCCCCCTAGATGTTAAAACAGTAAACCGGTCAGAAATAGCAGAGGGCTGAGTCTGCTGTGTAATGCAGATTTTTAATGGCCAATAGAGTAGATCCTTGCTAGACTCTACCTGAGGTGCTAGTATAAAATCCTGACAACCCGTCCCAGTACCTGGTCGGATAATTAGTGATAAACCCCAATTACGCAATTTAGTCCTAGTCAGTAACAATCTTTTCCGCCAGATAAGAACTGCTTGCCCTGATGAATAACTGGACCAGTCAGGACCAGTCTCAGCGACCAGGCTCTTCCATGACCACTCCTGAAACCCCCCTCTTGTCATATACCAGTTAAATCTGGTGTACTCCAATGCATGCCCTCCCAGGCCATTCCTAGCTTTTCCCAATAACCCCCAAGACAGTGTAATGGTGGTGGTCACATTAACGGGTACACATAAGGTGGTGCTTCTAACCTCTGTTGGAGTGCAGGGTTGGTCTGTGGTTGTAGTGCTTCGTTTGTGTATGGCAGGACTGGTGAGATCGAGGGTAATGTTAGACGTGTAATTAGTGGTTGTAAGATGTGAGAGGGGTGGATGTGTGAGCTGTTGTATGAGCCATGTGAGAGTTCCTAGGGACACTCCAGTAATGATTATGAAAATAACAAACAAGGGACCTGAAATTCCCATTCTTTCCCAGGGAGTGAGATATCCCGGTCCTAAGTGAATAGCCTTAGTTCGTGGAAACTGGGGCTGACGTCCCATTTTCACCAACTAAGGTTTGTTTGTTTGGAGTCGAATTGAGATTGGCCAAATCGGCCCTGACTTCAGTCAGAGTTCTGGAAGGAGTTGGGGCTGGTGTACAATGTGTAAGGTGATGCCAAGGTGCGCCCGATTTACCTTTGACCTGGACTGAGTGTGAAGTAACCTCCTTCACTTCGTACGGTCCAGTCCACCTGGGTTCTAGCCACTTTCTCTTGTGGACTTTCACCCTTACCCAGTCACCAACTTTTACCTTCAGTGATGCCGGATCTCCCGTCAGCTCCCCCTGCTGGACCTTGTGAATCTGTTTGGAGAGAGCTGCAGAAAGTTCCGTCAGTTTTCTCACATATTCAGACATTACAATTTGTTGTACATCAAGGGGGGGCATATGACCTCCCTCCCTCGGTGGACCAGGCATGACCCTCCCAGTCATTATCTCATGAGGAGAGAGATGGGTGCCTGCACCTGGCGAGGCTCTCATGGCCATCAATGCCAGGGGCAGGGCTTCAACCCATGTCAACTTCGAACCTGCACATACCTTAGCTATCTTAGCCTTAAGGGTCTGATTTGAGCGTTCCACGAGGCCCTGCGATTGGGGCTTATACACTGACCCAAATTTGTGTACAATGCCGAATCTTTCCTCCACCTGTCTCAGGTGTTTGTTACTGAAGTGGGATCCATTGTCGGATCTGATTTGCCTGGGAACTCCATACCTTGGTATGAGTTCGGTTTGCAGCCACTTAATGACCGATTTTGCATCCTCCCTTGCTGTTGGTATTGCCTCAACCCATTTAGAGAACCTGTCTACCATAACTAACAGGTACCTTTTCCCATTTGTCACATTGTCTTGCCCCATATCTGTGTAATCTATGCTGATGTCCTGAAAACAAGCATTTGGGACTGGGTATGAACCCATGGGCGTTTGATATGGTTTCTTTGGATTGTGGCTACCACAAATGCTACACTCGTCACAAAACAAATCTGTCATGTCTTTCATGTGGGGGTGCCACCAGATGTGGGACACCTTCTGTAAAGTTTTCAGTTTGCCTTCGTGTGTGGGCCCATGAGCTTCTCGTAATAGTTCTGGACAGAGGTTTGCAGGGGCCACTAGTCTGCCATCATGGCATCTCCACAGTTCATCAGGTCCTTTGGTGGCCCCTTTCTGTCCCCATACTGAGTGTTCATAGGGTCCTGCTGAAAACTGGAGTTCTTTTATGTGTTGCCCTGTGAGCTCAGTCCGAGCTGGTTGAATCTGAAGTATCATTTGTCTCGGGGTGTATCCACCAGCTTTCTTGGCTGCTTTGTCAGCTGCATCATTTCCCTCGCTGACTCTGTTTTTCAGTTGTTGATGTCCTTTACACTTCATGATGGCCACCTTCTTAGGTAGTGAGACTGATTTAATCAGTTTTTCCATCTGTGTCTTGTGTTTGATTGGCATGTTTCCTGTGGTGGTGAAGTTGCGTCTAACCCATTGTGGTCCATCAGTATGGACTGCTCCATGAGCATACGCTGAGTCGGTGTAGATGTTTACAGTCTTTCCTTCAGCTCTTTCCAGAGCTTGTGTCAACCCTATGATTTCAGCTAACTGGGCTGATGCAGGTTGTGTGATGATGGCAGATTCCAAAGTCACATGTGATCTATCCGGGAGCTGCTGCACCACTGCGTATGCTGCTATGTTCCCTTCCTCTCCTCTATAGCAGCATCCATCTGTGTATAACCATAGGTCCGGGTTGGTGAGTGGTTCGTTCCCCAGGTCAGGTCTCAGTTTCAGTTCTTGTGCAGCTCTTTCTGCACAGGAGTGGGGTAGTCCTTCTTCAGCATTGAGTGCGTCTGCCATGTTTTTGTCAGTGTTGACAAATATGATGTGTGATTGTGTGCATTTATTCTGGATTTTCGTTTTTCTTTCAACGCTGAACGTGAATTCTTTGCTCATCAGATATGCTGCAACCCCATGGTGGGTGTGTATTTCCAATGGATGGCACATTACCAAATGGGCTGTTTTTTCAATAGCTTTTGCCACTGCAGCTACATACCTGGAACATGTGGTTTGTCCTACTTCGATGTGGTCCAATTTGGAGGAGTGATACATCAACACTCTTCTCTCCCCCTCTTGTTTCTGAAAAAGGATGGATGATGTGAATCCTTCCTTTTCAGAAACATCCAGATGGAATTTGTTTTTGTAGTCAGGTGATGTCAATGCTGCTGCCACTGAGAGATCTGTTTTCAAGAGTGCAAAAGCCTTTGATGCTTCAGTGGTCCATGTCAATGACGAGTGTAGGTTCCTTGGTCCCGCCTCTCGCACTATTTCTCTCAGTGGCTCAGTTCTGGCAGTGTAGTCTGGGATGTGTGTTCGGCTGTACCCTGTCAAACCAAGGAAAGACAACATTCCCGACACCGTGATGGGGCGTGGATGATGAAGTATAGAGTCTCTGTGGGTTTTGGAGAGTCCTGCTCCTTCTCCCGAGATTTCTCTGCCAAGGAAAAGGACAGTTCTGCGACAGGACTGGACTTTGCTCATTTTGACTTTGTATCCTTTGACGGCCAGGAAGTCCAGTAATGTTTTTGTCATCTGTAGACAGAGATCAGAAGTGGGAGCCCCCAACAAAAGGTCATCTACATATTGGATCAGTATCACACCTTCTGGGATTTCCAACTCTGCCAGGTGTGTTTTAAGGATGTGATTGAAAATTCCGGGAGAACACCTGTAACCCTGTGGAAGAACAAAATAAGTGTACTGTTGATGTTCATACGTGAAAGTAAAGAGTGGCTGAGAGGCTTCATCAAGTGGGATGCTGAAGAAAGCATTAGCCAGATCCACCACCGTGAAGTATTGGTGTTTTGGAGACAGATTGCTCAGAGTGATGTGAGGGTCAGGAACAGGTAGGTCTATAGGTGCAGTAACGTCATTTACTGCTCGGAAGTCTTGAACCATCCGGTATGTTTCTCCTCCGGCTTTCAGCACTGGTAGGATCGGCGTGTTCCATGGAGATACAGTTCGATAGATAACCTGTGCTTTCAGTAACCCATCAATGGTCGGTTCGATCCCCATGATCTGTTCGGGTTTCAAACGGTATTGAGTTCGGTAGATAGGTATTTGATCTGGGTTCAGTAGGGTGATGGTGACCGGTGTCACCTGTAATTGGCCCACATCAAAAGGGGTGTGAGTCCATAACCTTTCATCTATGGTGGAGATCAATGCTTTGGTAGACGGGTGGTCAGTGTATGGCTTACCATGGTGTCTTGGCAGGGTCAGTCGTTCTGGAAGACAATGTTCTTCAGTGTCAACAGTCATGAACCTCCACATGTTTTCAGTGGTGGCCTTGTGTATTCCCGGTGTTTGGGTGGGTTCCCACTGAAGTTTGGATGCTCGTCTGATCATAGGGCCCAGGCTCCTTGCTTCAAAACCGTTTCCCACCGCTAGTGTAACATGGGGAGCTGACTCCTCCCCTAGTAAGTACCAGGATTTCAAATGAGGTGGTAGGATGACTGGTGCTGCCACCCCCTCTTGTCCACACACAATGGTGCAACACCTGATGGATGGCGTTAGGTGCATCATGTTCTCATCCCAGTCATCAATGTATGTGTTCACGTCATTGTCTGTCACATTCAATGTACAGTGAATCTCAGCTTGTGGGGTCTTGTATGGGTGTAATATCAACTCCGCATGGACCTGCATTTCATGACCCAACTTCATTTTGTTAAGGCTGCGAAAGTTCAACTGAGATAGGAACAGTAGCACACCTGAACTTGGTTAAAATAATTGTTTAATTCAAAAGTTAATAAATAGCAAATACAATTTCCGTATATACGGGTTCAATGTTTCATCACGCAGGATAAGACAGAGAACTGATTTGTTCCTGACAAAGATAGTATATTATACTCATGACAGAGAGAGTTCCCACTTCCGAGCCGGCCTGTCAGAGTAGAGACTGGGCGTGGTTTAGACTCACCCAGCCTATCGTTGGTGTTGGCACATAAGCTGGTCCCAGCCTCTTTGCGCTCTCTGGTGTCCTGTCGCTGTTGCTGTGTAGATTACGCTCCCTCACCCCAGAGACTGGGGTCAGACAGTTTTATAACATTGTCTGAGATATTTGCACCTGTATACAATGTCCACTGTTCTCGCTCAAGGCTAACTACAGTTCCCCAGCACTCTTATCTGGCGCTAACTGTTACTTCCAGCACACTCACACAGACACCCAGGCACCCAGGCCAACAGTTAGCTAATATTCAATCACGTTTGTTATAGTATTCAATCACATATAATACAGTTTGCTAATATTCAATCACGTGTGTTATAGTATTGGGTTATAGTGCATAACTCAGAACCTCACATATGTTCTTCGTGTGTATACTTTATCTGTTATTGTCCATTGTACACCACAGTCAGCAGTCTCCTGATTCACCCCCCTCCTGTGTCTCTCTAAGATTAGCACAGTCTCGGTCACACAGTACAGCGCCCACAGCGCCCTTTTTAACACACACACATTTCACACTACTGATACATTTGTTGCATACGCACACATATTTCATACACACACATATTTCAGGCTGTGGCCTCATGGTTAGACAGAGCACTGGTAAGAGTGAGAACAATGGAAAATGCAGGTTCACATGAGTCAGTAATTCAAACTTTAATGCATAAGAAGCCCTACTAGCTTATAGTTAGTTAAGCATGTAAAAAACCTTATAAAACCCCACAATTTATAGTCTACATTTATGTGATAAATGTTGGTTCCTGTGAACTGTAACTGACGTTAGCTAGCTAGCTGACGTTAATGATTGACACGTGTCACTCAGACAAGACACTTAGCTACTAGCCTTCTCTTGCCCCAGAAACTGCTAGCTATTTCATCATGGCACTAATTTAGTATTCCACGAACTGGGCATTCTATCTGACACAAACAGGATCATGACAATTAGCAAACGTCAACTAGCTAACGCTAGCTAATATATTTTGATTAATTATGAAAATATATTCGGTTTCATAGAGCTCTGGTTGCTATTGCATAAAGATAGCACAATCAGCCTTGTTATTTATAACTTGTGAATGCGAATGCCTAAGCATTGAAAAAAGATTACACCTATTCAACATGAATACATGTTTTGTACAGTGTGTCATACATAGGCTGTGTCATGCATGATGTAATTTCATATGTAACTATGTGAAAACAAAACTCATTATCAAAATCAGGGGTGAAAGTAAGGCGGTAGGCAAAATAAATAGTTGGGGGTAACTTACACTGTACTGGTAAAACATGAACCTATCACAATAATTAAAACAATATTTCAAGAAAACTAGGCTATTACACCAGTATTTATGATTACAGCATGTCAAAGGCATGAAAAATGAGCGAATTGGACTTGATAGATGGTTGGACTAGAACAGGTATTCTGAACTGGGGTTACTCCAACGGGGCTATACATTTGGGTGAGTTTTTTTTCTCGCCTCTGAGTAGTCTCATTTCACTGCCAAGAATAAAATTAAACCATCTAGTGTTCAGAGAAATAACAACACAATGTCAAATACAGGTAGCCTAGTCAAATAATTAACATCCAATCACATTAACCGTTACTCTCGCGGGAATTCCACTAGCGGTCCGTATGTTGCCAAACGTAGCTGCTGCTCATGTTGGTGTCTGTACTGATGGCGCAAAAGCCATGACAGGGAGACATATTGGAGTGGTAACGCGCGTGCAAGCAGTTGCCCCCGACGCCACTTGGGTACACTGCAGCATCCACCGAGAGGCTCTTGCTGCCAAGGGAATACCTGACAGCTTGAAAGACATTTTGGACACTACAGTGAAAATTGTTAACTTTGTTAAAGCAAGACCCCTGAACTCTCGTGTATTTTCTGCACTATGCAATGATATGGGCAGCAACCATGTAACGATTTTACAACATACAGAAGTGCGCTAGTTAACAAGGGGCAAAGTATTGACACGTTCTTTTAATTGAGAGAGGAGCTTAAAGTTTTCTTTACTGACCACAATTTTCACTTGTCTGTCCGCTTAGTTGATCCTCCAAGGTAATTTTTAAAAATAGATTATTTGCCGTTATTGACATAATTGTCATCCAAGTTTTGATTTCGATATTGGTATTGATCTTCATGCATTCTAAAAATATGTCTAAAACACCTTGCAAACACTCCAAAACAACTTTTACTGTATCTGAACCCATTATGTCATATTATTTGGTTTGGAGTCTTTAAGGTGTATTTTCTAAAATACATTACAGACTATGGAAACAAAATAAGCTTCTAAACAATGGAAATAAATATAGTAAAATGGTAAATGCACAAACTACAATCAATGTATTAGTGATAAAGGGTCAACGTGTAAAAATTGAGGAATTACTCCCTGTTATTTGTTTAGTAATGAACATAGGTTACATTTCTAAACCTTTATCTTTACCTTACAGTTTCCCTTTGGGTAACGAAGCCAGGCTGCAGCAGTGGATGGTCAATGTCAGGAGACAGAATTGGAAACCCAACGCAACTTCTCGTCTGTGCTCCCTCCACTTCGAGGATGACTGTTTCTCCTGAGATCCAAAGAGAAAGCGCCGCCTTAACAAAACAGCTAAGCCTACCATTTTCTCCTTCCCCCAATCGTTTGCAGAAACAGTCTGTGAGAAGTGGGGTAGGAGGTGTGGTAACAGTCTGTGAGAAGTGGGGGAACAGTCTGTGAGAAGTGGGGTAACAGTCTGTGAGAAGTGGGGTAACAGTCTGTGAGAAGTGGGTAAATTCAACTGCAGAGGTAAGTGGCACCACACTTACAGAACATGGATACTCTAGGTTAGAGTATGTGGGGTTGCTGCCAATCACAACGATGATGTCATGATTGAGAACATCAATGAGCAGACCTTTGTTGTCATCGAAGTGACAGTTGACAGCAACGTTAGTGGGGTCAAACCAAATGAGAATTGATATTTTTTATTTAACCTTTATTTAACTAGGCAAGTCAGTTAAGAACAAATTCTTATCTTACAATGACGGCCTACCCCGGCCAAACCTTCCCCTAAACCGGATGACGCTGGGCCAATTGTGCGCCGCCCTATGGGACTCCCGATCACGGCCGGTTGTGATACAGCCCGGGATCGAACCAGGGTCTGTAGTGACACCTCTAGCACTGAGATGCAGTGCCTTAGACCGCTGCTGCGTCGCAGGATATACTTGACCATAGTTACACAGCTGCATTTTCTAAAGGTTATGTTGAAACTGATATCGCCAAAATTTTGGCAAATGATGTGTCATCTCCAAGAACAGTGAACCGGAAAATGGATTCAAAACAGGGTCAGCTGAAAGCATGCCATAAAAGTTAAAGATGCCGTGGCAGAAGACCAGCCGATTGAAGAGAAAGGTTTCCTCTTTGTCCTCTGTCACACAGCAACTGAAAGAAAAACTACTGATCTCAACAGACATTGCAAAACTGATGAACCTTAAACAATGTACCAAGGGAAGTCCTGTCCAGGTTACAACAGAGAGAGTCTGCAAAATTCTCAGAAGAATTTGCATTGATTCCACGTTTACTCCGCGAAAGCGTATGAGTATGTGCAGGAAAGTTTTAATCTTGCATTATCACACCTCCAGATGATCCGTACCTGGTACAGTAGTGTCTCAGCTGATCCTGGATTTACTGAAGCTTCATTTATTGGAGATAATAAGGAAAGAATGCAAGGTGACTCTCTGTGCTCTCATGGTGGATGAGAAAGCTAAACGCAAACAACTGGAGTTTTCAGGAGGCAAAATACAGTTGAAGTCGGAAGTTTACATACACTTAGGTAGGAGTCATTAAAACTCGTTTTTCAACCACTCCACAAATTTCTTGTGAACAAACTATAGTTTTGGCAAGTTGTTTAGGACATCTACTTTGTGCGTGACAAGTAATTTTTCCAACAATTGTTTACAGACAGATTATTTCACTTATAATTAATTCACTGTATCACAATTTCAGTGGGTCAGAAGTTTACATGCATTAAGTTGACTGTGCCTTTTAAACAGCTTGGAAAAGTCTGGGAAATGATGTCATGGCTTTAGAAGCTTCTGATATGCTAATTGACATAATTGGAGGTGTACCTGTGGATGTATTTCAAGGCCTACCTTCAAACCCAGTGCCTCTTTGCTTGACATCATGGGAAAATCAAAAGAAATCAGCCAAGACCTAAAAAAAAAATGTGGGACTTCTACAAGTCTGGTTCATCATTGGGAGCAATTTCCAAACGCCTGAAGGTACCACGTTCATCTGTACAAACAATAGTACGCAAGTATAAACACCATGGGACCACGCAGCCGTCATTCCGCTCAGGAAGGAGACATGTTCTGTCTCCTAGAGATTAACTTACTTTGGTGTGAAAAGTGCAAATCAATCCCAGAACAACAGCAAAGAACCTTGTGAAGATGCTGGAGGAAACAGGTACAAAAGTATCTATATCCAGAGTAAAACGAGTCCTATATCGACATAACCTGAAAGGCCGCTCAGCAAGGAAGAAGCCACTGCTCCAAAACCGCCATAAAAAAGCCAGACTACGGTTTGCAACTGCACATGGGGGGTGCTTTGCTGCAGGAGGGACTGGTGCACTTCACAAAATAGATGGTATCATGAGATAGGAAAATGATGTGGATATATTGAAGCAACATCTCAAGACATCAGTCAGGAAGTTAAAGCTTGGTCGCAAACGGGTCTTCCAAATGGACAATGATCCCAAGCATACTTCCAAAGTTGTGGCAAAATGGCTTAAGGATAACAAATCCAAGGTATTGGAGTGGCCATCACAAATCCCTGACCTCAATCCTATAGAAAATTTGTGGGCAGAACTGAAAAGGCGTGCGAGCAAGGAGGCCTACAAACCTGACTCAGTTACACCAGTTCTGTCAGGAGGAATGGGCCAAAATTCACCCAACTTATTGTGGGAAGCTTGTGGAAGGCTACCTGAAACGTTTGACCCAAGTTAAACAATTTAAAGGCAATGCTACCAAATACTAATTGAGTGTATGTAAACTTCTGACCCACTGGGAATGTGATGAAAGAAATAAAATTTGAAATAAATAATTCTCTCTATTATTCTGACATTTCACATTCTTAAAATAAAGTGGTGATCCTAACTGGCCTAAAACAGGGAATTTTACTAGGTTTAAATGTCAGGAATTTTTGAAAAACTGAGTTTAAATGTATTTGGCTAAGGTGTATGTAAACTTCCGACTTCAACTGTACCTATTGTCCGTTTTGTATTCTTTAAGTGTGCACTTTCTGTGTTATTTTCTATGTTAACTTACTCAGTCATACTAACACCTCACTTTTGGCCTGTAGCTTGCAGTGATGAGTGGGCTTTAAACCAAAACAGGCCTGGTTGTTGTCTCTGCTACTCTATAGTTGAATGTGTTTTATCTTGTGTTTCAGGGTGTTCAAAGTTTTTGTTGTGAATGTGGTTCCATCCTCCCCAAACTCTTAAAGCACCATCCATTGTCTCACGCTACTATTATTAAGTTGTCTTTTTCACTCACACACAAAACACACACACTCTGTCTATCAACGTAGCATGCAGCATTGGCAGAACGCCGCCGAGGAGGAAGCCCTTCAGAGAGGGACAATTTTTTCCATACTTTATTCTTCATTGGCGTGTCATTTACCGTTTTGTGTTCAGCTGAAACTTAACTGAGGTCCTCCTGTGTGTTCTGACGCCCGAAGCAAACCTGCCGCCGCTGCTGCACCTTCACCTCCAAAAAAGAACGTGTCACACTCAAATTAAATCAAATGACATTTTATTAGTCACATGCGCAGAATACAACAGGTACCACCTTACAGTGAAATGCTTACTTAAGAGCCCCTAACCAATAATGCAGTTTAAAATAATATGGATAAGAATAATAAATAAAAGTAACAAGTAATTAAACAGCAGCAGTAAAATAACAATAGCAAGACTATATACAGGGGGGTACCGGTACAGGATCAATGTGTAGGGGCACCGGTTAGTTGAGGTAATATGTACATGTAGGTAGAGTTATTAAAGATGATGCATAGATGATAACAGAGAGTAGCAGCGGTGTAAAAGAGGGGGGCAATGCAAATAGTCTGGGTAGCCATTTGATTAGGTGTTCAGGAGTCTTATGGCTTGGGGGTAGAAGCTGTTTAGAAGCCTCTTGGACCTAGACTTGGCGCTCCGGTACCATTTGCCATGCGGAGCAGAGAGAACAGTCTATGACTAGGGTGGCTGGAGTCTTTGACAATTTTTATAGCCTTCCTCTGACACCACCTGGTATACAGGTCCTGGATGGCAGGAAGCTTGACCCCAGTGATGTACTGGGCTGTACGCACTACCCTCTGTAGTGCCTTGCGGTTGGAGGCCGAGCAGTTGCCGTACCTGGCAGTGATGCAACCCGTCAGGATGCTCTCGATGATACAGCTGTAGAACCTTTTGAGGATCTGAGGACCTATGCCACATCTTTTCAGTCTCCTGAGGGGGAATAGGTTTTGTCGTGCCCTCTTCACGACTGTCTTGGTGTGCTTGGACCGTGTTCGTTTTTTGGTGATGTGTACACCAAGGAACTTGAGGCTCTCAAACTGCTCCACTGCAGCCCAGTCGATGAGAATGGGGGCATGCACGGTCCTCCTTTTCCTGTTGTCCACAGTCATCTCCTTTGTTTTGATCACGTTGAGGGAGAGGTTGTTGTCCTGTCACCACACGGCCAGGTCTCTGAGGCTGTCTCGTTGTTGTCGGTGATCAGGCCTACCACTTTTGTGTCATCGGCAAACTTAATGATGGTGTTGGAGTCGTGCCTGGCCGTGCAGTCATGAGTGAACAGGGAATACAGGATGGGGCTGAGCACGCACCCCTGAGGGGCACCTGTGTTGAGGATCAGTGTGGCGGATGTGTTGTTACCTACCCTTACCACCGGGTGCGGCCTGTCAGGAAGTCCAGGATCCATTTGTAGAGGGAGGTGTTTAGTCCCAGGGTCCTTAGCTTATTGATGAGCTTTGAGGGCACTATGGTGTTGAATGCTGAGCTGTAGTCAATGAATAGGATTCTCACATAGGTGTTCCGTCCAGATGGGAAAGGGCAGTGTGGAGTGCAGTCACACAGCCTTCCGGAACAGCTGGTGCTCTCATGCATGTTTCAGTGCCATTTGCCTCGAAGCGAGCATAGAAGTAGTATAGCTCGTCTGTTATGCTCGTGTCACTGGGCAGCTCTCGGCTGTGCTTCCCTTTGTAGTCTGTAATGGTTTGCAAACCCTGCCACATCCGACGAGCGTCAGGGCCGGGGTAGTACAGTTCAATCTTAGTCCTGTATTGATGCTTTGCCTGTTTGATGGTTCGTCAGAGGGCATAGCGGAATTTCATATAAGCTTCCAGGTTAGTCTCGCTCCTTGAAAGTGTCAGTTCTAGCCTTTAGCTCAGTGCGCATGTTGCCTGTAATCCCTGGATTCTGGTTGGGGTATGTACGTACGGTCACTGTGGGGACGACATCATCGATGCACTTATTGATGAAGCCAATGACTGATTTGGTGTACTCCTAAATGCCATCGGCGGAATCCCGGGACATATGCCAGTCTGTGCTAGCAAAACAGTCCTGTAGCTTAGCATCTGCTTCATCTGACCACTTTTTTTATTGATCTAGTCACTGGTGCTTCCTAGTTTAATTTTTGCTTGTAAGCAGGAATCAGGATAGAATTATGGTCAAATTTGCCAAATGGAGGGCGAGGGAGAGCTTTGTATGCGTCTCTGTGTGTGGAGTATAGTTGGTCCAGAGTTTTTTTCCCCTCTGGTTGCACATTTTAACATGCTGATAGAAATTTGGTAAAACGGATTTAAGTTTCCCTGCATTAAAGTCCCCAGGCTACTAGGAGCGCCGCCTCTGGGTGAGCGTTTTCTTGTTTTCTTAAGGTGGAATACAGCTCATTCAATGCTGTCTTAGTGCCAGCTTCAGTCTGTGGTGGTACGTAAACAGCTACGAAAAATACAGATAAACTCTCTAGGTAGATACAGCTTATCATGAGATACTCTACCCCCAAGCGAGTAATAGCTTGAGACTTTCTTAGATATCGTGCACCAGCTGTTTTTTTACAAAAATACATAGCCCGCCACCCCTTGTCTTACCAGATGCCGCTGTTCTATCCTGCCGCTACAACGTATAACCAGCCAGCTGTATGTTGATAGTGTCGTCGTTCAGCCACGACTCCGTGAAGCATAAGATATTACAGTTTTGAATGTCCAGTTGGTAGTTTAATCTTGCGCGTAGGTTATCTATTTTATTCTACAAAGATTGCACGTTTGCTAGCAGAATGGAAGGAAGTGAGAGTTTATTCGATCACCTACGAATTCTCAGAAGGCAGCCCGCCCTTTGGCCCCTTTTTCTCCGCCTCCTCTTCACGCAAATCACCGGGATCTGGGCCTGTTCCCAAAGAAAGCAGTATATCGTTCGTGTCGGGCTCTTCAGACTCGTTAAAGGAAAAAAAGGATTCTGCCAGTCCGTGGTGAGTAATCGCAGTCCTGATGTCCAGAAGTTATTTTCAGTCATAAGAGACAGTAGAGGCAACATTATGTAAAAAAATAAGTTACAATAAAATGCAAATAAACGAACAAAAAACACAATGAGTTGGGGACAAGTAAAACGTCTGCCTTCTTCTCCGGCACCATTTTTAGCTCAGCTAAAGGTTAGAGCGTTGGGCCAATATCCGAGCTGAACATCTGTCGATGTACCCTTAACCCTAATTTGCTCCAGGGGCGCCATACTACTTACTACCCACTGGGCACAGACGTCAAATCAACGTCTATTTCACTTTGCATTCAACGTGTATTCCACTTTTCTTCTATTTCATTGAAGTGACGTGGAAACTATGTTGATTCAACCAGTGTCTGCCCAGTGGGTATGTCTGACCCTGTAAAAAAACACGTTACTGCACCTATCCGGTGTATGTGACAATTCATTTTTATTTTATTATTACTCATGCAAACAGCGATGGACGTTTCTAATTCCTTCATTAGCTTGAGTGTGACAGCTAACATTGTTAATTGCATGCCATTTATCCAATTTCACTTGTGTGTTCCAGGCCACCCGACACCAGAGCTCCAAAGACACTGCTGCTGCTGATTTCTTGCCTCTAGCAGAGAGCTACCTGGCTGACTACAGTGGAGCTGACGTCACCACGTGACTTTCCCAAACCTCAGCTGATCCAAGACTGACAAACTCACGCTCTCTATCCCACTTTGCCCGCGCTGCCGCAAAGAGGGATCCCAAGCTCAGCTCATCAAACATAATTATTTTCAGTCGTGTGAAATGTGACATTTTTATTTCGCGTGTGAAATTATATTGATATCTAATGTTTACAGTGAAAATTAGAGCAATTCTTGAGTGTGACCGCTTTGCAGTCTAGACTACCATCTGTGCCTGTTAACGTTCAGCTTCTCAGTCCCTCAAGACTGATCGTAAATGTCAAACTCCATCAACTGGGCCAGCAATCAGTATATAACCTGACACCACTGGAGGTCTTGATAAGATTTGTGTTGAACAAGAAAGAAAACAAGTAGGTGGCCAGTGCGATGCAGAAAAGTTTAAACTATTTACAGATAATATAACACAACGGGTAACTACAATACTGTTATTGTGAGCATCTTAGTGTATCCTGGAGTTGGTATATTAAACTAACTGCCACTGGGTTAGGCATCCTCACATAAAAGACAATTGCCCTTCCTATTTCTGGGCAATGATTGCTGTGTTCAGCCCTTTATCAATGATGACCTTGGAGGACACCAGAAAGATCTGCAGCAGGCTGGACCATCTCACTCATATTTAGCAGGGCCTGTATCCTCTGGGCTAGCCGGGTCCGGGAAGGTTGCCACTCTCTGCCTCTATCAGGGCTTGAGAGGGAAGTAAGCGACAGGGACCTTCACTTTCACATCGTCATTTAGGCTCACCAGCATAATTGTAATCATGTCCCTAGCCATTGTGCAAGTGGGCCAAGTTGGGTTAAGGTCTGAACTTTAAGCAGTCATTCACGATGGTGCTGAGGTACTGGGTTTGGTCCTGCTCTGCCAAGTCTACCTCCATGGTGTGACTAGGGGCCTGGCTAATGAGCTTCTCACGGATCTTATCCAGGAAGAAACATGTCAGGATGGCCCACAGCCTTCTCCTGCATCACTTTGGGCGGCTGTGGGTGACACCGTACCATTTCACTGATTTCTGAAATGAGATGAAATAAAAACAGGAAATAATAGAGGTCTTTCGAAGGACAAATTACACTGTTACATCATCATATTGCAACTTCCGGTTGTAAGCCAAGTTGATTTGTAATTCACAAATGTTGTAAAATGTGCTTTTGTGATATACTCTAATAAAGTATCATTGCGGAATAGTTCTGCCTCCTGTTGGTCTGAGTTCTTATTTATTGATGGTAGTTTAAATAAAAAGACGCATGTAAGCCTTCATTGCAACGCTTGTAACATCTACCTCCTACAGAAGCAGTCAGTTGATGGCACTGCTGGAGACAGAAAACAGCGCACAGCTCGATCAAAGATCAGTGTCTAACAGGTCACCTCTTACAAAACACACAATTCAATACAGACTATGCATTTTAAGACTGGTGCTGCTGATTTCTGAGCTATAATTAGATGGTGTTTTAAATCATGCAAATGAGTTATTGAGGACTAAATCACATGTGCTCTAGCTCTACATGCACACCTGAGGCATAGACAAAAACAATTAGGAGAGCTAGCAGTGTAGCTTAAGTAACATAGTGTTTTGGTGAGAGATCCTCCTGTAATACAATGCACACCAGAAAGGCCATAAAACGTGTATAACTTTCAAATGCAACAGGCACAAACAAATATGTTGTGCCAAAACATAACTTAAAGATTCAGGCTACATAGCTAAGCTATGGCCACCTTTTCCCACCCTTCTCTCAAAGTGTAGTAACGAAATATAGTGGACGTACAGTACAATGAACACATACCGTTACAAAAAAATCTATAAACCAGATTTTGCTTTGTCATTATGGGGTATTGTGTGTAGATTGATTCAGTTTTTTTTTCTCAATCCATTTTAGAATAAGGCTGTAACGTAACAACATGTGGAAAAAGTCAAGGGGTCTGAATACTTTCTGAATGCACTGTGTGTGGCGCGGGGGGAAAAGGGCCAGAGAAATGTTAGGTAGGGTCTGGGGTTAGAGGCAAGGGTGTCATGGTTTGGGGTGGTCTGGTCTTCTCACCATATTCTACAAACAAATGGATTCCCAGTCTGGCCCATATCCTCTTGGTCCATGTGGGGGGGAATGATCTGGGGCAGGTAAAGTGTGGACATTGTGAGGAAGATGAAGGAGGACCTGCTGCACCTCCACCGGCTGTTCCCAAGAATGAAGCTTGTCTTCTCTTCCATCACCTAGAGGCACCAGTGGAGGGCTGCCAATGGGAGCAAGATGAATAAAGCATGGCTATTGGGGAATTTACATTTGTTCAGGGTTTGGGTGGGTACTGGGTAAGCCATCCTTACATAAAACATGATAGCCCTGGTCTATTTCTGCATGAAAGAGTTCATTACACCCCATCGGGAAATTCTATTTTTTAGATGCCATCCACCATAGCCTTAAACAGTTATTATACTTTAATTATGTTGACATACTGCGTCACTCATTTCATATGTATATACTGTATTCTATTCTACTTCAGTACTACTTAGTCACTCTACTTAGTCACTGCCACTCCGACATTGCTCGTCCTAATATTTATATATTTCTTAATTCCATTCTTTTACTTTTAGATTTGTGTGTATTGTTGTTAATTGTTAGATACTGAAACGCACCCCACCTTACAGTCACAGCAAACCATAGCAACAAACAGTATATCTAACATCCTATATTGGTTTGACAACACTCACAATGTCAGTGGCTCTATAAATAGCTAGCTACATATTGTTTTGAGCTTCTTACAAAATCATGGAGTTGGTACTACGTGGCACTGGGTTATGCATCCTCACATAAAACATGATAGCCCTGACTTATTTCTGCACGATGATAGCCTTTCGATTTTAAGTTGTATATGATAATTACAATAACAACCAGTCTGGTTATACAAGGCAATTGACTGATTTATTGGGACAAGGCTTGAATTATTAATAGACATCTTATTATTAATTTGTTTTGGGTTTCAGAAGATATGTCCAACACAAGCCATGAATAGCTTACTTTGATATATGGCTGCATGCACTAACTTTAATTTTTGTATGTATTGTTGTGATTGCGTTGACAGACAAAATCAAAAAAGTGTTTATCGACATATTCAATCTCTCCTTATCCCAGTCTGCTGTCCCCACATGCTTCAAGATGGCTACCATTGATCCTGTACCCAAGAAAGCAAAGGTAAATTAATTAAATTACTATCACCCCGTAGCACTCACTTCTGTCATCATGAAGTGCTTTGAGAGACTAGTCAAGGATCATATCACCTCTACCTTACCTGACACCCTAGACCCACTTCGATTTGCTTCCTGCCCCAATAGATCCACAAACGATGCAATCGCCATCGCACTGCACACCGCCCTATCCCATCTGGACAAGAGGAATACCTATGTAAGAATGCTGTTCATTGACTATACCTTAGCATTCAACACCATAGTACCCTCCAAGCTCATCATTAAGCTCGAGGCCCTGGGTCTGAACTCCGCCCTTTGCAACTGGATCCTGGACTTCCTGATGGGCCGCCCCCAGGTGGTGAAGGTAGGAAACAGCACCTCCACTTCACTGGTCCTCCACACTGGGGCCCCACAAAGGTGCGTGCTCAGCCCCTCCTGTACTCCCTGTTCACCCATGACTGCGTGGCCACGCACGCCTCCAACTCAATCATCAAGTTTGCAGACGACACAACAGTAGTAATCCTGCCTACAGGGAGGAGGTGAAGGCCCTGGGAGTGTGGTGCATGGACAATAACCTCTCACTCAACGTCAACAAAACAAAGGAGCTGATCGAAGACTACAGGAAACAGCAGAGGGAGCACCCCCCTATCCACATCGATGGGACCGCAGTGGAGAAGATGGAAAGCTTCAAGTTCCTCGGTGTAGGAAAACTGAAATGACAAACTGAAATGGTCCACCCACATAGACAGGTGTCTGAATATGATTATAAAATATACTTGTTATAAAATCAACATTTACCTAATGCTCATGTGTCCCCCAAACCAATTAAATTATTATACATTTAAAATGTATGTAAAATCTCAGAAATATGCTACATTAAACCCTGAAATATACATATTATATGTCAGTGGGCTCATCATTTAAATAAAAAAAATGCTTTCAATTCAGAATTTTAACATAAATCTAATCTTCCTGGGATTGTCCTTAACATTTCAGACTGAGCTCAGAAAACATAAAATTCATATTTATTAATCTTTGCTATTTTATTTAACAAATATTGTCATGTGACGGGGTTGAGACTAGGGTGACAGGGTTGAATACTGTAACGGGGTTGAAGAGACACATCGGTTTCCATATAAACTACTTTAGTTTACTATCAAAATCCCTCTAAGATTTACCCGAAAACATCATTTCATTGTATGCAACCATGTAATAAGGACATTAGATATATTTAGAATAATCTGGGTTTTATTAACCAAACTGCAGTAAATATTAAAAACAAATAAAAACACATCAGGCATTAGGGTAATTAATAACATTCAACAGGTTTCATCAGAAAACTTCAATGTGTCATTAAACTGTAGGAACATTTTCCGAGGGCATTTAGAATGCTAGAACAGCTGTAACTACAGCACTAGTGTCACCATGACTATCCTTCTCAGGAGCACCATATTCATTCATGCTTTTCTTCCTGAGAGTCTGGCCCACACATCTCTCTCAACCTCTACGTGGCAGGATGTCACACAATGTAGGGGTGGAATCATCAGACTACATGGTGTGCATGAAATTAATAGATTGTATATTTTCATGGGTTGAAGTATAATTTTGATAAGTACTAGTTTTCCATCTTTATTTCATGTAACAGAGTTGAGTTGGTCAGCTCGACAATCCCCACCTGACTTTAAAAAACAACAAAATACAATTATAAAAGAACGTGATTGTTTCTATACCATGCAGTTGAAAATTGTTGCATAATGTCACTTCCTGTTAATGATGGCACATAAGGCTGACCATTTTTATTGGCAGAGTTTGGTTGGCGTGACAGGGTTGACTGTAGACTGAGGGACAGAGCTAAATTGTGTGATTTTAGCTAAATTGTGTGATTTTAATCAATAATCATGCATTTATTTGATAAAAATACTTTCTCAACAAAATAACACAAATATATGTTTGCATTAATGGCAAAAGTTATTATGTGCACATTGTAGTATTAATTTCCCAAGTAAAAATGAAGTGAAATGCCTGGGGGTATAACGACACAAGGCGAGACCCAGATGCAAACACAGGAGGCAGATGGTTTATTTATTGAACAACGAGGGGCAGGCAAGAGTTCATAACCAGGTCAGAGTCCAAACGGTACAGGGCGGCAGGCAGGCTCGAGGTCAGGGGCAGGCAGAATGGTAAGGCAGGCGGGCTCAGTATCAGGGCAGGCAAAAGGTCAGAACTAGAAAAGAGAGACTAGAAAAAACAGGAGCTTGGAAAAAGGCTGGTTGACTTGGCAAGACAAACTGGCAACAGACAAACAGAATACAGGTATAAATACACTGAGGGTTATAGGGAAGATGGGTGACACCTGGTGGGGGTGGAGACAATCACAAGGACAGGTGAAACAGATCAGGGTGTGACAGGGGGACATGACACAAATATTAGTGTCAGTTAAAAAAATAAGATTTATTAAATAAAAAGTTTAAATTAATGCTTTATTTATTTAAATGCATTAATACTGGACATTTAAATGTATATACAAAATCTTAACATTTCATTTTGGTGACCCAATACTTGAAATATAATATAAAAGTCAGAGGGACTGAAATATTACCCAAGCCCAAGAATGACCCATATGCTGTATTCTGTCCTATTCTACTGTCTGTGCCGCTCTGACATTGCTCATCCAAATATTTATATATTCTTAATTCCATTCCTTAGATTTGTGTGTATTGTTAGATATTACTGCACTGATGGAGCTAGAAACACAAACATTTCGCTACATCCGCAATAACATCTGCTAAACATGGGTATGTGACCAATAACATTTTATTTTATTTAAACAACCGCCTTTTGTACCGCTAGAAGTGGTGGTGCATGATATCCTCTCCCCAATTTATACGTTTTTTACTCGTGCACATAGAGCTGGCTTGAGCCATAGACCGAAGCAGATCGAAGAGTACTGTAGCTCTCACTGACAAAAAACAACAAAAGCTGCCTCTGGCACATAGACAGCTCTTGCATGCAGTGGCCTATGACCATACATCTGAACTACCGGCAGTTTGCCTAAACTCCACCTGATGGAATGTTGTCCTTTCAGACTGTCGGAGCCTGTGACGTCACTTCTGGGACTAGCTCAAACAGCGCATGCGATGTTCCAAAAAACTCTTCCATGAGACAAGATAGCGCGCGCATCAACGACGCTTTCTGGTCTTCAAAATGTGCCACTGAGCGTTCCCATACAAAATATTGGCTTTGCCAATATCTTTTACAGTCTATGCTAAGAAGCGGTAGATATGTTCTATGTGAGCTATTTCTATGCTTTAGTGTCATTTTTGTTTTTTTACTATCGGTTTTTGTACACCAGGTACAAACAGCTGAAAATACAATATTTTTGGTTATTGAAAATATTTTCACAGAGATTTAGATGGTACAATGTTTCTCAACATCAGGGTTCGTCAACTAGGTTTGGCCTAAAAAAAATCTGACCTAATAGTCGGCGGTTCATAACATAATTAGTATATCATATTATCACACTTAACTGGCCTACACTAGAAATTGTACAATTTGTTAAACACATCCGATTAGTACATAACAAATTCAGTGACAATAACATAATCATTTAGATATGATTACGCTCATAAAATCACCATGTCTCTATTCAAATATTATTTTGTCTATTTCTCTGTTGATTGGTGGGAAAAACAGGTCTACGTAGCCTACTGTAACATACACTATTTTTTTTACTTAATCATTCGTTCAGAATAATTAGCTTGATAACAAGAGAAAAAGTCGCTATCAAAAAGTATCAAAAGATGAATAATGAAAATCGAAGTTTCCGGGAAGAATGTACAGAGAGATATGCGTTCATCTTACCATATATTCCCAATGCCAAGCCAGTATCTTATTTGCAATGAAAATGTCGTTGTTTACAAATAATTCAGTCTCAGACGTCATTATGAATCTAAGCATTGAACTTTCAGTGGCCTTCCCGCCCCAGACAGATGCCCGACGCAGATACATTGAAGAGTTAACTGCAAGATACACAACCGGCTTTTTTGGCTGACATATTCTGTCACTGAAACGGGTTAAATATCCAGTTACAACGAAGAGGGAAAACAGTCGTGGAAATGGTGGAAAAACTTGAGGCCTTTACTAGAAAGCTTGAGTTGTTCGATTTGGACTTGACATCTGGAAGGCTACTGCACTTCAGAATACTGAAGAAACGACAGGTAGAGAGGGACCAGGCCGCAGCATTGTCACAGAGGATGGAATATTTCATCAAGCAGCTGAGGGACAACTTCTGGAAGTCCTAATTTTCCTCTATGAACGCAATATAGACTCACGACAGCATTCACACAAGTCAATCAAGGACTGACTGCGCATCAAAATCACACCCATCTCGCGCGATATCCAAGATCGTGTCTGAGTGGAAATGCAACTTTTTCCATTGAGTAAGTTACTTAGTGGCCTATATGACTGTATTTAGTAAATACTAACATTATTGTGAGTGCTTATCCTGGGATATTTAGGTCTCAAGTTGACAGTATTTTCTGTTTGTTCTGTCGTTAAAGCAGCAGGCTATCCCGATACAAACATCGCCATTTTCTCTTTTAAGTATTGTTTTATGTAGGATGACACATTTTTGTCCAGTTGTAATTTTAAGTAGGCCAAATAAAAAAATGTCCCACTTCTATAAGGCTATATGTTTTTTAATTGAGAACGATGCTGTAAAGCCTCATAGCCTACCTCAGCCAGTTAAAGTATTTTATATAGTCTCGAAGAAAGACTCCAATTAAGCCCTCTTGTTGTTTGTAAAGTCAAATTACAATTAAGATTATTGTTGAAATTAATTAATCGACTGGTGTAGGTTCTTCATCGGTTGCTGTGCACCCCTTGCATAACAAGTTAGCTATATTTTCAGCACCAGGCGCTGTTCACGTCCTATTGATTGCGCTGCGCTTGCAGCTTACGTTTAAGCACGACAAAATGGTCCGCTGCCTGCTTTATTAGTTGACTGTCTCCTGCATTCTCTATCCTCATGAATGAAGGTAAAACGTAACTTTTGCATTACTGAGGTAGGGTAACTTCCTTCTTGGGACATTAAATTTGAGAGTTTTTGCATCTCGGGTCCAAGATTAAGTATTTTTTATGGAAAAAAATATTCATAATTAATTTGGGTGGCCAGATTTGGCCCCGGGGCCGTCAATGGGGGAATGCTGCTCTAAACAATACATTGCTTGTTTTGTCTAAAACTAAAATTAGGTGAACTATTAGAATTTTTGCAACCAGGAATTGGTGGAGCGATTTCTGGATATTGCACCTTTATAAATGAAAAGGTTGATTTGTTTTGTGTTAGCTTATTTTAAAATACATTGTTTTTACTTTAGAACTTTATTGTGCTTTTCCATCCACATTTCTTCAAGGTTGCACTGGTCAATAGAATGTTGGGGCTATCGGGAATATTGAATCCATGCACAGCAATAAACCAAATGCCATCATTTGATATGGACCCTAACCAGTTATTTAAAGTCCTTCCCTAAAGCATGTAGCAGAGCCGAAATTCAAAGAACTATGAATGAATGACTGATTGTGAAGACAAAGTATTCTAAGTGTGGCCACAAAAAAACTGATGCAGACCCCAAGTGCACATACCCTGCTCCATGATGTCAATACAACTTCATATCACATTTTTAACAGAGTTGGAGAAAGGTGTATCCTACATGATAGGATAGTGACAACGTACTCATTTCATTCACCTCTTCGCAAAAAAAATTGGCCTTTAGCACCTACATGCCTCACAATATCAATGACTAGACCACAAATCCACCAGGCATTGACTGGGAAAACCTATGTATTTGGACATATGTCCAACCCAATATAATTTCTTATCAATATTTTTGGTCAAGCTTCTTGATTCCGGTGCCTCCATGTTCACCAATCTTCTCTCTGAGATGAAGCATCTTATGAGGACATCATGTCTCCATCATACCACTGAAGCAAGAGGAATTGTTGATCCATTAATACAGCCACTGTATGCTTCTTAATTATGTTCCTTGTATACTATAACCCCCAGCATAGCAGGCCTCAATGCGCATCAGAAATCGGCAGGGGGTATTCCAAGTCATTCTTTTTGTCATCAGAGCTGCATTGCTCAGTGGCAAGGACCGTTTCCACTGGGAAAGACAGGTAAATGCTCCGTTTCAGTTTCTTCTGGGAGGACGACTCACCCGAGCCAAACAATGGGTCTGTGACTTTGAAGGTAATGGAGGGCATGTTCCGAGCTCTTCTCTTGGCATTCTTCTTCTCCTGTTTGTACGCCGCATTCATGTTGGCAATCACCTGTAAACACAAACAATTATTGACCATTTCCAGTGGAATCCAGAGAAAGCTCAAATGGAAATTACACACATGACCTATGTCATAGGTCTCACCTATGCTCCGCAGAGCGCAATAGGGTTGTAGGTCAAGTAAGTTAGCATTGAAGTAGAAATGAAAAGTGGCAACCATGAAACAAGCTCATCAGGCTCTCTTTGGCAGTGTAGCACAGCGTCTCCCAAACGGCAAGATATTCCATTTCCAATTCAAACTCACCAGTTGCTTCACAGAGTTCTGCTGCTCCTGCATCACTGTCATACACACAGAGGCCTCTTCCTTAGAGTGATACAAATCCGTCTCTTGGTCGGTCTTGACAAAATACATTTTAAATGAATAATTCAATATGAACAACAAATAAGACATAGTATTAACGCAATTAAATGTCTTTAAAAAACAAAACAATATCTCACCTCACTAGGTAAAATTGTTTTCCTATTAAACATGAGTGAATAGGGTGTGAACTTTGTTGTGGGGTTGATGGTCGTCCTAAACAAACATAAGACAGGGTCCAGGAAATCGTCCCACTCTGCCTGCTTCTCTGCCACCACCTGTGTGATGGCTTCCTTCAGTAGTCCACTGCTGTGGTCGTGTAGCGGGTTCAACTCTACAGCAGACACTCTCTGCACTACGTTCCACCTGTTACAGAGGTGCTTTGTCACCTAGAAGCAACACATTATACAAAGGCAATGTTTTCTGTACCTGCAATATTTTCTGTACCTGTGATCACCTTTACACAAGTGTGTCACACATTGTATCTGACACCCTGATGAAGGCATTAATGTATTTATAATGACTTAGCCCACACATTAAAGGCTTTTTAACTTGCAAACCCACACGAGTGCCTGGACTTGGATTTTTTCATGCAAACTTAGCACCTATTTGTGGTTATAATACATTTTTTATTAAAACAATTCTAGCAGCTTTTCTGTGTTTGAATAGTGTGGGCGATCCCCAACAGCAGAATGGTGTGGGCGTAAACAGGTCATTAAAAATATTCATGCAGGTAGACCACTGACTGGTCAGCTCAGTCAATGAGCCAACATGACGGCATGTTCTATGAGAAAATAGCAAGCATTATTTAAACAGTCTGTTTGAGATACAAGTTTGAGCTGGATTTGTTTCTCTCAAATTCATGCTTTGGCCTCAGATACGAGTATAGAATGACGAGTCAACATTATTTAGGTACGAGTTAATAGAATATGAACTTTTAAAAGTGAGAATTCCACTGGACAGTTACTTTAAGAGCTTGTAAATAGAAACAGGCTAATAATGTCTTACCTCGTCACAAAAGTCAACGCTTTGTGTGGAGATAACTGTTTTTGCTGCTCCAAACCTGGTAGGAAAAGAAATATGGTGCTCCATCTCATTGCCACTCATGTTGGTGATGATGGTTGTATCTTGCAAATAACTGTCAAATCAAGATGAAATTGTGTGTGTGTTGAATTACCTGTAAATGGATGTAGATATACATCTGGCAACAGAGAGGGCATCTCTTTTTTGAATGGGAAACGCCTCCACCCACTTGCTGAAGTAATCTGTGACAATTACCACGCTGGAATTACCTTGCTGTGTTTTTTGGAAAGGCCCTGGTGAAAACATGAACAAATTCAACAAAGTCAGACAAACAATTGTACTCTGAGTTCATCTATTGTTGTGAGACTAGCCAAGTAGTTTCATTTTCTGATAAGATATGAGTTTAATTACCAAATATATCAATCCCTAGAATTTCCCAGGGAGCATCCACTTTGATTGGCCGAACAGTCCTTGTCATGTTTTTGTTCCTCTCTGTGTGTTGACAGGTTTCACATACCTTTATCTGAGACAGACAAGTGCACAATTTGTAAGAAGAATGAATGTGTGCCTCCAAGCTGTATTACACTGAACTCCAAATAGACAAACATACCCAGTCCACGACATCTTTTACAATACCCAGCCAGTAATACTTGCTCTGGATCCTATGAACAGTCTTCTTCTGTCCCAGGTGATGACCAATGTCATTAAAGTGGCACTCTAGGAATATCTGCCTCTTACGTTCAGCTTCAATCACAACCTCTCGCTTCTCCTCCTTCTTGGGCCCCACATAGTACAGTCGACCCTCTAGGACGACACAACCACACAGACAACAATCAATGAAACATGCCATTAGAAAGAGACACTAGGCTACATTCAACGGCACACATTTCAGATCGCCTACGTCTCAAGCATTTTCGCTTTCTTTTTTTACCATCAATGATGAATTTCTGAGCATATCTTTTGAGATTCTTCTTTCGTATGGGATTCATTGTCTGGGGGTAGCAGCCCTCGGCCACAAACGTGTAGATGTCACCCAAGCGGTTTGAGCTCGACTCCACCACCTCCTCTTCAGCCACCACTTGCAACGAGTCCACACTCAACATCTCTGCAGCGAAATGGACCTCAAACTACGTAAAATATGCAAGCCAAATTATATAATGGAAGGAGAAACCGACTTACGTGCAAACAAATATGACAAAAGAACAACTAGCTAAAGAATGAATCAACGGAGGAAATATTCGCATGTTGCCCTGGTACTCAGAGAACGGACGATTTATGTTGACGCACGCGGAAACACAACTCGAACATTTTTATTTTTACCGTTCCGCTTGAATCCATTTTACACCAAGAAAAATTGCAACACATTTAAATAATTAAGTAATGTTTAATATTGTGAAATGTTATATCTAGCAATGTGACTCTATTAAAGCCGTTTTGTTGATTACATACCTTGGAAACTAAATGCTAAGAGTATCGGTTCACATCGGACACATAACAACGTTGGATCACAACAAACAACTCAAAATCCGGAAGCAATACCATAACTGCTTTTGACAGCTCCTCGTTCACTCTCATTTAACTACTAACAATAGCTTTTTTATTATGGATTTTACTATAACGTTAATACGTTTATGTGTATTATCTTCATAGGATAATCATGCAAACCTGTAAGGATCGTAACGCAAATGTTTACACGAGTTGTTTTAGCGCTGAATATTTTCCTTGAGTTCAAACGTCAGATCAGCAGCAGTTAGAACGTATTATCAAGCGGTGGGTATCTACTAGCTAGCCATTACAGTAGATCCACAAATAATTGTCATGTTAAAACATCTTGTTGGATAAATGTACTAGTTTGCGAGCTAACGTTAGCTAGTTAACTGGAAACCAAAACTTATGTTTGCCCAACAGGTGTTAAGAAAGCTTGGCTGCTCCACTGACACACAGTTCGAGGATATCCTGACAAAGGCAAGTAGGCCCACGCATTTTGAGTATTTATAAAAATTGTACCGAATGATTAGTCTCGAAAACCGGAGCGTTTGAAAATTGTGGGAGGCAACGCGGATGTCTAGACACTACTGAATGATCTTTCCATTTTGATGTGTGGTTAAATGTTTACTTTCTAGATTGCCAAAGAAGTTTAATGGCGTCAGAGCCTTGGTGTGAAGTCAGCTGAGAGAGCTGCTGCCATAAGGGAGATTTATAAACCCCTCCATGACCATGTCTACCATCTACAGGTAGGAAGGAAGCCTACAATACGGTAGTCTCCATACACACTAAGATTGTAAAGTGTAATATTTGACTTACACTATCTCTTTAGGAATCCTATCTGGCTCCAGAGTTTAAGCAGATGATGGATTATTGTCGAAGTGATGAGACCAGCGAAGAGGGACTGTTGAGTTTAATGCAGACAGAAGCAGGTGAGTTTTCCATAAAGAGTTCCTATTTGAAATAGGTGGTGCATGTCATTATTTGAAGAAAAAAATTGAAGCCCCAGGATCTTGCGCTTGCCTGTGTTTAAAAGAAAAAAGCTTCTGTGATGAGCTGATAGAAGAGATGGAACACTTTGAACAGTCTACAGACCCAACAGAATGAACAACTACAGGGTATGCTTCCTCTTTCATATAAAATACATCTGTAGGCTATTAGATATGGAGACCTCAGGCAAAAATATTCAATGTATCAAGTGTTACCTGTGGTAACTCATGTTCCTTTTGTTTGCAATGTTCTTTTGTCCACACAGATCCTCCTGAACGAGCTAGGGTTTGACGATGGCTTTACCACCCCTCTCCGTGTGCAGTATCTGTAGCCTCTCACATCTCTGCTCTACCCTAACTGTTGCGGACGCTGCCTAGACAGCCACAAGGCCTTCATGGTGAAATACGACATTCATGAAGACCTGGACCTCAGCTACCATTACGACAACGCAGAGGTCACTCTCAACGTGTCTCTGGGGGAAAAGTTCACTGAAGGGAACCTCTACTTTGGTGACATGAGACAGGTGCCTAATCAGAGCCAGATTGGGAAGTGTAATAACCCAATATATTATAGATATTGAAATATTTGAATTGACCTTATGTAGATTGAAAGAACAAATAAAGCTGTGATATTGATTTAGATTCATACTATCTATCATTGATTCCACACACTGTGGTTTTAAAACTATGCCAGTTCATACAGGTTACACACTGTTATATTTCAGGTTGAGAAATCTCCCAGAACTATTAGTTGCACAAACAGAAGTCGCCACAGCCCTATGAGTAAACATTCTCATTGTTAGTCTAGTGTGGCTCATTGGTTGATAGTGTTTTCCTGACCCTGCAGGTGCCTCTGAGTGAGAGTGTCTACATAGGTAGAGCAGGGAATAACAGAGGGTCTCCTCTACAGAGGACAACACATGCACGGTGCCCTGCCCATCTCCTCTGGCCAGTGCTGCAACCTCATTGTCTGGATGAGGGCCTCACAGGAGAGGAAAAACTGTGCCCCGTGTGCAAAAAGAAGCCTACCTTGGTCGAGGGACAGGGCTTCACAGATGGCTTCACCAGTGACTCAGGGATGTCTCTTCTACAGAATGTATCATGCGTTCCGCGTTAACTTAATGCTGCTGGTCCATATGTATTTGTGTATGTTAGTATGACTTGTGTCTGGATGTCTGCTTATCGTGGAGTTTATCGCATGTGCCAAAAAAAGAGTTATAGAGAGGAAATGTGGTAGACATTAGGAACATAGGGAGGCTCATCACTATTTCTACATAACACTGCACTACAAACTTCATTACGCAGTGTCACATTTATTCCAATCTTTTCTAAAATATCATGTCCATAAAAAATATGTGTAGCCTGTGAATTGAATGGTCTTTTGTCCAGGTAGGGGTATTACATATCCAAAAGTCATTAGACACTAGTGAAGAAAACCTGAGCGTTCACCTTTGTACCTTACTTTTAGTGGGCTTGCTTCTTGCTCACAGAAATGGGGAAATATTTGAAATGCTGTAAACTTTATACATAATGATAATAATAATAAAGTAATATAAATAAATTCATAGCTGTAGTTATCTTAGTACATCAGTAATATATTTTTAGAAAACAATAATGCACAGGCATTTCTTTGTATTGGTAAAATCAATAATATTGAAAGGATCAACAACACATTTATACACCAAATATCTCAAGAATACAGTTTGTACATAGTATTAATAATATTAATAATATTGAATTTAATAAACCATAATTGTTAATTAATTTATTGCCCCTCTGTGCATGCCTCTTTTGTTGTCAAGTATGGTAACCCCTCCTCCCTAATTGTCCTCCTTTACACCCTGTTGTTCAGTGTCTGCACAGTAAATGCACACAGTCATTTACACACAGTAGGGAATAATAACGTGATTGCAAAACACTGTATTCAACCATGTTATTATCAAATCAATCCTTTTCAGCACTAAAATCAATATTCAGTCCAGTGGGCTATTCCATTTTTTTGGTTGTTTCTTTTTTCCAATGGCTTGAAAACACAAGAGGGAACAGGGAATAGGAAAGCTAGTTTTCTAGCAGAAGAGATGCACCATATAACCTCTCAACACACATACACACACACACACCAAAACACTTATTTTCTTTTGCAAAAGAAGGATATTCAAAAACTCATTTGTCACATGAAAAGGCAGGCCATGTTTTACAATCACCTACAGTACATTGAAATTCTGGATTGCACTTAAAGTTATCCTGGACCTTATACTTTATACTTACTATACACTGTGTGTATAAAACATTAGGAACACCTGCTCTTTCCAAGACAGACTGACCAGGTGAATACAGGTGAAAGCTATGATCCCTTATTGATGTCACTTGTTAAATCCACTTCAACCAGTGTAGATGAAGGGGGGGAGACAGGTTAAAGAACCATTTTTAAGCCTTGAGACATGGATTGTGTGTATGTGCCATTCAGAGGGTGAATTGGCAACAGAAAATATGTATTAAGTGCCTTTGAACGAAGTATAGTAGTAGGTGCCAGGTGCACCGGTTTGTATCAAGAACTGTAACCATGCAGTTTTTTTCATGCTCAACAGTTTCCAGTGTGTATCAAGAATGGTCCACCACCAAAAGGACATCCAGCCAACATGACACAACTGTGGGAAGCATCGGAGTCAACATGGGCCAGCATCCCTGTGGAACGCTTTCGACACCTTGTAGACAATGTTCCCTCTAAGCTGCGCGTGTGTGCAGAAGAAATATTGGCCCATGCAGAGAAGCAGGAGATTGAACTTCACTCAACTTTCTAGAGTTTTCCCCCTTAGTTAACATTATCCAAGTTTCCCTTTACTGTGGGAATTGTGATCGAATCCACCCAATATTAGTCACTTTCAATGCAGCATACTGAAAACAAAACAAACTATGCAAGAACTATGCAAGTATGCAAAGCTAAGTATGCAAGAGATTTTGTTGTAGGCTTTCTATTAAATTGACTCTCACCACTCAGCCCGTACTCTACACAAACACAGGACTGTGTTTACAGCATGAGTGGTAGTGAGTAGATGCGCTTGTTTTGAGATCAAAGCCAGAGTTTCATATAGCAACCTGGGCACATTTGTTCATATCCTTTTCTATATCCTTTGCTAGTTAGTGAGCTATAAGCCCAGTTAAAGCTAATTTGTAGTCAGCAATGGGGGAGTGATTGCTTCCAACAAGAGCACAACATGTGTACATTTCCAGACATCTTTCAAAAGCGAGTCAGGTAAAGGACTTTTTTTTGTCTTAAAGGGGCCAATGTCCTATTTTGAGACAGGCTTGAATAAGCTAAGTAGCCAATAGGCATAGGGTAGCATAGTGGTTTCTTGCATCAAACAACACAACAACATTTTCAGTCACCTCCTTGTCTGAAGGACAAGTCGATAAAGAGGTTAATGTCAAGCCCTGCATGTTTTTTCAAAAGTCATGGAATGTTGGCCTACATTGAACACCACACATTGGTTGCTACTGTAAGCTGAATGATAGAACAGCTATTTCCATGTTAAAATGTTATGGGATGCATTTTATCCATTGTTTTTGATGGTAGGACACTGGTAGGCCTAAATTATGATCAAATAGCCACAGGAGCCTACTTGACCACTGTCTGCAACTGTAAGTTAAAGCAGGTACAACTTCAATGGTCATAGTAAATGCACGCTGGAAGTTGCACAGAATTTTCACAACATTCAACTTTGCGCTCAGCAGACCTGAAATTTACTCAGTGCCCCAAACAATTTGGGGGAACATTGAGTCCATGCCCTGACGTATTGAGGCTATTCTGAGGGCAAAAGGGGGTGCAACTCAATATCAGGAAAGTGTTCCTAATGTTTTGTACACTCAGTGTAACTTTCTGTATGAACAAACTGTGAAGAAAATACTATATATACAGTACCAGTCAAAGTTTGGAAACACGTACTCATTTTATACATTGTAGAATAATAGTGAAGACATCAAAACTATGAAAAAATACATATGGAATCATGCAGTAACCAAAAAAGTGTTAAACATTGATTGTCCTGTTGAAAAACAAATGATAGTCCCACTAAGCACAAACCAGATGGGATGGCGTACCGCTGCAGATTGCTGTGGTAACCATGCTGGTTAAGTCTGCCTTGAATTCTAAATACATCACAGACAGTGTCACCAGCAAAGCACCCCACATCATCACATCTCCTCCTCCATGCTTCACGGTGGGAACCACACATGCAGAGATCATCTGTTCACCTACTCTGCGTCTCACAAAGACACAAATTTGGACTCATCAGACCAAAGGACAGATTTCCACCGGTCTAAAGTTCATTGATTGTGTTTCTTGGCCCAATCAAGTCTCTTCTTCTTATTGGTGTCCTTTAATAGTGGTTTCTATGCAACAATTCGACCATGAAGGCCTGATTTAACGCAGTCTCCTCTGAACAGTTAATGTTGAGATGTGTCTGTTACTTGAGCTCTGTGAAGCATTTATTTGGGCTGCAATCAGAGGTGCAGGTAACTCTAATGAACTTATCCTACGCAGCAGAGGTAACTCTGGGTCTTCCTTTCCTGTGGCGGTTCTCATGAGAGCCAGTTTCACCATAGCGCTAGATGGTTTTTGCGACTGCACTTGAAGATCTTTAACATTTCTTGACATTTTTAGGACTGACTGACCTTCATGTCTTAAATTAATGATGGACTATCATTTCTCCTTGCTTGTTTGAGCTGTTTTATCAAACAGGGCTATTTTCTGTATACCACCCCTACCTTGTCACAACACAACTGATTGGCTCAAACACATTAAGAAGGAATTAAATTCCACTAATTAACATTTAACAAGGCGCACCTGTTAATTGAAATGCATTCCAGGTGACTACCTCATGAAGCTGGTTGAGAGAATGCCAATAGTATGCAAAGATGTAATCAAGGCAAAGGGTGGCTACTTTGAATAATATAAAATATAAAATAAAATTAGATTTGTTTAACACTTTTTTGGTTACTACATGATTTCACATGTGTTATTTCATAGTGTTGATGTCTTTAGTATTATTCTACAATGTAGAAAATAGTACAAATAAAGAAAAACCCTTGAATGAGTAGGTGTGTTCAAACTTTTGACTGGTACTGTATATATTTATATAAATATAAATATCTTGACATAAAATATATTCTTATATACAGCACATACAGAGGAGATCCTTCACTCCGCTTTTCTCCTATATCCCTCTACGTTGTTTCTAAAGCTACGCGTGTCCTGAAGATTATACAGTCAACATGTTCTCAACAGAGATATCCATGACAGTTTACAACAGCAAAGAGCCTCCTAGGTTAAAAGCAGAAGCTGTTGCTTGGACTTTGGACACATCAAAATGGACAGCTATATGAGGAATCAGATCAAGTATAAATGTACTGTACATTCACGCTAAGTTATTCCATGTACATGTATTCCCAGCATCTAATTTCTTTACATTAGGTGTCATATGCTGTCAGCTGTTAGTCCATGACACCTTGCACTGTCCTCTGCAGGCATTCTAGAAGAGTCTTAGTGTGTGAGTGGGTCAGCGCTCTAAAGCTATGTACTGTAGAGCGTCCGCGTTCGACCCACGTATGCCACTGCTCTGTCACACAGTAGTCAGTGCCTACAGCGTTGTTTCGCTGCTCATGTCCCTGTGGCGGGGGTGGTCAGTGTCTGTGTCGTAGTCCGACTCCATCTCGATCTTCACCTGGGGCACGGGGAAGGCCATGCCACGGCCGTGGGCCATAGGCACCGCCGGGGACGAGGGGCAGGAGATCTTCAGATGCAGGGTGATGCTGAGGAACGGCAAGTCCCAGTTATCATACATATCATACATACCTGTATGTATGTCCTGTGTGGTTCAGATGGGTTCGATTCTCGCTGGGGCCACCCATACAAAAATGTATACATGCACTATTGTAAGTCGCTTTGGATAAAAGAGTCTGCTAAATTACATATATGACATACACAGTGAAAGAAACACAGAAGGGAGGGCGGACTGGAGACAGGCGAGGGGGAAGGTAACCTTGGGCTAGACAGGGGGGGGTCAGTAGTGAGATGTCATCTGGAGCTGGTGCCAGAGAGTACCAGAGAGTGAATTAGACTAGAGGACAGGTTGGGCAAATTAATGTGAAACAACATGACAGAGAGTTAGACTAGCTGTCAACTGTGATTGATGTCTGTTCTTTATGCCGTAGTATTCCAAGCCTTTCTGCGGTGTAGTTCGCAGCCTATGGGGAATGTGAGATGTGGGGAGGAATGCAATGCACAGTTTGTGATGCAAAACTAACAGTAAAAGAAACAAAATGTATCCTTATGTTGCAGTTTCCCCTCTCCTAATTTCACAGTCTTCAGGATTTTTTTTAGCAAATATGTAGGCCTACTGAATACTGCTGAACCATGCTTCCTTAAAAGCAATGCAGACATGAATTTGATCATAGTTTCTATTTGACATAAGGAGTCAAAGACAACACGCAGATAACATGACTAAAAGGATAGAGGGGAGAGGAATGTTCAACTATATGGGATGAAGACACAACTAAGAACAAAACAGTAGTGTTCGTGAATGGGACCCATCGATAGACTACTAGACTATTGGGTACATACAACAACACATGGAGGAAAAAGAAACAACCAAAACTCTGAGAAAGGCCTGATGCATGTGGTATGAGGTCACAGTGCACCAAACACTGTTCACTCTCAAATACTGCTATCTGCTACATACAGATAGAATGTCAAACTTTTATTCATCTATTCAAATATGCCACACATTTCTACAGAATATAAACCAAGCCAGTGCCTGAAATGTAGGAAATAGTGTGTTGGAATTATGCACATGCATGTGATGTGTCTACACATAGAGACACATTGACACAAAATTACACAACTAGTTTTCATAACGCATAGGAGTGCAGGGAAAATAGCAGCAAGGGCTGCTTAGCAAAACCCAAAATAACATCTGCATTGCATTAAAGTGCATGGAGAGAAGGGTATGAAGGCATATTCTCTGAGATATAGCTTATACTTCAGCCCAGCCTTGGCAGAACACTATGGAATACTGTGTCTGTGAGAAGTTATGTGTGGAATTATGGATGCTGTGTGTGTGTGTGTGTGTGTGTGTGTGTGTGTGTGTGTGCGTGCGTGCGTGCGTGTTCGTGCGTGTTTCTGTATGTCTGCTTATATCTGCCAGGCTGATGTTTCATGTTTATGTAATCTATGAATCAGGGGAAGTATTTGCTTGGCTGGCAGTGAGCAGCCCACTGTGACTGGGCATCAACGGGCTGAAGGAGGTCACTGTAGGGGACGTGTAGTTTGAGCACACAGTACCTGCGGTCCACGTCAGACTCAGAGCTGGGCGAGCAGTTGGAGTACGCGTGGTACTTCTCCTGCATACAAACACATGCACACACACACACAGAGAACAGACACACACAAAACACAGCCATCAGAAATTAATTATTTAGCGAGAATTGTTTTTCTCTAAACCAGCCAGTTGGTGGGAGTAAAACCTAACATTTCTCACCTCGTCTTCGCTGTCGTCTGATCTCCCTTTCTTCATGTCTTTCTTCTTCGTGTCATCTTTATCACCCTTCTTCTTCTTCTTCTCCTTTTTCTTGTCTTTCCCAGGCAGGATATCATCTATCCAGGCCAGGTCGTGTTGAGAGAACACCATGTCCAGCATCTTACGCACCACCAGCAACCCCAGGATCTGATGGCCGCACAAGCAAATTATCACTATCCTCAACTTCTGTGACAAGAAAATAACATCAACAGGAAAGAAGATGCATGTAAAACTCTTCATAAGTAACCAACATTTACTTCATAAGTAACCAACATTTACTTCATAAGTAACCAACATTTACTTCATAAGTAACCAACATTTACTTCATAAGTAACCAACATTTACTTCATAAGTAACCAACATTTACATCATAAGTAACCAACATTTACATCATAAGTAACCAGCATTTACATCATAAGTAACCAACATTTACTTCATAAGTAACCAACATTTACTTCATAAGTAACCAGCATTTACATCATAAGTAACCAACATTTACTTCATAAGTAACCAACATTTACTTCATAAGTAACCAACATTTACTTCATAAGTAACCAGCATTTACATCATAAGTAACCAACATTTACTTCATAAGTAACCAACATTTACTTCATAAGTAACCAACATTTACTTCATAAGTAACCAACATTTACTTCATAAGTAACCAACATTTACATCATAAGTAACCAGCATTTACATCATAAGTAACCAACATTTACTTCATAAGTAACCAACATTTACTTCATAAGTAACCAACATTTACTTCATAAGTAACCAACATTTACATCATAAGTAACCAACATTTACTTCATAAGTAACCAACATTTACATCATAAGTAACCAACATTTACTTCATAAGTAACCAACATTTACATCATAAGTAACCAACATTTACATCATAAGTAACCAACATTTACATCATAAGTAACCAACATTTACTTCATAAGTAACCAACATTTACATCCTATCAGGTCATTTGTATGTTGATGGGTGCTTGAATGTATCCAGAAACACGACCATTGGGACTGTTGGTAATACATCTAAGTAATACTTTTTTATGCATTAATGCATTGGTCAAACTAATTTGATGGAGGGCCAAGTGTATGCAAGTCTTCACTCCTCCCATGTACCTGATTGATCAGTTAAGGTAATTTATTTAGTAAGAACTTCCCTCACCTGCTTTTCTAGGTCTTAATTACACACAAATTGAAAGAAAAATACTAAAAAAACAGCAGATACTCTGCCCTCCATGGAACGAGTCTGACACCCCTGCATTAATACTTATTCCATTCAAAAGCAAATCATGAATAATACCATGACAGGGAAGAGGATGGCCAGGACGGTGGACTTGAGCACCCAGAGGACAGCCAGGCAGATGATCTGGACCAGGGTGAAGAGGTGGACCCTCCTCAGAGGCACGTGACGCAGGAAAGGGAAGTCTGGCTGGTACTTGGAAGGCATCATGTACAACTTGATCCTCTCCCAGAACTACAGAGGAGTGACAGGGGAGACATAATGAGAACACACACACACACACACACACACACACACACACACACACACACACACACACACACACACACACACACACACACACACACACACACACACACACACACACACACACACACACACACACACACACACACACACACACACACACACAGGTCCAGACAGACTCAGTGAGACCCTAGACGTGCTCTGAGCAGCCTAGCTAACACCCTGATCAAAATGCATCTCCAATTGCTGCTTAGATGCTGCTAGAATACATAGTTACCTTCCCTCCAGACACACATTCTCAGAAGGAAAATAACCGTGCCACAGAGAATGTGATGACATTTGAAATGCATGCCGTACTAAGAAGCCCATACCATGAGACTTTGATTTGACACATAACCACCGGTTGTCGACTGTGTTTTCTGGTCTCTACATACCTGAATGCCACTGAGAGATGCCACGCCCATATAGAGAAACACACCATAGAGCACTGGCATGGGTATGAACTGTGAGTGGACCAGAGGGAGAACACACAGTTAAACTACATAGACAATATAAACACATCATCCTGTTGATCCCTTGTAATGGCATGTGTTGGTATAGAAAACACACTGATTGCACCCAAAATTGCACCATATTCCTTATTCAGTGCACTACTTTTGACCAGGTTCCATAAGTCTCTGCTCAAAGGTAGTGCACCGTATAGGGAATAGGGTGCCATTTGGGCCACTACCACTGTTATCGTTCATCAATAAGCCTAGTTTAGGTTGGAGGAAATGATCATATTTTACTGACCTGTAGAATGGGAGCCAAGAAGATGGAGACTCCAGTCAGAACAAACACCAGAATCCCTGTCAGTCTCTGCTCCCTGTACATTAGAGCGAGAGAGAGGGAGAGAGATACAGAGAGAGAGAGATGCAGAGAGAGATCGAGAGAGGGAGAGAGAGAGAGTTAGGGAGATAGAGATATATATATATATAGAGAAAGAGAGAGAAAGAGAGAGAGAGAGAGAGAGAGAGAGAGAGAGAGAGAGAGAGAGAGAGAGAGAGAGAGAGAGAGAGAGAGAGAGAGAGAGAGAGAGAATGACTACAAGCAAACCTTTCCATCTGTAACAGACAGCAGACAAGAGACAAGCTCTGCCTGGACTGTACTGTATATCCTCTATAGAAGTGGTATTACAAATCAGGGTCGCGACAAAGGGCACAAACGTTTTTGAGAAAGATATCTTGAAAAATAAAATGTTTTTGCGTAAATGTATTTATTGGTTTCTTTTAATTTTGATAAGAGATAAACATTTAATGAATTGAAGGTTATTTGTTGATGTAAAAATTGAAATGTACCGATGTTAAGGTTGTGCCATTAGATTTGGCGTGGGTTGGGGTCGCGAGAAACTATTGCTTAAAAAAAATGGGGTCCCCAGAAATTCTGCCGGAAAAAATGGGGTCCCAGCTGAAAAAGTTTGAATACTACTGGTCTATAGTCACACTCTATTTTCTCTTCGCTGTGCTCCCTCACCTGACACCCAGGAACTGAGGCTGCTCCCCAGGGGCGCTGGACTCACTCTCCATCTTTAGTGAATCAATGTGGGCGATGGAGATGACAGTGGCTGCCACGTACCAGGGCAGGCCCAAGAAGGAGCAGGCAGCCATCAACACCCCCACCCAGAACAGGTCCAGGTGGTAGCCACACCCTTTCTGCAGGGAGGGACACACAGAGTAGAGTAGGACATGAATTCACACTGCAGGATGTCATTGAGGTAACTGTCCTATTAAGTATGTACTGTAGGCCCTAACGTGACACCAGAGCCCAATTAAGGGTCTAGGAACTAGATTTTACTACTACAAGTATGTCTTATCTCCAATATAAATGACTCATCATTGCAAACAACCTGTCTGATGCCCATTGTGTCCTCCAAAAGCTGAGGCTAAACTAGTTATCAATGTCTTCACTATAACAGGCTGGCTGTGTATTTAACACAGCACATCAAGGTCTCCCTTGTGAAAGAGGTCTCCTGACCTCAATGGGAGTTTCTGGACAATAAAAGTTTAAATAAATCAATAAAAACATCCAACTACCCTCAGCTTGTTCTCCTTCCGGTTGACAATGACAGCACTGATCTGCTGGTCCATGAAGATGAGGATGGTGACCAGGAGAGCAGGGACGAAGCTGGCCAAATACACCCACCATGGGTTCTTCCCAAACGGCAGCACTATCCAACCCCGGTCGGGACGTGTGGGCTAAAGGGAGTCAGTAAGGGGCAGTGTCAGAGTGACCATTCCTTGATTAAAGGACAAACACAAACATGTACACACCCCTTTTGTCCCCAAAACAGCCTCAATTCGTCGAGGCATCCACTGTGATGTTGGCTCATGTTGACTCCAGTGCTTCCCAAGTCAGCTGGATGTCCTTTGGGTGGTGGACCATTCTTGATACACAGGGTAAACTGTTGAGCGTGAAAACCACAGCAGCATTGCAATTCTTGATAGAAACCGGTGCGCCTGGCGCCTACGTACTACCATACCCTGTTCAAAGGCATTGTCTCCCACCCTTCATCTACACTGATTGAAGTGGATTTAACAAGTGACATCAATAAGGGATCATAGCTTTCACCTGGATTTATCTGGTCAGTCTATGTCATGGAATGAGCAGGTGTTCATAATGTTTTTCTACATTCACTATAGGTTTATGCCTAGGGTATGTTCAGGAACATTACTAATATTTTAAACCTGTTTCTTTACCTTAAATTCTGTGGGAACGATGAGCTTGGGGGTTTTGAGCCCAATTAACCTGTCCAGACCCACAAAGGTCATAATGGCCATGAAGATGGAGAAGTCACTGATGAGCTTCCGCAGCTGTTTACAGAAGCCAAAGACAGAGCAACAGACAGAGCAACAGACAGAGCAACAGCCGCCGACACAGACAGACGGAGAGAAGGACAGACGGAGACACAGAGACAGACACAGAGACAGAGACAGACACAGTGACAGAGACAGAGACACAGACAGACACAGAGAACAAAGCAAAGCAAAAAATATAAAACAAGTCTAGTGTGAAACAAATCATCTCTCAAAGAACAACAAATGCAGAGACACAAACACATTAAAAACATCTCAAATGCATTGAAAATCATAAGCTCTATTCAGCTGTAACATAGGTGGAATAGAATATTGTGAGGAACATGCAGTTTCAGGTCACCAGGGACACCAGGGGATCCAGTACGTACATTGAGGAAAAGGGAGGGAACATTGTTCACTGTTTGGGATTTGACAATGGAGACACACACACACACACAGAGAGAGAGAGAAGAGAGGAGAGAGGAGAGAGGAGAGAGGAGAGAGGAGAGAGAGAGAGAGAGAGAGAGAGAGAGAGAGAGAGAGAGAGAGAGAGAGAGAGAGCAGGAGCAAAAACATGGAGGGGGGAGTTGGGAGAGACAATGGTATACAAAAGTTTGGATATAAACATGTTTTGGTCATTGCTCTTATTTACACCCAATCTCTATGGGCATTTATACTAAATCACCACAGCAATGTGTATTTTCCACTGGCTGGAGAGTTTTGAACATATCAGATTTTTGTCGGAGCGGATGGTCGTGGGGGCGGAACATAATTATAATAATTGGTATACTGCAAATTGACCACAACTAAGACAAAAAAATTGATTGTGTCTCAATGTAGTTTTCAAATACAATCACGTGTCTTTCTTTTGAACAGATTTGTTAAATGAAATACATTTTTTGCTGAATTCCTGATCTTTTTAAAGTCTTTTTTAAAATCACTTGCCGGAGGGTTTTGGCCCGTCGGCCGCTTGTTACCGACCCCTGGAACAGACTATCTGTCTTGAAAAATATGAAACTGTGGCTGCATTAGGCTGCCAATTGTGATGCAGCCTGTATGTCACTGTATAAAGATCCAGCCCCTCTTCAGTTCGTTCTGGTCTCACCTTGGTGGGGAAGTAGCGACTGAACTTGAACTTCTTGAGGGAGACGGTCATGGAGTAGGTCCCGAAGAACAGAATGAAGGACATGAGGGCCAGGTCAGGGACGTACTTACAGGTGTTGCCCACCAGAGAGCCTCCGTACTTCACACACTCCTTCTTACTGAGCTGGCTCCAGTCCAGGCCTGTGATGTTTAACTGGTAGGAGAGAGGGAGAGAGGGGTGGAGGGGGGCAGGGAGGGGGACACAGTTTTACAGGTGGAAGAAAAAGGTGACGTGTAGAGAAAACGATAGGCATGGATGTGAGGGTTTGTCGGGAGAGAGAGAGAAAGAAAGAAGAAAAAAGAAAGAAAGAAAGAAAGAAAGAAAGAAAGAGAATAACAGGGAAGAGAGTGCAGGAGAACAAAAGGGAGACAAAAAAAGAAAATGAACAGACTCAAAAAGAAAATGAACAGACTCTTTAAACAATTAGTTCCCACTTGGCTTAGTGTCATACTCCTGTTTTTTAAGTAGTATCATTAAAGTTTGAGTTCAAACAAACAACAACTAGGAAGTCTGTTGAGTCAAAAAATGAAATATTGAAAAGCCCTTGAGGCCTAATGGGTATTCAGCAGGGTGTGTTGTGTTTCCAACATAACACCAGCTCTAACATCTACTTAAAAAGACATGACAAAATACACATAGAATAAAAACAACAACTTACTCCAAAGAGACTAGAGGTGTTATCAGTTGGCACTGGCACTAAACCATTGAATATCATTGAAGCCACTGTTTAAGATAGAAGGGAAAAAGAGACAGAGAGAGGAGGGTAATGAAGGAGAAATTGAGATGCAGAGAGGGAAAACAAGATGACGGCAGAGTCAGG